>NC_064669.1:14058277-14669943 GCF_943734685.1 Anopheles coluzzii
CCAGGATGCTTCTCGGGTGTAGTGACACAGCGGACACACAGTTTTTATCACACAGTGAACGAATTTTTAAGTTTTAAAGATTACGACACAAGTTTATTTTTGCTTACTTTAACACTTTATTAGATAATTAATAGGAAGAATAAGTAAACAGGAACTGGGGAAATAATGGAACTGGGGAAAGATAAAAACAGCTAAAATAATCAATAATTATAAAGAAAAAAAAATGAAAATGCAAAAAAAGGAAAAGGAAAAGGAAAAGGAAAAGGAAAAGGAAAAGGAAAAGGAAAAGGAAAAGGAAAAGGAAAAGGAAAAGGAAAAGGAAAAGGAAAAAGGAAAAGGAAAAGGAAAAGGAAAAGGAAAAGGAAAAGGAAAAGGAAAAGGAAAAGGAAAAGGAAAAGGAAAAGGAAAAGGAAAAGGAAAAGGAAAAGGAAAAGGAAAAGGAAAAGGAAAAGGAAAAGGAAAAGGAAAAGGAAAAAAATGATAAAAGGAAAAGGAAAAGGAAAAGGAAAAAAATGATAAAAGGAAAAAAGAATAAAAATTATAAATAAAAAATTTAAAAAATGAGAAGAAAAATGTTACATTACGGTAAAGAAACATAAAAAATGAAAAAGGAAATAGGAAAAGTGAATATTGGAAAGGAAAAGGAAAAACAGTAAAAACGTAAAAGGGAAATTAGAAAATAGAAATTGAAAGAAAGATAGGATAACGGTATGAAATATTGTTATTAACTTTATAGGTTGTATCGTATGTATATATGTATATGATAAAAAAAAAACAATTATTGAAAAAAATGTGAAACAAGTTCTCATAGAAAATAAGAAAGTAAATGTTCAAAGAAAAAGCGAAACTAAAAACTGAAGAAACAAAGTGAGAGGCAATGTCTTTAAAACAGCTGTGAAATAAGTTTAATGTCATATGAAACAAATATGAATTGTCCTTACAATTGTCCACCAAGTCCTGTAGTACCGACCGTGTGAAATGCGAAGCGCTTGAGAGACCAAACGACATAGGTCCTCCTACTTGTATCCCGCAAAAACAAAACAAAACGTACAAAAAAGGAAACTCATCTGTAACATAGTTACTGTTGGCACGTTCGCGCTCGCTCCTCAAACGCAAGCTGGTCGATGACCAATTTACATCCGTACGAGTGTCCGTGGCTGCCAAATGTGCGAGCGTACATGGAAGCCGGAAAAATGCTCGACCAACACACACACACACACACACACACACACACACACACACACACACACACACACACACACACACACACACACACACACACACACACACAAAATGGGGCGAAATTGATTGGGTGATTTCAAATCAATTGAGTGAGTGAGGGGTTTCGCACGAACTTCCTGGCATTTCCCGCATATGGTGTTCGTTGCGCTGTGCGCGGTACGGTCACTGCACTGGAATCCTCGATGGTTGGACGATGGTGGGCAGCACTAGAATGACAGGACAAAGAGAACACTCCCTCCGACCTTCCCGTACCGTATGCCCAAGCTCCGCTCCCCGAGTACCGCTTTTCCGAGCTGATTCGGGCTGATTGCATTAATTAAAACCACATCCGAACGGGTGGACGAGTTCGGTCCATGCCGAGCGCTACACCACCACGTCATCGTGTCTCATCATCACCGTCGAGAACGGATTTGCTTTGATTTTACGAAGCCGATATCGAATCCGTAATCCGTAAACTGACCGTACAGCCACCACTCCCACCGCGTTTAAAGGGAAGGGTCAACAGGTGCTGAAACATATGAATAAAATAGCGATTTGCGGTGATTTTGCAGCAGCGACACTTTCTGCCCCCACGAACGAGGCTCACTTCCTGCCCTCTCCGGGGTCCACTCGGGGAAGAGAAGGTGTATTTGTATGCTGTGCGGTGGGACACACGGCCACACAAACGGCAGCAAGGCTCCCGGGTGGCTTCCCTGCCTTTTTATGATGTAATTTAATTTCAATTTACGCTCACTACCCTTCTGTGCTTGTGATGATTATTGCTCACTCGCTCGCTCTCTCTCGTCCTCTCTTCGTCGGTCCTGTGTCGTGCTTGGTTGGGAAAATTCACACCTAGCTCAACCGTGTGAACCGTTTGAAAGGAATAAATTATAGCGACAGATTATCGATAATAGATGCCCGATATCCCACTGGAGCTGAGAGCTGCTTTGACACTGTCAGGATAATCACCGTCTGTGTTGTGGTTTAGATGGGTATAGGTGTTGCCACCGTGTGTGTATGTGACTCGCTTAACCCTTCCGATTAGAAGGGGGCGTTCACGGAGGGATTAGCAAAAAATTAGTCGTGTCAGTGATGTAGGTGTGGGTGAGAATTTAAATTTACATCTCGGAAATGGAGCGATGGATGGGTCAGATGAATCTATTCCCAATTAAATCGATCAAGCAATCAATCAAACGAGCGTTGGCCAAGTGTGGCTGCGTTTTTTGTTGTTGTGATGCGGGCTTCTTTTTTTACTACCATTTCAAATCAAATTATAAAGGGAGGAAAGCATTTTTGCTGAATTTAGAAGAAAACGAAGTATAAAATAGAAACAAACAAAAAAAAGCACGTCACGCTCGGTGACAGTAACGATCCATCGAATTGAGGGTTGACTTTTTTGTTGGCTTCCGTACTAGTTTTTTTTCGTTCGAGTGAGAATATTCAATTTTTATCCGTCTGTAGAATGTAAAATCCACCCCGTGGGATGGGGATTGCGAGGCGTTGCTAGTTGCGCTGAGTTGGCACATTTCGGGTGTCAGGGCTATTTTGTTTCTTTTATTTTTCCCTCCCCATGCAACTATCGTACCGATTGAAATGCGCCGAAAACTAGGTACACATGTGAAAGTGTAAAAATGCTCGGAATGTAGCGGGGAACGCACCTTCCAAATAGATAAAAACGATACAAAAAGAAGAGTAAAGCCGAAACGAGATTCGAACAAAGCAACAACAACAACAACAAAAAACGCACACACCCAGAAGGGTGGAGAAGGCGGGGGTTTTATTTCGTCGATTTTTCTAGGCAAACGCCTACTTTTTTTGTACTTCTTTTCCTTGGTGCTTTGTTACAGCTTCTAAATCCTTTTGCCCGTGCTGCCGAGATCGCACCGGATATGCGGCGGGATCTAAGCGATGGGAAATGTGATAATGGTTGCAGCACGGGTACCGGAGCGGTCGGTAGAGGGGTGTGTGCTGTGTGGGTGTGAAGCTTGCCGATAAAAAAACGGAAAGGTGCGACGGGGGACGGAATTCGCAGGAGGGTGGCAGAGGCAAAGCGAAGAGAAGTGATAAGCAGCGAGCAGCGAGTTTCGCGTTGACAAATTTAACTCTTTCCGGTTGTACGCCGGTTTCCGTGATACGTGTCGGGCGTGATTAACCCTTCGGGTGCCAGCAGCGGCTTGTGGGTGTGTATTTCCGAAGCAAAACTTAAAAACAAGATTATCTTAAAAACGTTAATGTTTTGATCTTATGTGAGTTCTTTGCAAGGAGGGAAGGAGCAATAATTTCTTATCAACGGTATTGGTTTGTTTACCTCACATCAACACGGCAATCATTATTTTTCGCCGTGAAATTAGCGGGAATCACAAGAACATGAATTGAACTGATCTATTTTGGAATGTTTTATAGTTTAAATAGTTGGATAATTAAATTTACATTGTGTTGGTTTACGATAAGCCAGAAATTTGAAAATTGAAAATGGTGATTATTTTGAATTTGACAATTGATGGGTCAAATCAGCACAATTTGCTTAAAGATCTGTCAAAGAGGTCCTTTCTGTTTTAAGTTGGTAGGCTAAAATTTCAGCCTGTCAGATTTATTTATTTATTTATTTATTTATTTATTTATTTAAATCAAAGTTATCGGGCAGTATGCCTAAATAACTTAATGCTTACAGAGTACAAGTTTAAATTATGGCCCTAGAACTAACTTGAATATGCTGACGCAGCTGACTAACGGATTGATTGAAATCTGCTGATAACCCTAACCTATTATACACATCAATCATTTTGAGCAGTGGATCATTGGCACCAAAACCAGTCGATCTAAAAGGGCTTCTTAGTAGCTCTCTACTTCTAAGACCTCTAGAGGGAGTAGAAAAGCAAATAAAATTTAAAATGTCAGGTGCATCAAAATCTCCAATTAATAATTTATGCATAAAAGTTATCTGAGCCGTAGTTCTCCTATGCTGTAAAGTCTCTAAGCCGAATAGTAAACACCGAACATTATACGAAGGACGTGGAATTTGGTTTGACCAGGGAAGACGATGAAACATAACACGTGTGATTTTTTTCTGAATTTTTTCAATTTTATCTATGTATGTGATTTGATGGGGACACCAAACTACACTGGCAAATTCCAGGATGGGACGGACTAGAGAACAGTATAATGTTTTTAAACTGAAAGGATCTTTAAAGTCGGCCGAGACACGTAAGACAAATCCTAACAGTTTAAGAGCTTTAGTGACGATAGTTTGATAATGGCTAGATAAACTAAGCTTACTGTCTAAAATAACTCCTAAGTCCCGAACCTGAGAAAAACGTGGAACGCTGTCTTCATTGATTTTGTAGTTATAAATAATAGGATTTTTTTTCTTTGAGAATGTTATACAACTACATTTGCTAACATTAAGTAACATTTCATTATTAAAACACCATGCAGAAAAATAGTTTAACGAGTATTGTAACGTTTCACAGTCGTCAGAATATTTAACAGGTAGGAACATTTTTAGATCGTCAGCATATAATAACAATTTAACATGAGGAATAGCAAACACGACATCGTTAATAAATATAATAAATAGTAAAGGTCCTAATATACTCCCTTGAGGAACACCAGATAAATTATAGAATGTGGCAGATAAACTAGTTCCTATCTTAACGTTAATGCAACGATCAGTTAAATAACTTCTTAACCACTCAACAACATTTGTGTGAACACCATACTTTGATAATTTAGATAGCAATAGAAAGTGGTTGACCTTGTCAAAAGCAGCGCAGAAGTCAGTATAAATGACGTCAACCTGTAAGCCCTTGTCAATATAGGAGTGGCAAAAGTTAAGTAAGTATATTAGATTGGTCTCAATCGATCGTTTCGGCATAAAGCCATGTTGAACATTAGAAATTAATGGTGAAAAGGCTTGGAGCATATGACGAGACATTATCTTTTCAAACAGTTTACTGCACGCACATAACATTGAAATTCCTCTATAATTGCACACATTACTTTTGTCAGATTTTTTATAAACAGGAAACATCCACGATGATTTCCAAAGACGCCGGAAGCATTTCGATTGCAAGGATTTGTTGAATAGTTTGGTCAGTATGGGAATGAGAGCAGCCTTGCAGTTAATGAGAATTGCGCTGGGAATATTGTCAGGCCCAGGTGCGTAGGAAAGCTTCAACAACGAAATAGCAGATTCCACCTCATCATCGTTGATTAGTGGTGTGCATAAATTAACCTCATCATTTATGAAGGATAAAGCCGATGTTGAGTTAGACGGAACCGAGGAATTGTTGGTGTACACAGAAGAGAAATATGAGGCAAATGCATTGCAAAACTCTTCATCTCCGGTAATGGTGTTTCCCTCAAACTGCATCGAGGAAGGAAGTCGTCCACAGGATTCCTTATCTTTAGCAAATTTCCAGAATGATGTGGGATGTCTTTTGATATTGATTTCAATTTTCCTGACGTAGTTGGCGTAGGCGGTTCGGTTCAGCTGCTTATATATTTTTGAGGCGCGAGCAAAATTTATTTGATTAGTGCTGTTTTTTAGTCGATGCAGTTTTTTAAGGGCCCGTGATCTTCGACGTTTAGCCAAACGTAGTGCAGAATTGGTCCATGGTGGATGAGCACGAACATTAAACCGTGGGATGAATTGTTCATACAGTTCATTCATTTGAGAAGAAAATTCAGCCACACTGTCGTTGATGTCGTCATGGTCAGCGATAGAGTCCCAGTTGATTTGGTTAAGTGCAGAAACGAGATCAGTGAAATTAGTTCGTCTAAAATTGAAATCTGCTTGACGTGGGGGTTTAGATGACGGCACACTGTATTGCGGGAGCGTGAAGTATGTAAGTAAAGCTGGATGATGTCCATCAGGTTCAACAATACTTTCGATGCATAATTCGATTGGCCTCATGTAATCAGTAACTTTGTCGTTCGCAAACACTAGATCTAACATGTTGTTATTGTGGTTTAGAACAGTGTTAAGTTGGCGAAGACCTTCAAAGCTTAGTTCATCGAGTAGAGCTTGACTGGTAGGGGATAGTCGGGTAAGCATAAGATTCAGTGTCGGAAATTTGCCGTTGATATCCCACTTAAGATTAGGTTGATTGAAGTCCCCGAACAGAATAAAAAAGTCATTCTTATATTTCTCTCTCGTTAAGTGCAATGAATTACAGAATGCATTTATGGTGTCCATGTTGGCTGATTGATCAGGAGGCAAATAAAATGATCCGATGATTAGCGAAACATTAAGAACTTTTACTCGAACCCAAAGGCATTCAATTGTAGATGTGTTTGTCGAGCACAGAGAGGAAGCATAATTTGCATTGATCGCAACGAGGACACCACCACCTCTACATTTGTTACTGTTTGCTGCAGAACGATCCGTACGGAATGTATTAAAGCGGTTGTTATCAAACAAAAGCTCAGATGGAAAGCTGTCATCTAGCCACGTTTCCGTAAGAACGATAACATCCCAGTTGGCGATTGCAGTATTAGCAAAACATTCAGAGGTTTTAGTACGTAAGCCTCTCACGTTTTGATAAAATATATTGAATGTGTTTAGTACTGGCTCCATAGGTACAGTTGAATGACTTAATGTTGGCTTAAAAAAGTCGAACCGGAGGAATTGTTTTGAGTCAGGTGAGTTTCAGGTGAGTTTGCATTTTTAAGATGATGGCTCGGTGATGGACTATGTTGTGTTGTGTGTGTTGGTGGGATCACATTTATGCAGTTGACATCATTATGCATAAAATTAGTAGTTGAGAAACTTCTGGCAGTTGAATTTTTTGAAGCAGGAAAGCAAGATACCGGGAGTGTTGGTGTGAATTGTTTCTGTGTACGTTGGTGAAATTCAAACTGGCGGTAAACAAATCCGCATGGCCAAGTTGAAGGAGAGAAAGCGAGCTCGCCAAACTCCGATGGAATGCCGATCTTAAAGGACACATACTTTAGTGAGCTTGTAACGCGACCTCTTGGTATGACACACTTCACCGAACAGTCAGTGCATTTTAACCTTCCTAGAATGAACATTTTCATATTCTCCTCAGTTACAGTGGGTGCAATCCTAGTTACAAACATCCAAACTTTTGGCTCAGGTGCAGGAATGAATTGTATGGTGTCTGTGTTGATGTGATCATTGGCAGTGCCGGTGTGAAGAATTGCTTGTGTTGGATTTATGTGTTCATTATCAGAGAGCATACGCGATTGAGAGTGTGGTAGTGAGTTCTGTTTGACGGGAGTTGGTGTTGGTGACATAGGAGTATCGGTGGATGTGTGGGATGTTTTATCGGTGAGAGAGATGGTACTCACAGTCGGAGCGATTTTCTCACGCTCTTGCGGCATCACTCTATTTGGATCCAGCTGAGATATCCTTTGATCAAGCTCACTCCGTATTGCATTTTTCAACTCATCTTTCAGTGTATTCATCAAGCACGAAATTGATGAGAATAAATCTGATCTCGAGTCACGGCATTTCTCGCACATCCAGCAGAGACCACGATTGCGTGCCACCTCCTTAACACAAGTGGCGGCAAGTTTAATGCATTCCGGATGAAAGGCAGAATTGCACTCCGAAAAAGGAAGATTGCCAATACAAACAACCGGATCTTTGTTGATAGTAGTAGAGCAGATTGCACAGTCCATTATGAGAGAGAGTATCGATCACTTAGGTGAGCAGTGAGAGTGAACGGAGAGGACACTTATTGATGAGCTGGTGCGAATTACTCTCTGAGTGTATTAAGCAGGGTCAATAACACTGAACCGCTGTCGCCGATGAAACACAAATCACGCAGAAAATACAAATTCAGGCACGCGTTCTCGTAGAAATTCTCGTACGATGCAGGAACAAAATGCTTCAACACAGCAACACAGCAAAACTTGCGATAGGAACAGCTTCACAAACTCAAAAACGAACGATTTCAAACCAAAATCACACCAAAAACAGACAGTACACAGGAGCAACGCAGAAACACGTCCAAACGCTTCAGTGGCCAACTCTCTTATGTTTGCATTGTATAGCAGTTTTTGAGTAGCTATCTAAGTGGGTCATGGGTTCATGTCCCGAATAGACCGGGCCCCCATACGAAGGACTGACTATCCTGCTATGGTAAAAATAAGTCACTGAAAGCCAAGCTCACTTCACTAAGTGGGTACAGGCTGGCCTTGACCGACAGCAGGTTTTTGTGTCAAAGATGAAGAAAAAGATCTTACAGGGTTTTCGAGGATTATATAGACATGTTCAGCGAGTTTTAGATTCGTTCAGGCATATAATAGACTCTTTCAGCGAGATATAGAATTGTTCGGGAGTAGGCGTTGACATGTTCAGCGATTCTGTAGTGCTGTTATTTGTTTTGTTTACACACTGTGCCGCGGGGTCAAAATTTTCATTCTTAAAAGTCCTAAAAGTAGCTAATAATCATTCTCCAAGCTGTTTAATACGTGAATTAGTTAAAACAAACATATTTTTATGAAAACCGTTTGTTTACCTTCTGATGAGAATGATCCAAGCTGCAGTCCAAGTTGTACGAAAGTGACAACTCTACAGGATAACCGAACATTTCAACGCCTACTTCCGAACAATTCTATATCTCGCTGAAAAAGTCTATTATATGCCTGAACAAATCTAAAACTCGCTGAACATGTCTATATAATCCTCGAAAACCCTGTATTGGGTTAATACACAGATGAGCTTATCCCAAGGTGTATGAATTTAGAAGGCTGATATTTATCGCTTCTGCTTCTGAATGAAGATTGTAAGAGTGTTTTGTGTATTCGTCAAGCCTCCAGATAGCTTGTTTGAACAAAAATTTTCACCCATGCTGTCAAAAACTGATATTAAAATTTGGTTATAAAAAATGCTATGAGACCACCTGGACTACATACACTTTGATTCCAGATTCGATCACCTGATTTCTTTAATGCACTTTGGGATAAATGTAAACAAACCTGTGTTTTTGAGCAGATACTCAAATCTAATTCTAGCTTTTAGACTGGAAATTGCAGGCTAGTTTTATTTGTGGTTTTGTATGGAGTGTTTACATGATTTCAGCCTCCAATTTCCAAACTCCATACAAAAAACTGGCTAGAATCGTGAAGGGCCCCATATTTAGTAAACGGCATAAAAGCGTATCTCCTAATCTGCCTTACCGCGTATGGCGGGTTCTACATGCCTGTATCGTTTAGTTTAGCAATCGTTTAGTTTGCGTAGTGCTTAATTCACCCCTGCATAATGACATATTTTCCACCAAGTTTTTCCAGGTGTGCTGTTTGACTCTTATCATCGTTAATACATATCTTATCTTTACCTAATTATGATGAGAACGGAGCCAATTGAGCGGCTGAACGAAGAAAACAAAGGAACAAAGCGCTATGAAAATTGGATGGATTTGTAATAAAATAACAAAACAAGTTCATCATTCCTATGCGGATGTGCACATTAAATATTAATATTTTGACCTAAAATAATGCAGTAATAGTACTTAATTCAATACTTAGAAAACGAAACAAGCCAGCAAGACGGTATGTCAGACACTTTTAAATAAAAGTCTCAAAATTAATCAACATATATCAGCCACCAACACCCATCTGTGAACTGTTCAATCCTTATTGTCTACTAAAAAATGTCCAGCGCACACTGTTCGGCGGCAGGGATCCCTTTTCGGAATCTCTGATGTAGATACTTTTAGCTGGTTCATATCACGAATATGTGCAAGAGGATATAGTGTGTGGCAGAAGAGCTAAATTGTTATTCCAGACTTTTTTCAATTTTTGAAATTTCTTAGGTTAGCAAGAATTAACACATTCTTATTTCTATATCCAGCTTCAAATGTTACAAACAGTGACAGTAACAATGAATAATTTTGAAGTCTGTTGTTACTATCATTTTTGTCAACCGAACTTTGCCTGTCTCCGTAAGGGTTAAAATCACCTTTTGGTGTTACTATCAATTGAATGATTGAATGAAGAAGGGAGAAAAAAACTACATACGATGCAGAAAGTCAAGGCAATTGGCAGGCGGGTCCCGATAGCGGCTGGATTTTCCATTCTGACCTCTTTCCGTTAAAAAAAAAAACCCGTTCAATATTTCCACAGTTTGGTACACGATTTTCTTCCCGCCTTTGGCCGTCCCGCATCAGCTGAAATGTTTGAGCCGCACCCGTTGTTCGGTATTTTGTGTTTTGCATTTTATTGAGCAACCAAAAATCTGCCTCCCATTCCCCGGGGCAAAGCTTGCGCGAGTAGGTGGGGTTGTTGGGGGTTAGTTTTTCCTGTGAATTTTACCTCCCAGCCGCTCCGGTAGCACGCCGGCTGGTCGGTAAAATCTACGCGATATCTCAGCCTTGGTGTTACGTTTATTTATTTATTTATTTTTATTTGCTTCCACTGTGTACGTATGTGTGTGCGTGTGTGTCAGAGAGTGTCCATTGGATGAGATTTTTCTTCTAAAATCCCCGCATGTTTGTGTCGTTTAAAAATCGCCGGAAACTTCGCCGGTATGGAAATGTTTTGTTCACACACACACACACACGGTTCAATAGCTTGGCTTACAGAGCAGTTGGCTTGCTATTGGAGGTTAAGCAAAAGCGAAAAGAGCACCAGTGTGCGTTTCAAAATGTAATAAAATTTTCCAGTAATAAAATCAATCCCTCGTTCGCAATTGCGACTGTTGCCGGCGGAGACGCCCAGTGTTTCACTCCTCCTGTCAACTTTCTCGTGTCTTCCACATATCCGTGGATACTAACGGTTTGTGTGTGTATGTGTTTGTGTGTGATGACAGGAAGTTTTAAAAAACGAGGTGATAAAATAGAAAGGGGGAAAGAGTTTTTCCTTAGGTGTCGAACGTGTGGACGAAAGTAGTTGCCGCACAGTAGCAAGAACGGGTTGCCGCACAGTAGCAAGATCGGGTTCGCGTTTTGCAGTTCCGTCCCTTCCGTGAAACGACGAGCTGATGCAAATGCAATCTTTATTGACCTGCTCGAAGTTCGAGTTTGCTTTTGGCTAGTTTAACCTCCCCGAGCGGGTGCTGCAGTGGCAAAACTGCTTCAAACCCGACCCGGCTGATGCTGCTCGAGCTCATTTTGTTCGACGTTTTGTCACTCTTCCTGTGCGCTCCGTGTGGGGTGGAAAAAGGCAAATGATGGTTTCCGGGCGACATATCCGCTGGCGCTGGCTACTTTAAAATTCACATAAATTCCGGCTTTTGAGGTGGTGCAAAAAAAACCAGTTCAATCTTTCTGGGCAGTGTTTTTTTTAGCTTCACATACACGTGCTGGGGCTTTTCCCACGGTTTAAAGAGGGACAACGGTTTGGTTCGTGGGCCTCCGGCTCGATTACGCGATACACACACACACACTGCTTACGATTACCATAAACATTAATTTATTGGAATTTATTTTTATCGATAGATTAAATTCCGGCATGTCTAATAAATTTTTCAAAACTTCCCGCCACTCTGCCGCAGCTGTGTAGCCCACCGGACGAGTCAAGAGACTGCGTGGAAATAAAATGTAAGTAAAACGAAAATCTTTAGCCGTCGAAATACGGAAGCCCACGGAAGCCTTCGATACACGGTTGCCTGGCAGTGGAATGTGAGGATGAGAATCGTCCTATACACACAAGCGCGCGCACACACACACATACGTGGGCTCAGAGGGTCGTCGAGAGTGTGTTCTTACGCAGCGCAGATCCAGCCACGGTCGTTGCGAATCACTTCCCCATGCAGCAGCAAGAATGAATGTTATTGCATTTTGAATTGACAGATTTGTTGGATTTTCCTCGTGCTCTTCTACGTCTTAGCATTTCCACACATACACACTCACACCAGGCTCGCGAGCTGGGGGATGTATTTGCGATTGATGTGATTTACATTTTCCTCACCAATAATCCAATCCAATCGGCAGCCCGAGGCCCGCGGCTCTAATCCACCTTGGAAACTTTCGCTTTCGCGCAGGGGAAGGAACGGAGTAAGGAGCTGCAAGTGTGTGGGAAGGGGATTGTTCAATATTAAATGCTTTATAATTTTCATGCAAATTACACCATACATTACCACACAGACACCACACCTCGCGTGTGGGATTTAGCTGCATTTTTAGGGAATGGGAAGGATGGATGTTTGGTTTGGTTTTGCCTCCAATTTATAGTTTTTACTTTTGATTAGGTGAAGAATTGGGCCAATTAGAAAAGGAAAATTGTTGGAAATTGGAACTCGAGAATCGAGATATTTAGTATAAATGTTCTGCTTTTTGTGTGTTGATTGTATTATGCCTTGTGATTATGATAATTCCTTAGGAAATTATGAAATTAGACTACCATTTCAACCATCAGCTATAAGTAATAAATAATAAAAGTATACGATATAGAACAATTTGGTTTATTCTAGCAGTACAGTTCTATTCAATACTGAATAAATTAATTGTGTGCACTTTACTTCTTCGTAAAACAAACGTGTTACATTCCTTTCTAGCTTGACGAGAAAGAGAAAAAAAATGAAGAACGCTAATTTACCATTATTGATTACGGTATAAAAATGTCCAATACCGTATTTTAGCGTGTATGATCAATAACCCCCTAATGATCAATAATTTATTTATTTATTTTATTTTTTTCTTTCTTGCTTCTATAACAAGCGAATGGAAGGCCGTCAGTGTGCTCCCGGACTCTTTTGGTATTTTCTCAGCATTAGTTTTGACCTCATAATTTAGTGGTTCCTTTTTATGAACTTGAATTATTTTCTCAATTGTTTTACTAGCGCATTTTCTTGACAACACTCCTTGCCTTTTATTTTATTACCTTTGTGGATACCCATGCATCAGAAACTCTGTGTTAGTATTCGAAAGTAATGCCTCAGGTGCAATTGAAACGTTTTTATTTTTGTTATGGATTTTGATCAGATTCGACCTAAACTGGGGTTGTTATACTCGCTAAAACCACCATATACACGAAATCAGAGGACTTTACAGGGTGGCAACTACTGGTTTTGAACTTAATGACATAAAAAAAGAGCATCATGTCATACAATTCAAACTAGATGTTTTTTTTAAACTATGAAATCGATGTCTGCTTACATCCCCAAAACTGAATTCCAGTGGTCTCAAATCTGCCGAATCTGTAGGCCCTTTGGATGAGGTGATGAAATATGACAAATTCTCATTATGCCATTCCTGAGCGATTGAAACCTTTCGAGCTGAATCATGGCGAAAGTAATAACTATAATTTTCAAAAAGTATTTTGAGACAAGGCATCAAATTAGGCTCTATAAAACGTGTTGCAAATAATTTTATTTGTTTAGCTTTACGCTTCTCTTCCCTTTTGTCAGTATAGTTCCCCAAACCCACTCAGGTGAAGCATTTTGAAATCGCACAACTGCTATTTACATGCAGTTGTAGACATGCTCCATAAATACCTCAAAATTCAAAGTTACCTCCAGAGTAATCAGTTTTTCAGAGAATTAAAAATTGGCTGTATTTATTTCGAAAAAAAAAGTAAACAAAAGCATCTCTCAAAATATACTCAAGCGTTTGAAATGTAGTGTAACACTTAAGCCTTAAACATAAACCACTGATAACTCAAAACTCAACTTAAACAGTTTTACTACTCTTCAAACAGTTTCTGAGTGTAAAATTATTTAAGTTAAATTAAAACAAATTCTACATTCAGTGAAGTTTTGTTCTGTTCAAAAAATTATGCAGCTTCAGTTTTTAACACATTCCATTAACTCAACAACAAAAAAAAACAGCATATAACAATATCCGTTAAACCATCTTCGAAGAACTGAATTAAACCTCTCCACTTTGCATTAACAAAACGAAAATGAAAAGAAAATCCATCCTTCTCCACGTTCTTGTCCCGCCTGTGGGTCGAACTTCATTAGTGTATGGTTGATTGGGATCAGATTCCTTTTTTTTTCCTGTGCCCCTCCCTTTGCCTGCTCCTTCAAACACACCAGTTCGAAAAAGTTCTTTCCCCGTCCACATTTTGCGACGCGAAGGTGTATCGAAACCGGTAATCCGGGCACGAAGCACGAGCCCAACTCTAAATTAGTTCATCCAATTAGCCCGGCTGGCTCACACAAAATCCGATTGGCTACCATTTAAACTTTTGCCCACCGAACGCCCGGCATCCAGCGGGTAGGAACGGGTTTTTCTTTTTCCTTCTTTCCTTCATCTGCAAAGTGTATGTGGTTTTTCCATTAGCATTCAATCTTTGTACCTCTGGCCGCGTACGGATGGAGCTGGGAAAGCAAAAAGGCTGCTTTATTATTAAGCAGTTGCAGCCGCGACATTTCTTTTCTTTTTCGCTCTCCTGTCCCTTTCCCCTTTATCCCGCTTCAAGTACGGAGGGAACATTCTTCAGGATTGCTGCCGACCTTTACCCGACCAGAACGACAGCGTCTTCCGTGATACCTCCGGCCCGTGAGTTGGCTTTCTCTTTGATCCTTCTCGAGCGCAAACTTTTGCAAAAACTCTTCCATTCACCATCCACGCCTCCTCGCTTCCCATCACCACAATCATATTCCTTACCCCAACTCCGTTCGCTTGCTGTGTGATTTGTGCTTCAAAAAATTATCATTTCCTGGTTGGAAAAATCCAACCACAACCTCGCTTGCGCGCAAAATGGTCCCCTCTTGGTTGGCCCGTTTTCCAGCCCAAAATCTCTTTAAAACAAACCGCTACTTTCCCTAACCTCTGTCTCTCTCTCTCTTCCCTCCCCCACTCCAGCAGTGTATTACGCGTTCCTTCCCGAAAGGTAATTGACGGAAGATTGTTAAATCAAAGCGGCGCGATGTAAAAATTAGGTCTAATCCCGAAAACTCCTACAAGCAAGACTCCTTCGCAGACACTTCGCCATGCCACTTAACCCAGCAAACGGTAGCCCACCTTATCCCACCTTTAATCCTGGCAGCAACGGGCGATTTAAATTTTTAATTTTAACTTCGGCGGTGGGAAAAATCGTTAACACAGCGCGGAAAAACTGAAACGCGCAAACGAGCTAGCGACAATAAACAACTCATTACGGTACAAGCCCGCACAGTTACCGCAAGCTCGCCCTCTCTCTCTCCCTCTCTCCCTCTCCGACTCGTGGTCCGCAGACACTGATACCACTTCTTCAGGGAGGCAAGGCTGGAAAGCAATTCAACCTCCCCGCGCACTTTCGGTACCACGCGGAATAAAGAGAATAATTGATCAAGCGCAAAAAGACGAATGGTGGCTTAAGGTTTTCTGTGTGTGTGTGTGTGTTTTTTTTTTTTTGTTGCTCTCCAGCATTTCCGGCGTGACAACTTTCCCGAGGAAAGCGCGTGCCACCTTTCAAGCGAAAGAAGCGAAAAAAATAAACACACGAAAGAACGATAGAAAAACAACCAAGATTTTCCACCGGCACCGAAAAGTGGCCGTGCTGGCGCTTCCCGCTTGCTTGCAGCGTGGGCTGAAATTTATGTTAATCTGTTTGATTACCATTTCCGGTGGCGAAAAAAAGCACGCACCTTTGCCGAGCCTTACAACCCAGGGAGGGGAGTAGCGAGTGAGAGTTGGCGGGGACCACCCTTCCGTGCGCTCAGCAACACGAGCGACACAAACGAGCGCGGCCTACCGATGGAAGGCAGATAATTAAGAGGTTGCGTTCATAATTGATTAGTAAGTGAAAAGTTCGCCCACCATCCTTCCGCCGCTTTCCCTTTCCCTCCGGGTGATTCAAAATTTGGCTGTGCGTGTGTTTGGGCGGTTTGGTTTTTAGCTTATGCTGTGGTGAAGTTTCATTTAAAATTCCCTTTTTACTCCGCAGAGCGGGAATCGGGCGATGGTTTGGTTTTTGGTCGGTAGCGGGCGGTGGGCGGTGCCGGCAAGGACGGGGCAATGATTTAGAATTTGGTAGAGCGCGCGTGGTTTTGTTCTTTAGGACTCGTGTGGGTTTTGGGTTTTGCGCTAGCAGATGGGTAACGGTTGTCAGATTTTTATCTTTTGAATGACTGTAAAAGCGTTCCCTTCGCTTGCTTTGTGTGGGTGTATGTGTGTGGGAAAACGTTTCCATACGCTATGATTGGAGTGTGTGCAGAAATTGCTTACAAGGATATTTCAACATGAACAATGTTGTTAATTTGAACGAATTATTTTGCATAGATGGTACAATATTGGGATGTGATTTTTTATGTTCTAAAGAAAATTCAATTCATTTGTTTTGTCCATCAGGTAATTATATAAGCTTGATAGTATGTTGATGATGATAATGATAAGTCCTAGTCCTCTTAGGATTAGGACGAAACCTTTTCTAAGATAATATTATTATAATGTTTGCATAAAAATTTAGACTTTTTTCGGCTGGCTGTATCTTACTTGCAAAAATAAATCTTCGACCTTGCAAGCTTCCTTTCGTTAGTTTTCTGGAGTTTTCGCCGGACGAAGACAAGCGTGTAGGCAGGTTTTTAAGGTACTACGACAAAATTGTTGGAGTAGAGCTTTTGCATCATATTGGCCCAGCAAATTTTGATGAGACGCAGTTGAACCGGTTCGCGGTCATGGGTGTCATATCGACGTTTCGCCGAAATTCGCCTGAAATGATCATATTGATAAGTTTGTTCATGTTAGTTTGTGATACACTAATGACTTACTGCCGTCTTATTATCTCTTCTCGACAGCGCTGATTCGTCTGTAAACGATCTGTTAACACAAATCTACTGGAGATCGGCACTGCGTGTCACGAGGCTTTTGCAGCAGGTTCAGGTGTCAGGTTGATATTATCTACAAAAATCTGAAGGCGGCGTATGATCGC
The DNA here is from genome assembly GCF_943734685.1 of Anopheles coluzzii. Classification (NCBI taxonomy): domain Eukaryota; kingdom Metazoa; phylum Arthropoda; class Insecta; order Diptera; family Culicidae; genus Anopheles; species Anopheles coluzzii. Next base: position 14,075,264 of record NC_064669.1, read on the forward strand.
ATAGACCACATTACGCTTCTTGCCCAGCTGGAACGTTTTGGGGTTTTCGCTTTTATTATTAGCATGGCAATGGAACTCTTTTTGGCATGGCTGAAGGATTTTTTATGTAATTTTTGTGCCATCTGACACCATTGAGCTCCGGAAGCTAAAAGACAGTTTTTGTGAATGGTGTAAAACCAATAGTCTGTCTATCTTCGTGAACAAATGTACCGTGAAGTCCTTCAATCGTTTGAAGAACCCCATTCATTACGATTATAAGGTGCTTACCTGAAACGGTCATTTATCATCCGTAATCTAGGAGTTATGCTTGACACTAAACTTGACTTCCACGTCCATTACCAGACTATTATTAGCAGAGCGCACAAAATGTTAGGTTGAGTTAATCGCCATTCTAAAACTATAAAGGATATTCATTGCCTTAAGTCACAGTACTTGTCATTGGTTCGATCCGGTAATGGTGTATTGTTCTGTTTTATGGTGTCTCTACTCGTCGTTCTGGATTAAGAAACTAGAATCCGTCCAAAAAATACACTCGCCAAATCCTAATTAACACACCATGGCACGATACTCCTTTCCGCACACGGTGCTTAATATTAGCTATTCAATCTCTCAAACAACGCTCAGAGTGTATTTGTTGCAAAAATGCTAGCACACAGCATCGACGCTCCAGATCTGTTAACACGATTAAGTATAAATACTCCAGCTAGGATTCTTAGACATTATGAACACTAGAATATCGACCATAGGAAGTGATTTTATAGCTATAGCGAACCTTTGTTGTTTATGTCTCGCAGTTTTAACTCGACCTTTTCATATTTTGACTATAATATTTCGAACGAACCATTTAAAAATCACCTATAAGCGTTGTTTAACACTCTTCACCCCAATTAATATTAGATCGTCAAGTAGCACATAGTGTTAAGATAGTTTAGGCCACTGCGAAGACCATGCAAATATTTAACTAAATAAATTAATGTTTCCCAGGTACACTGTTTGACCGATTGCATCGATCTCCTGGCCAAGCGAACGCAGCGACGTCTACAAACTGCAGCACGTCGTCCGTCAGTTAGAGTTCGACTGATAGAAGTGTACAATACGAGAATAGTAAGATGTGAATAGTAAGCAAACAGTCAAAATTACAGCCTATTGCTTTGGCTATGTTCTTGAGACGGCAATGAAGCAATCAATCTGAAGTCATATTCATGGTTGAAAAGCATTTAACAAATGTTTTCATGATATTTTTTCTGGTGAAATCGTCCGCATATGAGCAGACATCCATGCCATACAAATTTCACAGTTGAAAAACTTCGTAATAATTTGAAAAATATCAAAGCGCATCAATAATGCGCAAAGCGTATCAACCCATCTTTTAAGTATAAACAATATTATACGTAAGCGTAGTGATGGGCAAAACGGCTCCGAAGCCGGAGCCGGCTCCGACCGGCTCCAGACAATTTCGGAGCCGGCTCCGGAGCCAGCTCCACACCAACGGCTCCGGTGCTGGCTCCGCACTAACGGCTCCGGAGCCGGCTCGGCTCCGACGGCTCCAGAGCCGACTCCGCTCCGACGGCTCCACTCCGACGGCTCCGGAGCCGGCTCCGCTTCAACGGCTTCGGAGCCGGTTTTAACACAAAGGACCAAAAAAACTTTTTCGATTAAGTTTCAATCGAGGAAATCCGTAAATAGCGGAGTACGTCATGTTTAAAAAAAAATATCAAAAAAACATCGATTAGTTTTGAATATTGTTAAGAAAAACGAGACTAACGAATGCTACACAACCTCATGTATGCCAATACTGCAATCATATCGTGTATTAGCTTCCACACGTGCGAGAAAATATATTCATTTTTTTTATTACGATATCATACAATGATGTCTCTATTGAACCGTTAGTGCGGAGCCGTTGGTCCGGAGCCGTTGATTCGTCGTCGGCTCCGGAGCGGTGGGCCCGATGCCGGCTCCGCAGCCATTGGAACGGAGCCGTGAGTGCAGAGCCGTTAGTCCGGAGCCGGCTCCAGAGCCGTTGGTGCGGAGCCGGCTCCGGGAAAAAGTCGGAGCCGGCTCCGGAGCCGTTGGTGCGCTCCGAAACGCCCATCACTATGTAAGCGTCTTCAGAACGTTTTACAAGCTTTTACTTCTTAAAAGACAGTTAAGCCTCTTCAAAAGATGTGTTAAAATTAGGTGGCTCAGTACACTCATAATCCTCATTAGACATGTTTAAGTGTAAAAGGCATAGAAAATGTTTCTTGGGGTACCAACGGCACTACCTTCCAAAGCAGGTATGCATCTGGCTAAGTAAATGTAAAAGGTCACTTACAAAGATATTAAAAAAAAGGATCTGCTCGAATCGAAAACAATTGTAAACAATCCGTTTTAAACAAGAATTAACATCTTGCCAAAATCAAACAATTTGCTCCATCTGTTTGAAAGATTTAAATTGATCAATTTTTTCATCGTTTGACACAAAAAGGAGGTCTTACACCTAGAATCTACTGAAACGCTTAAATTTTACTGAAAATATTACTTCTATGTATAAATATTATTTTTATGAAGCTTAAACATGTTCCTCGTAAAAGACACAAAACGATGGTCACATAAAAAAAAATCAAACAGAAATAAACGAGCAAAACGAAAAGTCAACATCCATTCACTCCCGTGCGGGTGAACCCGAGAAAATGGAAAACCTCGGTGAAAGACACACACGCACTACCTTTAGCCACACATTCACACACCAACACACGTTTGAATGCGTTTAAACACAAAAAAGCAGTAAACGTGCCCCTTTTCCGGGAGGGGGAACGAGCAAAAAGACGATAATACATTGTTTATGGTAAATTTTCTTTCAATAGTCCCATCGATGGACTTTCTTTCTTTTTTTCTTCTTCTCCCATTCAGACCCTCCTTGTCTGCAACGTAATTTTCATCCACACCTCCATTCGTGTGACGCTCCGCGTCCGCTCCGGAAGGGCTAAAAGGGCACGCGCCCGGTCGATGTACGTGTGTGTGTTGGCATCGTTCGCCTGTGTACATTGATGTTCCCCTGTCGATATTGGCTGCATAATTCGAGCATAAGGACATTGGCAAACGTGGTTTGTTTTCCCGACCTTCACCATGTGTGTGGGTGGGTCGGGTGGGTTGCGTTGAGTGGGTGGAAAAAAGGTCAGCTCTCGGTGACCGAACGACAGCCCCCATCTGGGCGGGTCGGTGGCTAATTTTTGGATTTAAATTCGTGGTCACGTTTCAATTTGCAGTGAATTTTGCGCTCAACGTTCGATTTCGGCCGAAACACGGTACACCTATCAACCACTCGTCGAGCGCTCGTCCATCCTTTCTCTGGTGGGTTTTGGGAGACCGGGGCTGGGAGTGGTGCTAAGGGTAGGGATTTTTCGCCCCTTTGCCCCGTTTTTGTGCGTATGTCCGAGGTTACGATTTAATACAGTTTAATATTTGATCACGTTTCAGGGTCCGGGGCCAGAGGGGCAGAAACCCGAACAGCATGGGAGAAACAAATCTACGGATAAGATGGGCATTTAATGGACATGGTGTGAAATGCGATGTATTTATCACGCTTTGATTGCTGAAAGGTGCAGGAGAGCGAAGGATGAGAACAAGAACAAGGGGGGGGGGGAAGCACTCAAGATTTTCAGTATTGGACTTCGGATGGAGGAATTCTTCAAATTGAAAAAAAAGAAAACAATTAGACTAGATTAGGTGTGCAATTAGACATCAGGTAAACGTATCAAAATTATTACGATCTTTGTACTTCCAAAGCGAACCGCTTATAAGGAATCCTTTTTCGCATTGGTAGAGATTTCAAAGACCCTTTAATCTAAAAACCTAAAATCTTTGTATTGTGCGTGCGTCCAATCCTTGAGTTCGCGAATTTGTTAGTTACCCGTCCATTCTTGAACATGTTTTCGCGTAAAATGTCGAATCTTTCGGCCAAGCCCATTACTATGTACTAATTTCAGGTTTGACAGAGTTTGGCACTTTTGTTAAACTTTTGTTACGCAATGAAAAATAAAATATTGTAATTTTTTTTCTAGTAGCAAATGAGTAATAAACGAGGATTATTCTTCGTAACATGCCGGTTATTCCGGTCTAAAAAGGATTTCGCTACTTTTTATGTACCACGCAGCCGAATAGTCCAGACGAGATTCAACTGTAACCTTACAAACCCAATTCGCTTCAAACAAATTGGAGATGAAGTTGTTGCACTCAGCCGTTTTTTCATCAGTTCGTCAGTCAGTCAGCCGTTTCGTGCATAACATCACATGTTATGAAATAGAATAATCAATTTGATGATGATACAACATATAAAACAAAAGAAATATTTCTGGAAAGATGGACATATTTATGCAAAACCAGGAAAATGATTGAATGAAAATCGCTTCTGATGATGGTAAAGCAAGAAAATGTGAGTATGCCAGAATAAAGTAAAAAAAAAAGAAAAACTCACAAAAAATCTGATTTTGTTCAATAAATTAAGCTATTTTAGGGGAGTTACGAAATTTGGGTCCATCAGTTACGAAATTTGGGGGAGGGGGAGGTTCTTCCAACGTTACAATTTGTTACACTAAGGTAGGAGGGGGTCAAAAATTTGCAATATTTGCGTTACGTAATTGACGGATGACGCCAAAGAACTTAATTTTGCTGTAGTCCAATTGTATACAAGACGTGTTTACAAAGCTAAGTTTGTGAAGTTTATTGCATTCATCTAGACGCCTCTGTAGCAATTTTAACGCAAAATTATTATATTTTTATTGCATTTTCCTCTGTCAACAGTGTTTAGGAAGGAGTGATAGAAATATCAAAAATAATAATAGAAGAAAAGAAGAGTAAATAAAAGAATAAATGCGAACACTGGCACACTTATTTCGACAATCCTTAAAATGTGTCACCATGTATGAACGCGTTGAATACGAGAATACGAAAACCCCACACATAACCACAGCCGAATGAATATTTGACAACCCACAACAACATCATCTCCCCCTCCCCTTCCCTCCATCCTTAAGGTCGAAGCATTTTCGGGCAACAGAAGAAAGGGAGGAAAAAAACAAAACCCGGCGTAAATTATTTTTATCAAATCAAATCTACATCCTTTTAATGCGTCCTGCTGGCCTAGCTGGCAAAGTGGTCGTACGGTCATTCTCTCTCTCTGTGTGTGAGTACGTACGTACGCAGGACCAAAAGTCAAACCGGTCCAGTCTGTGCGGCAAAGTGTGGATGGGCAGAGGCCAATGGAAAGCTTCGAATGGCAAATGGGAGCAAAAATTGGGCACGTAAACTGAAACCAGGAAACGAATCCCGATCCGCCGAATCCAAGGAGCGAGGGGAGGACGAGGGACAAGGGAAGGAAATGGAAATGGTCGGAGCGTTTTGGAAGTGAAAGCGACAACGGTGAAAGCGTAAGGGGTTTGCTGCTGAAAACTTTATTTGTCTTTTCCTATTATTTAATGACCCGTACAAATGAAGCATTTTCGACGTCCAGTCCCGTTGGTGCGGCCCCCGGGGGCCGTTTTTCCGGCAGCCGGACTCAAGACAATGTGCTACTGAGTGTGTGTGTGTGTGTATGTGTGTGCTAAAAAGGGACACACTAACTCTTTCTCTCTCTCTCTTTCTCTTTCTCTCTCGCTCTGTTTCTCTCCCACTTTGTGCACGGGTGTAACCATAAATGCTTGGCTTCATTTTTAATTAATTTGAACGTTAATCGTAGATGACAGGCCGTCGAGCTGGAGAGGCACTGAAAGGGTGTGCGCCCGCGCTTGTGTGTGTGTGTGTGGGTGAGTGAATATGGTGTGCGGTCAAGGAGCAACCGGACCATCGGAAAGGTCGTCGTCGGTGTCGTCCGGTGTCCTCACTTACTTGCTCCAGCAGCAAGGGAAACGACCGTAAGGATAATTTACCCAGCCCGTGCGTGCCGGGAAGGGAGGGAAAATGTCGGTTCGGACTCGGCCACATGCTCGGCACGATAACCCCTCAGAGGGGAAAATGGGTGGCCACCACCCCCGGTGCACGGCGACGATGATGATGAGAAGGTTGATTTTATTTTTGAAACTGGATCAAGTGTAAATTAATGGCTCGAGTGCGCACCGCATTCACCGAAGTCGCAGCGCCCAGCAAGGGTTTGGCCGGTGCCTTAAGATTGAGAAAGGATTAACCTTTCGGGATCGCAGGACCAGATCGGCTCAATTGAGTGTGGGCGAGTGCGACAGTGGGAAATGGATGGGCAAGGGGCAAACCAAAAAAAAAAAACATAGCTACAACAAAACCTTCAAGACGTTTGCCCATTTGCCGCACAAACGCGACCCGCCCGGGGAAAGGTTAATGTACTATTAAATTGGGTGGCTTAGTTGCGCCCAATATGCTGCGACCGTAGCCGTCGGTCGGTGAAGTAAATCGTTTCGGTTTCGGCGGGGCCATTCCTTCTCAGGAAGAAACCTGATTGTGTGTGTGTGTGTTTGGTGAGGTGAATTGAAATTAATTAGTTTCGAATTTTCGGGACCTCCGTCGTCGATTACGATCTATCTCGGTGGAATTAATCCGGGAGCCCGTGAGCCGGGGGACCGGCAGTGCGGGAGCTGGGGGAAAAGAGGGTGAACATTGAGGATGCCGTCTTCTCAAAGCTGAACGGATCGGGCAAGGGGAAAATTTACAGACCCGTTGTGAGCCGTTCTGGCACTTCTAAAGATTGCTTCACTTTTATGTTGGAAACAGTGGAAATCAATTCTCTCTCCACCTCTACACCGTCCCGCAGCTAATTGCACGTATCGTTAGTTCATCCAACAAATGTATTCCAGTTATACTCCAGTAACAAGTCTTACAGTAACATCAAGAAGAAGAAGAAGAAGCAGAAGTAGAATGTTAATTGTTAAAGAAACTTTGCAAGCAGTTGTGGCAAAGTGGCGAAGTGTGATTTCGTTTTGTTAAATTGTTGTATCGAAAATTAGCGTTTTGCTCCCAATTTTCGGGACCCGTGCTAGCTATACATACCCACTGCCAGTATGCAATAAATAAATAAATTATAATATCTCATCACCCGCTAAAACCCGCACCCGTCATTACAGCGTTAAGCGGTAGGCTGCAATTAAACTTGCGTGCGACGTGCGGCTACTCGGGGCATCTTTTTTTTTATTTGGTAAAAGGCATTCTAAAATGAGTGTTTTTTCCACAGTTAAATTAGGGAGGACAGCGAGAGAGGTGGTTTGTTTTGGTTTGCAGTGGGAGCAAGTGCATGAGGGGCCTATAAACGTGCAAATAAAGTCATACTGGAGCTCGATATGCGCCCAGCAGACAAATTGGTCAGGTTAGTTGGTTTGTTATGGTAGTTTAGTAAAGCGTGTTGCATAGTTTTAGGGGTTCACCGGGTCTTGCGAGGGTGGCTTTAAACAGATTATTGGTCGATATTTAAGTGATTAAGTTGATACAATGTTGATACAAACCAAGTAACTTTCGAATGTAAACATTCTTTTTCACCACGTGCAAGCAGCTACAGGGTTTTTCGGGTCAATTTCCAATGCCTACAAAAATGTTCATTGTCTCCAAGATGTATTTCAATCGCTGTCAAATGTTGAATCACAACAAGTTGTGAATGTTGCATCACAATAATTGTTCAGGTCTTCCACATGATTTTCAACACGTCTCAAGCTGGATTGAGCTTGACAGTTCTTTGTGCTATGTTGAAAAGCATGTGTAAGATCTGACACTTTATTATGATGCAAATACACCACTTGACAGCAGTTAATAAACATGTTGGGAATGGTGAATAATGATGAGCACATTCGAAAGTGACTTGGTGATGGTCGAAAGTGACGAAGTGGAAAACCCAGTAATAATTTTCATATCTTACCAAAGAAATTTCATTTTTTGCACATGATTTTCCACATATCACAAAGAACTGTAAAACTCAATCCAGATAGAGTTACGTGTTGAAAATCATGGTGAAGAAATTACAAAATATGATGATGGAAATGAAATATCAGATTGATGTGGATTAACATCTTGCACGCGGTGAATAACAATGATTACATTCGAAACTGACTTGGAAAACCCTATGTAAATATTATTTTTAACGCTGTAAATATGATTCTCAAATGATTGGAATGCCCCGTAATGAATCATGTACAAGAGTTTTGCCTTCTAAACAAACCAAAATGATCACAGATGTAAGCAAATTCATCTAAAATACTACAGATAAAAAAATTAAAAAAATCAATTTAACATTTTACATACAATCTTACCTTTCTCAGATGCAGAGTCAACTTTTCTTCTACTTCTTTCACAAATTTATTTTGTAATAAAGTTTGCATAACTTTAGGTGTTTAAGTTTTCCCTCTAGCAACTTCAACCAGACACCAAAGTAAACAAAAAAGATCCGAAATGTTTGTTAAATACTTACCTTTTTACGATTATCTTGCTGTAAAGTGAAAGTAAAGCATAGCTTTGCCACCTGAACTGTAACATGCAACTTACTGTGCCATGTGATATAGTCCTCAAATTCGGCTTAATAGTAACATTTTATACAATCCTTAACAAGGCTCAATTTCCTGGGTTAAAAACGAAAGAAAGAAAAAGGATTTCACCAGGACGCTTCATCCAAAGCGGGACGAAAATTTTAAGATCCTTTAGCTAGCCGTTGTAATGACTTTATTGCTCTCGGTTGGCAATTGGCTGGTCGGTGGTCGCTTTTGCCAGCGGGTCGCGCAAAATAATTGCTCCCGTGAGGCACGAAGCGAACGAAGGGACGTCAAATCACGCCCCGGATGAATGGCTGACGGCACAGAAGTGAAGAGATTTGGCTAGCAGGCAATGGAGAGGCAGTAAAAAAGTAAGAAGGACAAGACGAGAAAAAAAGGTAACAAAATTAAAACAATCTCACCCCAAAAGCGATAATTGTTCGGGCCGCGTGATGGGGGATCGTTTTGATTATCATTTTTCATATACACTTTTTTTGTGTGCTCTGTCTGCGCCCCGGGGACGGTGGCTTATTGTCAAAGTTGACTTTGAGAGGCAAATGGGGAGGAGGGAAGGGGTGGGGGGTCGAGAAATAAATAAATTTTTCCACCGTTAACTGTGCTTCGGCTGTTAACAAATTTTTATGACGTGATGATAGAGGGCGACAATGTAAAGCACGGCTTAAAAAAGATGATTCACGCAGGGAAGACAAATGTGCGTAGAAGAAAAAAAAAGTACTAAAAAAGGAAACGATTGTGGATTTGATGGTTTGTTAATTTCGTTCCCTTTTCATAATCCTTTCCGCGCGGGCTAGCTAATTTTGCCTGCTTTTCATTTTCTCTCCAATTTTCGGGACACATTCCAGCGCTTGCATGAATGATGGGCTCGGGTTTTTATTTCAACCCACTTTGAGACGACATTGGAACTGCCTTCCTCCAAGTCATTTTCCAAAAGCAAATAAAGAAAAACAGGATTTCCGAAAGACAATTCCAAAAGGGGTTCGTGGCAGTTCCGGGCGGGCTTCTTTCTAATCAGTGACGCCAACGGACATCGAAGGACATCGAGGATATACTGTTTCAGCTCAAGCTCGCCGTCTCACTGTCCCTTCGCCACCATCCCTGCTAGCTCTAATCAAGGAAATCCGAATACGAGAAGATGTGAATTATTATTGATTTATGGCTTCCCGGGCGCGCACGATTGAGTGTCCAGTAAATTAATTAATTAAACAAAGTTAGACGCATCCGGGAAGCCAAAGCACAGGCCCAGCGTGTGTGTGTGTGTGTGCATGTATCTTCGCGTGTTCCCGTGTTTTGCTTGTATGCCTAGTGCGCCCCTCTAGCTGTCACCGGAGCGGAGCGTGCGAAACAAATCAATAGCTGGAGCGATATTTTTAGTCCTTTCGCGGTGCCACCAACAGCAACCGGGAGAGCCCATAAACTAGCGATCGAAACCCGTAAACCGGGAACGCATCAAGCACAACAACCACAACAGAAATAAAGGCTCATCACAACCGCGCCACTCGTCATCTCGATTAAATTAAACGGGGCAACATAATTTTGTCCGTCGCGCCCCAAAAACCAGAATGGGGCTTTTTTTTGGCAAGGATGTTGATTAATCGGCAAGCGGTTCTTGCAGAACCTTTCGCTTCCTTCGGCTTGCCATAATAGGGACGCGTAATGAAGTGTCCGCGATAAAGTGGCCTCCCCCGGTGTAATATGCGTTTATAGTGGGTCATTCAACGTTTTAATGTACGCACGATGCATTATAACAGACCCACGCGTGTAATAATGGACCAGGTTTATGAGGTGCTGTTTACACCGTTCACTTCCTCTTCATTTCTTACCCATATGAGTGTATGTGTGTTTTACTGCTACTAAAAACTGGGGTTCCAAAAAAGCTTCTCCTAGACTATATGCTTAATAATGCAACTCTGTCAGGCAAGGTGTATAAATTAAGGCGCTTTATCGTTGATGGACCTATCATCGACTTTAATGGAACGGTGAGCCATCCAGCCCGTGTACATCCTGATAATGATTTTTCAATCTTACCGCATGCTTTAACGATTTTCGTTACATTAGACGGGGAACAAAAAATCTAGATCCATCCCCATTCCTCTATTTTCTTTTTCAGACGGTTACAGAATCGGTATCAAATAACTCAACATTTTCCCTATCCAAACAAACCAACAACAACAAAAAATTGAAGAGACAGGGATAAGTGTAAGCGTACATCGTTCGACGGCGGACGCGATGCTTCTTGTGTGCGAGCTGCTGGCAAAGAAAATAACTTTTTACCGCGATGAAGATAAGAAATGCTCTTTAATCACTTTCGCTCGGTTGCGTCGTGTTTATCTCTTCCTCACGGTTCCCATTTCGGTGCCAATCGGAGAGGGGGAGGGGGGGGGGGCGAAACAAGTTACAAAACAACAACAACAACAACAACAACAACTGCCAACATCCGAGAAACTCCATTCGAATGTATCCTTCCGGTACGCGTCAAGGGAGCAAAAGCAAACCGGTAGCTGCACGCGACAAATAAGGCACACGAAACTTGATGTTTGGAGACAGTTTGGGAGGAGTGAGGGGGGGGGTGAGGAAGGAGAGAGATTGAGCAGCAGCAGTACGTTCACTTAAACTCGTACACCATTCTGCAACACTCCACTCCGGATACGGTAAATTTAGAAGCAAAGTGTTCGGTTTCGCATTGCATCGTTTCGTGTTGAGGAAAAGGAAGAGTGAGCCGAACCGAATGAACATGAGCTAGAGCCTTTAGATCTGAGAAACGAGCTTTTAAATTAAACAATACTCTTGATAGGTGAGTTTTGCTCGACGAATTGCATACTTGCAGGAGTATTTCGGTACAAAACACTTTATTCTATTCCGTTGTTTTGTTATACATTAATTTTTTGTGGATTTTTTATACACTGCAACAATATCACTTACAGATGTATTTGGTTTTATGGATTGCATTACTGCTTACTTATGTTGGTATTTATAAATAATACATTGGCTTTTATTTTAAATTGTTGTTACGGTTCTAGTTGCTGAATGATATTGATTAAAAAATATTGATATTCACATGTATGTTTAACAGTAGAACATTAAAAAAAGTACTAAAATATGCCAAGTGCAATTAATTTCATGTATTTCATGGGATTGTTTTAGCTTCTATCAATATTTTTGAGCTGGTATTGATTGCGTACAGCATTTACGAACGCTTGAAACTTCCTGCTAATTTCCATACCTGCCCACCTGTAGTTTTGCCAGTCACCTTGGTGCTGCCTCATGGAAAGCTTGAAATCATTTGTAAAATCTTATCAAAAGTAGCACGTGTTTGTGCTGACATCTAATTTCAGCTGATCTCTCTACGTTTTGCAGAAGTTTAATGTTCTAAGCTGCACCCATGCCTAAAGAGGGGTTCAACCTGATACCTGATACTAAAATAATATGCAAAAAAGTGTCATCGATTTTTTTTCGGTTGATTCAGGGATATCATTAATTTTTCGAAGTCTCTTTCTTGCAGAAATTTCTCTTTTAAACACGCTGATTGATTGCCTTAACATAATTTTAAAAAAATCATCCAAAACCATTTACGGTATGTGTCAGTTCATTCCAGATATTAACGATTTTGTATGAAATTGAGGATAAAACGCCAACAATTGCTTAACAAATATATCTTCCTAAATAAATCTGTTCATTGGTAAGGGTTTATTATTAGTTAAAAAGAGTTTTCATTATTTTGGGTTTAATTTTATGAAACAAAAACATAGTATCCGGAATTGAAAAGTTCGTTGGAAGCAAAATTCACAGTTTTAGTTTTCTTCTATAACTGGAACAGTTTTTAAAACTCTTATCTTTTCTGTGCTAACATGCAGAAGGTAGGTTTTGTTACGATGGATGTTCAGATAATCAGTAGATAAATCTGTGAAGTTGAAAATCTCTTTATAGTTTAGGTCAGGGGCCTCCAAACTTTTCAACTCGCGGGCCGCATTGCTTCAAAATTAACTATATTGAGGGCCATTTGACGCTACCTTTAAATGATGAGTGAACGTTTAAATCTCGTCTTTACAACAAAATACTGACGATACTAATACAGTTTCGTGTTACTAAAGCTTGATTTTTGTCTAAGAAAAGTAAAAAATACATTTTTATTTGAATAAGTCATAATAACGTAATATTTATATTAACTCTGGCAAAGTCATCGTGGGCCGCATTATAAGCTCTTGAGGGCCGCATGCGGCCCGCGGGCCGTAGTTTGGAGACCCCTGGTTTAGGTATCCGAAATCGACTAGCATGTACTGTGGAAGCAGCAATGCGGCTCAAGCGGTTGCAGGTCACATCGAAGGGCCTCACGGAAAACCAGTTTGATATCTCTGTCCTATTACATCTCTAAGAATACAAATTAAAACCGTCAATAACCCAAAAAAATCTTAATATGGCCTGTTTGCGATATTGCCAACGATTGCATATTGCCAGGCAAGATGTATCTCTGAAAGTTGAAACGATCCGAAACTCCTTGAAAATATATTGTATCGAATTGAATAAATTTATTCGAGTCTAATTTTGAATGTAAGTTCTGCTTCATAGACACACAACCTATTCAATTTAAAAAAAAACATTTTTATATGTTTTTATCACATACTGCTTACTTTTCTAGCAATCAATTGAATCGTAACGCTTAAAGTTATACAGTGGATACCACAGTTTTGCTCCAGTGTTGCCATCACCTGAGAGTCTTCCTGGGCGTGAGGGTAGTGCCGCCCGGTTGGCGACAGTGCGTTGTTGAAAATCGAGACCTAACTGGGTCGGTGTGTCGAGAGCCGTTGTAAAAAAAAATGGTGGGGGAAGAAAAATGGAGCCAGCGGCAAGAAAAGCGATACCGGAGCAGCAGAACCATCAGCTGAGAAAGCTGAGAGGGGAGAAAAAAAGAACCAAGCAGCGATGTGAATGAAGCTTTGCTTAATCAGCGCCAGGACAACGACACCGGCTGAACCCGAGACGAGATGAAAAGCTAAAAAGAAGGTAACAAAACACACACACACACACACACACACACACACACACACACACACACACACACACACACACACACACACACACATCGAGCGAGTGGGGGAGAAGACAGCACGCTTTGCGAAAAGGAAAGCGGTCGGCTGTCGGTTGATTGATTGCCGGGAATTAAAACCTTTAAGTCCTCCCGGGTGCTTCGCCGGTGTTTTGTACAAGAGCGGCGGACCCACCGTGTACCCCTTTTGCGGATGCAGGAAAGCTGTGTGGCGCGGCCGAGGAGCGGCCGGCACAGGGACGGAAACTCCTACCTTTTAGGTTTTCCTTCCTTCGGCTTTTTTGTTACGTTTTGCAGCAAACGAAAAAAAAAAACCAACAACAACAGCATCGAACTAGACAAGAAGGTCCTTTTCCACGCTTCTGGCGTCCACGGGTCGGGTGACGCAGCAGGAGTGAAACAGCGCCCGGAGGTAAGCAGATTTCGAATCAATCTAGCTCTATTAGCATTAGAGAACCGTTGGGTTTTTGGAGCGCTTTTCCAGCGTTGGCCCGAAGTGGCTCGTGTCCCGTCCGAGCCAGAGGGGGAGAATGATTAATGATCGGTGGTTTTTCGCTTTCCACACGGCACGCGTTCACCGACCAGGCATCCATCTTAGGTAGGTTAGCCGTGCCTCCTTCCCGCGCCTCCCTTGCGCGGGAGTCCTTGTCACATCGATCGCGTACGGCAGATTTAGCAGGTCTGCGCCGGGAAGAGTGCACGTCACATCAAGATAGAGCTCAACGCGAATCTCGAAAAAGGAACAGGGCAAATAGGGGACTCGAAGGAGCTGTGAACACTCTCTTCGCACAAGCCTACCCAAGTCATTTTCAAATCCCAGTGTTTTTTACGCTAAACAGCGTACGTGTGGGTGTGTGTTTGCTGCGGCCGAAGCAAACCGGAAGGAGAATTTGTAGACAAAGATGCTCCCGATCGTTAGTTACCGGCGGTGCGAACAACTCCCGGGCAAGCCAATTCCACCTTCGAGCGGATGCAACAGGACCTGTGCGGGAAGTGATCGCACACTGCGCGAATGATTAATTGTTTTGCAATCCCGCGTGCTGCTGTGCCGTTCCATTCCCCCGTGCCAGAGCGTAACCTGTGCATGGGACGACACGTTGACTTAAGCGTGACGTGCCAGACAAACCGTCCCTTCCCGCCAGCACACAGTCGGAAGTGCGAGTGTGCTTGAAGTGCGAGCAGGGGAGCAGGAGGGGGGGGGGGGGAGGTGGACTGGAAAACAATATTCCAGAATGTCCCTGAAAGTTGAAATGAAGTATCTCGTACTCCGGACTCAGGCGGGGAAAGTGGGAGAGAGAGAGAGTACGGCAACCCAGCTAACGGCACATTCGTTGCCCAATTCGAACAGCAGGCAGGCCGTTGAAATCGTTAATTTTCATTAGGGCAAAAGGCGACGAAACTGGCAGCCCTTTTACACAAAACTGACTGCACCTAACCTTTTCCGGAAAGAAATCGATTTCCCCTGCAACACGGCACACTTCCAAGTGGATGTTCTTTTCGCCGTGCTATCTTACCCCCGCTCCCGGCGAGCTAAACTTTCTGAGGTGTACATTCACGCGCAGAGTTTTCCAAGATGCGGTGGTTTCGTCGGTATCATTCACAAAGATATACCCGTGTGTGTGTGTGTGTGGCCTTTTCAAGTCACCAAGGTGGTGAGGGCCCAAAGAAACCTGGAAAGGATACGGATTTTTAGAGCCCCAACTCAGTCGAGTTCATTTCCAGCATCGGGTATCTAGCCGCATCGGCAGCGAGCGGGAAGACTTCCGGGAAATTCGGGCAACTCTTGTGGCAAACGTTGTAAATTTTAATTCCTTCTCACTCGGGAAAGTTTTCGGATTTTCGGAGGCTGCTAACCGAGCGTGAAACAACGGCCAGCGCAGAAGCCGAGATCCACTCGGTCGGTTTGCATGGGTGAAGGTTGGAGGACCCTTGTGCCAGGGCCCTTTTGGGAGGGACGGCAGCGGCGACATTGATTTCGAACTCGAACCTGCTGCATGGCACGAGCTGACGCCGGCCCCGGCAGGAAGCTAGCAGCACTTTATCCGCCAAAGAAGGCGCAAACAGGTACGGTAAGAAGTTTGGCACTACCGCGAGATCGACGAACATCGGTAGAGTTGCCTTGGGATGGGCACAGTGTTCGTTTACAACGATTCCGAGCTCCAATTTGGGGCACACGCGTGGACATCTTGCAACGGTCTGGCATCTCCCTGCAGGCCACTACCGAGGTACGATTTGCTTGAAATGTCCCACAGCGTCCCGAACCTCAGCGTGCCAGAGGGGTTCCTCACTGTGGGCATTCCCCGGAGTTCTCCGAGTTGACGAATGTAAACTCTTCATTCCCCCCTGCTCAAACATACAGATCCATGTCCCGTACATCCGCCAATCTTCTCTCCCCATCGTGCCCGCCCCCTCTTCCGATCACGCTTTGTAATGATAATTTTGCAAGTAAATGGAAAAGTTAGTCCTTGAGCAAACGCGGGCCAAGGTTTTGCTGTATGACAACTCTCGCATCTTCCACCAGGCACAGAGCAGAAGAAGAAATGCGTTTGAATGTGTTTCCATGTGATGTGTGTGTGTGTGTGGAAAGAATATTTGCGGATTTGCAAACGAGTCGGCAACTGGACAGCTTTTCTGTTCAACACCATACCCGAATAAAGAGCATTCCACACTTTCTGGAGATGTTCGGTTTTTGCGGGCCAGCGCGGGTCGGTGGATCCGGATTCTGGATCCATTTCAAAAGTTGCAATGCCAGCGAGTGCCTCACAGCAGTGAAACCAATTTTGAAGAAGACCGTGTCTTTCGGTCGGTAAGAAGATGTGTGTGTGTGTGTGTGTGTGTGTGTGTGTGTGTGTGAGTGTGAGTGTACGCGAACGGGTGCATATTTTCACTTAATCGAAACGATGGTCGCCACCGGTATATCCGGACCACGTTTTGCACCGGAATCGGCGGCAGCGGGGTTAAATTGTAACCGAAAGAGAGAGGGAGGGGAGAAGGGTGAGAGGGATGGGACAAGAAAACTCTTCACTTGTCCTTGTGTGTTTCGCTACATTGACTCAACTTCGATTTTCCTTTTCACATCCATTGAGATTCACTGCCGAAGCAAAACGATCCGGTGAAGTGGACTTTGAATGTGTTCCTTACAATTACCGGGATAGGCAAAGGAGGTGGTGGGGGGGGGGGGTGCAACGGTAAAGGAAGGGACATGATGGAAGGGGAAAAGTTCGCTGCAAAGTATCCTGACTCGCTTTGTGTGGTTTTCAGTGCGGAGTTGCAGTCGGAACAACCGCTGTAAATGAACTTGAAACCGCACGAAGAAGCACTGGAGACGTTTGAGTTTTTGCTGCCATGACCAGGAGCAAAAAAGTTCCTGCTGCCTCGCCCTTTGGTTTTTTGCCTCTCCGCGGCCGAGCTTTTAGTGTCGTTTGCTGCGTTGGACAGCAGCGACAAGGGAACCGGTAGCACACCGGTTACATATCCTTTGGCAACTTCTTAGCTGGTGTGTGTATGTGTGTGTTGCAGAGAGAAAGGCAGAGGGAAGGAGAGAAAATAGGAAACAAGAAAATGTGTCCAATTTCGACGAAACGACATTATTAGTGGCTCAACTATGTGTTTCTGTGTGTGTGTGTGTGGATGTGTAGAAGCGGCCCAATTCCAATTTCCTGCACACGCGGAACGCGCTTCACACCTTCACAACCTCCCCTGTCCCCCATTGCCACGCGTCCGCTCCGCCACACGCTGCACTCATCACGTCTTTATTATTTATGTATGACCTTATCCCCTGCCACCGTGTGCGTCCTTTTCCAGCGAGCGCGCCAGCGGCAGGCAGCCGGAAAAGTATGACTTTGTGGTTACGGTTCGCTGGTGGATTCGGCGTCCACCGTTTCCACCCCACCAGCACCCATTCCCCGCAAGCGGGTGCCGAACGGTGGCGAAAATCGCAATACTTACTGTCATATAAATGATGAGTTATGGGCGTTATGGGTTATGCCACGGCGTACCCGGGGCCACGCAAAGGGGTTTCCTTCGACCGGTGTACCAACCGGGCTAAATGGATCCGAGCATAAATCCGAAGATCTGGGCGGCGAGGGTGGACCGGAACCGGTGGCATTGTACGTGTGCTTTCATGTGAGTGTGTGTGTGTGTGTGTGCGCGGAGACATGCATCTCAAGACACCCTCCACTTGGGACACTTCTTTAAAAAGTGTCTTATAAAAGCGGGGGGTTGGGCGGGCGTGTTGGGAAGGTGGCGCATAATTCATCTGCCACCGTTCAGCGCGGCTGGTGGTGTGGTGGTTGTTGCCGCCCGGAAAAAGGGATTTGCCGACTGCGTGTGCTGTGCTTGTGATCATGTTTAACCAGTTATGGATTATGGGCTACCTTTAAGATGGGAATGACTAACGATGCCCGTTCGCCCTTTAAAATCGGGGCGCCGGAGTGGGGGTGGGCTAGCCGATAAAGTACGATTTTGTACACGGCAAGTGGCGGGAGAGGCGAGAAATGGAAGGGGAGCAGCAACAAAAAAAACAAGCACACACACACACACACACACACATTCGGTGACCTTTTCGGGTCGAGTTTGGTCATGAATTTTGGTGCCAGGTTTTCCAAGGCACCTTTTAAGTCGCTGCCGATCTCTTAATGGCGCACAGCTTCCATCCCACCGGGGGCTCATTTACCGCGCTCCTCTCCAGCATTAATCGGTACCGGGCCGCCAAAAACCCGTACAGCCGCGCAACCGGTTCCACCCGGGTGCCATTAGTTCTTCCTCTCCGGCTTCGCGTTCCCACAACCGGAGGTGCACGGACCGGCCGGCCGGCCGACATCCTTCCAAGTGGCTCGCCAAAAACCCCTTTTTTCGCTGGACCACCTCTAAACCAGGGGTGGCAGAGGTGTAATTAACCACAGCCGTGGTGCTACCGTTTAATTCGTTCCGACTGGAACCGAAACTTTTAATTTCCCAATCGGGTCGTTCCATCGGCCCTTCCCCCGGAAACAGGGCGACCACACTCGCAATGCTCCCTTCCAGCCCCGTCCAAACATCTGGAGGGGGGGGGGGGGGGTGGTGGTGGTTGGTAAATCTTGGCGCCGCGGAAAGCTGCTGTACGCATTTCGTCCGTCAGAAATTAACCTTAACCTCCCAGTGCGTCTTTAATCGTGCATAAATCATGTTCACCGGTGGGGTTGTTTTTCTCGGGCCGGGGAGCCCATTCAAACATCCCACCGCCTTGGCGCGAGCGCGCGTAAGCAAAGTGTGTGTGTGTGCAGTGCGTGCTTTTCTTTACAGCACAGTTTTGTGTGCGTGTTTCTGCCGCGCGGGAAAGCCACGAAATAGGTACCGCCTGCCCATTAAACCTTTCTCTCCGGCCACGCTACCGGCCAGGACTTGAAGGAAGATTTAGAGCGCCTAAAAAACAAAATCTCTATTAAAACTTCACCCACCACCATAAAGCAGCGCGCATTGGGCACGGGCAAGGGGTTTAAATCGGTTCCGTCATCATCTGCTGCCACGGCGTCTTCGTTGTTTGATGGTTTTTTTTCCGCGGTGCCACCCGAAAACGATTAGCCATTATGGTCGCGCGGGATCGCACAATTAATGTTTCTGTGGCGGTGGGCGCAAAGCGAAATGTAATGAGGCGGAAAATGGAAGGCAATGGGCCGCCTTGATGGAGGTGCAGCGCGACGATTTTTGGCAGGAAGAAAGCGCACGACTGTCGCAATTGGCTACTGCTCGCGCTTGATGGTAGAATTTCGGGCCGTTCTACTCAGATTTATAGACTTGCTAATGTGTCCCACGCAACAAACACTAAATGAGAACAATGTTATGCGTTGCTTATTTCTTTGATTTATTGCTCGCGGTGAGTTGTGGGCTAGCTTGACGTTTTGACTGAAAAGACAAAGATTACCTGAGTTTTTGTTTTAAATTTCTCATATATTTTCTGTTTTGTGTTTTGAACAATCTAACAAAAACACTCCAAATTAACACTTTGACATGGTATGTCATGTCATCTCTTGCTCCGTTTTTTTCTCTTCAAATTACCTCTTTTATCCGTAGCTGAATGAAAAAAAAACAACTATCTATATACAGACAGTCCAAAAAGTATTCGTCTAGCTGAATATTTTGCAGAAAAAGGAGAATTATAGCCGCAATAGGCATGGGGCCGTTAAAGTCATGATGGGGTTTGATGTCCCTTCATCAAAACATACGTACTGCTAAAAAATAAGCATTAAAATAGTGCAATTACGACTAACTTATTTAAAAAACTAATAAAAGTCCTTTGATTGGTGCGCAAAAAGTATTCGTCTATCAGACGAATTATGTGAATAAAAACAAAGGTTATGGAATTAAAAAAATGTCTTGATCTTATTTCTTATTGCATTCATGACCAGAGGCGGATTTAGGGTTTCGGGGGCCCTAAGTGGTAAAAGGAGTTGAGGCCCCCTGTTGGTGTCGAGCGGAGGGGGGGGGGGGTTTATTGCAATTGGCATTGAATAAATCTCACCGTAATGGTTTGCTGGCGGGGGATGGTGGGTGTTCGAGATCCCCCCACTACTGAGCCCATACAGTTTTTTTTTTTCTTTTTTTTCTTTTTTAGTAATTTAATTTATTTATTTAGCTATTCAACACCAAATCCTTAACTTATTTCACTAACATCTGCCTTAATCCGGTGTCGCCAAAATTGGAAATTAAAAAAATATTCTCTTTAAATGCGTTGATCGTAAAATTAAAATCAAAGTGATTAGACCATGTATTGAATTGCCTTGTCATGGCTAGTAATAGCCCATTGTATCCATATAAGGAACATAGATGTTGATCTGCTCTAAAATATAACGTTAACAGTGTTGTCAACGTGTAAACGGAAATTTAAACTAGAGTCCAGTGTAACGCCTAGATCACAAACTTCTTGATGACGATCTAACACACTCCCTAACAATGAATTACGAATTATACTTGATCGTCAAGTCTATGAAACAATATAATAAAAAAAAACCAGGGCTCATCGTTTTTAGACACCAATCGTCATATTTAGACACTCATATCATTGTTAGACACCAAGTACCAAACACCAAGTATGAGTCTCTTCGTACATGGGGCCCCTTTTGGGCACAGAAGTTCTCGATGAGACTACTGTACACATTGTTGTATAGGCTGGAATTACCATCCACGAGGTCTCTAAATTGACGGGGCCCCCCGCGGCCGCTCAGTCCGCGTACCGTTAAATCCGCCAGTGTTCTTGACTATTATTGACTACTTAACCAACGCCATAACTCATTTGAACCTCAAAAAGGGCGGACCCACTCATCTTGATAACGGCCGTATGACCTTGACGAGTTATACTTCTTTTAATATGTTACAGGGTTTTACAAGTCAGAATAGAGTGTCAGCAAAACAATTTCAGAAGCTCAAGATGCAGTTTAGCTGTCAAAAGTTGTTATTTCACCGCACCGATGCTATTTTCAATAACGCAATTTGATTTTTAAATCGCTCAAGTTGTTTTTTTAGAGGCCTTTCGCATCGTTTTGCAAATTCAAACACGAATTTTGAGATTACGATTTTCGCCATCATGCTCCATTCTTTTAACTCCCCTGCCTTTAGTACGGTCAGAGAGCGCTTGAAGTGCAATCCAAGCAACAGAAATGCATTAATTTAGAAGGAAGTCACTAGCAGATTGATAATAATGAACATAATTAACGTCTACGTAGTGCTTGACCAGCGTAAATGATTTAAAAGCTAGATAGACAAATACTTTTTGCGCACCCATTAAACGATTTTTTAAAAGTTTTTTTTTGTGTTTTGGTTGCTATTGCACTATTTCAATGTTTATTTTTTAGCAATACGTGTGTATTGAGAGTCCCTTTATAAATCTCAATCATTACTTTAACCGCCCCATGCCTATTTCGGCCATAATTTGCCTATTTCTGTTAAATATTCAGCTAGGCGAATACTTTTTCGACTGACTGTATTTTCAAAAATGTTAGCTGATTAATACTTTACTCCGCAATTGCTTCTGTGAAGGTTTCAAGGGTCACCTCTCAAAGGACCCTGTTTTGCAGCGGAGAGGACGAAAATAACAATAAAAGCAAAACCGATCACAAAGACTCATCAGAAGAGCATGCAGCAGACACAGCAGGGTGTCCGCAGGAAGGAAGCCACAGAGACAAGTCAGAAGCAGCAGCACAAGGCATGTAGCGAAAACAGTGTGGATGTGGTACAGGAAATGGAACTGAAAAGTATAACAATACAGATGTGCTAACGTGTTATTGTTTGAACCGAAATTGGACACTTCAGGAAAGTGAATTGATACAAATCGCACCACTAGTGGTGCGATTTGTAGGAGTACAGATGTGCTTTAATAGATTTTAAGTTTCAGGAAGGTAAATTTATGCATATTTTTACATATAGCAATTGAAATGTGTTTTATCTTCGCAATCACAACAATTTGTACCATCAAACACAGTAAATTTACGAATAACACATATTTATACTGTTTTGTTCTTCCGCAATAGTCGTTGTATTGCGTTCCTATAGTGGTGTCAAACAAAGATACCTAAAAATTGTGTAGAATGTAAAACGAACTTAGTTTTGAAGCTGTTTTCATGTGAACTGCAATGATTACCGCAAAATATTGAATTCTTGCCTAATTTGATTGTAAAATATATTAATTTGAGTGATGAAAATATTTACTCAAGTTTTGTATAACGACTGTAGTCTATTCACGCCGGGAAGGGTGTGCTTGATTCAAATTCGATTTTTCACTTAGCTAGATATTTTAATTTTGGCCTTTTTTGGTAAATGAGTCACAGGAAATTCATTTATGTTGCTTATTTTTGTAAAAACAATACGACATGTTTAAAATATCCAGGAAAACATTCTAAAAGGTCCTGTTTTTACTGATTTTATGACTATAACCAATATAGGAACATGCCTGTGTTGTGTATCTATAATGGCACTAAAGTAAACAAAAACGCTTACAAATGCGAAAATATGGTCAAAGGCAATGAATCTTAGTAAATCAATAACATTTTATAAAACTCGAACAGCGTTAACAAAACTCGGAATACGAAAATAGGAAATCCTAAGGATTTTGGAAAAATCTTCACATTTGTCACCAAATAATGGATTTTGCTGTCACCATGTAACGGAATTGCTCAATTTAAGTATTAAACTTTTTGTAAATGACCGGAGAACATGTCACACTAACATAAATAACTGAATTGCTGCTAAAATATTATATGGAGCGCATTTTAGAGCATTACCACCACTATTGATACGTTTACCCTATTTCGTAAACGTAAACAAAATTTTAGCATCGCAAACAGTCAAACGAGATGAATCAATCAAGGACAAACAAATAACACATAATAGTTACGATAGCTAAAAAATAAAAAATAATAATAATTTAATTATCTTACCTCGACCAAAAAATTAATTCAATAATAATTTTGATGCGATAAAATGGTTCAAAATGATACACTATATTCGATATTTCAACAGCACAATGTTCTACTCGTTAGCATCAATAAATCAATAGCAATCATGAAATAAAGTATTGAATCCGCTTACAAATTAGTTTTAAAACGTCAGTTAACAAATAAATTCATCAAAACATAAACATAATGATGAGGACGTAAAGAACTTGCTGGCATCAATAAAGTAATAAACGCAATTGGCGGTAATATACTTTGTAATCTGTAATTTTTCCAAAAAAGCAGTCAAATAATTGCTTCACAGCAATTCACCTATTAGCATCTCTTTAGTACGAGTCAAGCAGAACGCCTCATTTCTTCGCACATTTTATATCCTTACAGTTGTCATGCTGTCACACTTTCAAAAAAAGAAACCCGAAATTGGACATGCTGCCGGCACAGGTAGCCGGCAACGCAAACAACTCATCAAACAGCAACGACAACATCTTCGGTTTCGGTGCTTCTTACCCCTTTTTATCCCGTTGAGGGCCTGGCATTCAGCGGCATTCCCCGACGCTCTTCACACGCCAACGTGTGCGCCATCGATACAGTGTTTTGCTTTGGCGAAACGGTGCAATAAGGATGCAGAGTGAAAGAAAATATCGCAAGAAAGTAAAAGGCTAGGCCAAGGAGCTGCAACTGCAGAAGAAAATGTAAGCTTTTGATGTGCTGTAATTGTGGGCACCGAAAACAGTCACATTATTACGCCCCGTTTCGGTGTGCCGGTGTGTGTGTGTGTGTAGGTCAGCGATGTAATAACTCAGCTGGAAACGCAAAACAACCAAACACCAAACACTGCAACGGCAACTTCCTCCAAACGCTAACGCACACACACACAATTATCGGCGCGTTGGCGAAGGTCAGTTGCGTTTGTTCCGGAAGTGTGTGTGTGTGTGTGTGTGTGTGTGTGTGTGTGTGTGTGTGTGTGTATGTGTGTGTGTGTGTGTGTGTGTGTGTGTGTGTGTGTGTGTGTGTGTGTGTGTGTGTGTGTGTGTGTGTGTGTGTGTGTGTGTGTGTGTGTGTGTGTGTGTGTGTGTGTGTGTGTGTGTGTGTGTGTGTGTGTGTGTGTGTGTGTGTGTGTGTGTGTGTGTGTGTGTGTGTGTGTGTGTGTGTGTGTGTGTGTGTGTGTGTGTGTGTGTGTGTGTGTGTGTGTGTGTGTGTGTGTGTGTGTGTGTGTGTGTGTGCGTGTATGTGTCACGATGAGCTGGAACATGAATAATGAGTTTGTTGCTGGGTGGTGTGCTTCTGGCCAGGGCAGAAAAAAGGAAATGAGCACAGGCACCCAGAGGCGTTTAACGTGGAAGAAACAGGGCAGCGAAGGTCATATGGTGAGCATCGAGCAGCGAACTCACCACCGATACGGAACAAAATCATAGATATTTGTTCATGAAGTCAAGTTTTTTTTATTTTTATTGTTTTATTTTTTTATTTTTAAAATAAATTAAAACAAAAACATTATATTTATGGAAACCTTTTTTGTTTTCTATTCTGTATTTGTTCAAAATACCTTTGTCCTTACCTGAATGCTTTCTCTGCTTAAATTATTTTTAATTTGTTATTTATACACTCGATTTATTAAACCGCAAACAACGATAGCCATAGTATACGCAGTAAAAATGCCATCAGCCATCAGCTGTAGGCCATGTTATGAGTTCTTAACATTGCATTTTTAACGCCTAAATGTATGCAGCCGTGAAAAACGGAGATTGAAGAAAACGCCTTTAAATCTGTATCCAGCGCATCAAAATCACTTGAATACATCATTTTATTCATCTTATTCATTTTATCATTTTATTCATTCAGAGGAGGCATATAGATATAAAGACGCAATGATGTTTATATTAATAAGTAAAAGTAAAATATTATCAAATTAATTGGTCCAAAAAAAAAAAATACTTTCAACTACATTCCTGAGTAAATTGTACATCAGAAACGGGAAAGGATGTATCAGCGAGAGCGCACAGCACATACAATAATCTCCAACGCCCTTTCCAACAGGCAAAGCAAAGATAAACACGTGCAGCCGTTGCCGTGGGTAGCCTTTTTGCCGCTTTTGCTAGCGGCACGCCAGAGCAGGGAAACAACTCACATACACACCCGATCTCGCAAGCGTGTGCATACGTATGGGTGTAAATCATTGCCCATCCGCAACCGTGTCGATCGCTTGCTGCGAACCGTTCAATCGGATCTGAAGCATATCGAAAGTGAAGGCAAGCAGCGGAAGATGGAGAGCAAAAAGCAAACACGGGTTCTGTGCGCGATCGAGCTCAAGGAACAAAACAAAAAAAAATAGTACTTTGCGCCCACACAGATACACGCACATATACAAAGTAGCATTTTTATTGCCACTTGCGTGCTCACTGCGGACGGCCGGAAGCTGAAGCAGAAATAGGAGGAAGAAAAAAAGGGGGAAAAAATGCGCCAGGAATGAAACGCCGATCATGCCTCGGTGCCCGTGGTCAGCAACCGGGGGTGCGCGTTTTTTTTTTGCGTAGGACCGTGGTTCGATACGAGACGTCGACTTGCGACGATGAAGAAAGTGCCCACCACGGCCACCGCCAGCCGGTGAAGATTAACAAAGCGAAGATTATGGTGAGTTGGGAGGACAGTGGGCAGAAAGTGGGGGGATGATGGGTGTTTCGGGGAGATGTTTGAGATGAACAAAGAATGTACAGTGCACGCATAAAGCAGGGCAGCAGGGAAGGGAAAAGGTAAACGATAACGGCAAAACTGGACCACGCAAGACAAGTGCCAGCGGCCCTTGCGCGTCACTCTTCATCCCCTGTACCCTCACTCCAACCCCCTCCTCACGTTTTATCTCTCTCTCTCTCTCT
Source organism: Anopheles coluzzii (assembly GCF_943734685.1). NCBI lineage: Eukaryota > Metazoa > Arthropoda > Insecta > Diptera > Culicidae > Anopheles > Anopheles coluzzii. The sequence continues at coordinate 14,101,083 of NC_064669.1, forward strand.
CTCTCTCTCTCTCTCTCTCTCTCTCTCTCTCTCTCTTTCTTCTTCTTCGTCTCTCATCCCTTCCCTTCCACCCTCGCGGAGGCACGCGGATGCTGGGCCCAGGTGGATTTTTCTGTCATGTTGGCTGGACAAAACGGCGTGTGGAAGCGGGGCTGCATGGCGAAAGCGCACGAAACAAAGGAATCGTCAGCGTCGTCGTGGTCGTCGTGGTCGTCGTCGTCGTCGTCGTAGTGCACGAGATCGCGCTCATCGCGCTTCCCGCTTAGCTCCGCCCACCGCCCCTGATACTATGTGTCGGCCGATGAACCACTTAGAAATGTTTGCCGCCCGAAGCCCGAAAGCCCGACCAAAAGTACACCCGAAACGGCCATGGCTGCCTGCCGTTCTAACGTTCCTTTTTTTTTTCATATACATATGCTTTACTGTTTGCGGCTGGCGGGGAAGTGCGTACCAAGCGTGAGTGCGTGTGAGTTCCCTTCGCAAGGCCAAGCGGGTGTTCATTTCCGTGGCCATGTGTTCATTTCCGCCCAGTGTGCCGAGATTGCTATTGCTGCTGCTGCTGCTGCTGCGTTGCTTTTCACTGTTAGTGCGTGGCAGCAGTCTGTTCTACTCTCTTTCGTGCGTCCACATCGCCGCGTACCGACCTGTGCTTGTGGATGTGTGCGTGTGTGTGTGTGTGTGTACACTTGCAACATCGTCCCCTGTAGCGAGCTAGTCGGAACCGATAGAAAGGCGCATCTATAGCGAGCAGCATCCTGCCGCTATAGGCGTACGTTTGCTTCATTGCGCGTTTTGCGTGGCTGGGGACGAGTTGATTTATTTTTTCGGTTATTTTTTTTTTTGCTTCCTTAAATTTACAATAAAGGTACTCTTTCAGACACTCACACTATTAAAATGGCATACATTTATGTATGTATTTATTTATTTTTTCATAAATTATTGCACCGAGATGCATAATAAAACATCGAATCGAATAAATACAAAAACAAACAAAACTTTCAAGAATGGTTTTTCATCTTTTATTTGAAACAACAACAAAAAAGTTGCATCTGAATCACAAAATTTTCTATCTTCCCGTGTTAATTCCCCTTTTTTTATTGCAGACAAAGAAAAAAGCCCTGCCAGAGTAACGGGATGCCCATCGGCGTGCACACCAATCATCAATCAATCATTTTCAAAAGCAAAATGGAAGCGAAGGTGAACGGCGTACGCGTAAAGTGACTTTGATTGTGTATGTGTGTGTGTGTGTGTGTGTGTGTGTGTGTGTATGTACTATTTTTCTTGTTTCTTTTTTTCCTTTTCTCTCTGGTTTGGTGGTGTTGTTTTTTCGTTTAATTTGTCTTCAATCAACATTCAACCGTGGCTTGGAACGTCCAAGCACTTCGAGATAGTAATCGGTAGACGAAAACCGACAAAACAAAGCATGACAAAAAACGCATTTTCACACACACACACACACACACACATACTTGTATCACACTCACACATTTTAGGTCAAAAGGGGTGCAAGCGTACATACAAATAAAAATACAAAAGAAGCAAAAACAACACACTAACAAATTAATTAATCGAACCATAACCCATCAGCCACAAGGGAAACAAAGACACCCATTCAAGCGGTTTCAAACTAGCGCGAGCATCCTCGTACCTTGGGGGTGAGTGTGTATGGGTGTGTGTGTGTGTGTATGTGTATGTGCGTTTGTGTGTTTTTCAACAGGAGTCCACTTGAGCAGACTACCTCTTCTCCCTCGCCGCCCATATTCCAACCTTCCAATTTATAGACTCCAGTGATCTCTTGCGTGTGCGTGTAAAAGTGCGTGTGTGTGTGTGTGTGTGTGTGTGTCTGTGTAAGTAGGCCGTTCCATGTGGACCGATAGCGCCAGGGGATGGGAAGAAAAACCACCTTATGAGACGGTTGACTTCTTATTTTATTTGGAAGTTTTCTTTCTAACCTTTTTTTTCTTCGCTTCTTCTCTTCTTCAAACAAGACGATAGGCGGTGGGAAAACGGGCACAGTGAGGTACCTTTAGTGCGTGACAACAACATGTCTGCAACGGGGCCGTGTCAGAAGGGGCCAGGCGGGAAGGGAAGAGGGGAAGGAAAGAGTTGCTACATTTTAATATACGTGGGGCACACACACACACACACACACACACACACACACACACACACACACACGCACACATGTCATCTCGCAGCTTTTAAAAATGGCAACAAAGTGGTTACAATTTTAAGTGGACTTTTTGTTTTTTTTTTCTTTTTTCCTCCCGTTTTCTCATCGAGTCGCTGGGAGGTTTTTTTTGTAGTTGTGTATGTTGATTTTATTACTTTCCAGATTTCTACTTCTTCTTCTTCTTTTCACTTGTGTTGCTCCCCTGTCTCGTAATTCCACTTGAAAATCAATAACGAGCTGGTGGGCTGGCCCGGGGGGAGCTTAGGTGCGGACGCGCTGAGACGGTTAATGCTCGTTCTGTCGCTGCTGGCGGGGGCTGTGAGCAAAAAACAAAAATAATTCTGCCTCTTCGAACTACTGAACAAGCAAGAACTAGAATCTTTTGGGCATTACTTAAAAATCGAACTTAAATTAAAATCAAATCACCGAACGGGCAAAGCAATATTGTGATTATAGGCGAGTTTACTCGAAACTGATACCTTTTTTCGTATTTAAAAAAATGCGTGCAAGATCACCTATGTTGAAGGTCCCACCCCAAACCGTGTGTGTGTGTGCTGTACAAGCGCCATTGGGCTTCTTGCTTTTTGTTCTTCTTCGTCATTTTTCGGTCCCACCGGTAACACGATCTCTCTATATTGGGTGACAGTTTGAGCGATTTATGTAGCCGAACCGCGCAATCGATCGGAAGGCAATAAAGCAAACGCACGGCAGCGCACGTCTCGTTCAGCCCTTGTGGTGCCTTCTTGGTGTGCTATTATTAGGGCCAGCAGGTTTGAAGTTGTGTTAAAGTTTGCCGCCGTGCCGCTAAAAATAATGTTTCGAAAAATGCAAATAAACATTAAGGTGAAATTAAATTGAAAAAAAAAAAAAAAAGATATTTAACCATATCACTAACGTGCTAGGTAGTACCTGAAACGAGTGTGTGTGTGTGTGTGTGTGTGTGTGTGTGTGTGTGTGTGTGTGTGACAGAGAGAGAGAGAGAGAGAGAGAGAGAGAGAGAGAGAGAGAAAGAGTGTGTGAAATTGTGTTGTGCATTTATTAAACATTGATTGTGAAGTGAATCGTTTCAGTGTTAGTTATTTGGTTAGGATTATAGGAGGTTTTTGATTAATAATTGAATTTTGTTTATTATGTTTGTAGTGATTCACCTGCACAAATACCTACAGTTTTGTTGTAAGCTATTTTACAGTTTTTTTTTCTATGAGTTAATCTGAAACGACTCAAATGATTCACAATGTCAAAAAATGTTTTAATTTTAAAAGTATTATTAAATAATGGATAATATTAGTCGGCTGGGATGCAGGGAATAATTTAGCTCCATTATAAGAAACTACCTTCAAACTCTTTTCATCGGATGGTGGCTGTAACGAACCTAAACATTAAACATTTAATATGTAGAAATTACACCAGCAATAAAGTGCGTCTTCAAACACACCTCCACCGAAACACACGCGTTCGAAATTGAAAAAAAAAGAAAATGAATGAGAAAAAACACACACACAAACACGACACGAGAAACAGAGCATAGAGCGGAAAGGCCATTGCAGCGAGGTGCAGCCCCCATATAATGGCCGCCACAAAGTCTTTCACATTTCGATGGAAGCCCATCGGCGTCGTATTTTATGTTCGCCTCTTTGGCTGTTCGCTTTGCCCCGATTCGTTGGTGCCACCTTTTCTTTCGGTTCAATTAATAATACACACACACATGCTCATACACACATACACATACACTTGAGTTTGAGGGAAAAGAGTAGTTTGTGTGTGTGTGTGTGATGGGGGGGGGGGGGGGGAAGGTGAAGCTAGGTTGCTTAAGGGGCCGCGGCCGCGATCGTTCATCATCCGGGCACATGGTAATAACAATAATAATAACAATCATTGTAATCTTCAAACTACTCTCACGCACACATACACACACATACACATACACACACACAGCTACAGTGCTGCGAGCTAAAATATCAATTCCATCTGGAGTTGAGCCGCGATCGGTGTAGGAGTCAGAAGTCGCCTTACTGTGGTGCCCCTTTCGTACAGCCGGTGGTACTGCATCGTTCCCTTGCTCTCCCACACACACACACACACACACACACACACACACACATGCTCACTTTCGTTTGGTTCGTTTCGATCGATCGTTCATCTTTACACCTCATGTGCCTGTTTTCCACTCTGCTGCCTCCCCATGTGCTGCTGCTGCCTTTTTAGCCATTCCATTCCTTGTACTTCCAGCTTTATCTACACCTCTTGGCTTTGTGTTCTGCTTCTGCGATGTTCGATTTCACATGCTGCAGTTTGTGCCCCATTTTTTTCCTTTCCCTGTTCGTTCGTGCCCAATTTCTTCCTTCCTTTTGTCATCTTGCCATGCTACGAGAAGATGCAGCTTCGGTTGCTGCATTTGTTGTTTTTTTTCATAATTCATTCTCTCTCTCTCCCTCTTTAGCGCTGTCTGTTTACGTCTGTTTAATTCTCTTCTGTTTCTTCGTTTCTTTTTTGGTTCGATTGTTTGCTGCAGTGTGGTGCAGACATGGCACACTCCACTGGTGGTTGTGCACACGGTGGTTGTTGCAGGTTTTTGTGAGGATAGCATGTTTTCGATGCTGTTTCCGCGCTGCTGCCGATGGCTGTTGGAGAAAATGAAAATGTTGTTTGATTGATTTTATTGTAATTTTAACGTGGTGGGAAGCAAATGGAGATTGATAGGGTAGGTTGGTGAGAAAAAGATTGTATTTATTTTTGAAATGGATGCTTTGATTGTGTTTTCATGAACTAGTTTAGCATTTTATCTTTATAGTTGTTTTGCTGTACTTCATAATCTTTATTTATTTTATTTTTTTTTAAATAATTTCTTTCTAAATTTACTTAGTAACTTATTTATTGGTTTTTTGTTTACTTATTCATGCATTTATTTATCGATTAATATGTTTTTTTATCGACTATTTTATTGATGTATGTATTTTATTGATTTATTATTTTAAATATATTTTTTTATGCATATATATGTTTTGATTAATTTATTTTTTATATTTATTATTATTCAACTCTTATGATGTATTTTTAATGATTTTTTAAATTATTTATTTCTTCATTTATTTTTGTGTTATTTTGTATTAACTTAGTAATTTATCTATTTATCACTAAGTTATTTATTGATTTTATTGCTTTTTTTAATTTTTTATATTTATTAATTAATAAATTAATTTATTTATGCATTTTCATTTTATTTATGTATTATTTTATTTATTAATTTATTTATTTATTAATACGTCTTGAATTGTTCATTTACTCTGTTTGTAATAAGTCTTCTAGGATTGACTTACTGTATTTATAGGTTCAATTGGAGTAGAAAATTAGATGGTAGTTTATGTCCTTGCTAAAGGAATGATACATGAAAGACATTAAAAAAAGCATATAAACCTAATTTTGGTACTTTTGCCTTTGGTGTAATCATTTAGCTACGTTTTTTTGTTAAGTGTTTTTTTGCAGTTATTTATTTATAGTTGTCATGTTTATTCGGATATTGCCTTATCATCAACTCATTTTACATTGTTTTGACCGTCGTTTTGGCTAATCATTGATACTTAAATTAGGCATAACCCTCATATTTTAATCCGTTTAAATCGCATATTTTGACGGCTTACTCCTTTCAACAGTTTAACTATGTTGTCGTTGTGTAATTTGTGCTAAATGCAAACCATAAGAACAGAGCGAAAGGATTGATTGATGATTCTTATCCATTTATTATTGTTAGAACCTTCAATAAGGTTTAATTTAAGACCCTTTAAACAAAGCGTAGAAAATATTTTCAATGGCAAATCGTAACATCGAGCTCGCAACAATTGTTCCAGTTTGCGCTGGACACAAGACCCAACACGTGGTGTGAGCGACTGGGTAAACCGGACCGTCGGAACGCATCAATGTTTCTTCCATGCTACATGTCGGCCGAAAAATTCGCCCCCTCCCCACCCCCAAGAGGCCCCAGGTTTGGCGCAACCGACCGTGACCGGAGGCTTGGCTTGGGCTGATCCCATTTCCGTTCACCGTTCACTAAGCCTGGCAAGACAAAGGCCTCTCCCTGCCCGGCGCATCCTTCCTAAACTGAGCTGAAACTGAGCCGAAACCCGTCACCGATGCTGCTACTGCTACTTTCGCAATAAATCAATCGTGCTATCTCGAGCATGGAAAGCATTCTCTCCTCTTCACCCCTCCCCCACAAGAACGGTGCAGTTCTGCAGCTGAGTGATGCGTCTTTCCATCGTCCTCCCTCTCCTCCCCCCCCCCCTCCGGGTCCGTTATGTGCGCCCGGTAAAGTCACCTTCAGGTAGCGGCGTTACACAGGCCGCAAGCAAATTGTGCAATTGTGTGTGCACCTTTTCTGCCGCTGGTCTGGCCTTAATTGCATTGCCAGTTGCAGTTGCGTTTTGTCCCTCTTTTTTAAGGGGGGGGTTATGTGAGCGACAAAAAAGGGCCCCTTCCTCAGACTGCACTGCCCTGGTGGGCGGTAAGGCTAAGGCGACCGGAAGCGGCAGTGTCCTTGAATGTGCTGTGGGTCGCATTACCAGGCATCGGCGGCCTGGCGGTGGCAAATGCTTTTCGGGCTGTCGGTTGCAGTAGTCTTGATGGTCGGCAGTCAGTCACCGGGAACGCGCGCGCGGCAAATAACGACCAGCGTACGGCGATGCGTCTTTAATCCTGCTCCACCTGCTCCAGCGCGGCCGAATAGCGCTATTAATCCACCCTTTCGGGCAGCGTCCTGTCAATGTGTCCCGCGACGTTCCGCCAAGCAGACAACAGTAAGGCTGATGCCGAGCGTGCAACATATGGTGGGCGGGAGGGCAGCTGCCTTCCTTACCCGCTCCCCGATGCGCCGTGCCACCGCTGTCCCAGAAGTCATCGGGATAGCAACGCAACAAACGGACACGGTGTGACTTCTGTGCGTGGGCATGATCCTTGATCCTTTCCAAACTCGAGCACACACATTCACACGACCGTACAAAAAGGGGAGCTTCCGAGCGAGCGAGAGCGAGCGAGAGTGAGAGCGAGAAAGAATGAGCGGAACAGTTGAAGGGGAGGATAATCCTGCAATTTGATTTATGTCAGCACAACTGTTTCTGTCAGTTTGATTAGATAGGATGTACACGATAGATCAAATTTGTATCTACCTTCTCGCCAGCTCCCCTCCACGCCGGGTGCCAGTTGGTTGGGAGGCATGTTGCAACTACAACTCATCCGAATCGGTCCCCCACGCTCCTCTCCACCGAACACACCGGTGTACGATTGAGTGTTGGGAGGAGAATCGGGCAAGACCGCCCGATTTTGATCCCCAAACCACGGGCACGAAAACGACAACAATTTCAACCACTAACACCTAACACAACGGTCGGCGTACCTTGTTTTCCTGCCCTCTGTTGCTCCTCCTTCCCCCACTGCCGCCTCCTCCCTTTTCTGCTCTAGGCCGGAGTGGAATGGCAAATCTGCAAGCCAAACAAAAACCGCTCGCTCCCTCGGCGCTCAGCCTCTTGAAGCCAACCTCGCCCACCCCTTGACACCTGGTTTCTCGAGGGATGACGCAGGACCAGGGGAAAGCACGAGCATGAGGTATGGGAGAACACCATTTCCCTTCCAGCCGTAACCGGATTCCATTGCAATCAGGTGGAGCGAAGGATCGAGCCGAACAGGGTGTACTAGGTGCATCACGGCGAGGAAAGCAGGCGGGGACGGGTATGGCACCTTATTGTCAGCAATTATGAAGCAAACCGGACGAACTCCTCTGTCTCCTGTGCCTGGAGACGGGTGCTGAATTTGGTCACACCCCTCACACACACACACACACAAACATTAAGGATGTTGTTGTGAGCTAGGAGGGCAGGCATAAAAGGGGATAATAGCACGCACGCAAACAGAAAGGCTGGAAACCTTGTTCGATTATTCCGAGTGCCTCGTCCATCAGCTGCGCTTCCTGCTGCCTGCTGCCTCGGCATAGGACCCTCGCCAGCAGATAAATATTTTGCAACCAGTCAGCAAAAACTGGCTGTAGAAAAAGCTTGAGCGCGCCTTGGAGGAGGAGAAGGCAGAGGGTGGGGGGGGGGGTCGGTACAGGTGCGGTTCTGTTTCTTGTGCTTCCGGGCGGAAATGTGTCGTTGATGCATTACACTTTTGTAAGGGAGCTGGCAAAGGAACCTAGCAATAAGTCTTAAAAGTATGATTTTGCAAGCAGAGATGCATAACTTTAGGCGTTTTGGGGGGTTCTCTACCCTTTCATACGCAGGAGCTAGCTTGTGGTATTCTTTGTATTGCTGTTGTACCTTTGGCTAAACATATTTAAAGTGGTTTATGTTTTGTTTCTTAGTTTATAAGAGTACGAAAATGTGCTCTTTTCTAGATTATCTATTCTCTGTTTCTCCATTTCGCCTCCAAAAATCCTTCCTATATTGAAGACAAAATACAATCATTTGAAACCCTTTAGTAAAGCTATCTGACGAAAAATGAATGATAAAATTTGAGTTTGCAAATTGTCAAGGCAAAACTCAAGCAAAAACTATAATTACAAAATCAATTATGCGGAATTAGGGACAGTGCAACGAAGCTTTTTCTTTCAGCAACACTATAGTATAGAAAAATAAAATAATTTAAAAAGCATATGTGTACCACTGCAAAGCTGAGCGAAAAAGTAAAAAAAAGTGGACCCAGCGGGAGAAAAAAATTTCACCGAAATATTCAAATGAAAGAAGTACACATTGATGTTGTGTGTTGCGATATGATGCACTATTGTGAGCGGAGATCGCTCCGGAAAAAGCTGTCCAGTAACTAGGACACTGCGGTACAGTCCGTGACCAAAAGGGGTACATAGGTGACTCAAGTCATGGGGGAACAAATACACAATTGCAATTATTTTAATTTAATATGTCGGGATGCGTCTTGCCCAAAAACTCATATCTTTTCCAACCATTTTCAAAATGTTTGAAAATAGTTTTTACTTAATTCATTATTTCTGAGAATGTTTTATAAGTTAAAAGAAAAGTGCTAAATGGTAAAGAATACTTAATCGGCTTTTATCAAAAATTTTAAAGTACGGTATGATTTCGAGACTAAACGAAAAGAAATTGATTGTCATTTCCTTGGAAAAATGTCATTTTTTTAAATGTTGATGTACAGATAAGAGCGACGCCTTATCCATCGATGCCTTTCATTAGATTCCACACAACCGATATATGGTCTTATATAGCTTTTTTATCCAGTAGTGTGCAATTTGTTAAGGCTTATTAGTAGTTTTCTCGGTTGTTTTAATTGTTTTTTGTTGAATTGTGTATAACTCTTTCACTTAAGGCCCCAATTCAGGACAGTTTATGATGTGTTTTATTTTATCATTTTAACACTTCCCGATTCTAACGAAATATGGTCAGGTTATAACGAAGTCTGGTTTACTGAGCATCAGAGGCATTCTTAGCTATTTTGCTTCAAACCCACGCCAGTGTTATTTTGACCATTGCATTAATCGCCGAACGGGAAGAAAGACCGTCAATTCGCGTAGCTGTTCTTCGGTTCTATGCATCTACGTTTACTAGAGAAAAACATCACCCAACCCCCGTTGTATTTAAGACCATCGTTCTGTTGGTCAAGGAGAACACCAACATCCACAATAAAGTGTCCAGACATTAACACAAGTAAAAAAAATAAAAAAAGGTGTAGTATGTGTGTGAATTAGAAGATTATAAAAGGAATTTTGAGGCTGTACGGAATATGTATCAAATCGTCCGTAATTTGAGACATAGGCTGAAAACTCTGCAGGATATGAAGGTTTAAAGTTAAATTATTTAGTTTTGTCAAATGTAGAAGGTTTGCTTTAGTGGATTTTTTAACTCAGAGGTTTGACCTATTAAAATTGAATTAGTGATAAAATATGAAACGCCAAAAATGTCTGAAGTGTCCGTAATTCGAAGCGATACGGTATTTCTCAACAGGTGTGACTGTATTTCTATTTATCTAGGAATAATTATTTTTAAATGCTTGTGTAAATTGTTTCATTGATTATGAAAGCACGTGGTTTGTGCCTTCACCAGCGAATGATTTGACATTACTTCTATTTGCCGGCAAATTTCTCAGCAAAATCGTATTTATATTTGTTGGAGACATTGGATCATGCTTTGGTAATATGACATTTTTTACCAGGAGCCTCAATTTTAAAGAAGTTTCGATTTTTTTTTATCCTCCCGGACCATGTTGAAAAGTGCTAGTGGTGGTACAACTTTTTTTAAACCATCTTCAATGCTTCAATACCTTCAAATAACTATGAAAAAGTTCCATATAGCACCACTGGTGACCCTGTCGAAAATAAAACTAGGTGACCGAATTCTATCTGAACGGCAAACATGGCAACCAGTAAGGTCTATTGACAGATGAAGAATATATATCTCGGTTATTGAATGGATGTTTAAGTTTTTTAATCCTTATTTTCTAGGTTTTTTTATAAATGCTAAAAAGATGTTGAAGGAAAAATAAACTGTGACCAAAGGCAAATGGGTTCAGTGACAAACAAGCTACAATAGGATGAAAAGCATACGTTTTTTTTATTTTATTACGTTACGTCAATATTGCAAGTACGCTCCTAGCACTGAGCCTGAAGGTATGCAAATTGTGTTACAAAATCATCCTTTTGGAATCTTCTAGCTGGAACGCTTTTGAATTCAATTACGAACACTTGACTTGAGCAATTGTAAACCCGTCGCAGCCTTTCTCTCTCTCTCTCTCTCTCTCTCTCTCTCTCTCTCTCTCTCTCTCTCTCTCTCTCACACACACACACACACACACACACACACACACATCCACACACCTACACACGATGATAAACTTGAGTTTTTGGGTGTTATTTTCATCTAAAGAAAACTTATTACAATTTACAACAAAAAAACTCGGAAGCTTCCGTTCGCCACACCTAATGAGAGGGACAAAGCTTAACAGAATGGCCACCGGCAGGGGGCCCAAAAACCATGAAAGCATACTAGCAACAGCAAAAAAACCGCTGTACGGGTGACATACGGCTCGGTGTGAGCAATGAGTAAGGAAGAGGAAAAATCCACCACCTCCAGCATCATCACGCTGAGGAAAGGCAATTTGTTAGAATTTGTCTAATTAAGTGGAAAGAATATTGTAAAGCCGGAACTGGCGAGCGGTTGGTTGGTGAGCAAGTGAGCAAAGGGCTTTCGTGGCAGGCGTTTTTTTTTTGCTGCCGCCTTGTTCACTCATTTGTGCGCCCATTTGTCTTCTTTGCGGTGGGGAGAGGACGCGGGAAGGGCGGGGGGTGGGGTGCTATTAGGTGTGTAGCGTTATCCTCGCGGCCAAACCGCGGACCCTTTGCTGCTGGAGCAACGAGAAAATTGAGAAAAAAAATGGAAAGAAAGTACAAAACAAAGCAAAAAAAAAACATTGACTTGTGACTTATGATTGCGCCATCCTTCTCTAGCGCGGCTTTCAATTACATCTCAAACGCAGCGCGCGCATGGGTGCAGTACAGTTACCTCCCAGCCCATCCACCCACTGCCCTCACTGCTGCACCATGCCGCATCCCTGCCCAATCATGCTTTGTTTTACGTCATTAGTTTCGGTATGTTCGCTCCCGCACCCGAAACAAAAGGTGCGGGAGCGACGGAAGCAAAACGGAACTGGCCAATATAAGTGTGGTGGCGGGCGAGGGCGGGATGTCGGAGAAACGACTAAAAGGGGTATAGAAGAAAAGAACAGAAAAAATGAGAAGAAAACCCCGTGCTGCTTCCGTTCCCACCGGCGGCGAAAGCAAAGTGCCGCAAGAAAGAGGACAAGAGTGATCGCTGTTTTTTTTTATGTTGTCTTCCACGTCCCATCGCAAGACGCTGGGTGCATAAGGAAAGGGTTGTTTTTAAAAAATTGTAGCTCATTTGTTCGCGCCACCGGGGGGGGCGGGCTTAAAATGACCGAAACGGCGGATGGGTACGTGGGGAAGGAGTAGGAGATGAAGGGGGCATGGAGGTATGTAAAAGAATGCCATAAAAACGAGACGTCGAACATCGCGTTAGCACAAATCTTCGGGCGCACTGGGCCCGGTTGCGGATGCGGTGCGGGAAAGTACACAACAAAACACCGAACGTCCATCATCCCTGTCATGTCCTGTCGAATCACCGCTGTCCCTGTTCCGCCGTAATCCCACACCATCCTCTCCTCGCTTCAGTGACACTTACACCGGCCCGTCCGAAACATTGTAAACTGTTCCTGCCGAACAGCCGAACAGCGGGAAAACTCGTTGCCCCTCGGCCAAGACAATTTCCAAATATTTCCATCCCCATATGTTTGGCTGTTGCTGGTGTCCCATTCCAATGAGTGTTGTTGTTTTGGCGGCGAATGCAAACTGCAAACTGCACGTTTTGCTTTGGGGACCGCTCGTGCATCTCCAACCGTCCCGGCCGGATGGCCAGCAGCAGCAGCAGCAGCAGCAGCGGCAGATTCTAAATAGATGCAATTAAAACGGTTAGAGGCATGCAAAAGATCGGTCGGCGAATCGTTGAGCGAAACAATTTACACCTTCAGACTGGGGCGGGGTGGGCCCTCCTTTCCGCCGCGCGCCGGTACAGTACAGTGTGCGGCGTGTGGGTGGGTTCGACCGGCAGGCTGATGAGTGGTAAACGTTTGGCTCGCGGCCATACTTTGCTGCATTGAAGCTGGATTGAAGATGAGAAGATTGTGTGTGTGTATGTGTGTGTTTTTTTACAGGTTATTTTAGTAGTTTAGGTTGAGAGCAAAAGGGAGCCTTAAAGTATTCATTATGGTGTAATAAATAAGCCAGTGTGATAAGTGTCGATTTAGCTCCAATAAGCACAACAAATTACATTAAAATCCTTTCTGTTTGGTTTTTAAGGTTTCGGAAGGTGCTTACGAGTTTTAAAGTTAAGGAAATTCGTTCGATGTATTACATGTATATGTTGTAAAATGTAATGTTTACACACTCTCTTAGGGTTTATCGGATTTTGGTGTTGCCATTTAAGCCGTTAGGAAATTTTATTTTATTCATTGATTTTATTTCATTTCATAGACTTACAGACCATGGTCAAAACACTAACAAAGGTTGATAAAAAAAAGCATCACAAACGCCAAAAACTGCGCTACTGTAGTAAAATACAAATTAAGCGCCTAAATGTATGTTCGCGACACAACAAAAATGCATTATTGCTTCTATTATTGATTAATTAGGAATAAAAAAAAGGAGACAGACTCCTAGCTTATGGACATTAACACTACAACCGCCACATGGGACAATTTTGTCCCATTCGTTATGTATACATATTTAGGCATCATTATTAGGCATCACATCATTATTAGGTATAATAAACCTTTATTAGCAAACAATAAAAAAAAATCTAATTGAGATCATATCAACCGCATACCAAGGATATCAAGGCTAGTTTACTTTACATTAATATAACATTATAGAGCTTCCAGTGATAAAAGCTTAAAATTATTCCTTACAGGGTTGAACGACAGTAAATCGAAGCTTATAGCTATAAATTATTTAAACGGTCTAGTGGTAGGTAGGATTTGTATGATAATAAAACAAGTGTTTTGTTTCATTTATTAAATTCCATATACGCCATCAAGGCCAAATAACGCAGACTTAAAACTAATTAATAATTAACTAACAAACAAAATAATTCATGAAATACTAAGCCTAACTAAACTAGTCCTGATCTAGCAAAAAGTTTAAAAAAACACAGGTAGAGCGTAGAGACTATCATAAACTTAGATAAGAAAGAGAGTAAAAGAAAACTAAGAAGAATCATTCAAGAAAGTTAGCAGAAAGAAGACGGTTACGAAAAGAGTTAAGAGAGGAGTCGAAATCAAAGAGATAGTAACAGTGATTAAACAACCTGAAACAGAACAGGAGAAGATCATGAGAATTATAAAGAGTATGACGTGTTTCAATTGACAGAGGATCACGTGGACGGAGAGAACGAGAGAGAACATACAGAATGTTCAATTAGCTTTTAGTAGAACCTCATCAAGCTGCAGTTTAAAGTTAAGACGACTGTCTAGTACAACACCGAGGTCACGGATAGACATAACACGAGAGAGGGACGAGTTAGAAAGAGTATAGTTAAACAAAATAGGAGAAAGAGAGTGAGAGAAACAAATAACAGAACACTTTTCAGAACACGGGAGAAGTAAATTGGATGAACACCAATGAACAAAAACATTGAGGTAATGCTAAAGTCTCAAACAATCAGAAGAAGATGACTCAGTTGCTCTAAGTTGTTTGGGTCTACGCAAACGTCTGTGACTCGCTTTAGAAACATTACAAAAAATCGATGTCCATACAGCTCTAAATGGCCAAAAGAAGAGGACAAAGTTTTTTTTTTTTTTCGAAAGCAAAAGGAACACCTAGATGAATTATTTCAATCATCTATAACACATCTTTAAGTTTCTCAGGACATCAGGACAAAATATTACATTACTTCATCAGATCCTGGCAGACATAAAAAGCATAAGTACGAAAAACATTTTAGTACATTTTTTACATACTGGTCTATTTCATGTGAAGCATTCGTTTGCACGTTTGCCCTCATAACAGCACAGTTGAACCTGGTAGTGCTGACGAGAACCTCCAACGTATTCTTTGGCAAGTTCTTCGCCTAGCTTGAAAAGAAAATTGCGTCTAGATATCTTTTCTTTGTGTAAGACCCAAGCATTGATTCCCGCCAAATCCATAATATTAAAAAAATAAATAAACAGGCTAGCACTTTTCGCGGAATACTTTCTACGCATACTTTCTACTCAGTGCTGCCAGACTTGCAGAAGCCCATCCGTCACTCGTTGCCAGCAGGGATACTAGCCATCACATCATATTTTGCCTATGGGACAAAAAAGACCCATATGGCGGTTCTGGGCTAGAAATGTGTTTTTTTAAAGAACCATATGGGATACACAATTGTTTATGGACGCATTCAAATAATCGTTAAAAATAAATAAAAGTCAGAACATTTCAATGGGTTGTCACGACGGCAAGCGAAATAACACACCTTTTTCGAGTACGATGGAACAAAAAAGTCCCTTTGGCGGTTCTAGTGTTAAAAAATATTTTTTTCATTCTTCTATTGAATTGATTAATTTAAAAAAAAAACACATTTTTGATTTCGAGTTTAAATTTCCAAATGCTTAAAAAAAATACACACTGCACACACTTTTGTACACTCACTGTAACGCTGTACCGCAGCATCTTACGCGGCGTCGTAAAATAAACCTCGAATGTGAGGTTGCGCCACTAACCCGCACACACACACACATCCGCTGTGCGTAAGGTAATGTTTGCCAAACGCGCGCGGTAACCGCATCAACGCATTTCGCATCTCATTTTCGCACCTCATCCTCCTCTTCCTTCACCTTCACCTCGTTCTAACCCTTTCCGCTCGTCTCACTTCTGTCAGCAGCATCTTCGCCATAATAACGGCCCAAACACGCCGCCCCGCCAAACACACCATTACCGAAGACGAATCGGTGTTCAGCCGTGTCAGCGAGCGAGTGCGTGCCTTGACGCCCGGCCCGCATTGGTACGAGCGCACACCTTGGCGGTTGGTCGCGCGATCGAAACGCGATCCTTCGCCAGCCCCACCGCCAGCCAGCGCCGCTCGCCTACGCGTGAAAAGCTGGTGCCACCCGGTTGACACATGCCGGTGGTCTTCGGCCAGTTTTTCGGTGAACGGTTTAGGGCAGGCGGGAACGGTAAGGAGGGGGTGGTGGTCTGCCGGGTAGCCGTCACGATCGTATGTCCAGGTATAACGCACCTGCCAAGCATAATTCAATTCATCCATCTATATGCTGCGATTTGCCCGTCTGTCCCGCGCTCTACTGCCCATCCTTGCCTTGGGCGAGAAGGAACGACGTGTCAGGTTTGTTTAATTTTAGTCGACCGGGAACGCTCCCCCTCCCTACTCTTCCTTCCCTTCCCTGCTACACGGCACACATTCCACTCCGCCCGCGGCAGCCGTCTGTTTAATGGGGTTTTCCCATCGCGCGTTTACTTTGTTTGTATTTTTGCTGCTACCCTCGCTTTCCCGCTTGCGTACGCCCCATCCCCGCGCAGGGGGATTTGTGTGGGGTTGCAGGTGTGACAGGTGCGTGCCCCGATGCTGCGTGGGGGTGCCGTAACGATCCCAGCTTAAGCCGGCGCTCGTGTACACTGCTACATATATCACGGCGCGAACGGTCGTCGCTGGCATCGTCGGGAGGGTCTGCCTCTTTTGCCGACGGTTGTTCGTTCGATCGTTACCGGGGTTGAAAAATTGTTTCATTATTTATTTATTGTTACTGCTGCGCCCGTCTCACACCGGCTTTAAGAACGCCGAAAATGAAACGAGGTTACATGGGCATTGTTTTATCAGAAGCGAGTCACTGCAGGCTTTGTATTTGGGTTAGTTCAAGGTGTTACATATATTTTTTAATTTCATACCGGTGTTCAACGCACTAAAGATGAACTGTTAGAAAGTTTTCCAAATGAATAGCTGTTCATTTCGATTATATTACTATCTAGATATTATGTTATATATCTACATATTATATATAAGGATGACCTGCAGATCTTTCACGGATCCTCATGAGGTGAGGCAACTACGTCCAGGATCTTATATCTGAACCTCATACCAGAAGAGCTCAGTATTCAAACGATAGTTGAGGTCTTTTGACTAGCTGTATCTGTAGCTGTACACCAGATTTTATTTGTTTTGGCTTTGACTTCGCTTTGCTTCAGATTTATACAATTCTTCTCCCTTCCACATCACTACGGCCGCTGTGGAGTTGTTTTGTAACATTTTGTCAAACCATCACTACGATGAAGAACAGGTTTATGTTAATGTTTGCTTTAAAAACAATGGCCTTTTCCCGGATGGCTGCAGCACATTAAACCTTGCAATCTACAGATACACCTGTTCTCACTTTCCTTTGAATCTTCAACCGGTTGCTATGGATCGCAATACATGAGAATGGATCGCAGAAGAGGTTGCAGCAGATAATGCATTTATTTTTTCCGATTATCCTTTTTGTTTTGATCGTGGAAAGTTTTATGAAATAAATAGTTTCGTTGGTTTGATACATACACAACTAAAATTGTATACAAAAAATAAAGTTATTCGTGTCATTAATTAATCGTATGATCGAAAGTTGAAACTCTAAACTGTTCAAGATGCTTAAAAGTAGTGGTTATAGGCCATCTGAACCTCTCTTTACTATTTATACATTTTAAGAATATTTCGCCGCATGTGTCGAACAAACCTGCTCAATATTTTCTTTTTGGCGTAACAATTAGACCTCCGGTACACCTTCACAATTTTCTTTAGTGATTTTAAATTATCCATAACTGAATGCAGCCATTAAATGTTATTCGCTTAAACATGGTTTTGCAACAAATGTTTTCAATTGGGTTAAACGATTCAGACGTAGTTGACTGCGATCCATTCGCATGGATTGCGATCCATAACGACCGGTTAAAGATTCCAAGGAAAGTGACAACAGGTATAATTCCTTTTCATAAAAATACTTTGAAAGGTAGTCAATCAAGCTTACTTGCACAAACAAATCTACCACCTTGCGAGCTGTCTTCCATCAGTTTTCCGGGATTTTCGTGGGTGATGGACGAAAACAAGCGTGTAGGCTTTGAGTGGAGCGTCGTTGCTAAACCAGTGGACGCGATTTTCGCTTCCTGGCATGTAGGTTCATGTTTTCAAGCTAGTTAGGCCGGTTACATCGCTGTTAGGCCGGTTACATCGACCTCCCGGTCAATTTTACTTGGATCTTCCTATTCAGCTTCCTTTGGAGCCGGTAGGATCGCTTAGGGTCGTCGGCTATTCGGAACTTGGCTTTTTTTCGATGCTCTGATTGTTGTCTAATAGTGGGGACCTTCACGATTCTAGTTAGTTTTTTGTATGGAGTTTGACAGTTGGAGGCTGAAATCATTTAAACACTCCATACAAAACTACACAAAAAACTAGCCTGCAGTTTTCAGTCTAGATAATTCTAGCCACAAAGCTAGAATTCGATTCAAGTACCTGTTCGAAAAATGGCAAAACAAGGTGGTGTTTACATTTGTCCCTAGGTGCATGAAAGAGATCACGTGGTGGAATCTAGAATCAAAGTGTATGTAGTCCAGGTGGTCTCATAGCATTTTTTATAACCAGTTTTGAACATCACTTTTTGACAGAACGAGTGAACACACCAACGAGCTTTCTGGAGGCTTGACGAATACTCAACACACTCTTAAAATCTTCATTCAGAAGCAGAAGCGATAAAAATCAACCTTGTAAATCCATACACCTTGGGATAAGCCCACCTTTATATTATACTCACTTAGATAGCTGCTTGAAAACTGCTTTACAATGCAAACAGCTGACAGGCTGAAATTTCAGCCTACGAACTTCAAACGGAAAGGGCCCCAGTGTCAGTATGTTGTAGATTCCGGAACCGGGCTTATCCGACTACCAACAACTGCAGCACAATATCGGCTTTCGTCGTGTCGGAGTGTCATTCTTTAAACGAAGCTGCTTCACTTGTTGAAGCCTTGCACTAATATGTTTGTTGGAAAAGACAATTTTTGCTTTCAACTGGATTGATCTCAAGTCCGTAAAGCTTCAATCGTTCTGGAAAAGCGTAAGGAGAGTTTGCCTTATTTCATCAGCTCGTCTGAATGGGCTGAACTCACCGAAGTACTATGTAATATTGCTACATAAAGGTGCTGTAGACATCGATTTCGCAAATCCAGTCGATGCCACTAAATGTTGGCTCTAACCCTCATCAATGACAGTGCGCACCCATGTTTGTCTCTAAGGCATTCAATTGTAGACTGCACGTCAATCGCAATTTATTCACAAAATTAAACGTAATATTTGAACCTGTGTGTTCAAATAGAATTCGATATAAGTAAAGAAATTAATCATTTAATTGATTGATTATACAATATTTTAGAAGTTGTGATGGAGTGAAACAAATCGTCATGTATATTCAGGTGTAAACAATGTCTTGTTAATTTATTAAATTTAATTAGTTTTTTCCACAAAAAATGTTGAAAATGTAAGAAAAGTGTTGAATTTAAATTGTCATAAATGTGGAAGCGTGCATTTTTTTTTTTTTTGACGTGCTAGCGTACAATACCGTGTAATATTATTATGATTGCTGCAAGAGTAAAAAATTGTGACTTAGAGACAAAAATATGCCCGGTAGGATCAAAAATTGATGCGCACTGTAAAAAATTGTGTGAATTCGGCCAAAATTTGAAGGCAACGACTGGAAATAACATCTGGTTTGAGTTTTATAAAATATGCAAAATTTATTACTTTCACGTTGCCGCCCTGTAATAATATCCAACAAAGAGTCAAATTAGCTCTGATTACCTGAGACACACGACAACAACAATCACAATCCAAACCCAATCATCTATCTAGCGTAAACACTCTAAGGTTTTTTTTCCTCTTGTTTAGTTCCAAGCCATTTATTTTCTAATTGTTTTTCATATCATTTTCTTTGTAATTATTACTTTTTTATTTTAAAAATTACTAATACTTCCTTTTTTACCAGTGTTATGTTTTTCCAAAATTTTTTATTCTTTTATTTTTGAATGGCGCTTCTTAAGTTGTTTATTTTTTTTACTTAATTATTAAAGATTATTTATATCAATCATTGTTTGATTATTTTTTCTAGTGTCTATATCTTCTTCTTTATGTTATGATAGATTATACAATTTTGAAAAGAGTATTTTGATGATACTTTTGTATTAAATGCTACCCTATTGCTACCAGCCCGAAAGAACGAACACAACACAATTTTAAATATAATAAAAGCCTCTCAATCGACCCCAACACCCAACAAAAATCAGCACAATCGATAGGGTACGCCACAAAAAAGATAGTTCAATGCTTCAAATTACTTGCCATTGGACACTCTTTTACACTATTCCATCACCGCACACCGCACACCGCCGGCCAGTGTTCGATGAAGCGTTTGATGAAGAAGGTTTTCTCAATAAGACGACCACATGTTTCCAAGCCAAAACCCGCAAATACCGACGGAACGAAGAAGCAATGGAAAGAAACGGGCGCCAGCTCGTGCTGCCAGCAGCACAGCACCACGGCGTAAGCGTCTCGATGAAATTTACCGGAAAAATGCTATCCACTTGTTTCCAACAGCGCCATTCCACCTGGTTTCCTGTTTCCTGCAACAGGGGAAGGCGGGGGGGGGATGCGAGGGACCGAGGGAAGGGAAAACATCTCCGGTTGCACCGCTGCTTCGTGGGTGGGCGTCTGAGCTGAGCTCGACCGGAAAATACGCTCTAAGTGGTTAGCGCAGAATGTGGGGAGGGTTAGGTGTGGGAAACACCGTTGGCGCACATTGATTCTGTTACCATTTTGCGAAAAGTCGAAAGAAATTTCTTCCCCACCCGTGTTCGCCCACACTTTAGAGGGCGAGGTGTAGGTGGCAAGAGCGGGACAGGGTAGAAAAGAAAAACGCATCCCAGCCTACAGCGCAAGGTAAAACAGAAGTCGAAACTTGGAAACCTGATTTTTCTTCTTGGTGTGTGTGTGTGTGGGCGGCGAAGGGGGAAAGAAAACACTGCAGCAACCTTCCAGGGAGAAAGGAAGGAAAAATGGGAAGAGGGTGGGTTGAGAAAAAAAACACGGCAAAATGGAAAGAAATCGTCCCGCTAGGGCCGGCCAGTGTGTTGCCGTGTTGGCCAGTTGTGGAAATGTGAGATGAAAATAAATGAAGTCCACAAATATTGCATTCGGGAAATGGCTTTCCCCGCGCGTGGTGGTGCGGCCGGGGGCTGCTGCTTGTCGACCGTCGGAGGGTAAAGCACCCTTTTGCACGCCCGCACTTGCGGCGAGAACACTTTTCCCATCCTTCCTGCAACAACATCAACAACAAAAAAAGGCAGCCCAAGGAAATGGGAAGCTGCAAGACGTACTGCTTGGAAAATGAACTGAACACGCTTGCCGGCGGGGCAGGCCGGGCAGGGGCCGTCCCAACACCCTTCCCATCCCCATCCCCGGCGGGGGCAGGGATTGGCCGGCGAGGGCAACGATAAGAAATTGGGGAAAATGATAAATGTTTATATTTACCGAACGATTCATTCGACGTTCATTCCGCTGTCGTCGTCGTCGTCGTCATCGTCGTTGAGGATGTCTCTAAAGAAAGGAAGCGGAAAAGGAAGAAGGAGTGAAAAGAAAAGCAAAAACGACGTACGAAATAGGAAGAGCGACTCGCTTGCTCCTTTCACGGGCAAGCGCTTTTGGCCGGCTTTTCCGGGCCTGCCTTCCTTGTGGGGTTTCCATCGGCGCCAAACCAGAGAGGGGGGGTAACTCGAGATGCTCGGAAAAGGTGCGACTGATGGATTGTTCTCGAAAGTGGATGAATCAGACAGACGTGGGGAGGGCCAGCAAGGCAACTACTATTTGCGGGCCACACCGGTCCAGGAAGAGCCATTTTCCGCCTTTTCGGACACATTTTCCACCCATTTGTCCCCTACGGGGATGACACACGTTATGAGGCGCACACACGCGCGCTCGCTCCCATTGCTCGGAGGAACGTCACGTACCGGCATCACCTTATTGTGTGTGTGTGTGTGTGTGTTGAGGATTTTTTCGTCCCCTTTTCCTCAGGAAGAGAAGTAAACCAAAAAAATAGGAGGACACGCCGTAACGAAGCAGCTTGCCTGCGGGAGGAAGCGGAGGTTTGATAAATTTACCTTGTTCAAACATTGACTCAACTTCTTAGCCTTTTTCCCTACCGACCCCCTGCCCACCTTGGGCATCCCCTCATTCCGAAGGCGCTGAAAAGTAACCTGTACCGAGGCCCTGGCCGACCTTTCTATCTGCCAAAGCCCCGATTGGAAGCGATATAAATAAACTATTTTGTTCCCGTTTTTCCCTCCCCACTGTTTCCCTCTTGGTTCACGTTTTGGTCCCGTTGTGTCTTTTATCGGTCTTTTCTCGGCACCAATCGTTCAATTGTCTTTCATTTTCGATTTCATTCCTGTGTGGCGTCCGCATGGCCTTTCTCTATGTTTTTTTTCTTTTGCTTTGTATCTGTGTGTGTGTGCAGTCGAATGCGAGCCGAAGAAAATATCATGGTTCGATCGAGCACAATTAAGGTTGAATTATTGCCCGCTTTTTGCGCCCGTGCCCGTCGATTACGCACAAACGCGATGGACCAACAGAACCGCACCGTGCTCGGCCCGTGGAAACACTTACACCTGGAAACGCGCTGCCAAGCGCTTGGCTCTTTCAAGGGTAAAGACTTTCCTGCTTTTTTTTACAAATTTTTTGCCGGTAATCTTCCTGTTAATGCTCTCTTTAAAATGATATTTAATCCCATAGACTGCAGCGAACGAAAAAAAAAGAAAAGATGAACAACCATAAAACGACAACCATCACCCTCTTCTGCGTCTCACTTAATGCCATTTTGCAATGTAAATTGCATACCTCTTGCTTTCCATATGCGGGAAAGGCGCACGAAGCGAGCGGCCTAACGCAATTGAGCACACGGAAACACGCCTACAATTATGCAACTCGCATAGCAAAACGCTCGGCCTCGGCCGCGCCAGTTAAGCGGCAACCTGTCATCTTGGACACGGGGTTTTATGTCTTTCCACACTTCTTCGCTTGCTGTCCCTTCTTTTCACGTTGTTTGTTACCGCCCCTAATCACCTTTTTTTTTTGCCCCGCAAGATTCGCTTGTCAAACATGGACCGACGATGGGGACGACAGTAAATGGCAGCAGAAAGTTCGCCCACTTCTTACCTCAGAAGCAAATACGAATACGAATATGAGCGGAAAAACACTCTTCCCCACGGCCCTTTCCATCCCTTAATGAAGGACGTACGTAGTGTGGGAGATGAAGGCTAGTGATCACCACCATCAACCCCGGCCGCCATCAGCATCATCCTTACTGGCGGTCTAAAACGGAACACTCTTAATTATGCATCAATTCATGTCACGTTTTGCGAATAAAAACCATAAAATTTAAAATGGATTATCACATTATCGTGGCAAACCGAAAAAAAAGGCGCAAGGATCAACCGGCCGGCCCACCGATGAGAGGTGGCCCCTATGCAGCCAGTCCCGGGAAAGCGGCAGCAGCAAAAAAAAAAAAGGACAACCGACTGGGATAAAAATAAAAAAAAGAAGAACCACGCGTCACTCTTGGTTTCGTTTTTCGTCCCTTTTGTTGTTGTTGTGGACATTTCTTCCAGCGCTATTGCCGTGTTTTCTGCCTGTCTTTCGATTTGAATCATTTTACTTCCCCCACCCACTCACCCGTCTTCGCACCTTCCCTGCTCAGCGGGGTGTGGTGTACCGCTTGCACGAGCGATTTCACTACCATCCACCCTCAAACCCGAAGTTGTGAAGTTGTTATGTGGGATGACAATTTTATAATAAATTGTACCCTAGTTTACGATGCGGTTTTTGGAGCACGATGTCGGACCGACGTTCCTTGCCGGATGAAGCGGGGTTGGCAAACGGGGGGTTGTAAATCTTGCTCACAAAACGGTCAAATGGCTGGATGCTTGTGCGCTAAAGAGGGAAAAAACGAACCCCCTTGCACACGGTGGCGGTCAAATGACGATTTTGAATTGCATACCTACAGGCGCATAGGATAGTGGATGTAGTGTGCGGGGGAGGAAGGACGGGAACTACAGGTGGTCCCGCGCGGCAAGCAGTGGTGACCAAATGCGCTGCCACTCTGGAGCCCGGAAGCACGTGATTATCCTTTTCCGCTGCGGAGAGGATATTGACAGTGTGCTGGTCTGTTGGCATATCTTTGCTTTTCGTTGCTGTTGTTGTTCTTATATTTTCAGGAAAGAAAATTGGGTAAAATTGAATGCCCCGAAGCTGGGAGGGGATGAGGGGGAGATGGTAGGGAGGTAGGGAGAGAAAAAAAGGACTCAATAATGTTGTCAGGTTGTCGGCGATGCTTCGTCATCGACCGTGCCGCCGGAGCCCGGAGGGGAAACGAAAAAAGAAAGAGGCTTCCCTTTTGCACCACCGTTGCGATTGAACGTGCCCTTGTAATGGGCTCGTTACTCGGACAAAAGAAAAGATGCACACACACACACACACACACACATACACCCACACACACACACATACACTAACGCATAGGTTATTGAGCTGAGGGAATCGGCGAGGGTTTTAGTGCTTTTGACAAGCCCCGCAAGCAAAAGTGAGTCGCCGCCCCAGTTTCCCCTCATCGATGTGGGGTAGGGGTGGAGGCTGCGGAAACTACTGCTACTCATAACGTGTTGTGTTAAGGGGCCGCCGGGAAGCCGGCGAGAAGGGAGGGGGACTACGGTACGTGCAAAGAGCGCCGCTTTTCCCATTGGGCGATTGCCTTTTTTTGTTGTCTTCGCCGTCTTCTTTTGGAGGAGGGGCGAGGGGATGGGTGGCTTTGTCTTTGGCGTCGGTTTTTCGCCCCCCTCCCTCCCCTCCCCTTCCCCCGCCCCATCTCCCAAGGATTTGCTGCTGTGCCATTAAAGCGTTTTGTCGAATTTCGTGGCAATGGTGGCCGGGGAAGAGGAAAGAGCGGGAATATGTAGAAGGTCAGTCTTGGAGAAACGTTTCCCCTGCCTGCCTGCCTGCTCCCCCACCAACACACACACACACACGCGTTCAAGGAGCGAAAGCGCCGGTGCTTGCCGGTCAGGTAAGGGAAGTGCATACTTTTAGGCGCCAAAGTGGCCGACACGACTGCTTGCTCGCTTTTTTCCCTCCCCCTCCGATGGCCCACCTGGGACCTGTGCCTGTGCGTGCCTGTGCGTTCTCCCCCGGTCCGTGCTCTGTGCAACAAAGGGAGCCGCCCATCCCCCGAGCCTCAAGTGATTTTTACGATGATGGATTTTTGAAAGCGATCGGCTCGGTTCGCTCGCTTCAATCAAGAAACCGCCAAGGGACGCCCGATATTTGCTCCCGCACGTGCATCATCCATCACGATTGAGGCGGGGGAGGGGGGCGGGGTGGGGGGGAGGAGAAAGATGGGAAGGATGAGCCGCAGCTTCTTGTTTGCTGTTAGCGACAGCTTTTTTTTCGTCTTCTTCTTTGTTTGCCCGCCCCGAAGGTGGCAAAAGGTGCACCCTGACGGGGGACCGATAATTAGATTTTCGATTTTTCATTTTGACATTCTCGCCTGACGCTGTCGACATCCCGTGCCGTGCTGGAGATCGATAATCGCTTTCCCCTTCCCGCCTTTACTCGCTTCAGCCACCATTTATGGCACCTTTGTGTGTGTGTGTGTCACCGTGTGCTGCGTGCTTCTCCACATTCGACCGGCGAACAAAAGTACACCGCCAATAGATGTTTTCGACCCAGGGGGAGGTGGTGGGGAGGGGGGGGGGGGTGAGGTTTTTCGTCCTGGTGCATCGATTTATGGCAATCGATTTTCGATGTCCTGTTTCTGTTCCGGACCATTCGCAATTCCGGTGCCAAAGTGTTTTGGGGCGCACGTTGGGAGCAGCGCGCAGGGATGCAAATGATCCCTGAACGCATCATTAGAAGTTGCTGGGATGAAGCTGCTGGAGGGAAGTTTTCCCTCCAAAAAAAAAGCACGCTACAAAACAAACCATAGTCCATAAAAATGTAGATCGAAAAGATGAGGGATAGATAGGGAGAGAGGGAACACACACACACACGAGGAAACATTGTGTCAACAGGACACCGAAGCAGGATGCCAAAAGGCGGCCTGATGGGGGAGGAAAATACGTTCCAGTGCCAATGAAGCATAGCGGAAAAACAAATACACACACACACACACAGACACACTCTGGCACGCACATTGGTGCCGTGTCATAACTGTTTACGATGCGGAGGGCCGATTTGGTTCGATTTTCTTAACGCTTGTTTTGTTCCGTCCCCTCTCGCGCTCTCGTGCGGTTCACCTTTACATAATTTTATTTTATTTTTTCGGTTACTTCGGCTGCTGCTACATCTCCCTTGCTCAGTCGGCTAGCTGTATCCAACGCCCCCCTCAAAAAAAAAAACAGCCATTTCCCATTTCCTCATCTCTCCTTCGGTTTCGCCTTTCTTTGGTGTGCGCTTTTCTTACGCTCAATTTATGATTTACCCGGCCACACCGGGACACACTACTAGGCAGCCGATTGCATCGCTCATAAAATCTACCGACAAGGGTCGATAGCAGCCGATCCACCGCATGTACGACAGCCGCCCGACAGTTGCAATCAAAAGCAGGCGAGGCGATGCCACGGGGAACAAAATCAAACGAGCGTGGCGAAATGAATGAACAAAAAAAAACAACAACAGCCAGCAAAACAAAGAATGACTTGTAAACACGCAGTAACTGGACACCTTCGGAATGGTTGCTTTGCTTGTTAACGAGATCGGCGGGATCGTAATAAGGGGCTTTGGCTTTGGTTTGATCGGTCCGCACCGTGTGGGTACGGATTTGGGTATTTGGGACATTTTTTTTGTGTTGTCCCCTCGTAAGTATGCATTGCTTCAGAAGCAGGAAGCCTAAATGTATGCAACCTGTCGAACAAAACATTCTCGTTTTGGTTTAGTTAACGTTTGCAACAGGGTTTTGATGTATGTTTTACTTAAAATTTATCTTCGGTAGATTAAGTTTGAACTTTTATAAACCAATAATGCTTAAAATAATGTAAAAATATTACGTGTTTTTAGGTATTTTAGCGCATCGCAAGGCCGGCCCTAGGCATTTTAGCACGTCGCAAGGTGAAATAATAACTGTACAAAAATGTTTGCAATTAATAGCAGGTTGTTGAAACAATGGTACTTTGGCAATTGGTACTTTAACAAAAATATTGACAAAAATATTTTTACTATTACAAGGTTTTCCAAGTCACTTTCGAATATAAACTTTGTTTTTCATCGCGTGCAAGAAGTTATTCCACATCAATCATTTCCATCATAATAATTTTTAATTTTTCCGCATGATTTTCAACACGACTCGAGCTGGATTGAACTGTACAGTTTAATGATGTGATGTGTTGAAAATCTTGTGTTAACACTTTGTGATGTGTTGAAAATCTTGTGGTAACACTCAAATTTCATTTTGAAGCAAATACAGGCATTTCCCGATGTACTCTATACTCGATATACGCGATTTCGCTATACGCTACTTTCTAAATTTCACAATTCCTCAAGCAAATTGTACTGATTTGACGCATCAAATGTCAAATTCAAAGTAAAATCCCTTTTTGTCGAATTTTAAAACCCATTGTAAAAGGTACAAAATTGTAATCTTTAGTTGAAATCAGATTTAATAAGATTTAATAATATTTAGTGGCTAAAACCCTACCATTTCAAGCAAAATTACACGAAAATCAGCTATAATTTAACTGAAATTATCGTAATTCGACTTGCGCTAGTATTCGAGATACGCTATTACCCTCGGTCCGCATTAATAGCGTATATTGGGAAATACCTGTACACCATTTGATCGCTTAAGGCGCTTCCTACTCTAAGTAAAATAAACTGCAATAATTGTGAAGAAATTTGCCTCACAATTCTTATCGCCTGCATGTATGCAATACAATTTTTTGAATACTCGTTTGTCGCAAAACTTCATTAAAACATGTGATTGTTACCGTGTTATTAAAAGGAGTTCTATCGCAAAATATTAACATTTTGCGAACATTCCACCAAAAAAAGTAATAAAAGTGTACAATTTTTTTTGCACCGCAAAAATATGTTTCTCCTTGTTTTGTAAATTAATACATAAATATATAAAAATATATTTAAATGAGGCAAAGTATTAAAGGCATTCATTTATGCAAATCTGCTTGATCGAAGATCTATTTTGAAATTTTACTTTATTCTTTATATAATTTTTACACAAAATGAGAAATAATATAATTCTGCTAAAATTGTCCACTGGGAAGCAAAAAATAACGTTTCTCAATGTATCGTTCACTGTGTACAGAACAAAGCTCCAAATGAAACCATTTCCTCTGAAACGAAAAAAAAACTCCTTGCAGTACATTTTAATACATTTTTTTCCTTTTCCCTTTCCTATCCTCCCTTAATTTTCGCGCGTATTCTTTCTCGCTCGGGCAAAGTTTATCTTTTCCGATCAAGGTAACTTCAAGGCAGGAGGTTCGATTTGCAAAGATTAGAAGCACATTTTGGGACGCTGGTGGTGGTGGGCCTAATTTCACTTCGTTGCTGTTGTTCGTTTGCGTGGGTGAGCGGGTGGGTGCCGACGTTGGTGGATGCCTCACAACAAGATGATGATAGGTTGTCCCGTGCCTGTTTTTCTCTTCTTATTCTGTTTTCCTGTTTGATTTTTTAAGAGTGTAACGCAAGGAAGCAGAACATGAATTTTTATTGCACGATTGAGACTTCCACAGGACGTCTTTTGGGGCTGTGAGTGCCTGTTTTTTTTTACATTCTTTACGTTATTTTCGTCCACTGTACCTTCTTGCTTTGCGGGCGGGGAAATGTATTTGCTCGCGGGCCGAAGACGTTGATGGGCCGATTCGATTTTTGACCCACCGGAGGCTATTCGGAACATTCCGGAGCGGTAAGTATGCTTATAAACAAGATTCGATTTGTTCTTGATCGGTTCGCGCCGGGCAGGAGAATCGTTTAATTAAGATTTCCACGAAAGCCACGTTTCCTGCCCTCGGGCCTGCCAGCCCAGACAGGTAGAGTGGTACTTTCTTTTTCCAGTTTTGCTTTTTCTTTTGCAGCCGTGGGCATTTTTTATTGGCAAAATCATAAATGATTTTTTTTAAAGATATGCCCAACAATGCCAGACAGACTGTGGGCAGTGAGCGGGGAAAAAAAAGAAAATAAATAAACATAAATATCGATGCAGGCGAAGGCCAGGAAATCTGGTCGGGGAAAATTGTGGCCCACCGTGTGCCAGGTGGTCATGTGGTTCAGTGTTGTTGTTTCTGTTTTTTTTCTTTCTGTTGTGCTGTTTCTTTTTTTATTTGTTTCGGTTTGTTTTCCGCCAGAGCAGCATTTCGGGGGGATTTGTCGCTTATTTCGATTTTTTGTTGCTGCTCCGATGCTCCGACCAATTGGCAGCTGGCAGCGTCGTACGGTACCCACTGACCACATTAATTTTGCTGCCACTGACTTCCCCACGGGTATGTGTGTATGTGTATGTGTGTTTTATGTTTCCCCCTTTCGCGCTCTTGCCGGCAAAGGTTTGTTCTCTTTTTTCGACGATTTTTGTTTTGCTTACTGTACACCATTCACTCATCTTTCAATCTTACCCTCTTATGTGTGTGTGTGTGTATGTGCTCCGGGGGTGTTTTTTGCTGTAGTTGCTGCCTCTGGTAATGCTGTTCCGCTACCGACCACTTAGACCGAGACCAAGCAACCAAGTAGCGACGGCAAAGCGGTGAGAAAGGGGGAGGTGGGGGCTATTTTTGGTACAGCTTGTGGTCAAACAACCGCACCGTTATTTACTTTGATGGGTTTTCCAGCAAAAAAAAAACCTACTCCAGATAGTGACAGAGGCAGAGAGGCGGATAAAAAGGGATCAAATAACAGAACGCGTGACAGAGTGAAGGTGTGGGCGTGTGTGATTCTTGTGTGTTTTTTCTATCTTTTTTTTTTATTCTCCATACCCGCCAAAGTAGCCGTATGTGACGTGATCAACCAAAATAAGAGGAGAGAAGAAGAAGAAGAAAAAAAACCGTCAGCCATATCAAATCATCAAACCTCGACCGTGGAGGCTGCTTGCTGACTGGATTAATTTCCACCGCTCCCGCAGGTCGGGTGCGCTATTTATCCTTTTTGAGGTTTTTTTTTGTTGAGGCGCTTTTTCTCCTTCTCCTGTTCTATTCACACTCATATCCTTTCAGAACATTGATGCTCACTTGTTTGCCCTCTGGAAGAAGAAAGATAGAGAGACAGAGAAGGAGAGAGAGAGACAGCTCGAGCGTTATTAAAAACCGAGTAGCCCCTGAATGCCCGCAACAAAAGTGCGGGGCGAAAAAGCGCGCGCAAAACGTAACGCAACGTTACACCGGCTACGAAACAGTAATTAAAACATTTGCCTGTGAAAAACAAACATTCATCTCGCGATGCACGAGGAGGAAAGGGAGTGATGTAAGCATAGGGACAAAGGGACGAGTGCAGAGGATTAAGGTAGTAATCGGGACTGGACCAACGTATCATACGGGCAGCGAAAGCATACGAGCTGGCTGCAAAAAACCCTGGTTATTTTCCTGTTTTTTTTTTATTTGTACTTCGGTGTTATTTGCTTCCATTCCCGCTGCTCGCTTTCCGGCATTGCCCTACTGTCATTTATTAAGAGCTTGCGGGCACCACACACGGCCCGGGGGGAAGGTGGGGGTTTGAGTAGAAAACGCCAACCCAGGAAACATTTGCGCTTTTTGTGGGCGCCTAAAGTTAGGCAATTTGGCACGAGCGTACGTTTGGGACAGGCAGGTGCAAGATAAAAGACACGCACACAACCGTACAGTGTTGGGTGCAATCGTTTCCATCCTTGTGTGTGTTACTGTGTGTGACGTGTATGTGAGTGTGTGTGTGTGTGCTATACCACTAATCAATAAGTTTTAGCTTCACGTAAACGAGCGAATGCATTAAATCAAATTCGGCAAGATTGCACGCAAATAAACTGACTCGCTCGTTCGCCGCCGCACGGGATGAGGTCTTTTTACCTATGTCCCTCCCTCTCTCCCTCTCCTCAACGATGATGAGCAGGCTAAACTGGCAGCCATAAAGTGCCACTCATAAATCATCAGCGCTCTCGCAGCGAACGGGCCCGGCCCCAGCCGACGTGCAGCAGTTGAGTTGATCTGAATCCGAACGACACGAAAATGGCACCGAATGAAGGTTTTGCGAATGAAGGGGAAAAGTGTATTGTACCCGTGCCACGAGGAAGAAAAAAAAAAGAAGGTATAGGGCAAACCAGACACAGTTTCGCGCACCAGAACGCACGAAAGGCCGGAAGAACAATGCTGCTCTTTGGTGCAAGACACAATAGAAGCATCATATACATACGCACACACACACACACGCAGCGTCACGCGTGGATAAACGGCAGGAAGATACACACCCCGCGGGAAGTGTGCCACAGTCCCCTCCTCCCCCCTCAGCGGTGTACGGTACGGTCGATTTGATGAAAATGAGCACTCACCGTGCTCAAACAAAACGCTACGCACACAGACTAGGAGACAAGAAAAACACGCTCGCAAAAGTCGCCAAAAAGACGCGTGCGGTAAGGTGACGCAGAAGGAAAAGAAGATAAAAGTAGCGAAGAGGGTGGGGGAAAAAATGGCACAATCAACACAACGGGAGAGAGGGAGCAGCAAACAAAAAAAAACTAAGGTAACGAAAGGAAGCTGCGACACATCCTCCGAGTTCCCGACTGCCCGAACGGCTGCCGAATGACTCACACGCCCGGGCGCCGGGATGAAAACGGATGCGAAAAATCAAAGCAAAAATCAAAAGCCCGAATAATCAAAGGCCAAAAAGGCGGCCGTACCCACACGTGTGACAGCCCCGGCCCCGGCACGTGCCGCGGAAGAGGAAGCCGGAGATGACGATGATGCGTTATGATAAATTGTTGGATGATTTTACCGACATTTGCACCGGAGGGCGCACGGGCTTTCGGGGTTTGCTTTTCGCCAGCCCTTCCCTGCCGAATCGTTTCCCGGGAGCTCGAGGATTCGCGCTGGCTGTCTACCTATTCGGGGTGGCCGATCGCCCGATGATACCGTTGCGCTCGACACGGAACGGACGGAACCGGGTCCGTTCGCCCGTTACGGTCCATTTGCGTGACCGTCATCATTCAATCAAGCGCACACCAGGGGAGCGAGGGGGGGGGGGGAACAATCGAAAGAGATTCGTCATCGTCGCAACCGAGTGATACATCCACGGGGTTCGGTGAGTGGGTTGGATGGGTGAAATAGTTTGGCAAGGAAAACGCCGATACCGTCAGCGAGCGTATCGAAGTATCGTCTAGCAATTAGTGTGTGTCAGCGTTTTGTTGTGCATGTGTGTGTGTGTGTGTGTGTGTGTATGTGTGTGTATGTCGATTTGAATAGATTGTGACTATTGTAGTTACCAGACTTATACGCAATGAAAACAAACAATCGATTGTTGAAATGTAACTATTAAGCCCCTAAATGTACGTTTTCTGCGTAACAAATCATTCATTTTAGTGCAGAAATAACCCGATTTTAAATGCTAACTGACAAAAAAAAGAAGAGATAAGTATCATCTTTGACAAAAACATCTTTGCCATGCTGAAGACATGACATTAGCATTGCAGGTGATTTTCCAAAATCTTTCAGGTCGATTATTATACGCATTGATCTATCAAGCGAAAGGAACTATCTAAAATAATTATTAAAAAATACTACTGCTGTCTTTTATGCCTACTTACGTGTTATCCTAATAGCCTTTAAACTATAACTTTTTCGGTTAATTTATCGTACAAACTTCTGAATCATTATTACAATACGAAACATTGCTTGTCCTTTAATAAATAAAACAAAAAAGAAAAAAAACATTTCAAATTTCAATATTACGCTTTTTTTACGTCTAGATTATGATATCCTTTAATCTAAGCAACATAGCAAAATCAAACAACAGACAATTTAAAAAATATATAGTCAAATAATTTACTTCTCCTTTCACTCGCAAAAAATGGAATGACAAAATCAACAGTTCGCCAATTCTGGTGTCGATTACTGAAAAGAAGTCAAAATATGATACTTTTTAAATTATGTATTCATTCATTTATTTATTTATTTATTTATTTATTTATTTATGTTTTGAATTCTTTTTTTAATAAGCTATTCATTTCCTCATTTATTTATTTATTTATTTATTTATTCATTTGATAATTTATTAATTCATATATTAATTAATTGAATGATTTGTTTTTATATTGCGTTATATTTTATGTTTTATTTATCTCTCTATGTATTAATGTATTTATTGAAGATAAGTGCATAGCGCTCGCAGGTGCTTTCCTAAAAAATAAACTTAAGCTAACCTTACTAGCTATATGTTTGAACACAGACATAAACATTTAAACGAGGCAATAGTTATATTGCAATAAAAAAGCAGTAGGTCTTATTGAAAGTTTTAGACATTCAGATAAATAGAATTTCCTGAGCTTTTCTGTAAGTTCACATACGGGCAATTCTAAGCAAAAAGTTCCGAGGGCGTAGCGCGTGGTTGGAAGCATACAAATTAATCTTAAGCTCGTGTGCATCGCTTTCGCCTTTTATTAGTTTTGCTACACAAGCTGCTAGTGCAACCTTCCAACGTATTTCCAAGGACTGCAGACCCAGAAGAAGCCGTCTAGTCTCATCGACGCAGTGTTACCACAAACCTGGTGGAATTCGTCTCCAACTGCCATGCAGCCTTTACTTCCGGAGCTCAGATGGATGCAGTATACACTGATCTTAAGGCTGCGTTTGATCGTGTGAACCATCGCTTGCTGTTGGCTAAGCTCGCCCGGATCGGTCTCTCTACTCCGCTGGTGAATTGGTTTAGGTCCTATATCTCTGAACGTAGCTTCTACGTACAAATCGATGGTGTCTCCTCTAACGTTTTCGAGAGTTCATCTGGCGTCCCTCAGGGCAGCAACTTGGGACCACTGCTGATCTCGCTTTTTATTAACGACATCACACTGGCCATCACGGAAGCAGATTGTCTGCTTTATGCGGATGATGTTAGGCTGTTTCGTATCGTACGTAACACTTCCGACTCTCTTTCTCTGCAAAGATCGATTGATGTTTTCTCTGACTGGTGTATCAATAACGACCTGCTAATTTCTGTTGATAAGTGTACGTCAATGTCTTTCTTTAGAATAGCTAGTCCGATAAGGTATATCTATAGCATATCAGGGACACAACTACCGCGGTGCAATACGGTCAGGGATTTAGGAGTCACCCTGGATCGCAAACTAGATTTCCGACAACATTACTGTGATATTTTAGACAAAGCTAACAAAATGCTAGGATTTATTCGTCGACATTCGAGAGAACTCAATGACCCACACTGCCTGTTAACTCTGTATAAGTCCTATGTTCGTTCCATCCTCGAGTTTAGTTCTACAGTTTGGTGTCCATTCTCTAGTGTTTGGTCCAATAGAATAGAAGCTGTCCAAAAGAGAGTTACTCGTATTGTCCTACACTTCACTCCGTGGCGTAATGTAACCCCTCGTCCATCGTATCATACTCGTTGTTTGTTGTTTGGTCTGGACACACTTGCTAGGAGACGTGATAATGCCCAATGTACGTTTTTGTCCAAACTTATTGTCGGTGAGATAGATTCGCCAGAACTACTGGCTAGAGTCAACATAAATGTCCCTCCTAGAGTGTTCCGTAACTACAGACTAATAAGAACTGACCTTACAAGACGTGCATACAGCGAGAACGACCCAATGACTGCGATGGCCCGTAAATTTAATCAGCGTTACATTTCATTTGACTGGCACCTACCTACTAGATTTTGTTGATCCGTTTTGTCATTGTACACTGCGTTAGTTATTTAAGTTTTAGTTTTAATTCAGTGATAAGGCCGCTTGTTTGGCCAATCACTTAATACAATAAACAATACAATATGTAGGAGGTTGATCTATATTCCATCTTGAGGTTCTAGCAGCTACTCTAGTAAACTTTTTCTGAATACGCTCAATATGTTGTTAGTGTGTAGTGACCATGTTACAACATTGAATTCGAGTATGAACCGGACTATGGCTGCGAAAAGTACTTTTAAACAGAAAGGGTCATTGAAATCAAATGCCAGATGTTGTATAAAACCTAGCTGCCGAGATGGTTTGTCGATGATTTTGTAGATTAAATGATGGTTTATCCTTACTCCAGGCTTTGATTCCTGTCCAAAAAACCCTACAAAAGTTACTCAGAAGTGACAGTGATTTCAAATTGTCGACCTATTACCAAAGCGGACAAACAAATGAAAAGTTTACGACCGCTACAATCATTTCGAGCATTCCACGATTGGTGGCAATACGCCTAAATGTATGCAATTTGTAAAACAAAATTAGCTTTTCAAGCAATCGGTAAATTGTTTCAAGCATTTGTCGGTCTGATTTGTCTAGAAAAACCAGAAAGGTCTCAATCTATTTCAACCTGCTTGCCTGGTTGCAGTAGAAGATTGATGTTGTCCGAAAATCCAACCTCATTCGGCAAGAATACAAACCGCTCGCAGGTTGGTCGGGTCAGCAACATACGACAAATAATCGTTTTCTCTTCCTCTTCGAATTGTGTCGATCGTTTCCCCTCCGTCGACTCACTCGCTGCCAGATAAATCAAACTAGTACGATTCTAATGATACGCTTCCCCTGCTCCTCTACCAACACACACGCACACATCTGAACGTACCTGTACGTTCGTTCCCAATAGCCGAAGACCTCCAGCAGGCGAAAGTGATGGATAAACATAATTAGATCTTAATTGTTTTCGGAGTGAACTCCATTCCGTGCATCTGTACGTGTGTGTGTCGGTGCGTGTGAGTGATTAAGTCACTGTCCGTGCGTACCTTCCAGGAACTGAGACGAAAAGTTGATTCCGTATTTCCCAACCAGCCATACGGACGACCAGCCTTGACTTGAACTTGCGGCAGAGCTCGAAGCTCACGAAAAACAAATCAACCGCTTACGTACGCCCGGTACACTTTTGTACGCTTCCGACAGTACAGTAGAAGTTCCGTTCCGCTTCAGAATTCGCACACACACACACGTACATTCTGCTCCAGTTCCTGGGTGGGGTGCCGTGTGTGGCTTGCCATCCCATGCCGGGACCGAAAGGCGATAGTGGTGCACACAAAAGAAATCTTCCTTTCTACACCACCTGTCACGCCAACCCACTTACGCCGTAACGCATACCACCGCAACCGATACACAAGCGCTAATTGCGAAGAGCACACACACACACACACACACACACACACAGGCAAATGGAAGGAGGAAAGGACGAGGAGGCCGATCCTCCACCAGTTGTTGTCCAGCGGTTGCTTGTAGAGATAATTGCAGCGTCGACTGCCTGTTGTACATCGCCCAACAAACACCACCCGCCAACTTCGGTCCCTCCTCTGTGACACCTTTCCTACCATAAACCGTTTAGCACGATCGAATCGAATGCTCCACTTCGCTCACGGGCCAATCGAATCGAAACCGAAAATATCGTCCTGCTCGCCCCAAATTCACCTTCCAATGCACTCGCTCTTTCTCGCTCTTGCTCTCTGCCCAGCGAACGACGTCACGTCAACGAGTGAAGCTAAATTGTCTGCACAACCATCCGACCATGTGTGTGTGTGTACTCCAGCGTGTTTCGGCGTGTTGTATGTGCTTACGAGTATCATGTTTACATTGCTATTTAGAAAGCAATCAACCCTAATCGATACTGTAATCCATCATATCAAATTCAGGTCTGTTCCGGTGCGCTCCCGAAGCGCTCCGACTGACGCCCGAAAGCGTGTGCGGCTCGGTGTGTGTGTGTGTGTCTCTCTCTCTGTGTGTTTGAGTGTCTATCGATGTTTGCTCGCGCAAAGACATACACTCGAAGTGACGGCTTGCTGGGATGCTGTGTGAGCCCACGGTGAGCATCCTAAGTGATGGCTCTAGCGATACACCACGCACTCCTTCCTACCTGTTCCAATCAGGCACTCTACGGTGTAGGTAGAAATCCTGCAGAGCTACACAAGCACACACACTCTCACTCCCACTAATATTGTGCAATTTTGCCTCGATATGAGGCAACCATGTGTTCTGCGCTAGGCGGTATTGATTGGCGGTAATGATTAAGGAAGTTTCCCAAGTTTCTCGATTTTTTTTTGTATGTCCTACACGGAGAGCCACAGACGCCCACAAGTTTTTGGGTGGGAAAAAGACACTCGAGCATTTTTCGAATGATGTCGTTTTTTTTACGGTCGACGATTTGTCGAACATCGCGCCTAAATGAAGGCAATTTGTGGCGCAAAATCAACGCTTTTAAAGTGTATGTAATTGATCTAACAAATATAGTAAGTTGCAGGATCCTTCATTGCGATCAATATGCATGCTCGCATTAAGGAAGAAATTGTCAAAAGTG
The DNA here is from genome assembly GCF_943734685.1 of Anopheles coluzzii. Classification (NCBI taxonomy): domain Eukaryota; kingdom Metazoa; phylum Arthropoda; class Insecta; order Diptera; family Culicidae; genus Anopheles; species Anopheles coluzzii. The sequence goes on from NC_064669.1 coordinate 14,138,336, forward strand.
CTCGTTTTAGAAATTGAATATTTATTATGATGTAATTAAGAAGATATTTTTCTTTTTAAATTTATCGCATACAGCAAGGGAACAATGGAACAATTTGAACAAATAATGAACAAATAATGTTACCAAATCATTTAAATCTTTTTTCCTATTATTTTTTAAACCGTTCGATTTTTTTCGGCACAACACCTTGCAATGCGCCTAAATGTATGCAATTCGATGGACTAAATTAGGCTTTCGCTGAAATGCTGTACGAATTAGAGCACCGCTGAAACAAACTGCTCGGAACAGTAATCAAAATGAGACCTTAAAATGGGTTTCATAACCTCGACCACTCGAATTGACGTGAATTTCCCAACCATTTCCCTACCTCTCGGCCCGAACCAGCTTGTTTACATTTCGGTGACCGCAGCCGGTGTTGATGAATTTATTTATCCACACACAACCATGCTTTCCCATTCCTCCCTCCCACGTGCTTTCTTTGTTGTTTTTTTCTCCTTTTCCACCCCCAAACAATCATCACCCTCATCATCGTTCGGTCGTTCGTTCGGCCGAAACGATAAACAATCAGTTCGATGTCAAACCGATGAATGGCGCCGGTGTGTTCATTTCGCCCTTCCCTGGCGCTTCTTTCATCTGCAGTACCGTGCCGGTGGAAACAAAAACCAAAGTAAAAAAAAAAACCCCTCTCTACATTTCCGCCCACCTTCGGCATTGAGCGCTGTTTTGCTACTGCAAAACGGTGGAGTGAACCCTTCCGCCAATGCCAAACGGTAAGGGAGTCATTTTCACCCCAAACACAATAAAAAAGCAACACAACACACCGGGCAGAGAAAACGATATCCGCAGCCGCTCCAACGGCCCAGGGATTGTAAACCCCGAAATATGATGGATAGGGGAGTCGGGCACGGCAAAACACCGACCGCGTGCTATCCACGTGTGCCGGGTGGGCAGAACACTGCGTGTTGCCACGGCATTCCGGGCACGTATTTGACGCAGATTGAAGTCGAGCGTGTGATAAAACCTGAATCGGTCGATTCGGTTTTTCGTCTTTCCGGCCCTGCCGGGAGGTTGGTGCGAAATGGGGCGCACCGGGAGGTGTTAATAAATAATGAATTCAAAAATTATTTTCACCATCACCATCTGTGATTTTTTGGCGTTTGCATCTTTTATGGGGTTCGCTTTCGCTTTTGTTGCTGTTTTGCTGTTTGGTCTTTCTTTTGGCTTTTGTTGGAAACACAGACAGGCCGGAATGAGGATGTAGAACTGTTACCGTTTCATCAGTGCCAGTTTGCTGTCAAGCAAGCCTTTCTGTCACACTCAATTAATTAATGACGAAATATGGCTCCGCTTACCTTTTTGAAGGTGTTTATGCCCGCTGGCTCTTTGCTTTGTGCTACTGGGCTAAGACAACCAGGCCAAGAAGGACCGGCTCCGAAAGCGCCCCAACCTCGAGCCAACAATCGCTCACAATCGCCACCAAAACCAAGATCCGAATCGAATACGCCCTCTTCAACCGCCCAGCCCAACGTGAAGCCCAGCTCTCCCCAAGACCATAAATCCTGCGTGCGGCTTGTGTTCTACCGGAGACTGCGATCCGTGACTTTATTTATTTCTCGCCGGGACCAACCCACCTCGGCCGGTCGTCCAGGTCGGCCGGAACGTTTCCGTGTGTTCCCGGGATATTTGTGTTTTGAATTTTAATGGGCAAAAATCGGACGATATGGGATGGCGAACCACCCTGCCGTGGAACAAGCAGGGGGGGGGGGGGAGGTGGTCACCAGCTGCAAAAACCGTTGGAGTTCGGTTGCGGTACGGGGGGCGCTGGGAAGGAAATGTGATTTACCTACTAACCAAGGGAATGATTGTGTTGTCCACGACTGTGTAAGGGGTGGGTGGCCCACCACACCACCGCCTGCGGTAGGCAAGTGATAACTTTATTCTCGGCGAGGTGTGTTTCCCGTTGTGTTTTGTTGTACGTTTTTATTTTCTTCCCGTTCCCGTGGCCGACCTTTGTCGTTCTTGGTGCTGCGATAATCAGCGCGCAAGGCAGGCCGGGCGGGGAAGGACGCTCTGTGGTATGATAATCCAATCCGAGTGTATTTCGAGAGCTCCGAGGCGCACCGAAGAAAGAACAGAGCGGGAGTAAAGCCTCCCAAATGAACTGTCTGTTTGTGTGGGGGGAGGGGGGGGGAGAGGTGCATCAGCTCAACGATCAGCTCCGGGCAACATTACCTTCCCGAGCTGCTTTCTGTACACAATTGTATGGTCCTGTGTTTAGCCCAGCCAACCTCCTCGCAGTGCTGCAGATTTTGGGTTGAATGATTTCAACCTTCACGGTAAGGGAATTACGGCTAAACCGTACGGGCCCGAGCATAAAACCTAAAAGAAGAAAGCGAATAGAAAGCACAAATCAGCTCCGGCCAGCTCGAAGGCGTCTCCGGAAACACTCACCCACGCTGGCTTGTTGGGTTGCCGGTGCAAGCGTCCCGGAAATCCCAATGCAACAGACCATCGATAAGGCTGGGAGCTCCGATGCCCCGGTGCTGTGCACGAAAATAATTACGCTGGGACTTCCTGAGCAATTAAAATCCAAATCACTTACCTTTAGCGTTGCTCTGCATCTTCGCTACAACACCCACACACACACACACACAGGGAGCAGATTTGTTTTGTAGCGGAGGTTTGAGCTCAGCAACGCTATCTGTCTCGTAAAAGACGCAACTACACACGCTCACACACACACACACACACACACACAAAGCGTATTCAAGTGGCATACCCCCATGGGAGCGCTCGACTTCTGTGCGCTCTTTGCACCGAGCGGCACAACTCCGGCAACCTTTCGGTCGCCTTATCTTGCCCACACTCACGCAACAACTGTCACTGTCGCCGGTGCTTCGCATTTTACGTCAAACTGGGCGGCCACTCGATCCCTGAGCTGAGCGCGCGCTCGCACCTCACACACTGCGGTAGCTGCCGAGTTTAGCCCAAATTAAACTTACACACACACACACACACATGAGGCATAACTTTGCAAAATAGGCGAACAAAACAATGACCAGTACGGGGGACGGCGGCTTACTTAGCGCTTTACCTTTTAGGAGTTATCCATCAATTACGAAACTCACTGATTGGGGGAGGTGGTGGTGTCGTCCAACGTTACGATACTATATATTGGGGAGGGGAGAGGTGGGGCCTAAGCTTTCGTCACGTAACGCAAGATAAAAAGTCCGAAAAACATGTCTCCAATAGAAAATGAACACTAAACGATGACAGTTCTTCTTGACTTATCAACTATGCCTATGTCGGCCTATCCTGGATTTTGCGGTTGTTCCCGAGTAACGCGGTGCTTGACTTACGCGGATTCGGAGACACGCGGTTTTCTAAATTTTACAGATTAAATGTCAAATCAGTGAAATTTGCTTCACGAATTGTCCAATGCAATGTAAATTGCATTTTTGCTTTTTAGTGTATTTAATACACTTAAAAGCCAAAAATAACATAATGTTCCACACGAATCGTATCAAATAAAGTATATATCAAATAAAACTCAATACGGACAAGCTGTTAGATCGTTCGAGTTTATTTCAATTTAATGATCATTCCATCGGAATCATGCGGATCCTACATGAATGAACCTGTTAGGGGAAAGCGGGGCAAAATGGGCATGTTAAGCAGTTTACTAAATATTCCTTTCAATATGTCACAAAACACAATTTTTCTTTCATTATTGTATGCCTCCACCCTTTATCTATGGATTAAAATTGCCAAATAGAATGAAAACAACTTAAAATCATGAAAACAGTGAAAAATAAAAGTTGATGTTTTACGTGAAGCTATTTTGGCACGCGGGGTAAAATGGGCATATCCCTGGGGCAAAATGGGCATATGTAAACAAACTGTGAAACGTCAAAACACTGGGGCAATATGGGCCACCAAGGTGTTATAAATGACAAGGTGAAGTTGTTCAGAGCAAAATGACATTTCTCGACTTGACATTTCTCTTCCGGGGGCTCCGGTATAAAAATCGGGGAGGGCTGGTGCGTGGTAATGAACTTTGTATGCAGAGAGTGACAGATGTCCCCCACAATGTCGCCCAGCAAAAGCGATAAAAATCAACCTTCTAAATACATTATCCTTGATGGGCCACAACAACTGCGCTTAGGTAATGGTCTATGCTTTTGCGCACGTTTCGTGAAATGTATCTTCGTTCTATCTTTTGTTTTGCTGGTCAGGAAAGCCCTTAAAATTCTTCCAAAAATATGTTATCAAAATTGAAACAGTTTTTACGTGTTTAAATCTACAAAATCGCATGTTTTGAAGCTGTGCCTGTTATCATTATTGAGGCGACAAATACAACACCATAGCCTCACCAAGCGCCAGATGCCAAAAGCATCTGCCCATTTTGCCCCAAGCGTAACTGTCCATTTTGCCCCACGTGAAGCATGTTTGTATTTTTTGTTATATTAGTAAAAATACGCATTCAATCTCCTTGCTTTCTTCAGACAAATTGTATAGAAATATCATATCTTTAAAAAAATATCATGTAAAACTTCAACGCATCCATGTGACACTGGTTTAAGCTTATTTTAGAAGTGGCAAAAATTACATCAATATGCTACTAAACCTTATTTTGCATTTTTCTTCGTTATTTGTTATGTAAGGGTTATGAACGTGTTCATAGAATGAATACATTTTTCTAATGATTACATTTTGAGCATTGGAAAGTATCTTTGTAATGAAATAATGCTTAAATAGAGGGTGCCCATTTTGCTCCGCTTTCCCCTACGTGTTTTTTAGACAGGTTTTCTTCGAAAAAGCAACTTGCGTTACGTCATTGATGGATGGCGCCTTAGCGGTTGAGGCAATGGATGGCGAACGGCGGTTCAGGGATGTTTTTGGGCAGCACAACAGCATCTCGCGTGCCTCTGAGCTCCAAAGCGAAACTATTAAAACCTATCGATCCTTGCTCATGCCATCCCTTATCCCCGGTGTCATCCCATGGCCCATCAAACCAGTAATGGAGCTGGCTTGCGTTTATATTTGTTTTACCTTCACCATTTTTGTTTATCACTTTGCCTACACGAGGCCAAAAAAAAAAAAACAACAACTGTCCACTTCAACTGATCGCTTCACCCAATGTACCCGGGTTTGCGAACGGTCTTTGAACCGAACGCAAAAGCAAGATGGCCGCAACAGGCCACTGACGGAAAGTAAATTGAGCAACACATTAAACGGAACTGACAGGTGAGTTTTGAAGAAGATTTATTGAGCTGGAACGCTCAACTGGTTTATCCCGTGCTCTCGGTCCCCCTCTTTCGGTCACTCTCGATGACTTTCGGGTACATCCTTTCGGCTAGCCGGTAAAGGGTTTTATTTTTTGGGGTAGCCGTTTGAGTGGTACGAGAGGGTGACAAGGAGTGTGCTCGGTTGGAATTTGACGTATTTAGCTTAGCAGTGACGCAACTACCTAACACTCTCGCAAGAGGTATTCCAAGGGGTGACGCGTCCGATGGAAATAATAGGAAAAAAACACACGCACTCACTCACACACACAAACGACACGGAACTCGTTTACTCACCGTTACAAATAGTGCGTTACAATCACATAAAGCAATATTCTAGTCGTTCTCGCTCTCGCTTGCTCTCTCTGTTAAACTTGCAACAGTAACATTGACACTGTCCCGTTCGGCAACGATTCGCTTCTTCATAGTTCATTTGTCATTTCGCGACTGCCGTTCCAACGGGCTATGGATGTGCTTTTTTTGCGTCAAAGTTTGCGTTTCTCGGCCACCTTGGTCATTGTTTTTTTTTTTTAATTTGTTGCTGCTGCCACTCGTCCAGCATCCGCATTTATTTCTGAGTGTTCAATTCCCGTCTACCACGCGGGGCTACGGTACCTCAACCTAGCAAAAACAAAAAAAAACAGGCAAGGTATCACAAGCGCACTCTCTGTCCTCACTGCACATGAATGGACACGGAAGCAATTAACTCCCCGCTCGTACGTCAATACCGGAAGCAATTGTCGCTGTTGGGAATGGTGTTTCTTCTTCTTTTTGGTCTGCAAAGCTGGCAGAACCAGCGTGCCCGGCAAGCTTTATTGAAACCGAGCCCTGCTCGCGTGCGCATATTTACCTTGGCAGAGTGTGTGCTTTGCTCGGTATAAAAAGATTTATTTTACTTTTCACTCGCGCTAGAGTGCATCAAATGTTTGCCGAATGACACTTTTTTTTTATTGGCAAAAAGCATGTACACGTATCGGTGCTGGCGGTTGGCGCAGTAAAATTTATCGTCCCTTCGGCAGCGAGACGTACTGCGCCTAGAGTTATACTGTGTTGTTTGTTCTTTGACCTCGTACCTTAAACACATTTATGTACCTTTATGTGTCACGTTTGTTATTGATGGCATCAGTGCCAGTTTACTTTAAAATTCACCTAGAATATCGTTAATTTTGTATACCATTTGGCACTTGGTTAGAGTGCAAGAAATTTGACATTTTTAATCAAACAAAGTCCTCATTCCTAAATATTTATTCATATTGTTTGGTTTTTTATAACGCATGCAACTAAAAACAGAAAACAAAAAGTCTTAAAAAAGATTTTTTGTTAAAATAAGTGCATACATGCAGGCGTTTTACACAATTATTGCAGTTCGATTTTCTTTCTAGGTCAATACACTTACAAAGCGCCTGAATGTATGTAAGATTTTTAGTGCAGTCGTTGTGCCTTTGTCACAATATACTAAGGATGATAGTGATAAGTGGATACTAAGTATCAAAGTTTGTGTATTAAAAGCACTACGCATAATACATTTGCTGCTCAATGCATACTTAAACAAACAGCTTCCAGCGCAAAGACTGTAGCAAGCAAAACAACGCTTGCCTTTCAGAAGATTCATTACAGCTAGCAAACAACGTCCCCTGCCCCCGCAGTGCGGTGATCGAACAAAAAAGGGCCAATAAAGTAAAAGATCCCACCGAGACATAAAATATTGAACGAACGCTCCCGTAACGACAGCTGTTTTGCGGCAACAATAACAACAGACCAGTTGGGATATTAAAGGGTAGTGCGGCTTAGAAAAAGTGCCCACGTCGTCCGTTTGCAGTCTCTGCTGCTCCTCCCCGCTCCCCCCGCATAGTTTTGTGCCGCCATGGGATCGATAGCGTGCGGTGCGCCCCAACCCGAACGGCGACGCGTGCTGCACAACTTTTCCACTTGTTGCCGCGGTTGGGCGGCTGCTTTTTGGTCGAAGGTGGCCCCAGCACTACCGTTCCCCTAGCGGATGCAGCCACGAGCAGGTAGCAAAGAATGCGAGCCAAGCCCATGGGGGTGGAAGACAAAAACCTCTTACCGAAGTGACATCGGGAAGACATAAAGAAATAAAGGAAAGAGAAAGGGAGAGAACACAAAAAAGAAGCGACACACAGAAAGGATCCAGTGCCCGTAAGGTGGCACCGATCCAGCTGCAAAGACGGAAAAGCATCGAAGAGTGAAGCCGGGCCATAACTCAGACCAAAAGTGCTGCCCTTAAGTGTGCCGGCGAGCCCCGGAACGGTCGCCATAAAGTGCAAGCTGCCAGCAGCCCTGTCGCCCCCCCCCCGCGCTGTCCATTCCACGGGACGGATCGAATCGTAATGATGGCAAAAGATTTGCCCAAGTCGGTGCTGCGTGGAACAAGTTGCTGGAGGATTTTAAATTCGATTAGCTGTGTCATTTGTTTCCGCCGCCGCTCCGGACTGCATACCGGCGTTCCCCGTGCCGCCCCCAGGCACAGCTGAGTACATTATTTATGGGCACCAGTTGAGCGAATGTGTCGAACCTGGCGGTAAACTACACGCGGGCGCGCGCTCCCTGCTCCCGCTAAAGCGGTGTAAAAATCGAAACGGGCGCTTTCGCTTTTTATTACGGCCAGCACAAACTCTTTCATTACTTCTCACGAGCAAAGGTTTGGTGTAGCGAGACGGGTGCAGGAGACGGGGTAGAATAATTTTCAATCCCGTGATAAATTTAAATCTACCTCCCGCTGTACGCACCCTGACCGGTTCTTGCGCTGTCGGAAAACTTTCCTTTCCGTTTTTGGGGAAGAATTCCCAACGCCTGCGGATCGAAACTGCCGAGCCGGAAAGTAAGATTGAAGAATTTTAATAACATTTATGATTGGTCAAACAAGCGCGCTAGGCCGTGGAGCGAGGCGAAAGGTTAAGCAGGGTGTGCACAGCACAGCGGTGAGCATAATAACAACAGCCCCGGTCCTGTATCCGTTTTTGCTGCCTTGCGCCGGTAAGAAACAATAGGGCGACTGCTGCCCGAGACGAAGGTGCATCCTTGCCGTGCCCGTTCGGGGGGAAATTATTTAAACACAAATCCTAAACTACCAAATCTGCATCCTTTTTTTGTCTTCCTTCTTCGATTCGCTCCTTCACAGCATGCGTTCCTGGGGGGTGGAGGGATGGGGGGGGATCGCATTTTCCGATTGACCGGACGGTGGAAAATCGGAGATCAAATATTTAACCGGCAACGGGAAGCGTTGGCAAATAGGGCAAAGTGGGACACACAGCAGAAGACGGAGCAGAGATTGAGAGAAGGAGAGAGAAATAGAAAAGAAAAAAAAGAAACTCTTGTGCTGCAAAAAACATACCGGACAAAGGAATTCGTAGCCGGCGGGCAAGCTTTTGCCCAGCTCGTTAAGAGATGCCCAAAACAGGACTTGATACCTCCATTTCGTATATTTGTGTATGAATGAGTGTGTATGGGTGTGTGGGAGCAAATGAAAAGCTGAGTGGGACTTGTGCCCTCATAATTATTTTTACTACTATTGGGAAAGGAAAATTTCAATAATAGATTATTAAAATTACGATCACTGGAGCGTGTGCGCAAAAGGAAGCGACGTGCACAGGACGTTTACGTTCGAAGAAGTAAGAAAAGAGTGAGGAGGGTGCAGAAAAAGAAGAAGATAATAAGAGCCCTGAACACAGAATACGTTCCAGCGTCTTCGTTGGCGATTTTGCTGCACCACACGGGACGATGCACACCCCTTAGGGCGAGCCAATTATGGCGTTCTTTCAAGTTTCTTTTCGGTGTTCTTTTTTTTTGTTGGAAACAGCAGCAAATCGACGTATTGGACCAGTTTTGGTGTGGCAGGACCTGCAATATAGCTTTTCAAAGCAAAGGAGGCTAAGTTTTTTTCCTGGACAACCTTTTTAAATCTAGCCAACTGCTCAAGCCGATCTTGTCATGCGGGTTAGCATACATCAGGGCAAATTTATGCGCTGTGCTGACTATGCAATTTTCATGCAAGAACGCCTAAAGTAATGCAAGTTGTGCAGCAGCATTATCTTATTAAAAACTTGTAACGAGGTGTTTCATCCAAAATGTTATTTTTTTGGGCGCATTTTTTCTAACAGTTTTTTGTTGGTTTGTTTCCTATGACCTTCACAGCAAATTAATCTTTTAACGAGTCTGAGCAAATGTATTACACTTTCTACAACCTTTGTTCGAAGATGGTAAACCTTTCAGGCGTTTTATGTACGAAAAATTAAAGTCCTCAGACGAAAGGGTTGCCGTCAAATGAGCAGCAATATACTGTTGCAATTGATGCACATCGTTTACGTTCAATCAACTAAAAATTCGTTGCTATTTTTTTAATGCTACACCAGATATAAATTAAAATAACATATCTGTGTAAGATTGCGCCCTACACTAGATAACCTTAAACTCGCGAATCGAGTTTCAAAGGGAGCAAATATCAGCACAATATTAAATACACCTGAGAGCACTGACAAGAATCTAGTAAGAGATTTGCCAGCTAGGTAATTTGATGATGTAGAACAATAAATTCAGACTCTAAAATCTGTACTGTTAACTGAATTCTGCTTGTATTTTGTTGGGGTACTTATTACAAAGTGCTGTGTTCCGATAGCGATGTTTACATTTTTGGGTTGGTACGATGGCTTAATTAACTTTCCCTCTTTTCGTTAGCATATAAATGTTTTCTAATTATTAGTCAATACACCGCCCTGTGACACCATGATCCACTTGATTATTACGTAGGTGGCGTTGCTGTTATGTGTGGAGTAGTTGTTTCGTCGCCTCAAGATGGCACTGCTGTTCGTTTATGGCTTAACTCAAGTGTACAACAGATTGACTATATTTTGGCACATTTCAATCCTAAACAAAATCTTCAGACAATGCTTTTTTGAAAAAAAAAACAAAATTAAGCCTATTGTTTTTCCAAAGAACTATCTTTTAGTAAAAGATTAACCCTCGTGGGTTGTTTGCTTAGTTTCTCAAATAGTCAGCTCGAACTCTATAGCTGATTTGAGGCTAATTTTCAAAAAACTTTCCGATGTCGTTCTTTGTGGCTGATTAAGGAGATATGAAGTACTTTACGGAACTATGGTGCTTTTTAACAAGCACTCGGTACTCTGTGGATCCTTTCGGCTGGTTTGTCTGATGTGGTGGCTCTTGTCAAAGTGTCAAAGACTGACGCCATCAATCATCTCATTGCTGCTGCACAATTTAGATTCCTTAATTGAAGAAATAAAATTGAGTGAAGTGATTGTGATTGTACAGTAAATTGTGTGACATTCATCAATATACACCTGTTGTCACTTTCCTCTGAATCTTTATCCGGTTGCTATGGATCGCAATCTATGAGAATGAATCGTAATCAACTACGTCAGAATCGTTTTCGACTACGTCTGAATCGTTTTCAGCTACGTTTAGATCGCTCTCAGCTACCTTTGGATTTTACGGTAGCTCGCGCAAATTTCGTTTTAGCGCACCGTTTATTTGGTGACCGCGGGACATATTTCACCCCAAGGAAAGAACTAAACAATTAATGCATTCAATTGTAAAATCATATCGTATTTTATACGAAGCTTACATCACCATTCATACGTTTTTGATTATTAGACCAAGTTTTCCAAACAAACCAGCACAATCTTATTCTTTTTAGCGTAACAACCTACGTGGTCATTCAATCTTGTTCCGGGTTTCGATGTATAACCGGATATTCCATCTTTAGAATGGAGGAAATCTGTTCTGATGCGTAGAAGCAGGCAAATCTGTCAAATGTTGTTCATAGCTTTAAAATGGGTTTTTAACACATATTCTCAATTGGGTTCAAAGTTTCAACTTCAAACATAGAACAATACAAAATTGTTGCTTTTCAAATCGTCTTTTATGAGGAGAATCGTGAGGCACGCCGAATGGTCACTAAATAAACTTTGCGCCGCAACGAGATTTACGCGAGCTACCATAAAATCCAAAGGTAGCTGAGAGCGATCCAAACGTAGCTGAAAACGATCGAAATGTAGCTGCAAATGATTCAAACGTAGTTGATTGCGATCCAATCTTATGGATTGCGATCCATACAAACCGGATAAAGATTCAGAGGAAAGTGCGAACAGGTGTATATTAAAACCATACACATGTACTTAAACGAACCAAATCTTGTTGTTTATTTCATCGGTGACGCTTGCTTGAAAATAAAACTCAAAGAAAAATAATCCCCGGCACCGTGACATAATTAAGCTGGTTAAGAGCTATTTGAAAGACCCACCAGGAACTTTGATGCTGTTTAACTACTGCAAAAGGCAAATTCGAGCAGCAATCTCTAGCTTGCCAAAATTTGCTGCTCAAGCAATTCTGGCTATTTGGCTTGTCTTCGCAGAATGTGGGGTAATTTTTTTTCAATGCTTATTATATTTATATTCGTTTATGTACATGCATCTTCGAAAAGAATATATCGAAAAAATATTTAATATTCGTTCGAAAATTAATTGCAAATTTTCAATAAATAAATATGTTACACTTTAACCCTTTATTTTTCACTACATTTTTTTTAATCGAAACTGTTATTTAAAAACAATATTGCCTACCTTTAGGCACGATGCCAAGAGCACATGCATACTTTCAGGCGCTGTCAGAGGAACGATCATGAGATACATTTTCATTTTACTCAACAATCTAATGCATCTATCATTTTGCATATGATAATGCAGCTCGGTAAGGCATATTAGTATCTAACACAAGCACAAATCAATCATTCAATTACAGCACCTGATGTCAGGCAACAACAAAACATATGTTACATATCTTTAGGCGTTTCGTTCACCAGCCGTCAGCAGTAGCTCTTCATTTGTGCCACAAAAAAACCAAAACCCTCGGAATAAAGCCGTCTCACACACATCCCACACCGCGTGCGTGACATTCCGAAGCACCAATAAATATTAAAACAGTATCATCCGCAACGCCACACTAAACAATCCCACCAATAATGACCCATTATCCTCGCACCTAATGAATGTAATACACACACACACACTCCGAGCTCCCAACTCGCAGCGCACTTTCAAGTGCACCCCTCTCGAAGACATGAAACGGCACGCGAAAATTGCGCCATACTCTCTTTTTCTCTCTATTCCACTCGCTTGCCCACAGCAGCAGCAACAGAAAAAAATTAATAAAGCGACGACGAATAATTATCACCATTTCGTATATTAACGTGTTTGCTCCTAACCCTTGGTGGCACCCATGCACGCCGTGCCCTGTGGGAAGGGGAAGGGACGGCAGTTTGGCGGGCTTTTACTGGCCGACGATTATAACCTATCATCATCCATTGCCGTTTTATTTATGGGCCGCACCGCTTGATGATGACCATCATCAAACCCTTGCAGGGAAGGAAAAAGGATGGAAGGGGGGGGGGGTAGGGGAGGGAGAATAAACGGGACACACAAAAACCCCCACACCACAGTGAGCGGTGTGTACTAAATCCGGCGGCACGGCCGCTGGGCACGAAGTTTCGCAATAAGCGATGCTAAGCGATGTTACTGTCGTCGTAGTTTTCGGCCGCCAAGTGAGGGAGGGGGAAAGGGAGAGGTGCAGAAGCATTTCTCTGCTTCGAAGAGAACTCGCCACTCTAGACTCACACAACAGAGGCTTTTTTTTTTTTATTTTTTCGCTAGGTTCATCTTAAGCACACTTTTTGGGGGCCGTTTCCGTGAACCCATAAACTCATAAACCTTTCCATTTTACACCTTTTCTTTGCGTGTGTGTGTGTGTGTGTGTGTGTGTGCTTAAAATTCCATGCCTTCGGTATTGTTCGACAATGGACAGCACACACAACCGTACTCCTTCCCTTCCCTCGGCCGGTTTTCTGCGGTCAGTGTTCCGCCTAAAGTTATGCAACGCGCTCACGGTATGCGCCCACTGGCCATAAATTATGACACCGTAAACCGGCGGCGGATGTCCCGTGCACAATTAATGCGCTTTAAGATTGTTTATGTGCGCCCGGCGATGGAAGCGAAGAGAGAGAGAGAGAGAGAGAGAGAGAGAGAGAGAGAGAGAGGGAGAAAGAGAGACCTGGGACAAAAAAGATCGATACGCTCGGAAGCGTGTCGTCGTACATCCGATGCCTGTCTGGGTCGCGACACCCTCACTGATGTGAGGTGGGCGTGGGAGGCTTGGGGCCGGAATCTTCGAGTCGCTTCTTGCCGGCGGGCGACAGCACTAAAGTTCCTGTACCTGTTCCGGAAGGCTGGTTCGGCGCTGGTGGCGTACTTCCTGCCCCCTCGCCAACCTTCCCTTGCTGGCCCCGTTGCGCGTGTATATGTTGCCAGGATAATTAGTCAACTTTTTCTTTTGTTGTTTGGCCCGGTCTCGCCGGACGCCATGCTCGGTCCACTCCTCGCCGGCAGGGAGTTTGGAGTTCGGAGTTCTTAACGGGTCGTTAGCTGTGTCTGTTGCCCAGCTCGTCGTGCTGTGAGGACCCCGACGGGTGGCTTCTATGTGTGTGTGTGTGTGTGTTTGTGTCCACATCCCCATAGAGTGCATGGTACGGCCGAGGGCAAATAAAAGCAATAATTAGCTGCGCTTCACACGGCACACGACCCGCGTGCGAGTGCGAGTAGAGCAGCAGTGAGTATAGCGCGCCGCGGGAGCACTTCCCGCTGCCTTCCGTGCCCTTCTTACGTGAGCACAGCAGCAACAACGGAAAACAGGAACACCGGAAAATAAAACCAAAACCCGGCGTGAAAGTAGTGGAAAGTATGAAGCAGCTAACTTCCAGCTCGATGAGCTCATCGTCAAAGTATAAATCTCCGCTGATGGAGTATAAAGTGGTTTATAATAATGATCCTGCGTGGATCTAAAGTGTCTCTAGGTACTCCCCTCCTCATATTCCCCTTTTGCTCCCTGCTTTCCTTCCAGCTCCGAAAGGCCAAAGGAGGTGTTTTCTCGGCACGGCAGATTGGGATCGCATCGCGCGTACACGAACCATTTTATCGTCTACTTCCCTTTTGCAACAATCCCGCAAAAAAAAAAAAAATCCCACCCAACATTCCCATCCAGATCCGACCAAGACTCCTTCCTCCGCTTCGCCTCCTTCGGCAGTGTACGGTGTAATAATATTTCGAGATAAAATAAATTAAAAGATCCCCTTAAGCGCTAATACCTTTTTTGGCCCCGGCAGGACCGTGCACCCAACGCGAACCGACGCGAAAGATCTTCAGCACCCTGGCTGATAACGATAAGCGGTTGCGATTGAGACAAGCGAGAGCCGAGCAAAACGACGACAATGCGGTGAAAGATTAACCGATAATACTCGCGCGCGCTCTCTCTTTCTCTCTCTCTCTTCCAGACCAGCCACAACGTACGTGTGTGTGCATGAACAGGGCGACGTTTGAAACCGCGCGGTAAACGCCGAAAGAAAGCCTAGCAAAAGTTGGGCTTGTAGGAGGCATCCGAGGGAACGAAAATGTCACCATTCTCCCCTCCCCCGCATAGGGTGCTCCCTTCGGTATACACTGCCATACGCACACACACACACACACATACACACCAAGTAGTCGGTCTATAAGTGGGTGAAAGTGAGTTAACCTACCGCGAGCTATGGTGGCGTGTTGCAGAGGCAAGTTTTTGGCAAGACAGACAGACAGACGGATCTCTCTCTCTCTATCTCTCTCCTTCTCTCTCTCTCGGTTGGTCCGCAAAACGCGCGACAAAAATTCTTTTGTGTGTCGCTCGCCTTCCTGCTCGCCGAGCCCGCCCGCTAAAACAGGGAACCGGGAGCGAGAGACGCGTGTGCGCAGGGAAAGCAAATGGCCACAGAAGATTGTGGTGAATTGTACGAAATTTTCATGTAATCCCAATGTTTTCCTACGCTTTTATCTTTATTTTCCGTCCTCCGGTCCCGGGGTTGCGCCCCCGACGGTTATGCAAACCAGATGGCACGCGCTGCACGAACAAATAGAGCAGTTGAGCCACCGTGTGCGCCTGGGTGTATATTTTATTCTTCCCTTCTCCCCCATCAAAAAAAAAATACACACAAAAATCCCCTACAGATGGATATTTGGCTCTCGTTCGTCTGAAGGTAGTTGCACCGACGTCGCCGTTAATCTGCTTTGCTCTGCGTGTCCTTTTTAACGGTCTGAGCCCGCTGCCTTTGTTTGCCCCTGGAAGGTATACAGTTCACATTTCTCCATCTAATTTTTAACCATAGCGCTTGCTGACATATATCATTTCTCCTAGTCGTCGCTAGTGCCATCTGGACACGCCGTGCGGTCGGTGTGCGACTCTTTCTCGGTTTCTTTTTGGTTGCATTTTTTTTTTGTTTTGTTGGATGAGGATGAGAATATAAAGCCATGCCGGCACAAGTGGTCGTTTGGGTGGTGACAACGGGCATTAAACCAAAAAACGAAAAAAAACGAAAGGTGTCATATCGGATTACACACCTCCGTCCAGCGTAAACCACACCGCTGGCACCGTCTCGGATGGATTTGTGTATTTTTTTCTCCACTATCTCCCTTTGGCCACGCTCGCAAAAGATGCAATCTCGGCACACGGACAGGTTCGAGGTTTTATCGGCTTCCGTTACTGTTCCGCGCGTCCCCGGTTGTTAAAAGGGTGTAACAGGGAGCGCGAAGGACCGAGAGCGCACATACGGAGTGAAATTTTCATTCAATCCCACGCACGAACGTTAATCACAACCGTGGGTCCGTTGTTCGAGGCAGCACCCGGCTACCGACCTCGGTGGTAAATTATGCACGCAATACCACGCTTAAGTGGGTTTGAAATTGAAACATGATAATTTCGTGATCCTTACAACTGCGCTGCTGGTGGTGGGTCGGTGGGTGTGAGAAGGGGCTATAAATTGTGCTCCACATTACTGGAGGTGGCTTACCCCCTAGTTAAGCACTTAGGCATCCATTTTAACGCGAGCCTGGCAGCCGTGCCGTGCGAGCTTGCCAATCCTTTGGCAGTGAAGTCAGTAGTGGTGGTGCAGCAATAGATCGCACACAGAGACACACACACATCCATAGAGAGGGCATGCTACGACACGGTTTTTGCGTTCACGGAAGCTCAGGTCGGCACATAAATCCTTCCACCCGTGTGCATGACCAATGGCACTAGATAATGGATTTTCTGACAGATTTTGTACTGTGAATGTTTTTTTTTTGTTATTCTTGTCTTACATCTTTTTCCACATCTCAGAACGAATATGAACATTGTAACACAAAAACGGAAAAGAAAAGCAGAATGTGAGGGGAACTTTGAAGTAACCTTCGTCTAATGCGTTGAAATACGCTTGGATATAGCGAACAGTTTTACTTGTTTTGTACCAAATTGTCAAAAGGTGTAATTTTTTTTTAAATCACATGAAAATAGGTACTACGAAAGTATAGAGAAGATATAAATGCAAAAAAGTAGTAAAAATAAGCTCGGTAAAATGTTAAATATGATGAAACAGAAGAAGAAAATTAGGTGAAAGAAATCAGAAAAAATATTCGACGAAAAGACCATGGATGTGAAATAGAATAAATACAATGAGAACATTAAGAATTGCAACTGAAATACTTTTTTGTCTATTTGGCATAACGAAAATGCCACCCTAAACAAGTTTTAGTGAGTTATTAGTATCACGCAGCCGGATGGTCAGCCATTGCTACGGAGAGACTCTCTATATAGGTTTAGAATTCATGTCAGGTATGTTATTACACCGTTTTCGATTACAAATAAACAATGTTAAGCTGCTTTGAAGATTGTAGAACTATAAGTAATCATTTGATGTCTAACTGAAATACTGATGCCTTTCTGAACATTGTTCAATCGCAACCAAACATTTACTTTCCCCAATATTAACGTACGTTCATATTACCCGGGTTCGTTCCTTCGATGATCATTTTGTTGCAATTAAATTGATTAGAGCCTCGTTTTAATTTATTTCGTAGTATACTAATAGTCAATTATTATTTTTGAAAGTATCGGGATGTTGTAAAGTCGGGATGAACTATTATAAAATTCATTTAAACTATTTTGAAATGAAGGCAACAACAAAAATCTAAACTCCATACAGCAAACTGATCATGATAGGGGTATCACTTGTTTAGTTACAATTAAATGAAGTTCAGAAAGGCATCAGTATTTCAGTTTAACGTCAAATGTTTACTTATACTTGAACAATGTTCAAAGCAGCTTAACATTGTTTGTATGGGCTCGAAAACGATGTAAGTCGTTTGAGTTGTACCACGGCACTGCCCCGAAAAACGAAGAGTAAAAAACTCACAATGTAAAAGAAGACGTATAAGTGAGAGTATAAAACAAAAGAGAAGAAAAAGAAGACAAATAAAATGAAACAGACACGAAGGAGAATTATAAGAAGAAGAAAAATATAATTGGAAGAAGAATTTTAAAATAGAAGAGAAAGAAGAATTGAAGAGAGAAGCAGAAAAAATGAAAAAGAAGAAGAAGAAGAAGAAGAAGAAGAAGAAGAAGAAGAAGAAGAAGAAGTAGAAGAAGAAGAAGAAGAAGAAGAAGAAGAAGAAGAAGAAGAAGAAGAAGAAAAAGAAGAAGAAGAATAAGAAGAAGAAGAAGGAGGAGGAGAAGTAGAAGAAAAGTAAAAATATGTGAATACCAAAAACGCCACAAAGGCCTTGCCTTCAATGTGCAAACCAAAAAATATCCGCGATATAAAGACGATGAAACTGAGACTAAGCAATAGAAACAGAAACAACAAATGATAAAAGAAGGCATTGGTAACTGGGAATTGTAAAAAAGACAAAAACGAAAAACGAAAATATTTACAATACAAAGTAACAAAAAGTAGCATACAGAACAGCTCAAAGCAGCGCAGAAGCAGCAAGAACAAAGGCAAAAGAACAGATAAAGAACGAATTAATTCAACTATTTTTCATTTTCAACTTCTTTCCCTTCGTTGTGCTTCTTCCATTTTTAGACCATGCGAAAAATTTCCGCAGTAGATTTGTCATGCTCTTCCTAAGTGTTTGCATCCTTCCCTGCCACCAGCACCAGAAGCAGCGTCAGCACCATACCGAAAAGCAATTGAATCATCCTGCCATAAACTCGAGCCCAGTCAACACCTACGACAGTATTCGCGCGGCTCAATGAAGTGTAAAACTTTGAATTACGACCAGTTCGAGCCGGTGCCGACTCCCACCCGGCCGGTGGTACACCGAATTATTCGCTTTCTCGGCTGGAAAATGTGATTCAATTTTTTATTCCAAGCACCGGTGCTCCACCACCCGGTGTGCTGCGTAAATCGTACACCCTACCCGGAGATAGAGGCTAGGAAAACTAGGGAAAAAAGAACCCCACAGCCACCATCAACACCCATCGAATGGTGACGTAAATTGATCCGACCCAATCGACCTACTGTTAGGGAGGAAGGGGGGGAGGATGGTTTTGCCGCCTGATCGGACTCGGATTTTGTCCTGTCTGCATGCCGCTGCGCCGTGTAAAATATGGTGAAAAGTCCTTGACACAGACGCACAAAATGGGAAGGTACTTTCCCCTCCTTCCTCCCTGTGGCCAGCAGATTCGGTCGGCTCTTGTGCACCACCTCTAGCTGGTTTTAAATGAGCAATAAGTGTGTGTGTCTGTGTGTGTAAAAGTAAGCGTAATGAAGGAGCTGGGGGAAGGCAAAGAGAGGGAAGCCGACCAGCACTGGAGTATTTCTTCATTTGCCACGCGATCCGCATTCGATACGCGGATAATTGAATTAAATTAAACGAAATTGCTTCAATTTGTTTTCTTATCATCAGCAGAGGTACTTAATGCGATCGTTCTCAGCACTCGCCTGCTTCTTTACTGCTGCTGCCGCTGCTGCTGCTGCTGCTGGTACTGGAAGGGCCCATTTGTTTTTGCCCTTACCAGGCTTTTTTTTTATTTCTCCTTGGGTGCCCGGTTTTTTTGTTTGTTCCTTCTCCTGTTAAACGTTTGTATACGTGTGGCTTTTTTCATGGTGTAAGGGCGTGTGCGTGTGTGTGTGTGTGCCTTCAAAACATTCCACTGCATCCACGCTCGATGGTGTTGGCAAAAGAATTGAAGTGTCGTTTGCCGCGAGAGCCGGCTTTTCCCATTATACCGTCCCAGTGTGTTTTTGTGCCGCCAACTGCAAAAAACCCCAGTAGCAAACGAAACGGCGAGCCAATGGTTTCACCCTCTGCCTTTTTTTCTCCTACTTTCATTTCCACGGGCCTACTGGCAATTGGGGTAGCCGCATGTGTTTGTGTGCGTGCCTTTTTTTTTAAGTCGGGCGTAACAAGCGAGTTTAAGACAGTTAAAGTTAAAACCTTGCATAAGCGCAGGCGGGCGGGAGAACATAAAAAGGAATGAAACGAAAACCCTTAAATGTAATTTCCGTGCACAAAAAGAAATGTAAGCGCTTCGCCGAAGGTAAAAGATCGACAGGGGAAAGCAAGCAGCTGGAGGGTGAGAACAAGAGAGACAAATAGCGAGCGTGAGGGAGAGAGCATGCAAAACTCGACAGCAAAAACAAAGGAAAAAAGTGGGTGGAAAATCGAGCACTAAGAACCAGCCGCGAGTTAAATGGAGACAAAAATGAGCAGCGAGGCACAACAACAACAGCCACACACACACACACACACACACACACACACACACACACACACAAGAAGAAGAAAAAAACGGTACGTGTGCAAATGATTAACTCGCGCAAAAGTAAATTGAAACACTTGCTTAAGTGAAGGACCGCGGACACATCGTGGTGCCGTGCCGCGGAACGGAACGGATTTTCTCACCCATTGGGAGGGTCGTTTTTCGCGTGCTGCCTCCGCGTGGCGGTGGGGATTTTCAAGCTGAAATTGAGCGACGGTTTGAAAATGAGCAGAATTAAGTACCTTTCACGAAAGATCCTAACCGCCGGCTTTTCCGGTATTTTTACTTTGGGTTTCTATTTTTCACCATCACCACCACCATTACCAGTAGAGGGTGGAAGATTTATTAGTGAAAGATTTTTGTTTTTTTTTGCATCATGCTAGAAAAAATGGGCGATGAGAATGAAAATTTGCACACCAACAGTGCCACAAATCGACTCGCTGCCAGTGCCGGCTAGTGACTGGGTTAGTTTTGATCGTATGTTGTAGCTCAGACGGTGGTAGTAGAGTTTTATAGGAATAAACAATGTAAGTT
Organism: Anopheles coluzzii; assembly: GCF_943734685.1. Lineage (NCBI taxonomy): Eukaryota > Metazoa > Arthropoda > Insecta > Diptera > Culicidae > Anopheles > Anopheles coluzzii. Next base: position 14,158,786 of record NC_064669.1, read on the forward strand.
TTAGGAAAAAAAGACATGCATTAACCGTAATTTTATTTAAAACAAAGGTCTTACTATGAGAGTGTTGCTGGACAGTTATTATTAAATTTATACAATGGATTGTTTTAGCACAGTCACTCATGCTCATGCTGTTGCAAAATATTAAGAATGAAAAATGTAATTTAAATGCAAAATTTATGTTGGTATCTAAAGCAAAAATCCAATCGAACTATCTCTATATTTATTTTTTTTAATGGTTTGCTGTGATAATTGCATACTTTCAGGCGTATTCTGGAATTGAGAAGGTAACACATCTTTTTACTTATTTCTGCTTCAAATCGATTTTGAAGCTGACACTTTAACAAAAAAGCTGCTAAGAGTTGAACCAACTCAACATAATTGTTGCTAGCCTGAAACAACCCAGCTAAAAACATTTTATTAGAACAACTACCAGCGATCGAGTCAAAGCGATACCAACTTCTTTCAGCCCCATTAATGCTTACCTAACACAAATCCAAATAGCAAGAAGCGCGCACCAAACTTGTGTAAAAACATAACACGAATGTAATAATAAGTGCGCCGTACAACGCAGAGCAACCGCAAAACGATCACGTATCAAAAACACCACAAGCAACAAACAAACACCTGGACATTGACGTGGGAATTTTGGGGTTTTCTGCTATATTTAATTGAATATTAATCAGAAAGTGGTTTATCGTACACTAAAGTTTTTTTCTCGTTAAGTACACATTATAAACCCTTAGCAATGAATACATTTAATGGGATAAAATATTTGTTTCAGCAATTTTAAAAGGAACAACTGACGTTTTAACTTCTAACTAATAACAAATCGTAATGGTCCGGACATTTAATACATTCTGTATGTCGTTATGGAATATTACTTTTTTTAATGAGTTTTAGCCATCAATAAAGCAATCAATCCAACCTAGTGGCATACATAATAGCAATTATTGCAAGAAAAAGACTTTGAAAAATTAATTAAATCCCTTAACCAGAAGGAACAAAAAATGCAGGCTGTAACACATTTTTGGAAAATTGTTTTGGAAACGCATCTTTAGGCATGGTTGCGTCTTTGAACATCGTATTTCTGTTACGCAGGCAATTCAATTGGATTTCAGCTCAAACGATCATGTCTTAAAGGTATTTTAGCATCCCATATAACGTTTGCATTTACAAATACGGACAAAAATTGTCGAACTTTCATGGGTCTATCTTCGCCCCCACTAACAAAAGGTTAATTGCACATTCAATAATAGTATCTCATGAATCAGCAGATAACAGTTGACTCCTCTTTCAGACGAACTCTAACCGTAATGATCAAAACCGTGAAGAAACTTCGTTTAAAAGCGTACACAATCAAATAACTTCACCCTGTAGCCTCTGAAAGGACTCCGTGGGGTAATTTGTGGACGTGGTATAAGCCTGTTCAGGTATCTACAACATCTTGGACAACATTAGACAACAATCAGAGCATCGAAAGATAGCTCGGTTCCGAATGGCCAACGTCCCTGTGCGACTTGAGCCTCCAAAGGAAGATGAAGACTGTGGGAAAAGTCGCTAAATTAGTGCGTTCGCTTGGCCGGGATGTTGGTACAACCGGACAAACAGTGAAATAGTACCTGAGAAACATGAACAACCATATCAGGAAACAGAAATCGGGTCCACTGGCTTCCCAGCGGCAAGCCATGACGCCAAAACTTAATGCGACCATTTTTGGTTTATTTCAAAGAAATTTCTATATGAAATCATAGTCCGCAAATCGGTCCAACATCTCTCAGCTGCATCTCATCAAATTGATCTGGACAAACATGATCCAAAAGCTCTACTCCAACAAATTTGTTGCGAAAACTGAGGAAGAATTGATAAAAAATCTAATGTAGACCTCAACACATGCCTAAATGCATGTCTTCGTCCGACTCGCAACAATCTTTCTTAGTTTTTTTTTTTCAACAGCCAGCCGTAAAAAGTGATTCTATTCTTTTCCTGATTTCAGATCTATTCTCTTCCCAAACATTAAAACCTAGTGAAATACTTAAAAAGCTCTCAACCGGTTTGTGAAAGAGCTTTTGTAATGAAAATTGCATTATTTTAAGAATAATATGATTAGATTAGGCGTTTTCATTTTTGCATAGTTTTAATTATGAACATGATATCAGATTTTTCCGTTCAAGTCACAGCTTTACATCAAATTGTCTCGAGAAACATTGAACTTAAGTCAGCCTCCCCATGAGGAGAGCCTTCCCAGGCGGGTAATTCCCACGGCACTGCTTATGAGTCGAGAGGCAGCCGAGAAAAAACTGGGTCAATCACTGAGCAAAGAATTCCATACACAATCGCACTCAGTCGACTATTTCGGAGCACTGGGAGGAGACGAGAGGCCAAGACATCTTAAACAACAGCTCCGTAGAATGGCACTGCCGCCGGGCTGTTGTCGAGCTGCAGAGTCTGGCGCAAGGTTCTGCATGCGGGCCATTAAGCCGGTCCAGCCATCATTCTTTCATTTTACCTTGCGTAGAATATGGGTTGAGTTCTTTCTTTTTAAACATTTTTATAACAATTTCTTACTTAGTCCGCCTTACAGCAACGATCGTCTATCGTGGAAAGTTTGACATAGGTACGTACCGCCTGTCAGGGAGCAGGCGGATGTCCTTGGGGAAAGTTCGGATGCGTCAGGGTTTTATTTCGTTAGTCTTTTTCGCACGCCCGGCCAGACAGAAGTGCCCCGTAGACGCCTGCTACAGGCAAACAAAAAACCGTCCGCACTGCCCTGTTTACGCAGGTAGGAAGACGTACGGCCATCCAGAAATCAAGTGTTAAAAAAGTGATTAAGGGCGGCCGGACCGCCTGTGCGGAAGAGTTTCGCAACGCAGGACAGCGGAAAGGGGAAAAGAAAAACTTTTTAATTTCTTTTCCATGTAGAGTTCGAGCTCCCGCACCGGTTAGTGAGATCCCGCCGGGAGCCCTTATCGGTAGTCCAGTCCTGTCGAATAAATTCTTTCAAAATACTACCTTCCCATCCCGCTCCTGGTCCGAACTTGGCTGTGATGATAATAATGGCAATGATGAGAACGTGGCAAAGCCTGTGCCTTGAACAAGAGAAAAAAACAACTGAGGTACACAGGAAGCTTCTACCATCTAACAAACGAGCTGGCTGGGAGGGGAAAGACATGGAGGATTTTTAAACTTCTTTTTTGTCACAAACAGAACTCAGCTGGGATAGAGAACGTAAAAAAAGGTGAGAGTTTTTTTTTTGTGTGATCCGGAAAAAAGGGAGAATCTCCCACCCTTGTGAATCGAACCAGTGCGAAAGAATCAACAACGGCGGCCGAATATTAGACCGAATTAACGCGTGCAACCTTTGAAAGCGAGACGGATAGTGAGGCTTAATAACAAGACAGTGGCACGACAGAGGTACAGGGTGAGAAATTAATCGACGCATAGTACACAGCACAGGGGAGGGCGAGCACAACAACAACAACAAAAAAAACGTTGGAAGACCACTTCGTTCTGGATTAAGACACAAGTAATAGCGTTAAGGAACATGATTATTCAATTATAATATGCCAGTCACCTTTTTGGTTCGAGTCTCGAATTTTTGTAGCACCCTAACTAAAAGAGAGAGAGAGAGAGAGAGAGAGAGAGAGAGATAGAGAGAGGGAGGGATAAAGATAAAGATAGAAAGCGGATTGAGAAGCAAAAAAAAAGAAATCCACTCAACTTTAAATGAAAATTTACTTTAATTCTCCCTTTACATCAGTTTTTTTTGCTGTTGCTAGACGCTTCACGGCGCTTATCTTCGAGCAATCTACATCTTGGCTACCGAACTCGGCCTTCAGTGTAACGTGGCTAATTTTTCGACTGCAAGCTAAACTCCCCGCAATTGCGAAAGCGAAAAAAATATAAATTTTCATTCGTTTCCACACGCGTGATGCGCCTTAAAGTAGGCAAGGCGCCGTTCAAACTTTCACTGCCAAGTATCTCGGCGTACGGCGTTCGAACGGAAAAATGGCCCCCTTAACAAGTTCTTCGCTGGCTTGTCCCTCCATCCACCCAAACACCCTCCAAAAGGAAGAATAAAAAGGAAAACCGTTCAGTTGATTAGGAGTTTGTCAGTGGCCCAGCCCCGGTGCGCTGGACTAGGCGGATGAACGAAAAATCGAAAATTTATTGAATCAATCAATACACTCGAAGCAGCGATACGAAGCGGAAACAACTGCTCCTGCTACGACAAGAGCCCACAGTATCAGGTTCGTGCTGTTCTTTTCCTTCCCCCCAGTCAGGTCTCTTGCTTCCCTCCAAAAGGCAACTGGATCATCGCACACCGTCTAATGGTAGACGCGCTTCAATTTACCCCGAAACCTAGACCGTGCTTTCTCGCTTTAGCACAGATTTATAATGAACTCGGCGGCCCCCGGCACGCTAACAAGTAGCGAGTAGTAACTCCCGCAAGCGCCCGCAGTATCGGATTTCGGGCCCATAAATTTGCCTACCCAAAGTCCCCGGATCGGCCCGGCGGAAATTGGCCGAAGCTTAAATTACACTACCGACTCCCCACCTCACCGACTCTGGCACGAGCCCAACCGGCCGTGGCGCCTAAATGTTTGCAATTGAATCGAATAAAACAAAACTGGCCTCAACTGGCGGACGCACCAACAACTCGCACTCGATCAACATTTATCGATCCCGGTGCAGCCGTGGGTGGAACGAAGGGGGGATGTGAATTGGAATTTCGGGGTTTCATTTTTTATCGCCCGTTTCAACCCATTTTCCTTTTATTTATCTTTTTTTTTTCGTCCAGCTTTCGAAATCGAAGATTTTCCCGCATTGACCAAAAAGGTAATTCGATCTTGACCACAACATCCATATTGATTAGGTCTTTTTTCTTTTCATTCGTTCTCTCTCTCTCTCTCTCTCTCTCTCTCTCTCCTTTTCTCTCTCTCTCTTTCTCTTTCTCATTCTATGTTTCATTCCAGCTTCTTACAGTGAGATTGTTGTTTTTTTCTCGCCTTTTCTCCCTTTTATCTTTCCCATCAACGAGCTCCTGTCGCCGGCAAAACATCGTCACGCGTCTGTCCTTCGCTGTTTTCCAGTCGCTACCCTTTACTTCTTTTTCCTGTTCCCATCCAATGATCCCTTTTTTTTTGGATATCGGGACTGCTCCTGCTGCTGTGGTCATCATAATTTCACCACAAACACTCACCCCCACCCGGGGACCACGGGATATGGAACCCTTTTTTTTACGGGCACACAGAGGGCACACACTAACCCCCACATCCACACCCCACAAAAGTCCCTGTGCCCGCGTCGCAACAACACCAAAACCGAGTAGCAAAAAAAAAACGCTTCCAACTAAAGCATAACTTCAGGCGGAATCCGATTCCTGGCAGTTTCAGTACGGAAGGTGAAGTGGGATGGGAGCGCAAGAAAACTCTCTCTCTCACACACACACACACACACACACACAGTAATATAGGCGAGGAAGGGAGGTGGGGAGAAGGAGAAGGTAATCAAATCACAAGATAAAATCATTCCATTTTCATAGCCTTTCCTGTGTGGCTCATCCCCCAGTGCTCCAAAAATGCCACAAATGAAAAGTGTGCACCGTGTGTGTGTGTGTCGTGTGCGACCTACCGTATCATCAAACCCTCACGTGTGTTTCTTTTCACCAATGGGAGCAACAACAACAACAACAACAAAAACCTCCCGTTCCAGCAATCAACAATCTGGCATTTGATTGAGGATTCTTGCTTCAACCAAAATTCCCGATAGAAAGAAAGAGACAGAGATAAAGAGAGAAAGAGAGAGAGAGAGAGAGAGAGTATGTGCGACAGGAGTGGGAGAGAAAAAAGGGTTGAGAGTTTGGGCCGATTTTCGATTCCAATTCCAAGTGTTCCGGTGTGCGATTTCTGACAGTTGTGTGTGTACTAAAAATTTCCCCCTCCCAACCCGCAACGTACCCCTCTATTTCGAAATACCCAAAAGGTTCGGGGCGTGGTGGGAAGGTTTTCGTTTGATCCGGATTTTGATTTCCCTTTCTGCCCGGGCACGGCAGGAAACGAAGGACGCACAATAACGCCCCTATGGTCAATCTGCCCATCATCCACACCCGCTTCGAAACCCAACCACACACCCATAGACACACACACACACACACACACACACACACACACACACACACACACACACACACACACACACACACACACACACACACACACACACACACACGACCCCAAGGAAAAGGGGTACGGTTTCAACATCTTTTAAAAATTATATTCAATTCACTGACCCTTCTGTTTTTTACTACCACCACGACCATCACCTTCACCATCCTCCCCGCTTGCAACACAATTCATATGCACGCACGTGCCCCGGTTTTGGGGCGTATCCCACCTTCGCTGGTGTATGTGTGTGTGTGGTTTTGTTTGCGCCTGTGTGCGTTTTTGTATGTAACCGGGCAAAATACATGAGTGTTGCGATGTTTGCCCTTCCAGAGGCATTCCAGCAAAGGGCCCTCGGCCCTGGCCAGTTTTAACACCCCCTGCCCTGACCGTATCCATTACTTGTGGGCAGGCAGCCCGAGAAGCCGAGAAGAAGCTGGTGCCTTCCGCAAAGCAAAGTTTTCCATCCGAATGGGTTTTCGGCCTCCGGCTACGATATGATAATGTCCCCCCCCCCCTCCCCCCATTTCAATCTTTCTATCTGTGGCCACTGTTGTCCCCATGTTGCTACTGCTGGGCGGTGGTCCATTTGACACTCGCAAGGGAAAAAGAAAAACGAGGAGGTAGAAACACGCGCTCGGCAGTGGATCGAGCTGCCGAGGAACGAAAATAGAGGAAAAACTTATGCATTGTCCCATGCGTGCTCACGGTTTTACTTTTGGGCTGGTTTGGGTGGCAAACGAAAACAAAAAAAAAACGGCTTGTGAGGAGCATAAAAGGGCAGGTGCGAGAGGTACCAGGGAAGAGAAACAACACGAATGAAGAAGACCGGAAACGTAAAGCAAAAAAGGAAGCTGGCCTAGTGGATGCACGCCCCAGCATGGCGAGCTCAGTTCGGACGCATCCTGTGGGACATTTTGCGCTTTCTTTCTTGTGCGTGTTTCCTTTTGGCAAGAAGTAAAAGAAAGGAAGCCAAAACGGGAAAAAGGGGTAAGTTTTTTTTGGTCCTATTTTCTTGTGTTTTATTTTTTTCTTTTTTTTTTTGGTGGAATACATCCATCGCTGGGGGCATTTTTAGTATACACACACACACACACACACAAACACACAGAGAAAATTCTGCAGATGCGCTAATCTTATTGAAAATCACACACCGAGGCAAAGACGACGACACAAAAACGCCATAAAAATATCATAAAAAAGGTTTTTTTTGCTATGCAGGTTGCATAAGTTTAGGCGTAGTGAAGACAAAAACCAACTTTTTTACAGCACTTTCTGTGTGGAGCATTTAAACTAAATCAATACTACAGCATACAAACGCCAATAGACACGCTGCAGCAGATTTCCAGCGGCACAACCTGTTCCCTTGTTAGTGTCGTTTTAGTAAAGCAACGTCGTTTAACAGGGTGCGTCACCTGGGATGATGCTGCAAGAGAGATCCTACCGCTTGCGAAACCAAAGTAGGAGACACCGGAGAAGGACAAAGAGAAGAAGAATAAGATGGAAAAGTGTTCATAAATTTACTATACCTTTTTATTGATGTTCTTGGCTCGAAAACTGCTGCCCCTGCCTGTTTCGCCAACCCAACCAACCACAACAACAAATTCGAGCAACAGCAACAAAAAAAAATCACGTCCCGCCCCACACAAAACCCGACCGGTCACCGGAACGGTCACCCGGAGAAAAACATATTGTACACACATTTTTATGCAAATACATTTGGGGATATTATTTTTATTCTGCCACTCCCCTCTCCCTCTTACTCGCGCTCTCTCTCGACCAATCTCTACCTTTTGTTGTCCAATGTGTGTGTGTGTTTTATCCGTTCTTCTCAGTGTGTTAGCCATTCGATGTCGCAAGCTACTCCTTTTGGGTCCTTTTTATCATTTTTCTCCACCTTCCTTTTTTTCCTTTTTTTTTCTTTGAAGCTCATCTCAGCACCCCGCATCAGGGTTTTGCATTTTGGTTTGACCAAGTCGATTTTTTCCCATTTCCTGTGCTGCCCCCTTCCCATGCCACTGCCTTTCGCTGGGGATGACACTTGTGCAGTCCCTTTGCTTGTAGAGAAATGTTTTCTAAACGAAACGTCACCTTGCATCATTCCTCTGCAGCGGAGAGGGGATGCTGTCGCTTTCTTGTCGCTTGATTTATGAAGCACTATTTTTCTTTCTCTCTCTCTCTCTCTCTCTCTCTCTCTCTCTCTCTCTCTCTCTCTCTCTCTCTCTTTCTCTCTCTCTCTCTGTTTGCTCCCAACTACTGTAGCCTGTTTGTTTTCGGTAAAGGTTCATTCTCGGGTTGGTATTTCAATCAGGCCCGAGATCGGGAGAACGGTGAAAATTGATGCACCTTACCAGCAGCAGCATCAGCAGCAGCTGTCCGTTGCGTCGCTTCCGTTTCAAGAAGCGAAGGTTTGGTTTTATTTTTTTCAATCTAACTCCCTCCCCCTCCAATTCCATTCCGGTTGTGGTCATTTTATAGCCATTTCTGTCCTCTTGCAGTGCGGTAACAATTTACGATTGTCACCGTACTGCGCGCCGGGGGTTGATTTCGTTTCGTTCTTTCATTTTATTCCCACACCTGCCCGGCAACGTGGGTCCCATCCCTAGCGCGTTGGGGGTAAGATTTGCTCAATCAAATAAATTTATTCATGACCACTCCGGGACGAATATCAAAACCCATCAGGCTACGAAATGATCTGCAATCCATCTGCTTCCGGCTCGCAAATAAAAAGGGCGCCCAGCCCGTCAGGTCGGTCCCGCTGGGCGCGATGTGAAGCTACTGTAAGCGAATTCGGTTGCAAAATTACAACTTAGCAGCAATGTTAAACGATGATCGGTTGGCGGTTTTGCTCCCGGTGGAAAATGATTCCCGGCCAATTGAAAACGCTGTCGATTTGCTTTTTTGCCTTAATTTTATTCCAAAAACTATTATTTGATGGCTGTGGGTTGGTTGGCTTCTTCTTCTTCTTCATTGGCACAATAACCTTTATCGGTCAAGGCCTGCCTGTACCCACTGATGAAGTGAGCTTGGCTTTCTTTGACTTATTGTTACCATAGCAGGACAGTCAGTCCTACGTATGGGGGCAGAGTCTATTCGGCGCTTGAAACCATTGATGTTGTTAAGTCGTACGAGTTGACGACTGTTCCACCAGATCGGCCCTGTTTGTTGGCTTAGCTGGGTTAAATATTCTTAGAGACTCGGTTACGGACGGAACCAATGACTGAATACGACCAGAAAAAAAAACTCATAACGCCTAACTGTAGGCAATGCGCTACACAAAGTTAGCTTGTTTAAACACGATATTGCTTATTTTTTCACGATTATGCAGACTACCTCCACCAAGCACTCCTCTACTCTAATAGGACAAAATGAAAAAAAAACTTTGACAGATATAATGTAGATTGTACAACAAAACTTATAGAACGTTTGTAAGAAACTGGAAACGCAAATAAAACGATCATGCCACGTCGGCGTTGCAAAGCAACTGCAACATTGCAATATTTAACTCATTTATAAAATGTTTTACGCAGATAAATGACATGGATTTTATGTAAAGAGAGGACTCAAAAATTCAACAAAACCCTTGACCGTGCAATGTATCATTTGTAATCAAAATGCTCCTTAGAAAACCCCAGGAGAACGGAGAACTGGATAATAAAATTTATAAACTTGCTGTTTATTCATTACACCAGATTTGCTATGCTTCTTAAATAAAATAAAATGTTTTTAAATAAATAATGTTATATATTTATATTGACGCATACATTTACATAGTATTGGATTTAAAAAATCATACACCATGGTAAAAGAAATCTACTTTAGCATACCTTTAGGCGCTAAAGGATTGAGAGATCTGTTTAGCAGTGTGGCGTTGTTACAAAATTGCAGTGCTTATCGTAATATAACAACGCTAACTAAATTATAGTTATTTGCTGCCCTTTTTTTCAACAATGGAGTAATGTTTACAGCTTTATTCGTTTTTTTTTTCACTGTCTTTATCTTTCTCTAACATACACACTCACACACACGCTTTGGTGGTTTTTTATTCATCCTTTCAACAAAACCCCAGCAGGTTGCTTCCTGGATTTACATTTTTCCACACATCACCGACACATATGTAATAAATTTCGTGCTGTGAATAAATATTACACCCGCTCTACCCTACGGCCATGGGTTCCGCTTGACCAGCCACTCCAGCTCCACTGCCATCACACCTGCACCAGCAAGCAGCGGCAGTTCATTCGAGCGGGATGCGAAATAAAATGTACCGAAATAAAATAGAACTTCTGTGGCCGCGAGCCACCACCATAGACGCTTTCTATCCCTCCGGGCACTTGGTCCGCTTCTAAGGGGCGTCTACCGAAGAGCTGTCTCTCTGGTAGGTGGTCACTTGGGCCGTGCCAACCTCTCGATACTACTGCTTCGTACCAATGAACCCTGTCCAGCGGCAAGAGTGCAGGTTAGCGAACGCACCAAAAAGCGACCAAAAGAAAAAAAAACAACATAAAACGCGTTTGTGGCTGAAATACAGCAACATCTTTTCCCGATTGTGATAAACCATCTCCCGGATGGGAACGGGGCGAGGTTTTTCAGACGAAAACGTGCCGAACGATCGTGTCCACGGGGCGAACGTTTGCTTCTGCACATTTGCTCCCGAGTGCACGCTGGACGACAGGTTTTCAGGCGTTGAGTAATGTTCCCACACGTGAAGCAGAAGAAGGTTAAGAAAAAAATCACACACACACACTCTACATCGCGCACGGTTGCAGAGCTCGTAAATCGTCCCAAACTAGCAGTCGGTATCGGTCTCCATTCCGACGGCGCATTTAACCCCGTTGCGTGCTTCTTCCGCTTTGCGCTGCTTAAAAAGATGCCACAGTGAAAGAAAACTGACGCACGGGCAAGGTCCCAGTGCCGGTGCGCCTTTTATTATGCAATCTTCTCGCCCTTCAGCTTCAGTTCACTTTCATCTTTTTGCCACTCGGTTTTTACCGCACGTTTTCTAACCACAAAAAGGCACCGGGCTGTTCTCTTCCATATATGCCGCTCATCGCACTCAGTAGAACGCAGGGTCGGGTTTACCTTTTTTTAAAGGAGGTTCTACTCCATTCCTTTTCTTTATTATTTTTGTAACACTCTCAAACCCCCCATTCTCTACGCTTCTGCTGCTTGATGTTTGCCTGCACTAATTGAAATGATTTCCGCAGCGTGCGGTCGCAAACGTTTCTTTAGGTGCTTGTGTATTTTTTGCATTTCTTTTTGGTACGAAACCTGTGCCCTCTTCCTGTGGCTGCTTCAAAAGCGTCTAGCAAAACAAAAACATTACCACACGCACACTCTCATCCATTCCAAAACTCATCAGACATCGGGGAAAGAAAACACACACATTCCGCGAGAAAGCTCGCAACTGTTTTCGCTTCATCCTCGAACGCTGCACGGTTCCAGAAATGGGGAGGAAAAACAAAAACCGCGAAACCGCCACTCTCCCGCCGCCTTCAGGGGTTCGTCGTCTGCCATTTGTTTTCAATATCATTCGCGAGTGACAGCACTCTTAACTTAATTTCCTCACCTTCTTACAGGAGAGCAAGGGAGGAAGGGGGCAGTGAGAATACAACCACTCGCCACATGCTGTTAAAAAAAGGGTTCATTCATTTCGCTAGACTATGAAGCACCGTAAGCTTCGCAGCAGCAACAGCAGCAAGTTTTTACACCGCGCTGGCAACCGGATGGGGAAAATGATTAAAATTAGCCAACATCGGGGGAGGGAACAATAAATGGAAAGTTAATTTTTGTCTCCTTCATTACCGGCATGCTTTAATTTAAAATGATGAAAATACATGTATGTGTATGTGTGTGTGTGTGTGCACATCTCGAGTGAGAACTTTCTTCTTAATTAAACAAAATGGCGATTAGAAACAGTGTTGCAAAATGTCATCAGCATCACGTGAGGATCACCACTGAAAACAAAGAACATACCCGTGGTAACTTGATGTTGCGTCATAAAAGTACGTCATGACATGCCGATCGCGACATGCAAATGCTTGAGTCTAACGCGATACTTTGACTGATAAACTGAGCTTTAAACCGTCGCAAGCATAATCTTTTTCTGGCTATGAATAGTGCTACCAAATGCCACTGTTTCAATCACCAACACTCATGACTGAAACGAACCTCAAATCAGTTCAAGTACACAACCGAGATGGTCAATGACGAGGCTCAAACAGTTGGAGGATCAATCACATGTTTGATGACATGTTTTGTAGCACTCAACTCTTTGTCACTCACTTGGACATGACATTTTCTCCCTGTGACAATCAAGTCATTTTTGGGACTGTCTGTCTGCTTTGATTGTCCGTTGGGTAGAACGATAAAGCATTTAAGCGAAAAAGCATGCTCATTTTTGTTGCTTGGAACCACTAGCACGTACCATATATCTCCCATGACTATCGTAATGATCACCGACAGAAAATGTCGAGACCACGTGACTGACCAAGAGTTTGTTGTACAAAATGTCACGTAGCATGTGACGGTCGTCCCAACTGTTTGAGTCTCTCCACTGATCATCACCGTAGAGCTCGTGATGCTGACATGATATTGTTTCAGTCGGATTTTGTCATGACTACATTTTGAAGAACTGATCACAATAAAAAAAAAGTCATGAAAAAGTGACTTGCTATGTTAGTTTTTACATTTTGAAGAACTGATCACAATAAAAAAAAGTCATGAGGTAGTGACTTGCCATGTTAGTTGCGTTGATTGCTAAAATGCCACCAAGGTCACCACTACTGTATGAGCATCAATTCTGATTCTCACAATTCAGTGCGTGACGCAGACAAGTAGTTGGTTTCAGTTAGATTTGTTTATAGCATTGACAGAGAAATTTTGCAGCATTTTCTAATCAGTATTAAGAATTACTCGTTGCTTTTGTATTGCACATTACATACATCTGAGTGCTTTTTAGACCATACATTCAAAAAAATATGTTCTGCTGTGTTACTCCTTTACTTATCGGTCCTCAGCTGCATGTGATGCAAAACAACAACAAAAAATGCTCCCAAAAAACACTGAATTACCAAAACCCACTCCACACCGCACCTTCAATAAGAACGCATTACGTTTTTGTTTCCCAAGACTAATCCCTCAGTCTAAAAAGTAAGTCAATTTGACAGTCCCAGAAAGGCATCAGCGTACAGCAAATAAAGACAAAGAGAGAGAGAGAAAAAAAACTCCACCCACACACTCGACACATCCCACTAAAGGCACACTGAAGGAATTTAATTTATCTCATGTTGAAATAATTATCATAATGGGTTCGTAAATGGCGGCAAAGCGCCTGCCTATCGTCGCTCGCTGACACCCCGACCTCAGGAAGGTCGAACTGCGACACCTTGCAAGAACTTCATTATCCTTCCTTGTGCCGTTTTTCCCTCGTCAAATGTGACGCCTTCCCCCCGGGGCTCGCTGGTATCACCGGTGCTGCTGCTGCTGCTGCTGAAACGTTTTTATTTCGTTTTTTTTTGCCGTCCCGTCTAGCTGCGGTATTTCCAACACATACCTACAGAAATACACGAGCAGGATGTGATGTTTTTTTTTGTTTTTAGTTATTTCTGTTGCTACCTTTACCACCCTCATCCCACAGCTAGAATTGTTGAGGTTAGGAAACATTTAACTGCACCCTTCTCTCCTACTCCCGATGCCGCCCGTTTAACGGAGATGGTGTACCTTTTTTCTGTTTCAAAGGATCCACAAGCAATCATTCACTCGTGTCTTGCCCTTCTGCCACATGGGCTTGCTTCCGTGTAAGTTAATTCTGGTCACATGTACGGCTCACGGCACCTACCTATCTCATAAATAGCACACACATACATACACACATAAAGACATTCCTCTTGACCAGCGGCCACAGGATACACACACACACCGGCGATCCTGCGAACGAGTAGAGGCACTCCGCCCTGGCGTGCCCCGGAAAACGGGAAGCCGATAATTAAGGAAATGAGAAAAGTGAAAAATTTCATTTCCGGTAATAACTTTTTCTTTCTCCCGGTGGCCGAGCTCGGTTTTTGCCTAGCCATTGCGACCGACGGTTTCGGTAAAAGGTTTCTTCATGCCGGCTCACTGGCCAACGCCCGCTCCCGCACCTTTGCTGTGTGATTGCTGTCAACTCCGAGCCCCACCGTCCCGTGCTGGAGGCTGCCCATGTGGGTACACGGGCGATGCGAGCATCCATTTCTGCTTTCACCTAATGCGGGAGGGGTGGAGGGGGAGTTGAGTGGTGAGAGGCAGGCGGCGACACGGCGACAGGAGATATGGCTAAAGATCCCGCATTAAGGGTGCGAAAAAGGAGATAATTTAATTTACATCCGGAAATGGATTTCCAGCGGTCAGTCAGGATTTACCTTTGTTTCGGGGTGCAAACCTTGTTTTTGGCTCAAGGCAGGGGTGGAATTGTGAAGGAGACGGTTGAAGTTGGTGGGACTTATTTCGCTCGGACTTACCCCCGCTGCCCGGGCTCATTTGTTTCGGTTATTATGAACGGGGTACACTACCTTTTTATGCTTATGCGGGCATTTTTTGTTGCCGGGGTTTTGTTCCATGCATCCTCCTAGGGCACCGAGGGTTGCGGTTTTGCTGCCATCGAGCAGGAGCGGAGCGTAAGCTGTAAGAAGTAATTTGTGCTGTGACGTCCGGTGTACCAGATAAAATTAGTGACAAATAAAAGTGAAGGGACTGCGTTGAGCTCCTGCTCACAGCATCGCTGGCAAATTTTTGCATCCAAGGATATGAATGAAAAAATATATAACAATGCACACGTACAGCAATAAAATGGATAACGCTTAAAGTTAGTTGCGAAAGGTGCAATCCTAAATATGTTGCATACCTGTAGACATGTGTCTACGCCACTAGATGAATGTATATTCCCAGTGACTTTATTTCCATGTCAGTCTGCGTAGGGGTAATTGAATGCTGTAAGATAACAACGCAAGACGTATAGGTCATAAAATCACAATTTCAGTAGTAAACACAGCAAGAGAATATAGCAGCTCGATACAAAATAAATACAAAATAGGCATAACATAATCACATGACACATAACTATCGACACCAAATAAACTTGGGTTTTCGTGAAATAAAGACAGATTGGTATAGACCAGGGGCTTCCAATTTTTTTATATCGCGGGTCGCATTGCTTCACAAATAACGTTGTTGAGGGCCATTTTGACGTTACCTTTAGAATGAGGGAAAGTTCAAATCTTGTTTTGATTCGAAAATACTTACTGAATATATCAAATGTCTACAGCTTTCTTTTATTGATTCTTATTGATTAGTTCATGAGCTAGGAGTGTCCCCTCACCCAAGGTAAGACCTCTTAGCCAGTGCTACAAAATGTCACTGTCAATGTCATACAAAATTTTCACTTAAACAAAATCCATGTCAGCGTCACGTACTCAATTGTGATAATCAGAGGTGATGCTTAAACAGTTGATTTGTTCAGTACATGCTTGATAACATTTTAGAATCCAACGCTTGGTCAGTCACTTTATCAGTTTTTTTTACTGTGATCAGTTCTGCAAAATGTGACTGACATAGTCATGACTAATTTCGACTGAAACAAAAACGTGTCAGCGTCACGAGCTCTACTATGATGATCAGTGGTGAGACTCAAACAGTTGGGCGACCATCATATGCTTGTTGACATTGTGTACAACCAACTCTTGATCAGTCACTTCATGATTATGCTTGCGACGTCATTAAGCTCAGCTTGTCAATCAGAGTATCGTGTTGGACTCAAGCATTCGCATGTCGCGTACGGCATGTCATGACGCACTTTCATTGAGTATCAGCAATGAATATCAAGCTTCCACAGATATGTTCATTCTTTTCGGTGGTGAACGTCACGTGATACTCATGACATTTTGTACCACTGTTCTTAGCTCCCACGATTCCAGTAAGGGAAATTTCTTATAAATTTACAAGATCGCCTGAACGATCACCAAAACGATGAAGTCTTTAGTAGTAAAGTATAAAAGTACAGTAGGAACTCCGCATAAAGAGCTTAATCTGTTAATCCGACTCACTTGTTATAGGAAAAACTCGTAATGCGGGAAGATCTTTTCCATATTTTGTGTATGAAAATTGAAACATTTTTTTTCCAGGAGTGTAGGCGGACTTTATGAATCTACCCAAAATTATTATTATTATTATTATTATTATTATTATTATTATTATTAGTATTATCTTCATAATACTAATTGTTAACTTTGTCTTGTTATTGATCTATTTTATTGAAAGGTTGGTCAATTGATTAAGTTATTTCATTACTGTTTCTAGAAAAATCATTTATAAATATTTATGTATATGATATTTTATCTTTTCGCGTCTAGGAAAAGTTAAATGTTGCGGTGCGAATTAAAAAAATGATTTTTTTTGTTATAAGATTCGTTACGAGATGTTTTTGGAACATTTAGATTTTATCGTTGTGCGATAAACTCGTCATAAAGGGATATTCTTTATGAGGGATTCCACTGTATTTTGTTATATTGCAAGTCAATATAGCAAAAATTCTAAATTGTACGTAGTGCGCCTTGCTGTATGCAATACGTGCAGCAAAACGGGCTATTCTAGGGTAAGTAGTTTGTTAATAGTTGAATATTACATAATTATCTTTAAAATCAACAAAAATATCTAAATCAAACAAATATCTTAAAACTTTTCTCTATTAATAGATGTTTTAATATTTTTTGTAATTATTCTATTCTTCGAAGATGATGGAATTATAAACAAACCTCCTCGCTAACCATACCTATAGCGCAAAAGTGGACCAACCCTCACAGTGGTCAACGCGGGGGCGCCGAATGCCATCATCTATGCTGCTTTCCGGCCAGAATATGAAAATCCTTTTGATTTCGATTCATTACAGCTGCCCGAAACCTGCCCGAGGCGAGCCGGACACCACCGCGCGCTTTTCTTTTCTTTTTTCAAACTCTTCCCACCACTCTCCGAACAGTTCGGGCTCACGCCCGTTTCCAGCACCATAAAGGGCAGCGTCTTTAAGGAGTAAGATATTGGCCCGGCATAGCTTAAGGGCCGTGAGCCGTGCTGGTGAGTAAGGGCGGCCGTCACGGACGGTGGCCTATCGGGGAGATTGCTATTGTTACGAACGGGGAGAGGAGAGGGTGCGAAGAAAAAAAAAAAAGAATAGAATTCCGCTGAGCTGTTGAGGCACTGTTTGTCATCTTTGCTTTACGCTTCAACCTCCATCTCCTGCCCCTCGCCAAGGGCGAGCATTAGCTTTATTGGCACCTTTGTGGTGGTGTTGGCGTCTTGCGGTTCGGGCCGATTGAATCGATTTCGACTGACCAAAATCCAAACAGACTAGCAGCAGCAGCAGCCTCGGTCGAACAACAAAGCCTGGCGTCTCGGGCGTTACCGGGGTTTGTTCCGGTTGAAAATCCCTTTCACCAGCGGAAGAATAGCTATCGATGAGCTGGCATGCTCGACGGGGGAGGCTCGGGTCACGCGAGATGAATAGCTGGCTGGACCTTGGCTCACTATGTAGCCGTGTGCCGAGGGGCTGGCATCTTACCACGGGTGTAACGCTCCTTAGATGCTAGATAGAGCCGTATCAGCCGGTGGGAGTTGACACAATGAAGCGCATTATTTGACGGACCAATATCCGATGCTGTTGTGTGTGGCAGGATGTTAATTAAATTGGATTTTGGAATGACTTTTTGGATGATATTTTTTTTTATTATAATTTTTTTTTGTATGAATAAGGTGAACAGGCCGATACCATGCGTTTTTTTGGCTATACAGTCGCTGTAAAACGGAGCCAAAACATTGCTGTTACTACAAACTTAAAAACACAATTTTGTTTGGCCGTTTGCATATCTTTTGGCGTAAGCACTACACATGAAGGTATTTAGTTGCTTATCTTTTAATAATTCAACAAGGAAAAGGCATCATTTTCTTCAACAATGCATGCCCGTGTGCCAAGCTTGCTCAGGGCAACAACTCACACTCATCCTGCCAAACAAACAAAAAAAACATTCCTATCCCATTCAGCTGCCCCTGATAAAGCCGCCCTAAAGTATGCAATCTTCATTACGAACCATGGCGCGCTGCTGGTGCCCCAAGACATTGTTGCGCGGAAAAACTTTGCACCTTACAGTCCAACGAAACAATTTTTAGCGGATTTAACGAAGCGCGGCGTGCCGCCATACTTCCCCAACCCCAACCAACGGAATTGTCGGTCAAACTTTGCCGGTGTAATCGAATCGCTCTCAATCGTACAGGTTTAGCGAAAGTGGGCAGAAGAGGAAGAAGCAGAGGAAGCCAACAAAAAACGAGCAAACCTAATCGTGAAGCACCTCAGCTTCGCTCCCGTTTTGGGCCGGTGATTGGAATTTTCCGACGTACCCATTTTATGCGGCAGGCCAATTTCCGCATACCTTTGCATTCGGGTGGCCCTTTGCGTTGGGCAGGGGGTTGGATGATGGGAGAGACAGTGGGAGGAAGCATGCGGGGAAAACATGCCGCAGGGAAGCGGATCGGTACGACAATCCCGGCCGCCCCGAACAGTGTCGGAGTCAATATTTTCATTTATCTTCTCCGCATTATTTCGGATACTCGCCTGATTAGCTGTGTCCGTGTGTGTGTGTGCATGTGTGTGTGTGCTTGGGTCGGTGATGTAACGCAACCTCTCATAAATTAATTTGCCATCGGGACGCCACCGGTCCCCAATCGAGGCCCGCGGGCGCCCAGCATAATAATAATAGATTCCGTTTTGCCATAGTTTTAGACAAGAAATGTGTACACCGCCTCGCATCTCCGAGCCGCAAGCAAGAAGCAGACACACACACACACACAGACGCACATGCAGTGGGATGTGTTCCATTGTTTTTCGTCCTTTTTTGTGCTCGTGTAAGATCCGGAATGCGAGAGAGCGAGAGGTACGGGGACGAAATGGTGGCGACGAACCTTCCTTCCGCAAAAACCGGGCCAACCGGGGCGAAAATGAGTACAAATGTGTTTACATTCGCCTCGTGGCTTGTGGCCCTTCCCCTCCCGTGTAAGGTGCACTGGAAGGGAAGTTGCTGATCGAACCAAAAACCGGATGCTGGGAAACAATTCCGGTAGCAGGCATCCCGGCTTGCACAGACACAGACCGAACGGGCGGCGGGAAGGTATGTTTGCTTTCAAGATGAGAGCCGTGTGCTTCGGGGAAATGTGTGTGTGTGTATGTGTGTGTATGTGGAATCACTCACTTCAACTACTTTTAGTGGTCTCCCACTACCAGCCGACATCGCCACCCTTCCGGGCCTTCCCCTAAAAACCACTCACGCGAACTATTAACGAGCGGTGGGAGGAATATAAGATATTTTATCAGAAAATGCTGTGTGTGTTTACTTATAATGGTAAAATCTCCCGAACTCAATAAATCTCGGCACAGCGCAGACAGTGTTCAGGCACCGACAACCCCCACCCCCCTCCATGCTCATTTTCGGTAAGGTAAGAGCCTGACACTTTCCCCCATTCCGTCGGAAATGTCTTCTCGCAGGGAACCCGATCCCGGCCTGAGGCTGCCTCCGAGCATCGATTGGGAATTAGAATCGCTTTTTGCTTTCGATCGCAACCATCAAGCCGCTCCACCGTACCGCACCTTGTACCCGATAGCTGCCCGATTATGATATTCGGCGCGTCTGTAGGCAGCGCGCGTGCAGTGCCCCTTCCTTTTGCATTTCTTGCTGCAATTCTTCTTCCGCCGCCGGACGGGCCGTTTTTGGTGCTCGTCCGTAAATAAAAACCCCGGAAGCTGCCCCCTGTACAAGGCAAAGCGGGTGGCGGATGAGGGGAGGTAGAGGTTTTGTTTGGCCAGCACGGGCACTGTAGGTGGCACTGCAGATGGCGGCAGCAGTGCGACGCTTGGGGTAAGCGATGTTTGCTCGACTGTCGGGCAGGAAAGTAAAAGCAAACAAACATAACAATCTTTCAATCCCCGTGTACTCCCGTCACTCGGTTTGTTTTTGGGAGGGGGGGGGGAGGAGGGAAGAAGGTAGTGTAGGCGAGCGAAATGTGATGAAATATGAGGAGTGGAAGGAGCACACACACACACAAATACGCCCAAAAACTAGAACAGTGCCCGTGTGGAAGGTGAACTTTGCACCCACCGTTTCTTAATGGAATCGAATTTTTAAACCACTTGCAACATCGAGAGGCCGTGTATGTGTGTTTTGGGTGTGTGTGTGTGTGTGTGTATGTGTGTGTAAAAAGAAAGGATAAAACGGTAATGAATCTCACGATGAAGCTGCAGTCACTCACCGGCTACTAACCCCGTCCAAAGGTAGACTCAGTAATCGCCTAAAGGTATGCAATCGAATGCACGATTTCATACAGTGCTCGTCGATCCAACGTAACCCACTAACGCTTTAGCACATTTTTCATAAAGCACGGTACATGACTAAGACAAACACGGGCTTTCAGCGCCATTTTGAGCGTGCCCACACCGGCCACCCGCCGTACCCGCGTGTGTTTGCCCAGCGGATTGTTTTTTTTTGTGTGTGTGTGCCGCTGCGAATCTTCAAATAACCTTTTACCGCATAATGGTGACCCCTTCGGGGCAAGGACCACGGTAGTTCTTATATCCCACCTACCCCCCCCCCCCCCCTACTATCCTTTATTCCACCCCTGTAAGAGTAGCACGCAGCAAAGATTATGGTTGAGATTTATTCGTCTTTGGTTCCGTTCTTTCCTCGGTCGAAGCAACGGTGGGCACTCAATAAAAATCGTAATAGCCGTGCGGAGGGGGCAGCTCATTGTAGCTATCTCGTCAGAGTTTTCCTCCCTTACGGGCGCAACGTACGTAAATCCATCCATCCGCCATCCGTAGCGATGGACAGGATAATCGTGTCCTTTTTTTTTGCGAGCCATTCAGCGAGATGAGCGAGAAAGTTTTTATTCTTGCGGCCAACAAAGCAAGACGGCGAGCGGCAGCGAGCGAGACAGCGCAACCAGGTGAGAGTGAGTGAGAGGAACAGTTGGACCCTCTCGCAACCCCATTTGCTGAGGCTGAGGCGCAAAAGGTGCAAGAAAGGACCCAACGGCTTGGCACACCTTCCACCGGTATCGTTCGAGACCCCCTTTTTTCTTCCATCGGCTTTCTCTCTCTCTCTCTCTGCCTCCCTGTTGCTTTGCTCCTTGTCTTTCGCTCTCTTTTGAACTCTCTCTCTCTCTTTCTCCCTCGCTCTCGCAATGGGAAAAGGTCAACACACCCAGAGGAAGGCTCTCGCTTGCTCCAGGTGGCCCCTTAAAACCACACACACACACACCAAGGACAATGAAACGACGACACGCACAGCGACACGGGTACTCGGGATCGCCCCAAGGATGAAAACGAAAGCCCGCACACGGCAGAACGCCCGACCGAGCGCCTTTCCGAATGCCACCGAGAAGTGCCTCGGTGGAGCACCGCGATTGGAGGACCGCACTGCTGTCGGTTGTCGCACACGAAAATTAAGGAGGCAGAAGCATACGCCACAACAAAAGCGTAAAAAAAACCCTGAAAAAAGTGGAAACCTGCCACGCGAAACACCTTTGTCCGGTGCGAGAGACTACGTTCCGAGTGTGTTTGTGTGTGTGTGTGTATGTCCTTTTTGCGACGGTAAATACGGCGATGCTAAACCGGTGGCTCCGAAGGCGGAAGGCTCACCGCAGAACCCGTTGCAGAGAGTGAGCGAGCCGAACGAGCCGAACGAGCGAGAGTGCACCTGCCGCGCTCGGTTGGCGCTCGCTCGCACGCCTGCTGGTTCGCTGGCTCGCGATCTCGACTCCACCTTTTCCACGTGGTGGAAGCCGCGCAGGACCTCGAGCGCACCGTTGATTATTCGCCTTCGCCCCTTATATCCTTATAGCCGAAGCACCGTTGCACCTTAACCGTGCCCGAGCCGCGTCTTAGCTTGCACCTTTCCTTCCCACGGCCGAGCTTACGAGTGGCTCTCACCATCTCCAGCGCTCGGTCTCTTTCTCGCTCTCCCGCTGTCCCGCTTGCTATCTGCGGGATTGGTTTTTTATTCTTTTTTTTTTTGTTGGCTCTTCCTATTCACTTCACTCGCGTTCTTTCCTTTGCTAGCTCGTCTCGCAGTAATGTTCATATCTCAAACACACACACACACACACACACACACACACACACACACACACACACACCTATCTCTGTCACTCACAACCCCATCGCATCTGCTCCGAGCTACGTCATCCGAGTGGCGCTAAACTCGGGCTGAAGGCTAGAGCTACCTTAGCCTTTTTTTTATTTGCCCTTAACTCCCCACTTTCTTACAGCATGTTCGTTGCCGCGATCTCAAGTCCCGTTCCACCTGCGCGAATAGAAGGGCATAAAGAATCCATTACCCGTTCCGAAACCCGCACCGTCGGACGGACCCCTCACCGGTACACGAACGAAGTCGAGCCTGCGGATGGGTGGATCCCTTGCGTTTTTTGCACGGAAAGTGTACCTATGTACACCGAACGTTAGTAAAAGGTGACTTATCTTCAACTTTACATCAGCAGCGAACTATGTTACACCGTGCCGCAGCCATCTTAGTAGCAAGGTAGTGCAAATTGCACATTTTTACTGCCAGTGGAAAATAAGCTTGCTGTTTAAAATAACATTTGTCACCATTTGACAATGGCTAATAACTATGATATTTTCAATAACGGATTTGGCACTGTTTGAATGAACCTGAGAAAACGCATTTGATAACACAGAGGGGTTTTGTTTGAACGCAAACCTATGAAATATACAGTACGAAGGTATTTTAATGCAATAAAAAATATTCAATATCATAAACTGTGCAGCAGGGTGCATACTTTCAGGCGTATTTGGTATACTGCAATAACTGACTCAGGCGACGAACTTCAGAATGCGCCTACAAGTATGCATCTTATCTATGTAACTATTCTCAATCACATGTTTCAATGTGTTATTTGTCTATACTAGACGATCCTGAAGAAAAAAGAATATAAATCAATTATAATGCCCACTGTTACTGGGGATGTAGGTAAGTTTACTGCCCGGTTCTGTATTTCTGTGGCACTTTACGGAGATTACGTTTTGCGAGTGCATTCAACCCTGTGAGGGATTGATTTTTCATGCTGTGGACAATGCATGTATATAAATCACATCGGAAAACGGACCTGTTGTAATAGCGAGTAGGGGGGGGGGGGGGTTGCAATCGTTTGGCAAACCATTACTAATTCGAGATTACACCCCGGATTAAAGTCAGCTCTTGTTGTCATCCCGTTGCGATTTCAGGGGGCATGTCGGGAGCCAGTACCATGGGAAGAAATCATTACAACCAGTTTGCAAAAGTCAGCTAATTATTCTAGTTCTGAATTGAGAAAAGGAGACAGTTTTAGAGAGGAACAACATGACTCGTTTTATTGAAAACTTCTACAATGATTTTAAAAGAAAAACAATAATTATGTACCTAATTCAACGTAATCATAGATTTACCGTAATGTCAATGATATGCAAGTAGAAAAATATGAAGCAAACAATAATATACAATATCTGCAGTAGTTCAGCTCATTCAGACGGAAAACTCGACTTGACTTTAGCCTTGAAAATGGTTGGGATTTCGTTTAGATACTGTCCAATCAATAATTCACCTAAATAACCGCACTGAAAAGCACATTTTATTAAAGCTTGGAATCAACACAAACGAAAATGAGCGTTCCTGGAAGTTGTGTGTATTTGGAACGCATCTAAATAACTTTCTAGTTTGTTGTAAAATGAAAAAAAGCAACTAAGGCTTTTAAAATTGCCTACGCTGGCCTCTGCTGCATGCGTGCAAGGTTATGTGGCTACCAATACATTTCCTTCTTTTCTGAAACATCACACCAATAATTTTGCATACTGTTAGGCGCTACAAACGTCCCACTACTTATCTTTTTCAGGTGGGCAACTAGAAGCAAATCGGCAAAACGTGAGAGACAAATGAAGCCGTGGGACTCAAAGTCTCTTTAAAAAAACAACTAACCAAAACAATCTGCAAAATATATACATATATAGACCACAACGTAGCAGTGAAGCTACAAACTTTTCAATACAAATACAAAACAGACAAAAGAAATGTTGCAGGATAAGAAAACACCAGCAAGAAATATCCTTGAAACACAGTACCGACTCATTCTCTTGAGCATGTAACATCTGTCAAGTTCAAACCAGTCATGGGCATGGGAAACATAATTTCAACCGGCACATCTTGCCACCGGGGCTGCCGAAATGAATGCCGATATCGATTCGAAACCATACTAAATACACATTCTGCCACGATCCACGGGCACGGTCGCTCGCACTTAAAGCGTCCCCAATGTCTCAGCTGTGGTGCAGGCACCATCTTTAAGTTCGCCTGTTACCATCGGAGGTCGAATCGATTGCAGATCATGCCCGCACAGCGTGATTTGCCTTTAACCATTTAATGTTGACGCGAGGAAGCTTCCTCTCTTTTAAGTGTGTGTGTGTGTGTGTTTGTGAGTGTTTGTAAATGTGTGTGTGTGTGTGAAGGTTTTGCTTTTTTATTATGTTTCTTCGTTTTTGTTTCTGTCGGGTGCGATACCCCAAGTGATACCAGCGGGTCAGTGTGATGAGTGATGGCCGTGGCTTGTATATTGTGCACCACATTCCTTGCCCGTGCTTCTGCAGAATCGATCCTACCAAGCATCCCGCTTCCCACGACCCCCGCCTCGAAAAGCATTCACGCCGGACACGCAACCAACATCGTCGTCTTGGTTGGTTGGCGTGGCGAAAAAAAGGCAACCACAAGCAGAACACAACCGTTGCGAGAGTACGCGACACCGACCAACAACAGTAACAAAGTAGGAACGTACGCTCACTGTAAGCTACGGCGCATTCCGACCGCATAAGCGAGGGACATTGCGGGCTTCGAGGGATTGGTTCGGGGCAGAGGGCTTGAAACCCGCACGATAGGGGACGGTTTGCCAGTTCATTCGCGATCGCCCGCAGGGCCGGCTGAGTGCCGGCGTGAACACCCGAACACGGGCGGTTCGGGCAACACTCACCGTGCCTGCGTTGGGGCCGAGCGGCAACCTCGGGCATCGGCGTCACGTGTCTGCTCGGGGTGCTGGTGCGCCTGCGCGCCCATTCGACCAATGCCCCAGCCCCAGCCCACGTGGTGTTGTGAACTCCTTGAAGGACACAGCTTTCGGGATACTAGCAGCAAGCGGAGGCAGCAGCTGCTGGCGCTGCGACTACTTCAGAGCGAACAAGCTACACCACCCGCAGACGCTACGTGTGGTCTATTGCTTACACTGTGCACCAGCGCCCGTTGGTTTCACACACGCACACTCGAATGTTCCCCAACGATAAGAGACCCTTGGTGTCGATGAAAACGAAACCGGGCTCCCGTTATCGTCCAGCCGCTTCCTGACCCGATGCTTAATGTGTGTTTCATTTTCTTCCAACGACCTCTAAAAATCCAAACAGCAAAAACTGCAAAAACAATAACAAAACAGCACGGGCAAACGCTTCGGCATAAAATCGTCTGCCGACGCCAAGTAGAAAACCGGGGCGTGGGAAAAATGCAGAGCAATCCACCCAAACGTCCCGCCAGCAAAAGGGAAGCTTTAAGTGCGTATCACTCGAGAAGGTTTTGTTTTGTGTGTGTGGGTTGTGGTTGCAGATTTTTTTTTTTTGGTTTTTGTTTCTTGTTTCCTCTTATATAGCTCCACCACGTACGCTGTTCGACCGACATTTTCGGTGATGCATTCCGGTGGCGATCGATCAGACCCGCAAGTGCCGGCACGAGACGGGCTGGCACAGGCAGGTCCATCTTCTCCGCCGGAAACAAAGATAAAAACAACAAAAAGCTGGAAAGTTGGGACGGAAAAACGAGCACACAGCTTTAAATGGCCGGTTGGAGTGCTGCTCGAGCTTGGACCCTCTTGGTACCGAGCGATCGAACAATTAAAGACACATAAACGCTGACACAAACAACAGTGTCAGACACTAGCAAAGGGGAGTTGGAACAAAGGGCTGACATTGAGCTGGAGCTTGGCAACGCTTTCGGAACAAAGGTTTCGGAAACATTTGACAATAAGTTTTGGAGCGGAAAAGCCTACATACACACTAGAACTTTAACCAGTGGTCTCGTGGGCGCTGTTGGAACAGCAGGTTCGGGATGTATAAATTATGATCCCTACAACGTTTTAACCAGAGCCACTATATCGTACACCAGCTATCGACTGTTTTCCGTTTTTTGTAATCGTCTTCTGGTGCGTCTGGATGATATGAACTAAAATCCTTAGTTTGTCGTTATACAATGAAATCTCTGTAACACTACATTGTCTGGAAGATTAATTATTTCTTTAAGCTGAAAGTCCTGTCATACATTGTTTACCTCTTAAAGATAAATTTCACTCTACGGCAAATATTCCTTAGGTTAAAACACAATTTGGGTAATTTATGTACTTGAAATAGCTGAGGTATGTTGCGTTTGCACTTAGAAGATCGTTTAAGATACTTCAAGGTGAACTAATAAAAGCAGGCGGGAACAAGAAGCTATGCTAAGCGATAGCTACTGGAATTATTAATTCAAACATAAAAAATGGAGTTAAGAAGTTTATACCCTATCGGAGTTTGTCGATTGTGTATAAATTTCTGTATATACATATATAAATATGCTTTACTGCATTGTTATACTACATACGCTGAATATGCTAGAAAACATCAACATAACATGTATGGCCTAGGAGAAAGTAAAGATACTGGAAACATGGTACAAACATTAGATATTGTGTTTTGGAGCTGAATCTTCTATAAATCAACACCTAGCGAACAATTGTAGTAGCTCCATCAGACAAATAATGCGACAAGAATTTTATATTTGATAGTCTAAAACCACATTAAATTTGATCGTTTAAATTGTAACAGTAGCTATGGTTCATACATCAGATACATCATTGGGAGACTTGGGACGAGTTGGTAAAACTGCTAACTCATCTATCTATAAATGTGTCTAGCAGTAACTATAAGGAATCTATTCCAAGAATGTATCCTATGAAAGATTCTTAGAGGATATTGCAATTCTTCAATACAACATTTTGTAGCATGTTCTTCAAGGATCTCTGAGTGATCAGATAATAGTAACCTTTCTAAAGCGTTGTACATCTTCCCATCCACAAGTACCTCGCGGTATCTCAAGTACCCAATATCTATCAATTCTTTAGTATTATGTGTGGATGCTACTCAGGAATCTACTAAAAATAATTTATCTAAACAAAGGTCTTACTTACTTTTATGAATAATTCATGTTTAAATATCGCTCAAGGTATTCAAATCCAAGTACATCGAAGATCCCGATATGCAACTCAGCAACCAGGGACGACTTGCAGCATCCACAATCACATTGTACCTCTACACCCCATCGACATAATCAACTGCATCGAACCGTCCACTTGGCAACGCTTACCATTAACTAACTCAATTTTGTTATCCAAGGTGCAACCTCCCTACAACCGACGAGCACTACCGCACACCACGCATCCTATACATATGCATGCGTGCCACAAATTTCGTACCGCCTGCGCCACGGCGTCGTGGCCCCGACCGTGGCCAATAAACTGTGTCAAAAAACCACGACCTGAAAACAGCCACCGACGCGGAACGAGCGTAAATATGTGTACTGCCTGCCAGCGCCCCGTGGCACACAAAATGGTTCAGCCGGGATGCAGGGGATGCCCCGAAACAAACAAAATATAAATAAAACCCCACGACCCCAGTTCTCCTAGCCTCTCGCTTCCCATAGCAGTGGGGTGAAAATCAAACCAAGCAAATACTCCACGGCGTTGTCGCACACACCCTTCCCTCCCGGCCGGTTTGCCGTTTTTCCGAAACCCATCGCCACCGGACGTCAGCTCTCGCCCCAATTCTCGTTACAATACAAAACCAAACGAGGCGTGCGTGCGTACACGTGTGTGTGTGTGTGTGTGTATGTGTGTGTTTGTGGCTCGACTTCGCATCCTTGCGGAGTTCAGTCAGTCAGTCAGTCAGTCAATCCAGGGGAGTAATTTATTGCCGTTTTGCAATGAATGAAATGAAAAATAATTTATTGCGCGTGCGATGGCGCGGGGCACCCGGGCGGTTCAACAACTCCGACTGAACCGACCGTAACTTCCCATGGGTGCAAGGGCGGTGGGAAGGAGGAGACGGAAGAGGTGAGTTTGGCGACTGGCAAGAGGGAACAACATTTTTATATATTGCGCGTAGGTCGTGTAGGTATTCGCTCCGGGGGCTTTCGGTCGCTTCGGTCGCTCATAAATGTCAACAGTAGTGCACGCTGTGGAGCGAAAACCGATTTGCTGGATGCTTTGTTCGGTGCACCGGTACA
Source organism: Anopheles coluzzii (assembly GCF_943734685.1). Lineage (NCBI taxonomy): Eukaryota > Metazoa > Arthropoda > Insecta > Diptera > Culicidae > Anopheles > Anopheles coluzzii. The sequence continues at coordinate 14,187,353 of NC_064669.1, forward strand.
GTGGTCAGCGCACGCGGTAACCAGCTTGACCACTGCCGGGCTCCACACAGGGCGCACGCATTATAGCACCAAACCCGCCATAGATCATTGTCGTCGTCACGCGCGGGACGCACCCACACACACATACACACACACACACAGCCTCACAAGAGCTCGTTCTGTCCGTCCTCGGACTCCTTGTTTTGCAGGAGTTTAAAGCGCCCCTCAGTAACTGCAGCACACTCTGTGGAATCGATTTTCGAGTCGAGCCCGTTCCTGAAGGACTTTAAAGGGAACGTTTCAAAAAGTGCTCTTCGCATCATCACAGTGAAGAACTAATCCCTCTGTGTGCGTGCTTGTGTGGGTCGTCGTCTCGAAAGGCGACCTTTTCAGCCCACCACCCTACAACCCCTCCCCACGCCTCCTCCTCTCTCTACACGTAGTCTAACAGCTTTCTTTTCGCACACGAAAGCACGAAAGCAAACGCTTCTTCCGAATGTGCCGATGCGTCCTGTCTCCGGGCGGTAAACGAGACAATATCCTTCCCAGAAAACGGCCCACCCGTCATCCCACCGTCTTGAGGTGTGTGCGGAAGCAATTGAAGTAATCGTAAAAATAGCTACAGTAATCGGTAGCGGCCCCTGTGCGAGGGCGCTCGAAAAAAGGGGTTCAACGAGGCTCCGGAAGCCGGCCCAAGCCGGCCCGGTTCCCTTGATGAGGCAAATGAAGTGCCCTTTTGCCCGGACTGCACATGCTTCCGACCTGAAGATCTTCCCGGTCCGCGCTCTTGCCTTCCACCGCCGCCAGTGGTTCTCTATCGCCGCCTGCCCCGAATGAAGCTATTCTTCTACCCCCGTTGGGACGGTGGTACGATGCAGAAGGTACGACGACGTGTACGTACGTAAGTACTGCTCGCGAGTTCCCCTCAAAACGCCCACCGCACCGGAAGCAGATCGTCGTCATCGTCGTTGTCATCGTCGGGTTCGGGCCGCATTTAATAGGGTAATTATATTTAAACCGACAAGTGGATGGTTTTCGATAGCTTTCGAAATTGTCTCCACAGCTCACGGCTCCCTGCTTCGCTCGCTCGTTCGCTCTGCCGTGCCTACCCTTAGCGGCATTATCATCACCGCCCATCGCACCATATCGCGCGCCCGCCCGCCCACACACACACACAGACATGCCCCTCGGGGAGAAGGGGTGTGGTGTGCCGACATCCTGCGGTGATGTCATTAAAATTCCCGTGCAATTAAGACATGTGGCACACTTTCGGAAAAAAGGGGAACAAGTCGGCAGACAGTTGAGGAGGGGCGTTGAATAATTTCCTCTCATGTGTCTGCGATCCTTTACCTGCGGCACGGGCGGCACGAGCAGGGGCGAACGTTATGTCACCGGCACCTTGCAGTAGCTTGGAAAAGGATGGCAGGCAAAGTAGCCGGCGAGCGTGGTATCACTTACCACAGCACCGTACGGGGTAGTAAGTGGCTCTGTCGTCATTGTTCTAATTTACCCATCGATTGGGAACGGTTAGGCGCACCGCACGAGGCTCCCACTTTTCCCACTTGAGATCCGTTTCCGTTTTTATGCACAGGTAGGCAATTTGTAGCACAAAAGAAGAGAAGAGAACATTATAAGTTTGCACATCGTAGCAGTAGCACAAGTACAGCAGCACCTGTACGAATTTTAGCGCTCAATCACGCTGGTATGTCTGGTGGTCGAATGAGTAGCGGGGACGCTTAATGCGACCGAGAGTACGTAAGTTCAGTTCTCATTTACATCACAAATAAGCGACGTGTTTTATTACTTTTCCATTATTACCGCGCAATAGCAGCCTTTGATCTTCCTTGTTATTATAATAAACAAGGGAAAATAAATTACACGTATCCCTTCCATTCACACACACACACTCACACACTATCACCACCAATACACTTCTCCCTTTAATTAATGTATCAGACATCAAATTATTGTGCGCACATCAAGAATCGCCTCTTGATTATTATCCAAGCCTATCGTTCGCCCCGCGTCCGACCCTCCTTTCACCATTTTTATTTTCTCCCCGTCTCACCCCCCCTTTCTCCTACCGCCTCCTAAACGCAAACGAGCCGGCAAAACATGTACCGTGGGTGTGGGTTGTGTGTCCTCTGCCCGGTCTATTTTCTGTTTGATCCTTGCCGGCTCGCGCCCATCCTTTCACCCTAACCCACACTAATTACCTGTTCTCGTCTAACCGTGTGCGGCGTTCGTGTAAGTTTACAAATACGGTGGTTTGAGCTAATTGCAGCTCGTAGTAGCAGCGGCAGCAGTAGCAGCAGCAGCTACATCAGTACAGTGGCTGATGTTTTCCCGTCGGTTTAAACACTCCACACCCCCTTCCCACTATGGATGTGCGCTCAAGTGTGTAACCGTGTGTAATGTGTTACGGGTGAGAAAGAAAGTGTGTGTGTGTGTGTGGCGCCACAGCAGTTTACTCGTACTTTTGCGGTGGTGGTTGACGCACTTTCTCGTGGTTTTTCTCGCCTCCCCACAGTTCATTTCCCGTCCGGAACGGTAACAATAACAACAATCAAGCCCTCCGACCCTTCGGCGCTTGGAGTTGCACGGTGGTGAAGGTAAAAAGAAAACGGCTCCTGCGTGCTCGAAAAGGATATCAGCGTGCAGGGCAAAGGAACTTGGATCGGCTCGGAAGCATCATCCCGTTCCCATCCGGCCGTGTTTGCGTGTCCGTTACATCGTTTGCTAAAGGTGACGCTTGATTGTTTTTTCGCCTCCCTTCCTCCGGGCAGTCTCCCGCAAAGCGAGGTTTACGAATCAATACCACCGAAACTCTGGTCCAGCCCAAGCGAACCAACTAACAGGAACCACTTCCAGCTATTTGGCGACGAGACAGATTGGAAACCTGGAACGAATTGTTGGGGATTTTTGGCAATTGATTGTCCGCCGGCCGACCGCATCACCCAATCTCCTGGACCGTTCCGAACCCACCCCTCCCCAATCCTTCCTTGAGGAATCAGGAGCAAAGAAGTTGCCGACTCGGGCGGCAGGCAGCTGAACCGTGACCGTGTTTGTGCTTGTGCGCCCGATGATAAAAGGAGTCATCACCCGCTTAACCCCTCCAGCCCTCTCCGCGGAGCTGAAGAAAGTGGCTGCCGGAAAGAAAAACGATCCGATGCTTTTTAAAAGGTTAAGTCTGCCGGAAGTGGAGAAGCGCGAAGGAGCGTGAAGGAGCCGGAGGGACCGCATCTTCAACCCGGCAGCCTGCGGTGATGTGGTTACGTGGCTACGCGTTCCTTTCGCCTTCTCCATCCCAAACAGACACACACACACACACACACACACACACACACACACACACACACACACACAAACGCGCACACGCTGCCTCGAGAAGACTCCAGAGCTCCAAGGGGAGTCCTAGCCGCACGTATGCCACTTGGAATTGTTTCCATTTATCAAACGTCCTCTGCGGCGGGTGCGGGGTTTTGCGGGGCAGGCGTGTGAACCGGCTGGAGCTGACACGGAGCTTGGCTGGCGGAGACGAAGGCCTCCGAAACACGGGAAGAAGAATGACACACCGGGGACAGTATATGAAGGATGAAATGAAGGTAATCTTATTTGCTCCTCCCTCCGATAACTTCCGTGCGGCCTGAGCCTGAGGGGCACCCGCCTTCACCTTAACCTGTGAGGAAGAACCCTCCGCTGAAGGTCGCCTTAAATTTGAGTTTTAATCAAGTGTCTCCGCGTGCAAGCACAGGAGGTCACGCCCTTCCCCCGGGCCACCCCGGCTTGCGAATGCTGATACGAAACGTGTCCGGTGGGAAGCAGACCCTTTTTGTGCCGTGCCACTTCCGCTGTCTGCGCGTCTTAAGGTAAGATATCGGGGCAGGCTATTGGATGACAGTGTTTCTGTTTGAGTTTCTTCCCCGTGGCCGCTCCGTGCCCACCTCCGCGGGGAAGGTGAACGCCGCCTTTGTGACGCCCTGAATGCCCGACGACTCATGACAGCCCGAAAAAGCAATTTGACTTCCCCATTTGGACCAAGACGATACCCCAGCGGTATTGTGCTCTACCCACCCGCCTTCCCACTTCGCCCAGTTGCCCGTAACATAAACAGATTACCCGGGAGCACGCATTATTACCTTAATACTCTTGATTTCTTTAACGGATGTGTTTTGTCCCTTTTTGCATCCTCGGCTCCCGTTGGGGTGTCCCCGGTCGCTGTATCGTCATCTGTCGACTTTTGTGTCGACAAACATACAAAAACACACACACACACACGCACACACACACACACACACACACATACATACAGAGAGATATTGGAATTGCAGGACGTCTTCCATTAACTGTTGTGTATGTACACTGTCAAGAAACCGAGCACCGAACCGTAGGTATGAGAAGCTTGTATAGGTATAGTCTCAGTCATCTTTTAATCTTTCGCTTGTTTCGCCTGCTGGAAATTGATCCGGGGCCCGAACGGAGCGGGCAGCCACAGTCTGTCACCGGCACTACTACCGGTCGACTACTTTGCTGGAAAAGGTTGGTGTTTATAGTTCATTTTCACCTCGCTCTCTCCAATCTTCGCTACGCTTTGCTACTGTTTCGGTCCTCAAGCAAACTCCGGAAGCAACCGTTTCGCCAACTCATCCCCGGAGAGATAATCCCGAGTGCGTCCTGCCGGCAAAAACGCAACACGGCAGTCGGGATGGCGAGGCGAAAAGGGATCTAGCCTAACACGCTACCGGTACGGTGATTGCTCATCATCACCCAGTCGCCCGGACAGCAAGATGTATTGTCCCACCGTTCCCCGCCCGCATGGCCGTAAACAAGTATTTACAGCACCAGCACAAACAGCCCGGGGACGGGGATTTGCCTGGCTGGAGACAGCCCGAGCACAGAGTGCTATAAAGCGCCGGCTCCTTTTGCAGCAGGTGTGCGCCGACCCGGGACAGTACCCCAGGAAACGACAAGTACCAAATGCAATCCGTTTGCCGTTCTCCGAAAGCAAATTGTGGCTGTGAGGCTGTGCGAATAAACTTCACAACTTTTGTCATTGTTGCAAACGACGCGTTCGGGTGGGCTGGGCGCTTCTTCCGCTTCTTCGACCCTCTTTGTGTGTGTGTCCGGTTTTGGAATGGAGCCCGTAAATCTTAACCGAAACCGAACGGGACCTGCCCAGACACCTTCTTCGCTAAGTGCAACCGAGTGCGCACTTTGCACGCATGTCCACCCGCTGCAAAGTGCCAAGTACTGCTCTTAGCACCACACCAATGCCACCACCGATGAATACACTTTAGTCTCTGCTGAAGCGGCCTCTTAATTATTGGCATACCGGTAAGGATAATAACTTATCTCGCGTGTGATTTCGATCCTGCAGCCTATCTTTTCCTTTATTCACGATTGATTAGATTATTTTTATTCAGTCTACCTCTATAAAATGACAACTATATCAGTTACAACAAGAATATAGGTGTCCTACTTCAGGTGACTGTCAATTTTGGTTTGAGTATATAAAAATATTACGGTAAAATTTTCACAAACAAATCAAACAGCATCAAATAACCTTCTTGTAGGGGTAACGAATCATGCCGGCCTATATCTGTATTCGAGACTTATTAAGAATCACGCAGCCGAATAATCAACATTTTCTTAGAACGACGATCCATACGAGGACCGTCCTAGGTCGTCCAAATCAACGATAATACTGCGGGACCCGCAAAGGCAACAACAACAACATATGAAAACCGCTGGACTGGATAGTTCCATTACTGAGACACATGCATGTACTATTTTTGGTATCGAATTTAAAAGAGCGCAGTATCAGATGCTGTTCTAGGGCCGATATGGAATCTTGGAATCATTTCAAGGGCTAGTATGGACTTGGGATCAGTTCCAGTACCAGTAGCTACATGGTACTGGATCTGTAAAAGGTCAGGATCAGTTCCAAGACCAGTATGGGATTAGTGTAAGTTCTGGTGTGCGTTCGTGATCTATTCAAGGGCCGGTACGACTTTGGAAGTAGTGCCAGGACCGGTATTTGGGTAATTCTAACACCTGTAAGGCGATTGGAATTAGTTCCAGTATCAGTATGAGATCTATAACATTCCAGGATCAAAATGCGTTCGGGATTCCCCCGCAAGTTCGGTTTGGGTGCTCAATCAGCTTCTTTTAATGTGTACATTTAGAGTTAAATATCATCCGAAATTTGCGTTGCCTTTTCCAAAAACATTTACACGCATCCTAAAATTATTAAAGATCGTGAAATTCTCTTTCATAACCCTGTAACCCAAATTAACCATGTTTTACAAAAAGGTTCTCATTTACAATCGTCTCACTATAGAGGGTTACTCTTTAACTCTATAGTGGGAGGATGATGGTTACTTGGTTAGAAGCGGATTAATTGGATAATTGTTGTATCTTCGTTCCTGTAGGCATTCTTGCACTCTCAGTCACGACATAGCGATTCATCCATACAAGCGTTGGACGATAAACGACGAAAGTCTAATAGTACATTTTTCAGCCAAAATATAGATGCTCGCTGGGTATTTTTGATTAAACCTAGTATTTCTCTTTACTTAACAAAAGAATGGATTCGTTTCGTTGAGAGTATTTCGACATTTACGACCTTATATTAATTTGAAAATGTTAACAAAATAGCAATCCTTTTATCATTCGACAATTCTTGGAGCATTGTAATTGTAATGATTTGATTCATAAACTATTTAGAAATCCGCGTAACTCGAGAACTGTGTAACCTCTGAAGTAGACTGTATCAAACTGATAAAGATCCTAGAAATGATGAATTAGTGTTTTGAGTGACTTAATAACGACCAGAAGGCATGACTATCTGGCTAAGTCTCGAATGCCTGTATGAGCTGGCATATCCACAATGATAGTCATAGAAAATATAAATGTCATATGAATACACCAAATAGAAGGAGAAGAATGTTGATAGACGTAATATTGTGAATATTGTGCATTGAGATTTAAGGAAGTTTCAAGAAAACAATGGAAAGTGGAAGCGGGCCATTCAACATGTCCGCCATGGTCCTAAACCCCGAATGGACTAAATATGAAATTTGGGAATATGACCGAAACAGAGGTAAAAGAGAATCAACTTTTGGGTATTTTAAGAAATAGGATCAGGACATGAACCGGGTTGTATCTTTGCCCGTTTCGGTTTGCTTGCCGGTTAATTATAATGGATCATACCGGGCAATAAAGACACTTTTGATTGCACTTTTGAGTAAGCTTGCTTGGAACAGACCAACAGACCATAACCCTGTATTCGGGCAATATTAACTAGTCCAAGACTAAAAAGAAACAGCAACATAAATCTGAGAAGTTAGTTTTGCACACACACACACACACACAGGCACGCCTTACATTAACCTTAAATAACGTGCGAAGCAGGTGGTGTGTTTTCAGTTGGCGCTGACTGCTCGTGGAAAATATAGGAAGGCGTCCGTGGTTTTACATTTTTCACCCAAACCAGCTGACATTGGATTCGTGTGTGGGTGCCGATGAAGAAAGGTGTTGCCCGAAACCGAGCGCTCAAGTTGCTCAACTTTCGCCCTTGCCGGAAAACATAATAAAGAAGCCGTCAACCGTAACCGTGAGGTGTTGACGTGTTGCCGCTCGTTTCTTCTGCACAAGCCGGCAATGGTTTGCTACTTTTTAAATAAAAAGGGTCTACTTGGTCTTGTCTCCGTCTCTGTATGTGTGTGTGTGTATGAGTGTACTGCTGCTGCATCGCCAGGAAGAGGGCAACATCTGGGATTTTTATTCCCATAAATATAGATGTACTTTTTACCGCATTACAAAACCGTTCCCAATGCCGCCGGGAGACAGCCGGTGGGACCAGAGTGCGAAAGGAACACACACACACACACATCCACACACGTACACAGTCATAAAAGGGGAACTACCGGAACTACATTCCGCATCCCTTTTTTGTTTTTTTTTCCACCTTACCTAACAGCTCACGTAGCTTCCTCTTTCCACCGTTGCCCACCCTGGCAATAAAATCGGAACGCGTCAACGTGTCCCGCAACGCGGCTGCACGGCGAGGCATACATTCAGGCGCTAGTGACGCGAGGGCAAATGTTTGAAATTGTTTCCGCGTCCAACGCGGGCCCCATAACTTTTGCGCCCACTTTCCGTTTTTTTGTGTTGTATTTTATATACCTTTCCTTTCCGCGCAACAACCAACCCTTCCTCGCTTTCCCCCAAAGCTAGGCGCCGATAACGCTCCTGACAATTGTGCAAATCGGCAAAAACCGGGAGGTTGGTTTGTCTCTAAATCACCCAAAATCGTGCCCAACAGCCTCCCTTGCAATGTTCGGGGTCGAGGAAGAGAGACAGAAATGGGGTGGTCAATGTCCAATTCGAACGCTGGTTGCGCCACCGTATCGGTTGATCGATTCCGCTGCTTTATTCACCTTGCATGAGGTGCGGCATCTTTTTATGCTGTTTTGTTTTGTGTTTGTTTCTTGCTGTTTTTGTTTTTTGTTTTGCTCTGCTTCCTTTTTATGTTGTTTCATGTGTGTTTTTCGGACATTGTGTTCTCAACCAAATGAATTTCAGAATGTTCTCCATGCGTTTTTTTTCTTCTATATTTTTTGTGCCTCTTTCTGGCGGTATGAACGCTCCTCGTCGTGGGCATGTGATTGGTTTTATTTATTTTCGAAAGTATTTTTTCCGTTTTTTGTGTGTATCTCTCCTCCCCATTTTTTCTGTACAGTGCGGGGGTACGGCGGAGATTGTTGGTTTGGGACGGTCCGACCGAGCGACAAGTGAGCAGCAGCAGCTGGGCCAATAAAATCGGGCCACATACCTAGACGTTATTTTTTATTTTCATTTTCAAATTTTATACGCGCACACCACCTCCCCCCCCCCCCCCCCCCTTCTCTCGGCCAGCGGCTCAGTGTCGTGGGCGCGATATACTTACTGCCGAAATACCGATTACCTGCGTTATTTTTCCTTTTTTTTGTCTCCCCCAGAGAATCCATTGTGCACCTGCTACTTTGCTGTTCGGCACTGTGCGCTGCGGTAAGTGAATGGCGCGGACATTTTACGTGGTTGAAGCTGTAAAGCGTTTTGGTCGTAAAAGAATTACAAACCAAATTCACTGGCCATGGTAGTGGCAAGGGTGAGCGTTGCTATGAATACCTTTGAATCATAGTAGGCTGAGTAGTACTTTTATAACCAGCGTGGCAGTTCATTCGTGAGTGTTAAATGGTTTAATAAAAATCGTTAAAAAGAACATTTGCTGTCCAAAATCTGGACGCTACTTCGAAGCCAGTAATATACAAACAACGGCTGGTGCATTAATTTTCATACAATCAATATTTTACAAGCTTCCAGATGAGGAAATGAATTCCAATAAGAAATTTAAAAAAATAGTTCGAGAAATAGAATCCTGGTCGCGGCACCAAACAATTTTAAATTATTTAAACCAATTAATATCTGTGAGTGTTTTTGCAAACCATCTAGGTTATTCAAAAACAAAGAACTGTTCAAAAACAAAACAAAAAACAAAACATTGAACTTTTTTTACCTAAACAAATTCAATCTAAAAAATATTCAGTAAATAAAGCAAAAATTGATAACTTTAATTGCCATGGCCACGGCATTGTCCAATGAAACAGTATTGAAACAAATTTAATGACATAAATTCTTTTTTTCCTTGAACAAAAACTAAACGAACCATATTGAAAATGCAAAAAAGTTAATCATGTCCTAATTATCCTAGTCTCAGCACCAGCAGTATAATATTGCTGCTCAAATCCTATAGAAGAGTACAGTTGCTGATCAAAATAGTTTTTTTACGTGTAAAATGGATGCGCTACTATCACAGCACTGATATTAAAACCCAAAAATGACAAGCACTGTTCAAATCCTAGTCACGGCACCAAACCAACAACTGTGCTATATGTGCACCACATTCGAGTACATTATTGCACGGGAAAAGGATGCTTCATTTTTACACCCGTTCGATCGTGCGAAATTCTCCTACAGTGTTAGCTTTACAATGATTTTACACCCCGGCCCTGTCACCCTTGGTGCTCCGCCAACGTTCAAAAATACCAAACGCCCCAACGAGTCAGGGTTCAAGCCGAGCGAACCGAGCGAAGATAAACAGTCCCGGTGTGCCGGTGGCCCCGGTTACCCGATAATGCCGGGCCGGTGGCGCTTCGGGCACCAAAGATTTAGCACACGTATGGCCATCGCGAACATACCATCTGACCGTGTATGTGTATGAGAGCATCACATGCCAATGTGCAAAATCTCTCCCCCTGCAAATGCTCTCTTTTGGCCGTTGGCTTCATCTCATATTTATAGGTATTTACTTTCACGCTTAAATTTTGCAACACCCCGCGTTCTATGGCCCTGGCCGGGCCCTCCATCTTTACCAGTCCCGCTTTGAAACATGAACACACACACACACAACAAAAAAAACAAAAAAAAAAAGAAAACCAAAAAAAGAGAAAATCACATTATACAAACACGAACGACGAACTGAAGCATATGTCCGGTTATGGAAGAATGGGTGCAAATCTGTTCGCTGCCCAGTTTTGTGCTTCCTGAACTCCAGGGGGGTTGGGGAGACTGGGTTGGAGGGGGGTTTGGTACAGGGCAAGAGTTACACTGTGCAGGGTAAAACTTTTCCTTTTCCACCGTTTTCCACTGGCAATACCAGTTTACAATAGCACTCACACACACACAGAGACTGGAGGCGAATGAATAGTATTTATTAGGTTTGCTCTGCATACATCACCAGCGCCAGGGTTTATGCCCATCAAACTCATAAACGTTCAATAGCACCCTCGCACCCGCTGCTCGAGTTTTCCATTCGTTTTGTGCCGTTCCATGCACCGGTAGGGTGGAAAATGGCAGAAGGGAGAAAAAAAAACAGCGAGTAGTCCAGCCCATCCCACTCCATAAATGCACCAGCGTAAGGTGACAACTTCGCCGGTCAGGATTATCGGTACGTTAAGAGTGAATTATGCTATACACCCGAGCTCCCCCGCCCGCCAGCATCCGATACAGGAGCAACCAAAGCAAAGCAAACCCCCATTACAGGTCTCGAAACCGGAAAAAGGGGTTACTCTTGATCCTACACACCAGATACTGGGCCATGTTTAGCTGCTGGTTTTACAACGGTCGTCGTATCTCGCATGCGAGCTCGTCCCGGTCCGGTAAAAGGTGTGTACAGCGGCAGCGGCAGATTGTACGGTAGCCTCACTTAATTAGGTTAATCCGAACATAAACAACAACAGTGTACACGGTACACATCCTTAACGACTTAGCACAGATCACGGCCAGCTGCCCCCCCCCCCCCCCTCGGACGGTGTGTACTTACACTGCTGTACACCCTTCAGCGTTTTGTACATTTTTCGTACCCTATCTCTCTCTATCATTGTCTCCCCAGGAACTTCTCCTATATACGGTCCAATAAAATCAAATTCATCAAACCATCTCACACCTCACAGGCACTGCTGATGTTAATCGAAGGTGTATTCAAGGCTGTCCGTCACCCCGACCCGCCCGTTTTCGGGGTGGTATTAAAATTCTGAACTCGAAACTCATCTTCCTGCACCCAACGGCTTCACTTTTGACGTTTTTAGGGCAGGCAACTTTTGGCAGCCACAACCCCCTGCTCCACAGGGACACTTACCTAGCCCCTTCACGGGCAAGAGCCTGAGCCTTTTTTGGGACAGCCGGCTGGAGTGGACAGCAACCCCAGGCAAACTAAATGAAAAAAAAAAACACACGAAAAAGGTACCGTTGGCGCCGGCAAGATAATTGGGTTACGGGCAGAGGGACCGAGGCTGTGCGGACCCCAATGGCCGTGTCATGCTACCACCTGCCCCTACCGCGCCACACTCAGTTTTAATGCCAGAGACCATTTAATCCCGAAAAGGTCGGACGTCGGTGTGAAAGCTACCTCAACCGCAGGACTTCCACCTCACTGAGGGCTTTCTGGTCAGGAAGTGAATAATTTCTCGAGGTATGCGTATGTTAGGAGGGGGGGGGCGGTTGTGAGAAGTGGGTCGTAAAAACTATCAACACCTTTCGCCGGGGTCACCCTACAAAGCAGCCATCGGGGCCGGTGGTAAGGAGCAAACCCTAAAATATGCAACGACACTTATGGAGCGATATTTACGTCCTTTCGTTGCTGGACGGAGATACCGAGGTAGACGTAAACACTCTCTCCCACACACACACACACACACAACCACACGCTGGTAGCATCTTCAGATTGAAAACGAACGTCGTTGTCCTCGGGAAAAAGGTGGATGACTTTCACCCACCGAGCCCGGCTTAAGAGGGAAAAACCGGTCCCAAAACTCTCTATCCACTACGCTCTCGCCACACTTAACCCTCGCATCAGTCGCACTATTGAGCACCGACGGGAACCAACGGCACGGGGATCGGGATTTTACTACTTGCCACCTTTTACCGAAACCGTTCGCCCCAGCCAAAAACGCCACCAACCTTCCAACCCATTAATGAAATTCACTTTAATGGGGAAGCGGGTTTCAGCGGGCAAATAGTGAATTATTTATTTAATTAAGAAAAAGTTTTGCCATTTCGAGCCCTCAGCTTTGCGGTGGCGACACGGCGACTCACCGGGACTGAGCGAGAGGAGGTCATGGTGCAGCCGGAGAGATGGGGAAAGTATTCAACAGCAGTAAATAAAAAAAAAACAGAAGACTGGAAGAAAACACTATCACCAGAAAACTTTCGCACCAAAATCGATGGATCTCGTTTTGCCGGAGAAAAGGATAAAAGCTGGGCACCAGCCTCCCCACGGGAGGCCACATCATCTCCGTAAACTGAAGAAAATCTTACCAAGCATATTTTTATATCGCTTACAGCACGCCCCGACCGGGAACTAGTACGCCCAAGCTACTGAAATCCATACAAGCTCAAATTATCCTTATTATGAAAGTGTTAATAAGCCACTGCAAAGTGGCATTCAAAAAAAATCAATTGTTTTAGGATTGTTTTCTTCATTTCAAATCATAGACTTTGCTGCAATTTGCCGAACTGTATGCAATTAAATAGTTGCATGATGAATGAAACTTTTAATTTGCATACATTTAGGCGTGTTACAGCAAAGTTAATAATTAAAAATTAAAAATAAGTCCTAAAACTATTGATTTTTTCTAATATCTTTTTTTTATGTAAAGAAACAACATTGGTCATAAACTGTCATGTTTGGAAGCCTCCGATTCGTTCACAGACTTCAGTTGTGCCGATTTTCATTTTGGAAAAGCAGCTACAAAAGTAGTATTAACATATTATTTGAAACATTGCATAGCTGTAGGCATTTTCAACATTTGAAAATATATTAATTTTATGAACAGCGCCTAAATCTATGCACAGTTTTGCATTAAACTATTTTTGTGAGGGGTTGTCATGTATGTTTCTGCACTGTTTAATGTACTGTACATAATAGCTTTAAACACTACAGTTATTGAGTACAATAAGAAGTTATTGCTTGCGAAGATAGGAAAATGTGTTGGATTTTCATGTCTATAAAAGATATTATTAATCGTAACTGCTCGTTTTTATTTTATTTCAAAAACCAAACAAGTATTCTAAAGAACTCCTTGAATTGGGCCTTAAATTTCTCTATAATAGTTCATCAGAAGAAGAAAAAGGCCAGGGCTATTTAAAAATTGCATAACTTACGGCGTTTTGGGGGTCATTTTGGTGGCTAGTTGGTAGAAAAAAAACTTCACACATAAGTGCTGTTTTAACTAAAAAGAAAGAAAGAAAAATGCACAAATGTATGCATGCTAAGAAAAAAAATTGCTACGTTTACAGGCTTTGTTAACTGAGGGTTCTATTTCTCATACCAAACACACGACCAAACTACATTAGTTCAGTCGCAACCAACGGGAAGGAGCGTCACCTGGGATACAGACACTAATTCTTCGCACGCTGACCTGCAGTTCATTGGCCACCTTTTCAGCCACTTACCAGCTTTTAGCACCTTAAGAAGTAGCAAACATTTCATCCTTACTTCACAATCCCCTAGCGCCCCTGGGGCGAATAGCTACTCTAACCTGAGAGTGCGAAAGTACGAAACGATCATCGAATCGTTTGCAACGTGCTACGTTCCCTAACATAAACACACACATACACACACACACACATACAGACAGACAGGACAGGCAGGTCAAGCCCGAGGGCCGGTCAGGGGTTGACCAGCACCTAGCAGGTCAGGCTCAAGGGTCGGCACGCTCGGTCAAGACGAGTCCGGCACACTCCAAGACGATGACGACGAGGACGGCGAAGCTAAATTAAAGACTCTTCCAGCGCTTTAGTGGCGTGGTGCAAAAGTAAAAGCTTTTTGTCATAAAATACAAGATAATGCAATAAACATTATTTCGAGAGAGCGAGATCCTGCGGCTGCCCGACCAGTGCTCGACCGTGGTGGGCACTGTGTGTAGTGGCGGTAGTAATATGCAGCTGTACTTCTTTGAGGTTCTTTCGTCTGATGCTGATTTTTTTCATCCTATCTCTCTCTGTTGCTGACTGCTTTCCTTCACTTCCTCATCTTGTATAGACGATACAGGCAGAGTTTTTTTTTTCGTTTCGTCATTCGTTTCCCTCCCGTCTATTTGTTTTTCGTGCACGTACCAAACGAGATGGACAGAAGGTGGCACAAAGGTAGAGATGACCCCGAGAGCTCCAGGGGAATCAAATTAAGCATCGAGCCCACGTGAACGGAAGAAAATATACGGGTAGGCGGGCTGGGAGACAAAAAGGTGCCAGAATAATGAGCATAATTGAGCGCACAGTGACCGGGATGAGGATGATGGTGGCAATGGTTTGGCAAGGACGGCAGGCAAAAAACAAAAAGACAGCACGGTAAGCAACGAACCCCTCCCGGAGCGCCCGAGTGCGTCACGTCTTGAGTCGAATTATTTAAATGTACACAAAGACATCCGATGGGGCGAGGTGGTAAGGACACACGTGACGTGCGACGCACAAGGATGCACGGTTTCGGGGTGAATGTTTATTGGTTCCTCCTCTCTTGGTTGTGTATTTTTTTTACCACCCCATAAAACCATTCCCCACGTCACGACGGATGCAACACTTAGCCCGTGGACAGCGTCCACTAAATCCATCACCTGCTCCGTTGGGCTAGTTCGTGACCCAAAAAAATCCCTTCTGCCCTCTCGTTCACTCTTCATCTTTCCATCTTGTACAATAAATATTCGCATTTAGCGTTTTGACGGCGGGAGGGGGCGTAAATAAATCTTCTCCCCATCATCCACCGGCTGTGGTGAGGTTAGTGTTCGTGTGTGGATAAGTTTCGTGGCAATGAACGGAGAATGTGCCAATAAAGCTCGGGCCAGAATAATGGCCACAATTATGACGATAATCATTCGCACCTATTTTTCCTCACCACTCGCCAATGTCACTGTCATACTGACGGCTTTATTGATGGCTGACAAGAGGCACGCTAGACGAGGCCTGGCGTTATTGGAGGACTTCATTCTGCCGGCAGACCGAGTATGCGAGTAAGTGTGTGTGTGTGTGTGTGTGTGTGTGTGTGTGTGTGTGTGTGAGTGTGTGTGTGTGTGTGTGTGTGTGTGTGAGAGAGAGAGAGAGAGAGAGAGAGAGAGAGAGAGTATGTTTTTGTCGTTGCTGTGGAGCAAAATGGTCACAAGACGCAACCCCCCCGTGGTGAGACAGCAGCAGTAGTACTCGAGCTGTCATCCGACCTAACCTCCTGTGGACGTTGGCCTTTGCGTGTGAGGCTAGCTACCCTGCGGGAGCTCAGATCAAACACTGAATGCAGACTCAAGCTCCTGTACTTTACTCACACGGGCCAGGTAAAACACACTACAGTGCGCTTAAAAATGTTTCGTTGCTGTACACTTGGCATACTTTTAGGGGTAAATTTAGGATAAAACAAATCAAAATGATTCACTTGTGCTGCAAGGTGCATAGCTTTAGGCGAAGCATGTGTTCCAATTCCGCCTAGATTTAGGCAAAAGCATAACACAGCAGCCGAGCTGCTACAGTTTACGGGCAACGCTTTGCGCTCTGACTCTCAATTGTATCGGCCTTGCGGATAGTTCCGCTCGTCGGTTGAATTTATTTTGATGAAGTCATCAACATCCACCGGCAGCGGGAGCATGCAGCGCACCCTGCCAAACACCCCACAGCACGTACGCGTCGGTGCCTGGAGGACAGGAAACAAGCAACAACGACGCTACATTACATTGTAGTAACCATATTTTTCCTTTCGTTGATTGCCTCTTGAGCCGGTACATCATTTCCATTTCGCCCCGGTAACAGCGTGTGCAAGAAAGTAAGTCAACCCTCTCTGCGCTCTGCCCCCTTCTCCCGGCTGCTTCCGAGCGATCTCTGATGTGTCTGGGATGTGCTCGTGGTTGGAATAACTCGCAGCAGCAGCAGCAGCAGCAGCAGCAGCAGCACCCCAAAAACTACTGCAAAACTAAAGCCGAAACCCGAAAATGCGACCACTTCACCTTCATTCATCTTCAGGGTTCCTGGCGATGCCTGCTTGCCTGCCTGCCTGCCAGCAGCAGCAGGGGGCCCCGTGTCCAAGGCAAACACCGCACGGCAGCAGCAAAACCTACGGGGGAAAAACCGACACCGAAGATTGGGTGTTACGGAAAAAGGATCCAACACAGCAGCGAGCGAGCAGCAGCATCGCACATCGACACAAAGACGGAAAGAATTTCACGTAGCAGCAGGAGAGGGTGCAGATGGAGGGGATGCTCAACAGAAGACTGTGAGGGCGAGGAAAGAAAATAGAGCGAGAGTAGAGAGAGTGAGAGAGAAAGAGAGAAAGAGGGTGAGAAAAAAAAGCGTCGAAACTGCCGATGAGACGTTTGGCTCCAGGCTGGCGGGCACTTGGTACGCATTAGATTACTTTAGTTTTTCGGTGCGCACGGGAAGGGGAAAGGGCACAGGCGAAGATCTGTGTATGTTTGTATGTGTATGTGTGTGAGTGTGGCTAGTAGAATGTAGATGGATGGAATGGCCTAATGCCAGAGCGCCTTTCGCTTTTCGCATTTGCTCTCGCCTCTTGGGAAAGTCGATGACGACGACGACGACGACGACGACGGCAGCGAAAAAGACGTCGGTCAAACGTCGGTTAAGACGGCGACGGAGCAGGCGGCCCAGCGAGTGAAATGGCTGTGCTGGCGTCAAGGATACGTCTTGCCCTCTCCAAGCCTAGCCTGCCCTTTCTTCCCAAGCTATTCACGTTTATCTAGCACGCGCTCGCCCGCTTTCCAGATTGAAAGTTTTCACCCATCTCGGTTGCGATGCGTCCCCCTTCTTGGATAATGAAATGCGTAACAGTAAGTAAGCGGACGTAACGGGTGAACATTTTGTGCTAGTTCTTTTTTTTGCCGTCTTTCTCTTGGTTTTGCTGCGGGATTTGTAAGGTTGTCATATTCACTTTTGATCCTGGCCAGGGTCAGCAGGAAATGATACAAACGTTTTGCGCTACACCCCCAGCCAGGACAGCCCTACTTTTGCGGCACCCGTGTTGGGCACAGGCATGCATGCCGTTGGTAGACTTTCACTGGCTTAAGCGTTAGTGCACCCACCGACAAACCAAAACAACAAAAGAAAAGATTCTAAATGAGCAATGAAGACACGGGCTAATAATACGGCGCAATAATGTACGCCGGGAGTGGGGAACCAAAGGCATCAACAACAAAAAAATCGAGGGATTGATTTGATCGATAGCATAAATGTCTCCCTTTTCCATTCCATTCCATTTCCTCTGGCACTGCTCAGTTTGCAATTCCCTAGCGCGGGATGTGGTTTCGTACCGAGAGCCGGTGCGAGTGAACCGTACCCGGCAGGAGGTTAATTATGCTGATTTGTTTATTCATCTATCACATTTCTGTTATGCACGGATAGAACGAAAGAGCATATACATACATTCTGCTTAGATATTACTTCGCTTTTAAGGACGTGCAGTTAGATTGAGATTTGTTTCCATATGTCAGTGGCTTTACACGCTGCATGCGTCACTGTATTATAAAGGCTTACTTGTAAGAAATATCATGCAAAATATGTCATATGGCTACTAATTTTTGGTGTAAAACTCTAAACTAAGATCAAGAAACAGCACTGCAAATCAAACTTTACTGCGTTATTCGTTTCATTTTTGTTTTTTAAACAAGGTGCTGAAATTATTCCGTCTTGGTTTCATTACCAACACACTGTTTAATAAAAAAGCATCTTTTGTACATCTATTGCATACCTTTAGGCGTATGTCCAACAAATTCGCTGACCTCAATTGTGTAAAATTACCAAATTGTGCATTAATGTCCTATAGTTAAATTTGCTAGAATCGTCTGGTCACCTTCACAGTAAAATAGAATAGATAGAATAGATGCCATGCAAAATAAATTTACGAAAATCATGTAATATCGACTAACCTGGTCAAACAGTGTGCAATGACTACCATAAAATGTTAGATGTTTATTATTTGGACTGGAACCGCTGCAGCGAAGAAGGAGGACGGCTCAGTGATTATTTTTTCTAGAAGTAATTACTAAACTAGCCGATGCCACGTCTCTCCTAGCTAGGATTAGCTTTACCGCTCTCGAGAGAATGTTAGGGCCTAGGATTTTTTTAACTCAAGATTTTCGTTCCACAGTCTTCTGCACAAACGACCCGATAATACAAATAATCAAATACTTATTCCTCACTGTATAACCAAATAGCTTTACCGCTATCGAGAGAATGTTAGGGCCTAGGATTTTTTAACTCAAGATTTTCGTTCCACAGTCTTCTGCACAAATGACCCGATAATACAAATAATAAAATACTTATACCTCACTGTATAACCAAATAAACTTCAATGTTTCAATGAATCAGGATAGGTATTATATGAGTTAATTTATTTTCCTATGTTTTTTTTTCATTGGTGTGGTGAATTGTGAGTCCTTGCTCCAAACTTTAATGTGTCAAAGCTATGTTAGATTTAGATATAAAATTGTATTAGTTAGGTAGGCAGGTATTTGTCAGATAACCTTAGTAAATAATCTGACTAAATAAATAAATAAATAAACATATAAATGACTAAATAGATGTATAATTACATCAATACATAAATAAAAACATAATTAAAAAAAATTAATAAATAAATGAATAAGGTCGAGACTACATGTCACCGTGTCACCGTGAAACCAGACATATCGAGATAATTTCACGCCGTGAAGCGTGAAAAATAATAAAAATCAGCATTGCTCGAATTTTACACGCCTAAATGTATGCACCTAGCTTTCATCATCTATGGTATTTGATAAAATGCCAACATTTTCACAACGCCATATTTTGCCATATTTTGTTGCTTTTGATTTATTATCAATCACTTTTTTTTCGTACCTTCAAGTGCCTCATCAATACAGTATACACACTGTGAATCGGGGAAAAGTAGCGTGCAAAAATCAACAAGGATTAAACATTTCACGCCTAAATGTATATATCAAACTGTCATCCTGTATCCGGTGCTATAACATTCAGTGTAGTGTATTTTTTTATTGCCAAAAATGCCATTGGGTCTCGCCCACGATTATATATATAGTTACTTATTTGTTTATTTAAAAAAAGAACTAAAAGAAAAAGTAAAACAAAATTGCGGATTACAAACCTTCCATGTCTGCAACTGTATGCAATCCGCTCTGCAAAAAAACCTTATTTTGTCAATTTGTATCCAATTGCTTGTAAAATAAAAAAAACACTTGAGAATGATATTTAAAAAATTCATCTTTTTGCATATTTGGCCTCCAGCCAAGGAGCGTTTCTAATGCAGTGACAAATAATGTACTAATTGCAACAAAAAATCCACAAAAAAATCCATCATGTTATCATGATACCGTTGATTAACCGACCTATCGACCGTTAAAGCTGCTCGGACAGCTGCTGTGATACCTCGTGGGCAGATAAACGTCCCATCGCAACGTCCCAAGATCGTCCCAACGGTTGCTTTAATTGACCTTTCAAAAAGCCCTACCACTGCTGGTGCGCGTATAAAATGAGCCGGAAAGAAAGAAACAACCTGCCACCGACGACAGGAAAAAAGAGGGAGTGGGCCCTACCCCCGTGAAAGCCCAGCGTGAAAGGATTAGTGTCTTGCGTTTCGTCCTTCCGAGACGAAATTGAAATAACAACAATTATCCTTCATCCATCGCGCGCTGCTGCTCCCCTGCGGTCCGCTCGCGCGCGTTGACACAACCTCCGAAATTGGCTCACTTTCGGTGGCCGGCAATCGCAATCGCGGCGCACTCCATCGGAAGCGCCACCACCACCGCGAAGCGGTACCGGTTCCGGTTGAGACAAATTCCCAATTATTATTCCCGCGATTCTCGATCCGGACGCGGAGGCACCCGAGCGCAGCGGAAAAACGATGTTTTACTCCCACCGGCCCCGTTGGTTCCCATTTCGCTCCCTCACCCGAACCACTCGAAAACCATGCCACGTGCAATGATGCGCGACTCCGCTGTCGGGGGCATGGCGCACTTCGAGCACTTCGTTCCGCGCTGCAATCAAAGACAATTTCCATCATCGTGCGGCAACCGGGGCTTGAAAAGTTGAAAGTGGACCCACACCGCGAATCCAATTCCCGTTCTCGTGCTTCTCCCTTTCCCTCTGTTGCCCCCTCGGGTTTCCCCCTGGCTTTGCGGGTAATGGCTTTCCGGTTGTTTTTTTTTCCCGGGCGCCCGTCGCGGCAGCAAAAAAGCCCGCCTTTGCCCGAAAAATTACGCAACGGTGTACTCAACGTCTTAATCAATTTGCATTGGAAATTAAAAAGTATCACCCAGTACCTTCCCCACCCCCTCCCTTCCCTCCTTTCTCTTCCACCGGAACAACTTCCTTCCCAGCAAACGCGCTCGGTGGGTGCAATTTCGTAAGGGGAAAGTTTCGGTCCCACTGCCCCTAGCGTGACGTTGCGCGATTGCTTCGCGCATTCGCCATCGTGTGGGAGGAACCACCCAAAACCCCACTCCCGGACGATCGGAGGATGGGGTCAAAGCAGTGGAGCAGTGGCAGAAATCAAAAAGATGGGAAGGAATTTTTAATTACCTTTTTCGCTTCCTGCTCGCTTCACATCCGCCGTCCGGCCATCCTCCAGATCCGCAGATCGCATCGCATGCTCATCGACAGGGGGAAAAAAGGCATTAGTCACGGATACCCCCTGCCCCCCCCCCCCCCCCTGCTCCGCACTTCCACCTACCACCCACTACCAAACGGTGTTTCAACTCATTCGCCGCACTTTCGCCGTAGCTATTTAATTAAAAAGTTAAATAAAAACATACATTCGCTCTCGGAAATCACACTGAAAAAACGCAGCGAATTCTCTTTCACTCTTACCCTCCGCCACGGCGCGCGCCTGATTACGCTCATCCTGCTGTCACTCGGTCTCTTTTTCTCTTTCTCTCTATCTCTCTCTCTCTCTCTCTCTCTCTCTCTCTTGGATCTATCTTTCCCCGTTTATCAGTGAAGTAATCTTCGGATGAAGTGAAACAGATTTTCAAACCAAAGTGGTTAGTGCGGTTGGCGATGGCTGAGATTTTGTCGCATTGCCTCCTGGCCGGTACAAAATCGGTGCAAAGTCGATTGGTGAGGCGCACCCCGTCCGTTCGTAATTAAAAGCAGCAAGTGAGTGCGTGAGCGAACTAGCAAGCAAACATTTACATACAGTCTTTTTTTTTTGTCGTATTATATTTGACTTCACTAGCTAAAGTTTTAACGGCAAAAGTTCAAAAGTTTTGAATGCACACGGCCGTCTGTAAGTGTAACTGTCGACAACATAACCGTAAGCCCGGTCCCTTCCTGGCACGGGCGGGCAAACTACCTTTTTCTTTCTTGTTACGTGCGTTTTCGGTACACCCAAACCATGCCGGGCTCGATCGGGCTCGACCGACGGTGCTGTGAATTGAAAACAATTTCAATTTGTAAAAACCATTTTCGGGATAAAGCGATTGGGCTGCCCGGGTTGGCTGGTGCTTTTTCCTCCCAATAATCGCTCTCCCTCTCTGCTCTGGGAGAATGAAACAAAACAAACCAAAAATCCATCTTCCCGCTGACAGAGCAGTGAAAAGTGGGTGCTTTTTTCGAGCACCTCTCTGTGGAAAAGTTTTTTTTGTACCGCGGGTTGCATAAGTTTAGGCGTTTTTGCACACAAACGTTGCCTTTAGTTGGCAGTTTAGTTATCACAAAGCGTCTAGCAAAATGTGTCCCAAACAGTAAATCGAATACAAGCAACAACAACAAAAACACGCCCAAAACTATGCAATGTGCATCACAAAAGCCTCTGTTTATGCGCACTGGTGCGGCTTGTTGTCGCGCTTTTAACAAGAGCTGCTGGGCCAGCTGGGCTCACCACGCCAAACTGGCAGAGATGAAAGTGAAACCATCCGATCCGCTTCCGCTCCATCCCGCCTCTCCACCCAGCGCCATCGACCGAGCGACGATATCCGGCGAGATGCGAGAGAGAAAGGGGTTTGCCAATTTCACTTGCGGTAATAAAACTCGCATCAAATCAAGTCTAACGACCTGAATCCAGCGAACGATTTTCAGTCATCCTTTTAGGCAAGGCCACACCATTATCCCGCTTTCCGCTTTCCGCGCGCTTTGTCGCTTTGTCTCCTCCCGCCCGCCCTCGCTCCGCTCGCTTCCATTTGGTCGCGTCAATGGTGGATGTTCGGTGACCAGCTTCAATCCCGAAACGATATCCGATGACAACGACGACGGCGACACCAAAGACAGGCGGTTGATACGCGTGCTTGTGTGTGGAGCAGGGGAGTAGAGTGACGAAGTGCCTTGAAAGAATGTAGGGAAGAAAGCAACAAAAAAAAGATGCGAATGGAAAGTATGTGACACATCTCCCATCCGCTTGTTTCCCGCTACCGCGCGAAGATGCCGATCTGTGTCGGTTTTTCTTTTATTGTTCGGGGGATTTTGTTTCGCTTCTTTTCCTCCTCCTCCTTCTCTTCCTACTCCTCTGCTTCTTCTTTTTCGTGCTCGCCAACCGACACGACGGGCCTCGGACGAAATTTAACTCGTAACAGCGAAGATGTGCCGTGGCCGTGCTTAAAAAGGGCTGGCAAGGGCAAGAAAGTAGAAAAACACACATCGTCACTGCACGTTTCCTGCTGGCCTTGTGCGTGTGCGTGTGTGTGTGTGTGTGTCTTGCATTTTAGTAGCCCCAAGATCAGTAGGTTATCGGGGAGTAGGACGGTGCGCTTTCGGCGGGCGAGAAGAGGCGGAAGGAGGCTAAAATCAAATCAGTAAAACGGCTTTCATCCTTACGGAACGCTTCAAAGGTAGAGGGAGCAAGAGCGAACAGGAGCGGTTGCGCAGGGATAGGGTGAAGCAGAAAAAAATCTAGACAACGTGGAGTCACACCAGCAAACAAGGAAGGACATTCGATAAGCAACCCGAAAAAGGGGGGATTGCAATGGGGGGGGGAGCTAAGAGGAACACAATTTGTGCGCGCGTTTATTGAAATTAATCCCCGACGGATTTGATGTGATATATTGTGCCCGTCCCGCCGTTCGCTCCCGTGCGTATGTGTGTGTGTCGCCGCACAGGCCTCACGTCGTAGCAGCACGCCCCACCTATCCCTTTTGAAGGTGGTGGGAAGAGTGAAAGGATCGCTTTCGCTTCCCGTGCACGCCAGCTAATCACGGCATGGATTGGGCAGCTGCTGGGCCAAAGGGCCATTGTTTTGCTGACGGTGCGAAGAAGCCGACCAAGCGGTTCACTTCAATTAAAATCATTTCAAGCGAAATGGGTGAGTGTGTGGTTTTGTTTCGAGCCCCAGTGAGGCAAAATCTGCCGCCAATGGGTGCCCATTTCGGGTGCGCTGTGTGTGTGTGTGTGCGCGATCACCTTACTTTATGTCCTTTTGATTACGGTAAGGCATAAAGTGTAAGGAATTAGAGCACTGCTCGTAAGACGTAAGTGGTGTTTGGTTTAATTGGTTGACTTTAGGCGAATTTTGCGTTGAGCCTTACATACCTTTTAGGGACGTTTGCTTACAAACACCCCTACATGTATGCAATCTGCAATACAGAGTGCTGAAATTTATGTGAAAATGGAGCATTTGCAATAAGCTTCCGTACTATCTAGCTAATAATGCGTATTATAA
Source organism: Anopheles coluzzii (assembly GCF_943734685.1). Lineage (NCBI taxonomy): Eukaryota > Metazoa > Arthropoda > Insecta > Diptera > Culicidae > Anopheles > Anopheles coluzzii. The sequence goes on from NC_064669.1 coordinate 14,211,510, forward strand.
TAAAATTATGCGCTGTTTAGCCATTCTTTCTCCTAAAAGTATGCAATCTAGGAATCAAAATTACAAAATTTAAAGAATGTAATATTGAAACTAATGCCATTCAGTGATTATAAGCTAAGCATATCTTTGAGGTTCTTTTGTTCAAAACTCCCCTACAGATGTGCAACAGGTTAAACCAAATTCTTGATTTGACTTAATAACATAGCTCCGCACCTACCTTGCTCAACATATTATCAATAGTACGTATCATAAAAGTTTTAAACCGCTTTTCCTGCAATCCTGCAGTCGTACAATCTATGAAGTAAGAAGCACAAGCAAATCAGAATTGTGACCAAACTATTATTGAGACATTGTGAATAAAGTCATTTGAATATCCCCGCCGGATTGCCTAAAGTGTATTTGTGGCAAAAATAGCCTCGAAACTCTATTGACTTCTCAGATATGCTGACCAGAATGAACATCAATATACCAACTAGGACAGTAAGACATCTCGACCTCTTAAGAATTGACTTTAGGAATCGTCAATATAGCTCTAATGAGCCTTTGTTGTCCATGTATTGAAGTTACAATTTGTCATTCGATTTTAATCGCACCATAGATTCTTTTAAAAACCACCTACTAGTTCCTTTTTTTAAATTCTCTTAACGCCAGCTCTTGGTTGGAAAGTTAGTTACATTTCTTAATAGTAGAGGGTAGTTTTTAGGTTGCTTAGCACACATAAGAGACATGCAGATTTTGGAATGAAATAAAGCAATATAAATGAAATTGCTTGTCACACATTCCTGACTGTATCGTTGACTTGATAAAAACAGGAACATATATAGGTGTCCCCCGAGATCCGACTGTATTTGGGACCGAAAAAATGTCCCAAAGCAAGGCGTAAGTCGAAAACGTCGTATGTCGAATATCTATGAATATAAAGTTTATAACCGATGTTGAAGATTCGGAATCTATGGTATCGTGTATTTTATTTAAAATAACGCTCGATAATGTATTAATTTTACTCTAAAAGCTGTTTACACGATATAGATATTCAATATTGAGTAGTTGTGAAATTTTAGGAAATGTGTGTGTAACGGAACAGAAATAAAAAAATACATCAATTTCTTCTCAATGACAACTTTTAACTATCAAAATCAAAATCGTCGTATCTGCGAATCGTAGTAACTCGAGGAGGTCGTAACTCGAGGGACGCCTGTTATTAAGAATTTTATTTATATTGCTTTATTAGCTGATTAGCTGATACAATCTGCACAACAAAATAACCTTTATTTATTCTTTTAAGATGTTTTTGTTCGATAGTACAGTGAAGCGCCGTTTCTACGGGAACCTTTTATCCGGTTGTCCGTTTATCCGTGCTGTTGAGATATGACAGTTAAATACAAAGGTAGTATTGCGTTATGAGGAGGATAGTTGAAAAAAGCGGTTAAAAGAGCACATTGTCATATCAAAAACGCTATTATTCATGGCAAATTTCAAATATTTGCATTGAAAATAACCTGAAGCTTATAAAAACTGAGCTATTTTTATCAAAAAATAAGACATTTTTCCAAGAATTAATCAGGAATAGGTGATTAAATAAATCATTTAACTCACTATTTGGACGAGGTCAAGTCCCGCGGAGCCTCGAAAAACGGCGCTACACTGTATATCCCAGAACTAGCAATATCAAACAGCATCGTCAGTACTCCTAAATGTATGCAATCAAAATATTCTAACGCGCTTCGTAGTTGTACTAGCGCACACAAATTTTTGGGATCGAAATCTAAAAATAAGTGATTGAGATATTGCTTGACAAGATATTGTGAAAAATTTAGGATTTTTTTGGATAAATCCTCAGGAAACAAATAGAAGAAAAGTGTATATAGTTAAGTTTATATAGTTATAATTAACTCCAAACTGAACTTAAAAAACAAGCTGTTGCTTTACAAAACCGTAATTAGGCCACCTATTTTATACTCTTTCATAATATGGGCAAATTGTGCTAATATACATATCAATAAGATACAAGTTTTCCAGAATAAGTTCTTGTAAAGAGTCGTAAACCTTCCCCGATGGCATAGCACGTATGATATTCATATACTTACTGGAATTGAACTAGTGAAAAGCGAAACTAGTGAAAAGTCGCAAAACTTAAGACTTCAAATGCCAGTAAAGGTGCATCTGTAAATAGCTAGATCATAATGTAGATGTAAGTATAGGTGTAGGCTTTAGTATGTAGGATTAGCTTAATGTAAAAATAATCAGAGGCTTTGTTTTCAATTTTTCCCAAGTTATTTCAACTCAGGTAAAGATGTACAATCCAAATACGCAAAGCATTATTAAAATCAGACTATTGAGTAGAGGTCAATCGATCGGAACCGATGTGAAATTCGTGGAATATTGTTACAAAACATATCAATAAATTACTTACATACTAACGCGCTTCGTGGCGCATCAGTTTCATGTTCAAACAGGTCATATAAATTTACCCCCAAACGTATGCGATCCAAGCAATAAATTGCCTTGTTTCCATACAAATCAAGCGTTCACACGTGGCGTAGCACCTGTGCGCAACAATCTTTTTCCACTTTTCTTTTTCGAACGAGTATTACGCTGCGTAAACGAAGTAGTACAAACACATTGAAACTCAACCTTCAATCCCTTTCGCACACGGCGGAAGTTTATAAAATATTGCCATCAGAAACATAAATTAAATGACGACGACAATGGCGCTCGCGGCTAACGGCAGTGCGAAGTGGAAGATAATTAAATTACCACAAATAAAATGCGATCATTTGCATGTCTTCTGGCAGGTAATAAAAATGAAGAAGAAGAAAGAAGGAACGAACGACCGAAACTTCCCCTTGTTTGTAAAGAAGCGGTGCCTGCAACGGTGCTCAATCAACGCGATGATTCAGTTCGAACGAACCCACTCACGTGCTCGAGAAGCGGCCCCTTTCGGGCATAATCTTGAACTGTCCCCTGGGGTAGGAACGTCCGCACAGCAAGGGAGGAAACACGGCACACTCGCCGAGGGATTGGTTTGATTAGAGGGGCCTGCCGGGAGAGGTTCACCATGCGAGGGGCTATATATATATTCAAGACGAGACGAGAAAGGCTCGGCACAAGTGGTTGAAAATGGTACAATTGCACCCCTTTTGTATCGGTCGTAGCTCCCGCTCCTCGTACGGGATGCTGAGGATGTGCAGATAATGTGACATTAATATACACACGCACACCCACACTCATGCCGGTGCTATAACCAACTACGGTAAACGGAAGGTCGAATGGTGAAGGGTGTGTGTGCGAAAGGGAAATTTTAGAATTGGAATTTTTCGACTTGCGGTTTTGGAGTCGGCAAAAATATGACTCACATTGGCATTCTAACAATCTGTATGAATGTGTGCGTGTGTGTGTGTGTGAGGAGCGGCAAGGGTGGTTGGTGCACACAAGGGGCAAACGACGAACCGTGCACCAGGTGCACACAGGTTCAAAAGATTGACACGAGCAGCTGAGTCTCGCAGCAAACCGTGCGACCGCACTCTCTGCCGACCATACGGCTCTGTATGGCGGCAGTGCCTACCTTTCAGGCGCACCCGTCAAAGCAGTACCCTGCCCTTTTGCCGACCAGACACGCACAGCACGCTGTGGGGCGGACGCGCTGGTCGATTTAATCAGCAGCCCGAAATGAGCGCAGGTGCCCATCGGTAAAACCAATTTAAAGTTTTACATATTCTATTGGTAAAGATTTGTTGCCGTGCGTGTGCGAAGCGTGTGTTTGCTTTGGCGTGTATTTGCACACCCACCGTAACGCGTGAAGCTGCACCATTTTCTAGCAGTGTGGATAAGGTAAAGCCCGATGTCCGGGGTGGAAATTCGGGTTGCAGCGGAGCAGAGTTACAGCAAGCAGAGGGTCATAAAATTCATTGTCCCCGAGGTTGGTGCGGACTACGGCTCACCGCGTTACGATAACAATAGCCTCGCTGCGCTCGCTAGACGGACCGAGAGCTGAACCCAAAATCACTCCACACTCGCCGGCCCAGGGTTCGTTCGCTCGGTTGGCGTGGCGTTTAGCTGGCTGATTGGTCGCTCCTGCTCCTGGGAAGGAAAGCGGTTGGGAAAGCAATTTAAGGACCAATGAATAACTCGATGATTCGAAATTGAATTTTAAGTATCATTCCAATCGACAATCGGTTTGCGTCGTACGACTTCGATTCCTGTCTCGGGGCGTAAGTGAGAAATGGCCTCAATTACATCGAACAGCCAGTCTGTTCCGACTGTTGTTAATTCGTTTTAGTTGAGGAGTGGTAAAAGGGGCAAGCTAGCCTATTATCGGCAGCTGGTAACGCTTCCTTCCGTCGAAACTTGGATGCTACGGCAAACAGCGAACAGGCCAGCACTGTTGAAACATTTCGCAAAGTGAGTGATACTTTCGGTTTAAGGTGTCGCTGGATATGCTTAAAGCGATGACTTAATTTGCCATTATTCAGGCCTCAATCTTGAAGTGTTAAAATGTGATTCTGGCACCTCAAAATAATCTCAAAAATGTGTCTATAAGAGTACAAAAATCCGATTCCTCACCTCACCAAGGTATTTACTTCCCATTTTGAAGCATTTTGAAACAGTGTTCGAGACCTTTTTTGTCGAAACACTCGGTAAAAGCGTAATAATATTTCCCCTTCTCCGGTACCCGGACGCTTAAAGACATCATCTTTTCCCGCTAAGTAAGGATAAAAATAATTTATCACGAACCCAGCTCACTCGCTCGCACTCCCTCTCCCGGTCCGACATCACGTTTGCCCTCACATCGTCAGCTCATTGTGCCGATGAGTTATTTCCCTCCGGCGATTATTTTCACCACTCTGCAGCACTACACCACGCTACCAGCCCGAACGCAAACTTGGAATGTCTCCGCTGCTGGGCAAAAATGCCCGCCAGCGCAAGGTGGAAATTAGATGTCACTTAGGTGTCATCCACCGATAATCCGCCCGTAAATGCACCATTACGCTACGGCTGTATTGAAGAGGGCCGTGTGGGCGACTTGCCACTTCCTACCCTATCCCGGTTAAGCCCCTGTTAAGCGGGAACCCATTACAACCTGAGGGAAGTGTTTGTGCAAACAGACGGTCCATTCGTTTTCACCTCTTGCTTTTTCGTGTTATGATCTGTATTGTACATTGATTTCTTTTTTTACGGTTGCTTTTCTTTTTTGCCAAAAGTTTCCTTTAATCATAAGCACACGTATAAATTGCATGAATCAAATTTCGCTCATTTCCATTACAATTTTTGATAAATTTAGGTTGATAGAGAACTTTTAGGCGAGCGCACTTCGCATTCGTTTTAGCAAAGCGCCTAAGGTTATGCTTGCAAGTTAAATAATATAATCAAATAAACTACTACTGAGTTTATGTTTATTTCAACCTCTAAATAATATAGAAACTTTCAATATGAACAAACAACTCTTGTATTTTTTACAAGTTTTATTAAAAATTAATTCTTTCCAAAACTATGAAAACCATCCGAATCATTCCTATCATGTCTAGATGCTTACAGGCTATAAATGTTTCTATAACGATCTTTCGCTTGAATTGTTCAGATTGAATGTTTAAATATTTGTTTAAATTAAAATGAGTACTTTAAAAAAAATATTATTAAATTGCATAATTTCTGGCGCTTCGCAACGCTAGCATGATTATATTGTACTTTTCCCGTACTCACAGACCTACGTGTGACATAATTAGACACAGACATTGTGCCTAAAACTATGCAAAATGTATGACACTATAGTCGGGCAGCTCTTTTTTAAAAACAGTCTTCAGAAATATCAGAAGATTTTACGTACGAAAGTAAAAGTACGTGTTAAACATAGGGTGCAACACAGCACCAAAAGTTATGCAATATGCATCAACAAAAATTACTTTATTGACAGTTCGTTTTCACCTTTTTAACTTCTGCTGTCATCATTGCTTACTAAAAAAAACACATCCCTCAGCATTGCTCACATTGCAGACCAATGTCAAACAACAACAAAATATGATCGGAATCACACGCAGCTCCATATTAGCTTCCGGAAATCATTGCGCATTTTTTTGTTTTGTTCCTTCACTTCCATGTCATTGCGCATCTACCTGTCACCAGCAAAGCCGACGAACCCCCCGTACCGTAGCAATTTCTGTGGTTTTGGCACTGTTTTTTTTTCTTTTTTCCGTTTCTCGCATAGAACCTCCCTTCCTACAACCGAGCAGGGCATCTTCCGCGGTGTCGGAAGTAAGGATGAATGAAGTCAAATTAAGGTAAATCCATACCGACTCCCCCCTCCCCCCTCCTTATCAACCAGGGCACGTGCAAAACAATAGCGAGTGGATCAGAAAAACCTTTCCCGCACTGCGAGGGAGTAAATTACACGTTTGATTGATTAAAAGTACACACTCATCCCCTACCCTACCTTCGGTAACACCGTCGTCGAAGCAACAATCTCAACCTGCTGCTCCTCCTGGATGCTGACAGCTGTCTCGTTTGGACCATGTCTTTGGTGCGTTGATCCGGCTCCAACGCGCGCTGTGTGTGTGTCTGTAATTGATCAAATGTCTACACAATGGGGAATACAAACAAACACGCCAGCAGCCAGAAGGACTCGGCCGACTGGGCGTGCACAGAAGGTGCGTAAATTGCTCGAGGTGACAACACTCACATACACACACAGAGTTGTTGCTGAGGTGCGACTGTACAGACGACACTTTAAAAAACCCGTCAAACACCGTGCGCCGGCTGAAGTCGGACGGAATGAGATGCTCTCGAGACGGAAGCGAAAAAAGCGAGTCAATGCAAATGATAAAAAATACCCACCGTGCCGAAAATCTTACACGAAATGGGGCGAACAAAAAAAAAGAAATCATCCATCCTCCAGTCACGCAACGCTGGCAGCAAAAGGGACGCCCAGGAATGGCACACCATGGCCCTGAGGCTGACACAACGGTGCGTAAGTAATTACAAGACATCGCACAAAATTAACCGAATATAATTTCCCTCCAAAGTTCTTCAGTTTTTTTTCCTTCTCTCTCTTTCTCTCTCTCTCTCTCTCCTCTCTCTCTCACACACACTCACTCATTCTCGTTGTCTCTTGCTATTCTTGTGTCACTTCAGTTGTGTCACCGTCAACCGGCCATCATTTCTCAAGGAGCTCGTTTTTGTGAGGGTGTGTGTACGCGCCACCGGCAACGTGTCAGCGGCAGCGATGATGCGCTTCACTCCCTCCCCACGAGTGCAGGAAAGAAACACATGCACACAGCGTAGGGCAGAATAATTTCCGGCTTATTTAAAGTTTAGCGAGCAACTTTTTCACTTTCCGGTGGCCTTGCGGGCACCTTTTGCACCTCGAGAAACGCAGACACCGCTCGGCGTGCGGCTTCAGTTGCAGTGCAAAGAATCGTTGTTTTTCGTACTTTTTTTTTACCTGCCCCACCACCCCGGGGGAGCCCTAGATGTACAACGGGAAATAATTTGATCACTTCCGCCGAAACTCCGACCCCCCGTGCATGCGACCGTGCGATGGACGGACACTTGCGAAAGCAAATGCGATGGGCTACGGGTGGACCGTACTGCAAGCATTGCGAGCATTTCACGTTACCGCACGGATCTTCACACGTTTTAATTGCGACATTAAACCAGCACCAAGGCATCAGGCAACCCTCCACTCACTACTGTTGGCATCTGGTTTGGTGCCGTGCCCTGGACAGGAGAAAGTATCGCTCACGCACCGCATCCGGTAAATTTAGCATAATCGCATTCCACGGCGTACGCCATCCCCGGCCAGTGCCCGGGCGTGCCGGTAAGTAAACTAATTCGTTAATTCGGTTAAGTGTGATTAACCGGCGGTAGTCATCGCACCGTGCCCTGCGGTGTTTATACCTTAATTGAATTAATCCAAAACCCGCCAGCGGTTAAAACGAACGAGCGGTGGTACATAATTAACGGCACGTACGAGAGGGTGGGGCAACGCGGACATGGTAAGTTCATTTTTTTTAAATTGCGCTTAGTAAAACAAAGCAAACACAAATGCAAGACAGCAGTTTAGGTTTGTATTTTGATTCGTTTAAAATATAATTTATGTACAGCTAGTCCTACCTCATCACTTACATATTATTTTATATAAACATCTCGGTTGAAGTAAAAAAATACCATTATCGATTCTCAGCTTGTATTGACTCAGGGGCACGTTGGCTACAAGTGAGTGTTTATTAATTTTTCTTTTCATGTTTTCTTTGCTTTACTATTGTATTCTGTCACATGTTTACTGATTAATTAATATTTGGTAAACGTTAAGATCATCTTTTACGGACGTTGCAAAACGCCTAAAAGTATGCAATGTATTCATCATCATTTATCATTTCAAATATTCACCACCATTTTGTTACGACAAATAATTTAATTATTTATGAAATATGTTGGGCCCGTCTGATGGTACAGTCGTCAATTCGTACGACTTAACAAACATGCCCGTCATGTGTTCAATCCCTGAATGGAACGTGCCCCTATACGTAGGGCTGACTATCTTGCTATGGTAATAAATAAGTCACTGAAAACCGAGTCCACTAGTGGTACAGGCAGGCCTTGGCCGACAGCGATTGTTGTGCCAAAGAAGAAGAAGAAGAAATATGTTATAACATGAATATTTAGATATTTAGATATTTTTTTTTATTCAGGAGTAAATATTCAGATATTTATGTTCCATACAATCAATATTGCAATATTCAATTAAATATTAAATATTACAAAACAATCAATAAAAAAAAACAAAACGCAATAAATAAACATTTGAAGCCCAATAGTTCCTAAGCCAGTACCGCCGAGAATTAATCAGTACCTTGATTAAATGATTGAAAATGATTCAAATGAGTGGCGATAAATTACCATATTGCATATTTTCAGGCGTTCAGCGATGCACGAAAGGATCTCCACGGTTACCAAAAACTCTTTGACGAAGTCTGTTATCGAATTTCATGAAGTGTATATTTGTTGTTTTTCTCAGCCTGGGTATGGAGGAATGCTTTGAAAAATTCAATTGGTCCTTTATAATTAATTGAAACAGATACATTACATACCTTAAGGCGTTCTATATAACCAAGCAAGGGAAATTGTATATTTTTGACAGAATGGCTGAACTTTGCATAATGCCTAAAGGTAGGCAATAGGAATCAAACTAGACATTTGTTGCAAGCAAATTGCTAGTCTGCATTCGTTTTCAACTTGTTTGTGGCTCTTCTGCCCCGTGCTACCTTAAAACAACACACAACGTTGTTCGGTTGTAAGCGACCCTCTCCCGTCCACACCACCCGCACACTCACACAGGTAGTTCCTTACGCGAAACACTCAAACATCATGACGTGCCCGCCAGCTTTCCCCTTCCTTGCCACAATTGTGCTACAGTTGACACAAAACAGGTTAAAATTTTAATTAGATTCCATACCCCGCCCGGCCGCGCTGCTTCCCGGCGACGAAAAGGGTCGTGCGGTTTTTCGGGAACGCCACTTTCCATCTGCGGTTAGCTTTCATGGCCCTTCCCGGGGCTCTCTTGCAACCTGTCCTCGGCGCACGCTTCCTGGATACGATTACCACTTCACGCAAATGTTTCTGCAGGCGGGAGCGCGCGCGCGCCCGCTCGCTCGCTCGTGGGGAACGAGCCCATCGAAAGCCATTCGCACGCGGTATAACAATGTTATAACAGTGCCTTATACCTGATGCCCCTGCACTGATAATAACGGCAGGCATGGCAGCAAAGGTAGGGACGGCTGGGGGAGGGGAGGAGTTTAAAAAACCACATAAAATGCTGTTACGAGCCGCGATGATGATGATAGGGCGTAAGGTTTTTGAATTACTTCCTCCCAGCAAGTGCAGACGGAGCGGTGGAGGGGAGGAGGAGGAGGAGGGGATGGAGCGGATGGAGAGAAAGACTTTCCAAGCGGTGTGCTGTGTGTGTGTTTGTGTTTACGGTTTACGGATGCAGCCGGCGGTGTCTGCTTCGTGTCTTTCCGCGTGAGGTGTCTCTCGAAGCGATTCCCAATCGCTTAATTTCAACCAGCGCAGTATAAACGGGGCTGGTGAAGATGTCTTACTTAGTGGTGCGGAGCGACTGTCACTCGGCGAGCTGGCTGAGCATGGTTGTCAGTGTTTTTTAGCACTGTTTGCAAGGGAAGGGAACGGTAATGACGCTGATAAAGATGGCTATCGGAGCAGTTGGCCAACCTGGGCCAACTGTGGGTGACGTCGGGTGCGTTAAGCATTTCTCATTTTTGCTACTGCTGCTGTTGTTGTTGTTAGATTATAAGTACACTCCTGTCACGCTATCGAACCTTTAACGTTCGTCATTAATTTCGATTTATTTTCTCGCCCCGTCATGCCAGCCAGTGCCGGCTCTCCGGCACCCTCAACAGTCGATGAATAGTGAATCTTTATTTAATGCCTTTTCTGCTTTTACCTTTTCACCACGAGCAGCGCGGCGCTTACTTAGCGTAACAGGGAGTTCGCGAGCGAAAGAGAGAGAGAGAGAGATGGGACCAGATGGAAGAGCTTTGTTACTCTCAGCGTCTTTTTTATAATTTTTTGTACTCGTTTGCCTCGGTAGTATTCAAACAACAACAAAAAAAAGGTTTGCTATTTACACCGTGTCGCATCCTTCATCGCCCATCCTGCGCACTGCCTCCTGTTTATCGATTTGCTCTTTCTCTTTCTCTCTCTCTGTCTCTAGGCAGCGGTGTCCCCTTCCTAGCTGCGTTCCCTTTTTCTTCCCAGGACGCGACAGAATGGCGCCCCCCCGCCCCCACCCCCATAGCTACCGTCTGTTTTGCACCGCAACAAAGGCACACGCTAACGCACGCTTTTACGAAGGTAGCTAATGTGTTTATAAATTATCGGCTACCCACTACTTATCGCAGATGACGTGGCACACAGCATCCCACTACGTTTGAGCGCCGTTTGACGTTTTTGGACTGCTTTTTGGGAGGAGTGGTGTAGACAAAGAGCGAGCGAGTGAGCTGCTGAAGCTGTGGATGGGGGCGATTTGGTCAGATTTGGTCTGATACCGTGCAGCTACGCATCCCGATACACGCAAAAACCATTCGCTCCGGCTTTATCGCACGTCGAGTGCTGCGAGTCATGCGGCCCGGTACAGCGAGTGCCGGGCGACTTCTACTTATTTCCCGCCTGCCGACCCGTTCCCGTTACTTCAAGGCCGACCAGCATCCAGCAGGGTAGCAGATTCATCTAAACGGCTGCAGCTTTAATGACTTTAACGAAACTCGGTGTTTGTGTGCGGCTGACGCCGCCGAACGAACCGGACGGGGGCCCCAGCCGGCCTCGCTTTTACGCTCGACCGGCAATCGAAAGCGGATCGATTTCCGATTCTCCAGCCCGGTCGGTCTTTTACTTTTTTTTTCGTCCCGGCGGCCCTCTTTTATAATGTATTCTTACACTTTCTTCGACCGCTTTGGTTTGCGCTTGTGTGTGTGTGTGTCCTTTTGCGACAAGGCAAGACACTTGAGTAATCGATTTGACGTTTTTGATCGAGTTTCAAGCTTGACTACCGCCCCACCCCCGTTAGCCCGGACCAGTCAACCGTGTAGAGACAGTGTAGGTCAGCGGAAGTTTGGCAAAGTTTTGTGCCAACTTGGTGAAATAGGCAGTCGGCATACCGCACCGTCCGGGTGAGGCTGACCCAGAGGCGGATTGGGACTGAGTGACCTAAGGAGGACTCAGGCCTAAACGGGGTCGCCCAGCTAAATCTATAAGTTGTAGCTCATTTTTATTTACCTTTTTTTCTTTGTTCTCAGCGGCGAAATGAAAAACGTACATATCAATCACAAATTACTATTGAATTTCAAGAATATTGTTCAAGGCCTTAACAAAACCGTCATGTGTTCATCTTCTCCCTTACTAGCAATCAATCCTTCCATTACGTTTGAATTGAAGGGATTTTGAATTGACATTTGCTTTAAAATTATCAATTTTCAAACATATAAGGACATGTTAGTAGAAAATTTTAGACATGCTAGGACAAACAAAGGTGATCCCAATGCCATATACAAGTTTTGGAAAGATTAATGTTTCTAAAACAATTGTTTTTGTATCAAATATATTATTAGATCCGTAGTTGACGCCATATGCGTCCTTTTAAATTATTATTATTTTTTATAATCTTTTACTATTAGTAAAGTGGAGTGCCGTTTATCCAGGTACCTTTTATGCGGTCATCCGTTTACTCGTGCTGTTGAGAAATGTCAGTTCAATACAATGGTGACATTGCGTTCTGAGAAGGATATTTTAAATTTAAATTTTAAATTTTAAAAATCGGTTATCATAGCTCATTTTTTCGAAAAAATAATTTTTTTTTTAATTAAATATATCATATCCTTGTTATTCGCATATCCAGGCGAGGTCAAGTCCCGATGAGCCCGGATAATCGGCGCTCCACTGTATTATTATTATAAATTTTATTTTTATTATCATCATTATTATTATTTTAGTAATTTTATTATTATCATTATTATCATTATTATTATTATTATTATCATTATTATTATTATTATTATTATTATTATTATTATTATTATTATTATTATTATTATTATTATTATTATTATTATTATTATTATTATTATTATTATTATTATTATTATTGTTATTATTATTATTGTTATTATTATTTTGTCATTATTATTGTTATTATTATTATTATTATTATTATTATTATTATTATTATTATTATTATTATTATTATTATTATTTTTATTATTATTATTATTATTAATATTATTATTATTATTATTATTATTATTATTATTATTATTATTATTATTATTATTATTATTATTATTATTATTATTATTATTATTATTATTATTATTATTATTATTATTATTATTATTATTATTATTATTATTATTATTATTAGTAATAATAATAATATGGATATTATTGTTTTATCTTTGTTATTATTATTATTATTATTATTATTTTTGTTGTTATACTTTCTTATTGATGTAATCTGGCTATTGTAATCCTAAATATCATCCTTATGTTGATAAAAAAATAAATAGTAAGGAAAACCGTCCGTAATTAGGCTGTCAAGACAACATTTTAAAATTTTTACACACACATTCAACGGTAAAGTAAATACCATATTCTTTAAATCGTCAAACCAAACCATGCAAAAAAGTCCTTGAGCTACCTAAGCTAGTGCTAGAATCTACACTGTTTCCTAGCGAGTTTTAAACATTGGTCATTTTTAATGGGCCATTGGCTCCAAAATGTGTTGATCTTGACTAAATATGTAAGATTGCTTCAGGTCTTAGTACGTTTAACAATTGGGGTAGGTTTAAATTTTATTGAATGGACGTGACGTCAATAATACCACAGACAATTGTTCGTACAAATAGGCTCTACAGAGCCTCATTCTCCTGTGTTGTACGGGTTCAAGACCGGACACGATACGAAAGCATCTTTGACTTTGAATTTTGAAAATGTTACCCCTATCAAAATCTCTGACGATGCGAAACTCATTGTGACTAACATATGAGAGCCCGTGTACATGAAATCATACATACTGCCAAACTCATTGAAGAGTTTGCTTAGAAAAAGGTGTACAAAAACATATTTCGTATGATTATTAACGTAGGTACCTCAAACTTGGTGTTTGGGAAGAGAGTAAAAAGTAAACTGAAGCGTTATTAAGGTATGATCGATCGAATTTCATAGTAACGCTCTGATATAACTGCATGCTATTTGTCCCATCGCTTAAGGCTCCACCCAATATTCTCAACTACTCCGAGCTCAAATTGGTGCAGAACATCAGGAAGAAAATATGTAGAATTAAAATATCGCTCTTTTCAAGCATGAAGCATCACGGAAATGTAGACAGCCAGTCTAAACTCACTCAAGGTGAACAGACAAAAAAACAGTCATCATTGTTGGAATGATGTCATCAGTGTTGTAGCCTAAATTCTGATTGCTTTCAAAAGCCACCACCCTCTTCTTTGAAAAACCTCCCTAGCTGTTTCAGAGTTCCAGCAGTATTAGTTTATTAATCGCCTTTCGGGAAAGTTAAAGCGCAAAACACAGTCTCCCTCCCTCTGTATGACGTCTGTGGAACGGTAGCGCTGACCTCGGTGGAGAACCAAATGGTGCCCACTATCCTTAGCGAACGGAATTTCTGTCAGCTGTCAGTACACCGATAATGGTGTAGCTAAGCAGGGGAGGGGAGATTTAAGCAATTCGATTGCTTCCCCATTCTCTCGTCCCTGGGCTGGAGATGGTTTGGGGACCTTCTCGGTGAACGCTCTATCGTTCTACACCTCCAAGGACGCGTTCCGGGCGCCTTCTGGCTTCCCCCAGAGCATCGTCCTTCCTCTCAACGGGCTCCCAGTACCCGAGGGCTTTTAGCACCGGTATGTTTCAGTTTCGGAGAGTTTAGAGGTGAGGAAGGTTCAGCAGACCGCTCCAAATGCGCCTAGATTGCGTTCGAGTGTACCTGGCTGTCATCCCGCGCTGGCCCCGACGACTCCACCGACGCTCGAGCGGAAAGATTATTTTTGGTGAGATTATTTTCAATTTCTGTTTACACTCGGCATTAGCAATATAGAGCACCTGCGCAAAATTCCATCCATCCATTTGTTTGCCCTCCCGGCGGGCGAAATGAGCACTTGGACGCATGGACAACCGTAGGCACTTTGCAAACTTTTGCCAAAACTTCCATTCGCTATCATTCCCGTGGCGCCGGCTTTTATTTTTGTTTTGTGGATCGCATTTTTTTGTTTTGTTTGTTACATTCAATTTCGACTTCAGCCATGCTTTAAAATTCGAGTGGAATAATCAATTGGAAACCCGTCACCCCGATAGCAAAGGATCTGTCCCTCTGGAGAAGCGGAAAAGCGAGAGCGAAAGAGCTGCTGTTTTATTTCAGCTCCGGCAAACAAAAGGGTCCGCACACGTCACGTGCAATTTGTCTCCGGCATGCTAAAGAAAGGTACGCAGATATGCATCTATGAGAAGACAGGAAAGAAGGACGGTAAATGTCTCATAGCTACTTCCGCGGTGCTAGAACGCGTATTCTAGCCGAACGCGAACGCCCGATGCTCATCCTCGAAAGGCTTCTTCCATGAGGTACGTAACGCTAAAGTTGAAAATGTTCTACTCCCTTCTTTCTTGTTGCTTAATTTATTGCACAAAACTGGAATTCATTGAATTCCTGGTTTCTTTATTGATGCCTTTCCTTTTTATTGATTCCTTTGACTTAAATATGGTGATGCTAAGTTCCACCTGTTACTTCAATTCAGGTATGAAAAGGATGGGTGAAATCAAATGCTCGCCGATACTGGTAATCAGAACATTCCCATTTCTAACGTTTTTTTGCATCAACATTGTCAGAAACAACCTTAACTAAACAACCTGATCCTTCATAAACATGTACACTTTGTATTAGAATTTTTGTTGCTGTTTTTAATGATTCATTTTAGATTTAGTATTGCTATACACTTGGTAATAAATATAGATTATAAAATAGTCTGTATGTATAGCAAAAAAAAAGTTTTGTAATGAAGGCCAATCAAAACGGTCCCAAGGGATAAAAATCCACCAAATGACCCCTAAACGGGATCTAAAAGACTCAAGCTCTCAGCTTGAAATGAATCCTCAAAGACTTCGTTTAGCAGACGGTAAACGTCTGGAGCTTTTAAAAATATCAAACCACCAGCCTGTGCCATCCGTTTGGTGGGCTAGTGTGTAGCTTTCTTCGCTTTAATATTCCTATCACCTTTTTCCCCTGGGCTGTTTTATGGCTTCGCATTGCTATTCATCGCTAGATATGATTGTTTAAATACCAAACTATAATATAAAATATCATCATTTATGACAATGACCAACGCCACTTGCCACGTGAAGGCGGATGGAAAACTCTCAAGGCCTTTGGCTACCACCAAAGGTCTGCGCCAGGGGTGCGAGCTTGCCTGTCTCTTATTCAACTTGGCGCTAGAGAGGATCATCCGGGACTCGAGAGTGGAGACTTCGGGAACCATCTTCTATAAGACAATCCAGATCCTGGCATACGCTGATGATATAGACATCACTGATCTGTGGCTCTCCTATGTAATAGAAGCCTACCAACGAATCGGGCAGGCGGCAGAGAGCCTCGGATTGTAGATAAACAAGACAAACACCAAACTGATGGTTGTAACATCAGCGACCCTACGCTGATAATAAAAAGCCAAACCTACGTAGGCGTGACGTACAG
Source organism: Anopheles coluzzii (assembly GCF_943734685.1). NCBI lineage: Eukaryota > Metazoa > Arthropoda > Insecta > Diptera > Culicidae > Anopheles > Anopheles coluzzii. Next base: position 14,227,771 of record NC_064669.1, read on the forward strand.
ATAGGTGAACGCACTTTTGATGTCGTCCCACAATTCACCTATCTTGGGCCAAAGGTCAGCAACGACAATAGCATGATAGCTGAGTTGCGCACAAGAATGCTGGCTGCCAACTGTTGCCAAAGGACCTGTTGCGACGGACGAAGCTGGGACTATATAGTACTTATATAGTACCGGTATTCACATACGCCTCTGAGACATGGACACTGTCCAAATCTGACGAACCTCTTAGCCGCGTTCGAGAGGAAGATGCTCAGAAGGATACTTGGCCCCGTATATGTGGAAGGACAATGGAGGAGCCGTTATAATGACGAGATGTACGGTGAGGTCGTCGTACATCTCGTAGCTCGCCAGGCTCTGATACACTGACCATGTTGTACGCATGGAAACGGACGACCTATCCTATAAAGTCTTTCGGGGCTGTCCACAAGGACAGAGGAGGCGTGGTAGGCCCAAATTGAAGTGGCAAGATGGCGTGGAAGCGTCCGACATTACCCAAATAGCCAGCTCGTACTTTATAGCTGATTTAGGGCTGTTTAACGAAAAATCGTTCCGATGTCGTACTTTGTGGCTGATTAAGAGATAGACGGTACTTTGCGGAACTATGGAGCTTTTTAACAGGCACATGGTACTCTTTGGAACTTTGCGGCTGATTAGCACTATGCGTAGGGTTCATGATGGAACTTGAAGGCTTGTTAAGAAAGGGTACTGAACTTGGTGGAACTTTATAGCTTTTTAATGCATGACATCGGTACAAGGTGGCTCTTGTCAAAGTGTCAAAGACGGACGCCGGCAATAATCTCATTGCTGCTGCACAAGTTAGATTCGTTACTTGAAGAATGAATATTGAGTGAAGCGATTGTGAATTATCAGTAAATTGTGTAAAAATTTGTGTAATTTATCAATACAAAAGATTTAAAAATATACATATGTGTTTTAACCAAACAAATTTTTTTGTTTATTTCATCGATGACGCTTGCTTGAAACTAAAACACAAAGAAAAATAATCCCTGGCATCGTGGCATAAGAAAGCTGCTTAGGCGCTGTTTGAAAGACCCACATAGAACTTTGATGCTGTTTATCTACTGCAAAAGGCGAATTAGAGCAGCGATCTTTAGCGTGCCAAAATGAGCTGCTTAAGCAATTCTGGCTATTTGGGTAAAGTCGGGATAACGGATGGATAGGCGAAGATAGTGAGCGGTTTCGGACACTCCTGAGGCATGTCAGGACCGGAAAGCGGTTGTAGCGCCGGATAAGTAAGTAAGTATAATACGAAAATTAAAACAGAAACAAGCGAGCATTCAATGGTGACTGATGGTGTGCTACCCGTATACCTGACCACACGAATATTCTAATTAATTTTTGCTCGAAATTTTAGAAGCCTATTAAATATTCTATTCTTATCGATTTTTGCACAAACAAGCAAATTATAATTATGAATAAATAATAAATAGCAACATAGCGATAAGTAAAAGATAAGTCTAGTCTCAGTTCGTTTAAGACGGACCGAGTGTGAATGAATTTGTGTAGGTAATATATTTCTTCATTTAAAATCTGCGGATTAATTGCAATAAATAAGTCCACTCCTTTAAGAAAATAAAGTTTTCTTGTATTTGCAAAACGATAAACTTGTTTTAAAAATATTGGGATTTGCGTAACGTAACAAAAGTTAATCGCCTTCCCTCCTCCACCATGTAACATGTTACTGTATCGCATTCCCGCTCTGCTTACAAGCGTTACGTATTCTATAGATGAAGCCCAAGATGGTTCTGAGAAGCGCTTATTGCGCCTCATGTGTGCCCCGGCAGCTGAAATGCTAATGATGATGTGCTCGTTTGGCATAAAATTGTCCCCGCGCTGCTGCTGCTGATGTTTGCCCCCCCCCCCCCCCTTCTCGGTTCCGTTCCGTACAAAATCTCGTTAACGCCTTTTATTGCAGCGCTTCACTCGACTTTCGCCCCGGCTGCAGCGAGCAGCGTCGGTGTACAGGTGTGTAGCGGCTGCAATATGTTTCCACTGCTCCTGGCGGCCGCTGGGAACGAAATCCCAGGCGCCTGTAAGCACTCGCGTTTTATTAGGGTTTTCTGCTGACATCGACAAATCCATCATCCGTCGGCTAACCGGCCCCGACCAAACCTGCAGTCTGACACGGAACGATATCCCGCCAAACAAGGCAGAAAACAGCATGTCAAGGGAGCGTGGTTTGATAAATTGGAACATTGCATAATTTCGGGCTGGGGCTCGGGTAAGGCAATCCTTTTCCCACACCGTCAGACAGCCGCTTTGCCCGGGAAGCTGGGGAGCAGGGGCGTCGAATCTTGTGCCTAATCATAGATCCGATATTAGTTCAGGACGGCGCGACGCTTCCGAAATTAAAGATATGTATATATATGTATATGTATTGTATATGTATATATATTGCATTGACTGATTGGAAAATCTGCGTACGTTTGCTGTTTTCCCACCCAGACACACATTTCCCCGCAATGACGACGCAACACCTGCTCCCCCCACGAAGCGAACCAAACTCTTCCCCACCCATCGCAATGAGGGTTGATTAATGCCCACGCATGCCTTTGGAGCAACTTTTCCAATGAAATTCCATTCGTCTGCGTTTCTGTTTGGAAGCTCTTGTTTGTTTGTTTTTTTTTTTTCCTTGTTGGAGCGGAAATGATCGATGTTCCTTACAAATAGCCTTTATTAAACTGATTTCCAATTCTGTACAATCATTTAACTTCCCATTTTTCTTCCCCGATGGCAGTGGCTTTAGCGGCGAAAGCTACTCAACCCCTCGACTCGGCGGCGCGAACGGTTTGCAGGAATTAGCGTTACCGCGCGTGACACTTTCCCAAATCGTTCCCACAACGGCTCGGTGGGTGGAGCGTTTCATCAATCAACGGTGGTTAGCGTGTCACGGGCAGTCAGTCAGTGGCTGGTATCAAGAGGTAGGGATATGTAGGGTGGCACCTTCACTGTTGTTTTTTCTTTCTTTCTTTCTTTGTCGCGACATCCTTCCGAAGCGTCGGAACTGCATGCCGGGAAGGTGTAGGTGTTGTATCCTCTTCCAACTTCGAAAGGCGGTTGGTTTAAAACTTTTCCTTATCCTTTTTCACCGCTCGTCCTCGACTTTCTCTGCGTGTCATGTAGCCGCCACTCGAGTCCCAAGATAGTGGAAGTGGTTTAATTTGGGTTGATGGAGTATAGACCCCCCCCCCCCCCCCCTCCTATACAGCCAGCTACAGGATCGCTGATGGGTTGAGATGATGCATGTCGCTGTAATTGAAGTGAAGGTAAACTTTACCCCTTTACGCTTTTTTTCTCTGACAATGGCGTGGGGGGGGGGGGGGGGGTACGCGGCGCCAGACACAACAATGCGCACCACATATCAAACTCAGCCCTCCTGGCTTTGTTTCGATTCTGCCGCCAGCACCGCACAACAATGAAGTAAGGGGCACGCGTTTTTTTCTTCTCTTTTTCCACCTCCCTCCGTGCGTCAGGATGCCGACGAAATTCTTATCAAACAATCTGTGTGTTGTCTTTTCTTGTCACACACACAAAGCGACCCGGGCTATACTCTTATTCACCTACATCCCACACTTCTGCTGCTAATGCTGCTTGAGCGTGACACATATCCTTAGCGTTTGAAATGTCTCAAGCTTTATGAGTTTTGTTTGGGGCGGCTCCCTGCACTGCCCGGGCGAAAGTGAAATGGGAATATCAAATTATGTTTGCTTCTGCCGTGGTGAAGCCGACATCTACGGGCCCGATCGGTGCATCTTATGACGGTATAAAAATGTAAATGAAAAAACATATCCAGATATTCTGTTTTTTGTTTTTGTCAAGCCTCATTTGCAGACTGCACCACTCCCAACAAACCCTGTCCATGCGTTCAACTGTACACCAACCCGAAAACATAAAACTACCCACTACGGGCTACAGAATGGAAGCGTCATTGATGATTTGTGGCATTCGGACTAGTGATGGGTAAAGTTGACAAAAATCCGTAGTCGACTCCGATCCTACCCCGAAAATTTCGGAGCCGACTCCGAAATGTAGGTCCGACCAGCATTGTCTAGAGCCGTTTGGAATTATCCAGAGCCGCTCGAGGTCGTCTGGAGTCATTCTAAGTTGTCCAAAGTCATCTGGAGTCGTCCGAAGTCATCCGGAGTCGTCCAGAGTCATCCAGAGTCGCCCGGAGTCATCCAGAGCCATCTGGAGTCAGCCAAAGATGGCCAGTGCAATGTTTTTGTGGTCAGGTATTTCATATCCGACTCCGACTCCGGTCAACTCAATCCGCAATTCTTAGAAAGAAAGACCAGGTTAAGAAGTGCACGGGCAAAGTGACAGAAAAAAACACCCCAAAATGAAATACCTCCGGCCGACTCCAATACCGGTTGACTTCGGCCGACTCTTACACCGGCCGATTCCGGACGACCTCGCACGATTCCGGACAACTCCAAACGACTCCAAACGACTCTGGAAAACTCCGGACAACTCCGGACAACTCCGGACAACTCCGGACCACTCTGGGCGACTCTGGGCGACTTCGAACTACTTCAACTCCGGCCGGAACTATTAGTTCCGATTTTACCGAAGTCGGAGACGCTTTAACAATAGCCGGAGTCGGATCGAAGTCGTGGATGCGCTACATAGATCACACCACTAATACGGACCCGGTTTACTCGGCACAGTGCAACATTTGCGCGCCAATTTCGGTAAAACGTGTGATAATGCGGCACAGCTATCCTACTTTCAGGCGCAACCGTCTCTTTGATGTTTCCTTTTCCCCTTTTTGAGCTAGGGAATACAATAACAAAACGTCTGTCTTTAGCGCTGCGTGTGGAAAGATTTCATTCCTACGGTGTGGCGTGTCCGTGTATGGTTTCTGTCCCGCAGTGGCAATGAGCTATAGAACTCCCAACCGAATGGAGGTACAAACTTGAACGTTTGATGTCGTTACAGTGATGACGGGTGCGTTGACTAAAGTGGAATGGTAGGTCTTTATCGAAATGTTTTTTTATGTTTTCCTTAACCTACCTTTGTAGTTACATTCGCTTACAAAAGTGCAGGAGAGACATGATGAGCTTGAGTTACACTGATCTTTACTTTACAGGGTTTCCTTGGGCCTATCGCTATTTTCCATAGTTTTTTGTTATGTTGTGTCACAAATGATTGACCATTTCGCGCTCGTTTGCGAAACTTTTACATGGTTGATGGGTCCAGAGGGATCATCATCCCAAATTAAAAAATTAATTTTTGTTTTTTTTTAACCCTGAGACACATTCAATAAATCATGGTACGAATTGTTTTTTTTTGTTCAGAACTCATTTAAAATAGCATCCAAGAATTATGGAAAGCATCCAATTTTTTTGGAGAGCATCAAGGTCCTACAAAAAAGGCAGGAAACCCTGTAGAAAGAACCCCTTTATTACTGTTATTATTTTATCGAAAAATAGCAAGAATTGCCATGAAGATAATGTTTTATTTTTTCATAAATTATTTTTTATGGAGACTTCGAGCTTACTGATATGCAAAGATTTACCCTCATTGACCATTAAAAAACAACTGAAGGCATGAAATGTGGCCTGATTTTAATTTTTCTTCGTTTTAATGCAACATAATTTAATTATCCAAAACACATCTTATAAATAAGAAGGACAGTCCCGTGGTACAGTCGTCAGCTCGCACGACTCAACAACATGCACGTCGTCTCTTGGATTGATGTTGAAATTGATCAGGCTATTAGATGTCACCATAAACGGGGTGGGATGCAAGGTGAGAGTGTCGAATTTGATGTCGGAATCGTTCGAATCTCACAGGGGTCTGAGGCAAGGTGACAGACTCTCCTGTCTGCTCTTGAACATCGCGAAGTAGCAATAATCAATGCGACGAAGACGAAGTACCTGATTGCCCCACCAAGAATGTGTTCGACAGCGATTCCCAGATCGACACAAGGCTCAAGGGAGCACAACGAACACGATGGCTGGATCAGGTGAAGTGATTACTGTCGGAGATCGGATCCTCTTAGAGAGACAGATAGAGAGAGAGAGAGAGAAAAAGAGAGAGAGAGAGAGAGAGAGAGAGAGAGAAAGAGAGAGAGTCCTCTTAGATCCGGTTCCATATGAATAAATAAATTAATTCATTCATTCATTCATTTTTCTTTTTCTTTGCGTGTAACTTCAATTTTACAGTCGTTAAAACTTAATCTATGGCGTATGGGTTACCTATTCTAGTATTTGTTACAGATTTTATTCAATAATTTACTTTTTGAATGAAATTGGTAACAAAATAACACAGAATGCGTAATATTACAACAGAACTTTTATTTTCAATCGTTTTTTCCTTATTTAATACAAAATTCACATTTCTGATTTTTTTAGCTCGACTCTATTTTTACTCCACACGGGTTGCACTAAACCGCTACTAGTCTTCTACAATGTCTTCTTCAGACCACATTTTATGAAATCAACACTCAGTACTTTTTTCAACTTTGGAAAGAAAAACAAACGAACACACTTCGTACCGCTAAACTGCGCTTAAATTACTGTTATTTAAACAATGAAAATTAACGGTAAATTAATGTAATTGCCTGAGAACAACGAACGGTAAGCTTTCCAACTGCGCTTTCAAAGCTTTCATCGGCTACGCTGCTCGAAAGCTTTCATTTCGAGCAGTTGTATGCTGAGAACAATTGCTGCATTTATTTTACTCTTAATCCAAAACAATATATAAATGTGAACCTTTTTAGCATTTAAAAGGGTTATAACATCATTTGAGTGCAATTAATTTACTTATAAATAATACCAACAAATTGCCGAGCTTTCGGCCCCACTTTACCTTATCGAGCAGCTGATGTGACGTTTACGGCTGACAGCTGCATCGCCCTATGACGTCGTACCAATTGTGCAGTGTATTGTTTGGTGCGTAGCAGAGCGCAATCAAAATAAAGAAAGCATCCAAGTGCCCCGACTGTTGGCGTTTCGGACAACAAAGCAAAACCAGCCATCCATACATTCCATTCTCGTGCTCGATCGCCCTGCGTGCCCCAGCTATTACCGAAGCGTGTGAAAATCGGCCAACAAGATGGGGAAAGTGTTCCTCGAGCATATAAACGGTCAAAAGCTGTACAACTGCGCTGCGTGCGAGACGAATCTCACCAACAAACGGGAGCTGATTAGCACCCGCTTCACTGGAGCCACTGGTAGGTGTAGGGGGCAGAGAAACGAAGGGAAACGACGGCGGACACTATCATTCGCTAATCTTGCGTGTTTCCGATTCCCCCTTTTTTCGTCCCCCGGCAGGCCGCGCCTATCTGTTCAAGCGGGTGGTCAACCTGACGTACTCCCAGGTGCAGGATCGCATCATGCTGACCGGACGCCATATGGTGCGGGACGTGATGTGCAAGAACTGCAAGGCCAAGCTCGGCTGGATGTACGAGTTTGCGACGGAGGAGACGCAAAAGTAAGTGACGGCGGAGAAAACGGAGCTAGGAATCGTTGCAGATTGATTGCTAATGTTTTTTTTTTTTTCATTTTCCTTTTCCAACTAACCCAACAACCAGGTACAAGGAAGGCCGTGTCATTCTCGAGCACGCACTGATTGCCGAATCGGAAGGCTTCCCCGATGCATGATAACCATTCGCCCGCCCAGATCCGGAGTCGCACCACTCTCACACTCTCCTTCTCCGCGTACGCATGAGGCGAACCAGCCCGAACTGAAAATATAGCTTTTTAATATAAACTAACCCTTATAAACCCGTACCCAACGCTGTGCTGTACACCGATGTGGCTTGCCTTTAACAGGGCAATGATTTATTCAACCTACAGATTAAGAAAAAAAAACAAAAAAAGATATATGAAGCAGAAAACTAAATGCACCATCCCGTGGGCGGCTGGCTTTGCGCAGGGGGGAGCAGCAAGGGATGATGGTAAAAGCAGGCGGCAGCTTATTTGCCACCGCCGAGCTTCTGGGCCGCCGCGATCGCGTTCTCGTTCGCCAGCATCTGGAACTCCTGAAACCGCTGCGAGATGCGCTGGTTCATCTTGAGAAACTTTTCCATGCAGTTCAGCGCACACTTGTCCTGCGGGAGGGCCAAACCGTTCGGTTGGCAGCGGGAAAAGCGGGCGTTAAATATTTGGTTGGCCAGCGCACGACGTCAACGTAAACAACAGCACACCTACCTCCTTGTCGCTCACCGTCCGACCGGTAAACTCGCTCACGCAATCGATGAAGCACAGCTCGGAAAGTTTGTTGTACGACAGCAGAAAGTCGGAAAACTGCGACGGGAAGCATGGCGATTAGTGTTTTTTTTTTTTTGGGAGAAGGGCACCATGGGCCACGCTCGCCAGACCAACACTTACCGACTTGATCTGATCCTTGTCCAGCTGATCGATGGTAATTTGTTGTGCCGCCATGCTTGCGCCTTCTCGCGGTTTGCCGTTTTGCAGCAGCACGAACTAACACAACGGGCGGGTGTATATGTAATCAATAGCACACAGCAGCGAAGGGCACAGGGCTGACAGGTACGCGAGGTTACCATTTTGACAGCGACTGCGGGCTGTCAAACGCGCGCACTTGGCATGGGCGCATGGTGAACGGAGCCGCCAGACTTGCGGGTGTACCGAAATAAAACGGCACGTTTTCCTGCTAAATGCTGGGCGTTTTTTGGGGAATGTTTCAGCTCAATGGAATTTGATTTACCGTGAGCTTTTATTACAACAACATGGACAACTTTAACGGTTGTTTTTGGAGCTTGTTTTTCAAATTTATTTTTCAAGCTCAAATTTTATAAGAACGGTCGAGCTAACAAAAGATCTTTAATTTAGAACTTAATTTGTGAGAAATAGGTCAAGCTAAACAACGTGTGGTGTGTAATTTTGATGTAATTTCTGGTAAATTGAGGTCGGGTAAAAGTAAATCTCAACCCTCTACGTTACGTTAGCGTTACGCGTAACGCTTGTTTATCTCAAACCCAAGCAGCATTTTTGTTGAACACCTTTTGTAGTGACCCTACCCGTAAACTTTGGCGTAAACTGGATTTCAGTCATTCAACCCTTTAATCCTTTGACGGGAAGTTTACGTTCTCCCATACAAATCAGGCGTAAACTTTTTGAGCTTACGCTTCGTGTGACGTTGGTAGTTTAACCCAAATAGCCAGCTCGTACTTTATAGCTGATTTAGGGCTGTTTAACGAAAAATCGTTCCGATGTCGTACTTTGTGGCTGATTAACAGATAGGCGGTTTTTTGCGGAACTATGGAGCTTTTTAACAGGCACATGGTACTCTTTGGAACTTCCCAAGTGCCACAAATCCACTAAACGACCACTAAACGGCTTCTAAACGACTCAAGTTCTCTACCTAAACGGAATATAGAAAGACTTCGTTTAGCAGACGGCAAACGACTCATGCATTCTAAAAATAGCGAAAAAGCTGGTGGAGCTCTCTGTTGGTGGGATACCCCAACCAGTTGAGCTTCATCGCTTGGAGGAGAGCTTTCTCATTTCCTCTGTACTGTTGTATGGTTTCGCATTGAAGTTATGCATCGCTAGAACTAGAATGGCGATACGATTGTTTAAATACCAAATCCAACGAAAACCACCAGCACTGAAGCAAGTGAGATTTGAGCAATGGTTGTTGGTGTTGATACCCACGTAACTAACCACACGACCATATATATAGATTTTTGCTCGGAAATTTAGAAGACTATATTGGTCATGATTAGATGCAACTTGTCGAAACACATTGCAAGAAAAGGATAGCAATATAATGTTGAGTTGTAATACGCCATCTATTGATCAAACCAATGAAGCTGTGGAGCTTTCATTTTTTTCTATGGATATTCAATTTTCCAGTCGTTTAAGGTTAATCTGTGGCGCTTGGGTTTGCGGCTGATTAGCACTATGTGTAGGGTTCATAATAGAACTTGAAGGCTTGTTAAGAAAGGGTACTGAACTTGGTGGAACTTTATAGCTTTTTAATGCATGACATCGGTTCAAGGTGGCTCTTGTCAAAGTGTCAAAGACGGACGCCGGCAATTATCTCATTGCTGCTGCACAAGTTAGATTCGTTAATTGAAGAATGAATATTGAGTGAAGTGATTGTGAATTATCAGTAATTTGTGTAAAATTGTGTGTAATTCATCAATACAAAAGATTTAGAAATATACATATGTGTTTAAACGAAACAAATCTTATTGTTTATTTCATCGATGACGCTTGCTTGAAATTAAAACACAAAGAAAAATAATCCCTGGCACCGTGGCATAAGGAAGCTGCTTAGGCGCTGTTTGAAAGACCCACATAGAACTTTGATGCTGTTTATCTACTGCAAAAGGCGAATTCAAGCAGCGATCTTTAGCGTGCCAAAATGAGCTGCTTAACCGTAGAGTTGGGAACCAGATTTACACACGTAAGTTGGCAACCGGCATACCCGGGTATTCCACACGTTTTGATGCAAAAAATTTACGATTTTCATAGGTAAACAATGCTTTCTATATTTTAATGCTGTAAGCAAGTAGTGCCGACCATATATTCTCTTCTATTTCATTTATTCATTAAGTTTTTTTTTTCATTTTAATATAAAAATAACGGTCATATTGAAATTTGGAATCGCTTGAATTTGACTCGAAAATAAGCACAATACGAAAAGAGGAAGAAGAGAAACGTCATTTTCCATACAAAATGTATGGAATACCCGGGTATGCTGGTTGCCAACTTACGTGGTAAAGTTAAAAAAAAATTCAAATAAAATACTTACAGGCTGTTTAAAATTACAACTTATACACCAAAAAATCACAAATTAAAAGTTGGGAGGCTACGGAAAATGTCAGGTCAATAAAAGCAATGAATCAAAAGTTACAGGGTTTACCAAGTCACTTTGCGATGTGAGCTGCACAATTCATCTCACTTGATACGTACAGGCGGTCCCCAAGATACACGGTACCTCTTATACGCGGATTCGGAGATACACGGTTTTTTTTAATTTGACAGTTCTTTGAGAAAATTGTACTGTTTTGACACATCAATTGTAAATTTCCAAATAATTTCCGTTTCGATCCAATGTTAAAAACTTTTTAAAATGATTTAAAACTGTTATATTCAGTCAGGATCATATCAAATAATTCATAAAATGACTAAAACCGCTCCCTACTTGCAAAATTACACGAAAATTTGTGATATTTTAGCTGGAAATCACGAGATTCGACTTACGCGGAAATTCGAGATACGCGGTATTTTGCGGCCGTTTTCGGTCCCCATTAACCGTGTATCTCGGGGACCGCCTGTATTTCTATTCTGACGTGCTACTTCATTTGGACCGAAATAATTTTCTATTCCGCCGCATTCATTTTCATCCATTATATGAAGTCTTTTCACAGGGGATGTTAGCTGGAGCCGTCCGCAATGTTTACATTTTTTTCAAAAATAAATTTTTGGGCTTTTAGTGCTCATTTGTGATACAACTATGTTGTTTAACAAAGAATAGAAGTTTATCTTTGCTCCGCTGTAGCATTCTAGCCGAAACATGGGTTATTCATTGAGTTATAAGCAGATTTGACTGAGCAGGTTCAAATGCTAATATCTCAAAGAATAATCCATTTTTCGGCTAGAATGCTACAGCGGAGCAAAGATAAACTTCTATTCTTTGTTAAACAACATAGTTGTATCACAAATCAGCACTAAAAGCCCAAAAATTTATTTTTGAAAAAAATGTAGACATCGCGGACGGCTCCAGCTAACATCCCCTGTGAAAAGACTTCATATAATGGATGAAAATGAATGCGGCGGAATAGAAAATTATTTCGGTCCAAATGAAGTAGCACGTCAGAATAGAAATACGTATCAAGTGAGATGAATTGTGCAGCTCACATCGCAAAGTGACTTGGTAAACCCTGTATTGCAGTTCGAAGTTGAAAAAAATACCCGGGTATCCGGTTGTCAACTTAAAGGTTATATGGGTTTGTTCGAGTCGGATGTCGTGTTCGATTGGTGCAAGAGCGCCGCCTTACTTTTACCAAAAGCTACTGTGCATTTGTGTCACATCGTTGCCCCTCTTTTAGTAAATAAATCGGCTGATCTATCATCAATATCGTAGAGATAAAAACCTATCTTCTTCGCTCTACTACAACCTGTAAGTATATCAAACCTATTTCTAATCAAAAATATACGAAAATAATGAAAGCATCGTAAACATTCATAATTCCAGATGAACAATGCATCGTCAACTCACCGAAGCTTCTTCTGTACGCTGTTGCGGGACTGCAGGACATCATTGCAAATGCGCTGAGATTGCCCTGCTAAACAGCAAACAAATTCAAATGCTAACCAAAATCGTTGTTGACATTAAAATGCAAAACGACGAGATTATTGAGTGGCTGCTTCAACGCGACCAAAATCCAGTTCCGCAAGAAACGCCCGAAATGATACAGCCAACGCAAGAAAACGAGGAAATTATTACGTTGATTGCATCTAAAAAGGAGCTAATTGATTTCGAGCAGAATCTAGGTTTCGAGGATCAGTTTGAGGACGTGAAGCGTAAATTGCAGGCCAAAATGAAGGCCACAGCAACAATGGAGCGACTTCACGAAGCTTTGTACCTTATGTTCAATAGATTGTTTTTGGTTGAATGTAGCTGGAGCGGTAGAGGAGTTACTGGACCGAAAATAGCCTTTCGACGATATGTAAATGTATTGCGGCTTTTTGCTGACGTAGGGAATGTAGATGGCCAAAAAGTAGATTTTGAATCCCTTGAGAATTTTTTTCAAAAAAAACTACGAAATGCGAAAAACAGTGCCGTTGTATCCGGCACAATAAAAAGCGTTTCTCGTAGCTCATTCTCACGGAAGTGCAAAGGACGCCCTAAGAAAAAAATGAATTAGATAGGACATAATCATTTAATTACGTAATGCAAAAAATGCAAGATTTCAACCCCCTCTCTCTAAGAACAGCTTTTTTATTGAACGAGATCAGTTTTTTTTGTGATTTGAACTGTATTAAGGGGCATTCACAATTTTTGAAACGAAACAAGATACAATTATATTGCCTTCTACATAAGGAAAAGTTGTCCCATACAACCGTCAATTTCAAAAAAAATCTGTTAATCGTATGCTCAGCGCCGTTTTGCAATGTTCTTGCATCATCATCATCAGAAGCATATTTCTTACAGCTATCTTCCTGGTCCTATATAAATATGTTAATCTTTCCACTATTTTTATTTGGCTTTACATATTGTATCAGCATCAAATTGATTATTATATTTCACATAACATATACTTAACATGCTAAGCATGTCTTACAAATTACTTACAAAATCGGTACTATTTGCAGGAGGACAACATCTTTGATGCATGTATCCATAAAATGACGACCAATGTTCAACTCTGACGAAAAAAGGGCTCACTGCATTAACTCCATCTCCAGTATGGTTGAAAAGAATTGGATTGGTATTACACCTGTTATCAGCTTTGCAGTTGAATCTAGTGCCATTTGCTTCGAATCGCGTATCGTCACCTGCGAATCGTATGCCACTATCATCGAATGCGTGCCTTTGCAATCGAAAAAGTGCCACTGCACTCTTCTCAGAAACAGAATGCAACGTTACTGCAACGATCCTTTCCAAGGATTGTTTTCCATCTGTCCGCCCGTGCTAACCAAATTCCGTCGTGGGTTCAATCCTCACATGAACCGGCCCCCGTGGCTGAAAAGTGTGTGATTCGACCTAAGCGGGAATTCGAGATACGTTGTTTCTTCTCGGTCCCCATTAATAGCGTATCTCGGGGATGTATGATATGATATATATATCCTGAGCGCCGATTGAAGCACCGCATGAAAGCCGTTTAAATGAAATGATGGTAATCCTTAAAAGAAATAGTCTAGTTTATAAATTTTAGGATTGATGTGCAGAGGGAGTAGTTTCGCAGTACATAAAATAAGCGCAATCAAGAATTTCAGAAAGCCTGAGACTAAAGCGGAAGTTAGAAGATTCTTAGGATTAATCAATTTTGTTGGACAATTTAAACCTTATCTCAACAATTTATAGAAGAGTCTACTTTTAGACAGAACAAACTGTGGATGAGACGGTGTTATTAGCAGTGGTTTAATTCCATGCGCCCAAATTATTATGGCGTTTCTTCACCGTGACCCTAGACACTAAACATATTTTGAATGCAACCAAACAAACAAAATCGGTCACCAGCTACGGAACCGCTACACGACGGACGTAGTCATTGACTATAACCGGATATAATTTGCATATTCACTTCACTTATGCACTTTACTTGCTCATCAGTCCAAAATTTAACACGCTCAAAGATTCGGCTAGCATTTGAAGCGTTCTGTAGCTGCAAAACACACAGCTGAAACACGAGCACTACTCAAATATGACGAAGCAAATTGTTGGGAATACTATGTTGGGAAAAAGTTGCCTAAAGAGCAGATTGACCGTATGTCTGAAACGTTATTTGTAGGAACCTTTTCAATGACGATCTTACAATGATATTTATATGGAAGTTTCCAGAACTTTGCAGCGGATTTGTCATGTCAACTAAATAGCATCGAGCCTGTAAAGCTCTGTTCGGTTGTCCATAAAACATAGTTTAGTGGCAATAGAGATAGGTTGAAAGCGGTCATACTTGGGCAACATATTGGATTTGTAGAAACCAGACGCCCGATTGTTGATTCGTGTTTCAAGCTGTAGAATGCTTGAAATGCTTTAGAAGTAAAATCATTACTCGAGTTAAAGTTTGCTTTCGTATTGGAATTTCACGCCCTAAAACGAATAAAATAAAGCATCCTAAAACAAAAAAGGCATTCAAATTAGCGTAGCCTTACCATAAGAAAATACTTCGATCGATTGGCTAGGTATCGCTACCGCTCGATGTCGACAACAAGAAGATGTTTTCTTCCTTCGGAGTTCGCAAAGAACGTGTCAGGATTAGATTGCTGTCGGGATATTACAAAAAAAATCATAATTAATGAATAATTAGTACAGAACAGTAATGGCAACATGCACATTTGTCGCATACTTAGTTGCTTTCTTTTGTATCATGCGCTAACCAGTGTTGAGGTCTACAGGAGCACCATGAAACGCTTGCAATCTAGCGCCAACGTTTGTCATACCAAACGGGACTCACATAGCCTGAAAATATATTTACATAAATTGTGTGCTTGGGATGGTCCCACAGTGTACTTACCTGAGGATGTTTTTGTTTTAGTACAAGCAAGCAAAGCCATTTTTCGTGGTCGTCCTGCTCTACATGAGGATTATGCTCTTGCGGCCCCACCATTCGTTAAAATCACCAAGCATGCTGGTTTGTTTTTTTTTAATTAAATCAATGAACTAATATAGTTTCGGCCATATACTCCTGGTCATAATATTCCTGGTCTGTCAAAGATTTGCAAGATCCGAAGCAGGAATCAAAAAGGTGACCGTTGGGGAGAGAAGGTAATGCTCAAAACTGTATGCGATGAAGGAACGCTCAGTCCCACAAGAGGAAAATCGAGCTACGAATGCGACAGAGATGGCATGAGAAAATGTCTACATTTACAAAAGGACAAAAAGGGATTTAAAAATCTCACACTGCATCAACTGTTGCCTAGGGCACGCTGCAGAAGCTCCGAATGAGTGACTATCCCTGGACAGGGTTAATGGACCAAGTACGATATATTTTCGGCATTTCAGCTCCATTTTTAAATAAAGTTAAAAGAAAAATCATTTCAAAATACCTACAACACATTACTGTCAAAGCAAAAAGAAAAAATGAATCCACAAACACAACACTTACGTTAGGACAATACGCGTTTTGTAATACTTTTTTAATTAAATACTAGGCGCCCTTTATTATCCAACCGTCTGCGAGCTACTTAAACGCACCTATCAAACGGGTCTACTGCTATATCTGCAACCACCGACAGGGCGTGGGAGGTGGGTGGAGAGAGGACAGCGGGTAGGAGGAGACGACGATAATACCACTAAACCGTCGCATCTTGCCGCATTGGCTAGAGCGACTGTATGCTGCTGGCTGCCCGAAACTACCTATCAACTACTTCCTTCCTCCCGATACACGGAAACCACAAGGGGATTTTGTCGTCCCCGTACCATCTTCAACGCGCGCGCGTGTGTGTGTGTGTTTACGCACGAGCACATGCCTCAAAAACAAAGAGATCGCAACAAATTTTAACTGTTTTTCTTCCTCCTCCTTCCCTACCTTGCCACCTCTTATACTTTATAAGTCAGGCGTGTGTGTGTGTCGCTCTATTTCTTCTCTGTTCTTTTATACGTCTAATTGATTCTTTCTATAGTATATATTAAAAAAAAAAAACGTTACGCGACTTACTCTAAATGTACATCAATGGGGGTCCAACACATTTCCCGCCAGTCTCCGTGCTTTGTTTCCTTTATGTACGCTGGGACTGTGTGTGTCATTGCATCTTTTTTTTAAATCATCAAACGTGTTGTGTTCAGTCGGACCCATCGTTTCATATTTTTCCATATTCTTTTACACTTGCATCTCCCCCCTTAGTTGCCCTGTTTCTTCTCCACCTGACGGTACAAACTAGATTACAAGGATTACAAGTAGCTTTTAACCCACACACACACACACACACACACACACACATACTAACAAAAACAGACCCATCACACACACAACACTTGTGATTGTTTAATTTGTGTGTTTACGATTCTTTCTTTTTTTTACACTACTGTTCAACCACATCACCATTGTATGTATACAGTGCACACAACCACACCTATTAACGGCGACATATTTTTCCCTGCCCGCCGCTCGTACAGACATCGTGTTTCTAACTCACTTCGATATCTGGCGATCCCTCCGGCGGTACCTCTCGTACCACGCCACCTTGAACGAGTTTTCTGTACTGTTAATATAACCTAAACAAGGATACCTTAACGATCTACATATGTACAATGTCAGTTTGAAATCAACATATGGTACATGCTGCTCCCCCCCCCCCCCCCCCCTTCCGCCTGCAATCGCACTTGGCCGTCCATCATGCGTATTTTAGATAATCGCTTCTTTTGTTCATCCTTTTTCGTCCACTTTTCGTGCTTGAGTGTGTGTGTGTGTGTTGATTTTATAAAATTTTCTTCGACGTAACCTTCTGTCCTTTGTTTTTGTTTATTTTAATAAATAATTTGGTTCCTTGAAGTAGGGTAAATTTGTTTTCTCTGATATTGTGAGCTGTAGTTGTGTGCGTTTTTTTCCAATTGGAACTGAACATGGAATTAGGCAACAGATTTGAATTTTGTGTGCAGGTTTTTTTGTTTTAATTAAAATATCAAATTTCCTTGAACTCCAGCGGTTAAGTAATGCTCCCTACCAATCACGTGCAGCGGGAGCAGGAAAAAAGCAATTAAAAGTGACATTCAAGAACGATCAGTCAAATTTGATGTAACTGAAACAGTCAATAAATTTGAGAAAAAAACATTTTGTAAACGTTTCCCCTGTGATGAAGGAACAGTTGAAAGACCCAATTTAATAACGGATATGGTTAATCGTCCTGGTATAAAACACCATTTTAGTAAGGCTATCCTTACGCGAGGAATTTAAAAAAATCGTTTTGATGACTAAAAATGGAACAGCTAAAAGAATAAAATCAACACACACACCCACAGACATCTCTCTGTCTCTCTCATCAGTCCTACCGAAACTCAGGCTGTGCAGGCATGTTTAAAACCGAGCAGTACATTACAGTACATTACATGCGGCACTTATGTGTGTATGTGTTGTGTCTGGTCAGTACACCAAACAAACCGACCGATTGTGGTCTCCTCACCCTCGTCGACCCTGCCACTACTACTGACAAAATGCAGCTGCTTTGGGGTCGGAGTTACCGGAGCCGCTGCTGCTGCCGCCGGGGCCGCTACTCGCGCGTGCCGCACCGGCCGACTCACAGCCATCGAGCTGGCCGAGATAGTCGATCGCTTCCTTCGTTTGGCGCTTGTGGGCCGTACTTTCTGCGTCCGCCTGCAAAAAAAGGGGAAAAACAAACAAACAAACACGCGTTATTGATGTAGAGCCGCGCCCTCCTACAGCACTCGGTGCCCCGCAGGCGCGCGTACGTACGTTCGTCGTGAGGTTCAGGAACTCGTAGTACCGGCTGAGTGCCGCCACCATGCGCTTGAAGTTGCCGTTCTTCAGATACGCCCGGGCGATCTGTTCCAGCCCGGGCTCGTCCATTACCAGCTGGCAGATCAGCATGCACACGTGGCTGCCCATGTACGTGTGCTCCATATGGTGCTCCGCCTTTTGTATCACTGCAGCACCGGTGGGATGGAAAGCGGAATAAACATTAGTCAAGGAGGAAGGGGAAAATTTGGAACGTGGGCTCTAACTGGCCGCCGAAACTTACGCTTCGTTTCCGCATCCTCAACACCGGCCGCTTCGGAAGGCGTGTCTAGTATTGCGTTTGTTTTCTCCTCCGCATGACTAAGGGAAGGGAAAACGAAGGAAACAGACATTTTATTAAATATAGAAATAAATATATATGTAATTAATTCAATAATTAAATAAATAAATACAATAGTAAATCGAAGTGAGAGATAAATGGAGAAAATGTGGAGAAAAAAACCCGAAGAGGCCACTATTTGACGCAATTCAAGTATCTTCTTCTTCTATTTTGCGTATTGTGCTACACGGACATGCCTATCTATATAGGCTTTCAAGACTTTATTCAGTACCACGCAGCCGAATAGACAGTTCTTGCTACGAGGGCGTCGGTCCAAATGAGGCTTGAACCCATGGCGGGAATGTTATTGAGTCGTGCGAATTGACGATTGTACCATGGCACATTAGCAATTTATTCTCCATGAATTAAAAAGCAAGCAAATCGGTCAGAAAGGCGGAGAACTGGGTCCCATATGGGAATTGGCCAACAAGCGACGAACCTCGTCATTTCACGTTTGAGAAACTTCACCTTCAAAAAATACTAAAAACACAGACAAATTATGTTTTATGCCCCCGCTGTGTAGCGGATATATTGTTCCTGCAGGTTACTATAAGCGCTTGTGGATGGAACATGATATGGCTGACCATCACGACTTTAATTACTATTCGGTGAAAAATTAGACCGGATTGGGGCCAAACAGCCGACCGTAGAAGTAATTGGTTCCATAGTATGCATTTGAAAAAAAGTCTTAATAATATTAATATTTGGGAAGATGTTTACAGTTCACTATTAGTGTTGGGTTTCATGAATCTTTAGTTTAGATTCACTCATATGAATCATCAGTGATGGGTGATTCGAATCTCGAATCGACTCTTCAAAGATTAATAAATCTCTAAAATTTCATGAATCTCCAAGAATTCATGAATCTCCAAGAATTCATGAATCTCCAAGGATTCATGAATCTCGAAAGGTACATGAATCTATAAGATTCATAAATCCTTTAACATTCATATATCTCCAGGGTTTCATGAATATTTAGAGATGTAAGATTTTCAAAATATTGCATTTGCGCGATCCCACCAAACAACATGTCGTGGAATCAAGCCTCGCATGGACCGTCTTCCAGTAGCAAAACAAACTATCCGGCTGCGTCGTACATGCCAAAAAGTCCCAAAAGCCTGTATAGGCTTCCATGACCATGTAGGTTGTTACGTCAAGAAGAAGAATAATGAGAAGCTCAAGCTCTATGAATCTTTGGAGATGTATGAATCCCTAGAGATTCGTGAGTCTTTCGAGATATATGAATCTTTTGCGATTTATGAATCTTTTGAAATTCATGAGTCTTTCGAAATTCATGAGTGTTCCGAGATTCATGACGTTTTGGAGATTCGTGAATCTTTGCAAACGATGTTCAGATTCATTGAATCATTTCAAAGATTCATTCAGAATCACGAATCTGAATCAAAATTACCCAACACTATTCACTATATCTTTGGCATAATTATTTAGGCATTTGGTTGAAAAAGTGATCAATTATTTTAGTATTTTCTTTAATAATTCCCAAAGTGAACAAATTCTATTGTTTGGTACGCGTGATATGCGTGCAGAGCGACAACATCGCCCGGGTGGTTCTTGCGGACATAAGAGAACACAATTCCAAAGGAAGCCAGTTTCATCACAATTAAAATGTGTGTGGGCAGTAAATATTCTTCAGCTGGATTGTGTTTAAAGGATTTCTATAAATGCATTGAAGTTATTTCAATCTTTATCATTGATGGGTTTTTCCATTCCATTCCAACAACAACAAAAACAAGCAGCACTCGTCAGTTTCTTCTCCTGGCAAAATAAATTAATTTTATATTAAACGATTGTTAGTGTCGAAATTCTCATTTGCTTGAGTGATTTTCAAAATTAAATAAGTGGCCAATGTTAACCGATCGTGATCTTGACTTCACGCATTGCTCGTTATGTGAGATATTACTCGTAATAAGAGATGTCGCTCTAAACAAATCAATAATTATCAAGTGCTGTCTTTCGATTCGATAAAGCGTCCCAAATGTAAAGAAGTAATCCCATTTAAACCTCTAAAAAATGGAGTAAAAAACACTTGAACCACCCACCTGGCCTTCTCCTCCTGCTGGTCGAAGTACGCGACCAGCGCCTTGAAGCCGTCCCGGTTCGTCTCCTTGTCGACGTAGCGCAGCACCTGCTGCCGGTTGTGCTGGCTGGGGCGGGCGAGATGAAGCAGCAGCGTCAGCGCTAGCAGGTGCAGATCGAACACGCACCGCTGCGGCACGTAGTTGGCGATGCGCAGCAGCAGATTCATCGTGTTGTTGATCACGTCCGGTTGCTTCCCGACCAGATGGGCACCGCGAGCTGTAGGTGGGGGAACCATTTGAGTAAAGAAACAAAAAAAAACACCCCGGAAAGCCATAGCAAAATCATCTTTCTCGCTCACCTTGATCGTCGAACGAGTGCGTCAGCGTGATGAGCATGTGCAGCATCGGCTGGAGCAGGTCGCGCAGCAGCACGCCGATGCTCTCCTTGGGCGTCGCGTCGTCCGTCGGGTAGTGCGGCAGGTCCCGGTCGACCTGCCGGTACAGCCGGACCAGTATCTGCACCAGCAGCCCGGCCCGGTGCTCGAGCAGGAACGTTTGGTTCGCGCAGTTAAACAGGCTGACGTTGTTGAGCACCCGCAGGCAGCGCTCGATCTTGCGCAGCTTCGCCACGTCCGGCTCGTGCCAGTCGGCGGCCCGGTCCGGCACCTGCTCGTAGCACTCCGCCACCGTCTTGATCAGGTGCTCGATGCCTCCCAGGTTGCGCAGCTCGTCCTTGAACCACTCGCCCGCCCGCTGGGACGTGAGCGACAGCAGCGACTCCATCGCGAGCGACCCGGCCGTCACGCGGTCCGTATCGATGTGCTTGCCGCCGCCGCCGCCCTTGCCGGCGCCCTTGATCTCCTCGCACAGCTCCTTCACCCGCTGCCGGTTCTTCTGCAGCTGCTGCTGGGCGGCGGTGCCACCCTCCGACAGCCGGTGGTCCGTGTCGAGCAGGTTAAGCATCAGCGCTAGCGAATCGCGATCGAGATCCATGTTCAGCTTGTCCTGCGAGAACACGTACATGATGGCGGCGGTGCACAGTCCCAGGCTCGGGTCCTGGTGGGCGTCCGACAGCGCGCGGAAGAACCGCGTCACGACGCCGTGCGCCCGCACGTGCATCTTGAACGCCGGCTTCATGCACTTGGTCGCGAGCTGCAGCGCCGACAGGCACCGGGTCGAGATCGGGTTGTCCGGGTGCAGGGCGCTCAGTATGTAGTCGACGTCGTCGTCCATCTCCTGGAACTCGCCGATCTCCTGCATCTGGTGCGAGTTCTTCACGTTGCGCACGATCGTGTAGAACGGTTTCGTCTGCCGGTCGCACCGCATCTTCGCACCACCGCCACCACCACCGTACTCGTCGTCGCCCCCGTCCGTTTCGTCATCGTCGAATGCGCCCGCCGCACCATCGTACGCGTCGCCGGCTGCGTGCTGCGCCCGTCCGTACTGATAGTACGACGGCATGCTGCCCGCTCCCCGAGCCTCAGCACCACCACCGGTACCCTGCAGCCCACCGGACTGCACGCCGCCCGCACTACCGCCCGCACCGAACGTTTTCATGCGCTTCGAGCGGGACGGCATGGCGGACGGTGGCGCATCGCCGTCGAAGAACGCTCCATCAAAGTCGAGCTGGCTCGGGCCGGACGATCCACCTCCGCCGCCACCGCTGCCACCACCACCACCTCCACCGCCCCCACCGGCTCCAGCTCCGACCAGTCCACCAGCGGCCTCGTGCCCATCGCCGTCCACATCATCGTCGAAGGCACCGTCCGTCGCGTACGCATGGTGGTGGTTGGCCAGCAGGCCGCCGTCCGACACGCCGACGCCGGCCGCCCCACCCCCAACACCACCGCTCGCGCCCGCACTACCACCGCCACCGGGTGCATCCCCGCCCGCCTTGCCGTCCTGATCCAGCAGCCCGTTCCCGTGGTCCCATTTGTGTTTGTACACGTGCCGCTTCTTGGTGTCGGTCGCCCCGTCGCTCGAGCCGACCAGCGGGCGGCTCTTGAAAATGGTGCCCTTCTTCTGCAGCACCAGCCGCATTGGGGCCGGCGGTACGGTCGGCTCCTGGGCAGGCGCCGCGGCGGCGGACGGCGCCACTGTCGACGTTGGCGTTGCCGCACTGCTCGACGTCGACTGCTGCTGCTGTTCTGTCCCGAGTGCGTCGCCATTATGTCGCTGCTCACCACCACCACCACCGCTGGTACTCTCCGGCCCGGCAGGTGCAGACGGTTCGCCAAGATAGTCGGGCGGCACCACGTTCTTCTTCCGGCGGCTGTACTGGCGCGTCACGCTCGGCTTCGGTGCCACCGCCGGTGCTTCCGGGGCCACAGCCGCTTCGCCCCCCGTGCCGACGGCGGATGGTGACCGATGCGGCGGCATCGGCTCGCCCACTGTCGCCTCGTCCCGCGGCTGCTCCGCCTGCATTGTGTCCGTCTGCTTTCGGGTGCGTTTTTCGCTCACCGTGCTGGTACCGCGCACCACCACATTGTTGTTGTTGTTATTGTTGCTCGCTGCGGCACGGTTCGTGCGGCCGGATCGACCACCGACGCGCAACAGTAGCGGCTGCTTCGCCCCAGTTCCCTCCGCGCCCTCCGCGCCCTGCTGGTCGTCCGCCGGATTGCTGTGCTTCATCTTGTTTCGTGTGACGCGTGCACCGGCAGGGACAACATTCTTCAGGTTCAGCTTCAGCACCTCCACCCGCTCGGGGGCTGCTGCTGCTGCGGCCGGCAGCAACTCAACCGACGACGGCGGCACGGTCTCGGAGGAGCAAGCGGCAACCGATGTCGTGGTGGTGCAGGCTGCCGCGAGCGCAACGGTTCCCCCGCGAAGCAAACCGCCCGGCTGCGGGTGACTGTTGTTGTCCTGCGTGTTTTCACTCTCCGAGTAGACGTCCGAGGGTGGGGCGGCCGCCGTCGAGCTGTTCTGGGACAGTTCCAGGTCGCTGCCGCAGTCGCTCGAGCCGCGGCTGTGGATGATCTGGCAGTCTTCGCCCGGCGCGAGCGTATGCTTCGGCGTGTTGTTGTCCGACGACGCGCTGCCCAGTATCGAGCTCTGGGAGTCGAAGTCGTCCCCGCCGGACAGGGAGGAGAGGGTGCGGAACACCTCGTACGTGTCGGTGCCGGGCAGCGGGAAGCTCGGCCGGGGCAGCACCGCCGCTGCCGGTTTCGCCGCGGTCGAGGACGACACGGACAGTGGATGTTGCTGCTGCTGCTGCTGCTGCTGCTCGCCGTCCGAAAGCTCTACCTTGCTGCGCTTGGACGATACCCGGGCCTTTTCCCGCTCGATCGCACGCTTCTTGAAGTTGTACTTGCTGCTGCTGCTCTTGCTGCCCTTGCCGGTCGTGGTCGGCCCTGCCGCCCCGCTGCCGCTGCCCGGTGTGGTCGAGCCGGGTGCAGCGGTCCCCCCTGCGCCGCTGGTCGTGCTGCTGATCAGCGGCTTGCCGCCGAGCGATATCTTTATCTTCAGCTCCGATTTGGCCGGTGCCGGTGCGACCACGGCCGCTTCGCCCGATCCGCCAGCTGCCCCGCCTGCTGCTCCGAGCTCACCGCACGGTGCCGGGGGTGTTGCGGTGTTGTGCGGAAATGGTTCGATCGGTTGATTGTAGAACGGTTGCTGCTGCTGCTGCTGCTTGAAATAGTCGACCGAGCTGTCGTGGACGGTCGTCGTCGTCGTCGTTGGTCCCGTCGCTTCGGCTAGCAGCGTGCGCGGTGGCAAATCTCCATCAAAGTCCTCCTCTTCCTCCTCGTCGTCCTCCTCCTCTGGCTGCTGCTCCTGCTGCTGCTGCGCCTCGAGCGGCTGGTGATGGTGATGATGGCCGTAGTGATGCTGTGGGGCCGGCGTCGGCGGCGTACTGTTGTTCGTCGAAACCTCTTCACTGTCGGTACTGATCAGCATCGACGTACCCTGCGCGGAAAGTGACGGAAAAAAGCGGAATCAGCTAATTGTTCCTTTTTTTTCATTTTTTTTAATAAATTCCTACTTAATCATGCGCTTAACAAACGAACAAGCACACTTGTCGGAAGGTGAAAACATTAAAAAAAAGGAAAAAAAACTCTCAACGGCGCCTACTGCTCCACCTTCCCATCTCTCTTGAGACGCGCAAAAAGGGCAACAAAATAATGATCTGCCAAACTCCCTTGTTTACAAGGCATGCTCCTGCTGCTGCTGCTGCTGCTGCTGCTGTGTGACGTCACAAAGATTGCTCGAACAATAGTGCGGCTCCGCAGCGGGCGGGAGGGTGCTGGCGCGCGCACACTTTTTGCGTGCGTGTATGGGTAGACGTGTAAAGCCTATTTGACACACACACAATATACAATACTGTCGCCCTACAAGTCCAGGGGTCATCAACGTTCGCCTGCTAGAACGTCAAAACAAAATAAGCTGGGTAACTGTACCAGATTTCCGCAGGCTAGTGCAGCAGTTTTACAATAACTACTTATTCACCTACGTTTTTTTATTTTTTTTTCATGAAATTGATGTTATTTTCGATGATAAACTATCGTAATATGTTACGCTATTTATTAATTGCCATTTCAAATCCATTTTTTTAAACTTATTCGTAAAAATGCAAATATTGGTTTTGCTCCTATTTTTGGCAGTTTGTTCCTATTTACGGTAACGCGAATATGAATCAGAATTGTTTTTATCAATTAATGTTTATAGGTAGTAAATTATGTTTATAAGAGTTTAACGCTCTTGCTTTCCTAAGATTGGTGTAAAAAGCACTTTAAATATTAACTTTATGTTGCTCATTTTGGTCATCGTGCTGCCCGTTTACACTGCCTTTTTGATTTGATGTACAGTTATGATTCAAATTCCGGACATTCGGCATGTTTTTATTGGATATCTTTATAACCAGTCCCTGAACACGCTGCATTTTAATTTTAGATGTTTGACATGATGTACTAGAATAAATTAAAAATGTATAGGCCCTGATGACACGGTAAATAAATATTTTCTGTCGGTCAGTTCACCACCGGAAGCATTCTTAGTAGTTTTGCTAATAACCGACGCCAGTATAATTTCGTCTAAAATTCTTATAAATCTTATCCGGATTCATTGAAGTACATCGGAATTCATTACAGAAGTATTTATCAACGTGATAACAGCAGTGTTTTTACATATTGTGCCCTGAAGTTCACTAAAACACGTATTTCATACTGTCCGGAATAAAAAGCGAGATTTTTTATCTTGTTTTTAATTCCGGACAACCGGAGTAAATTGTGATTAATTGCATAAAAATATGTGTTTCGACAGTGATAATACCAATTTCAATAAGACCGTCGTCTTTACCATTCCAGGAGGACACTGACACTCAGAATTGGGTGTTCGTACTTTAAATACGTTAAAAACAAAAAAAAGTTGTAGTGTGTGTGCCAAAGCCAAGATTATTGTCGAAATTTTGTGGCTGTATGGAATTTAAATCAAAACGTCCGTAATATGAAGCATGAAGTTGAAAATGTGCGGAAAATGAATCAAAATATCGTTGTTAATTTATGCATTTTTGCAATGTTTTAAGTAAATGTATGTCAAATCTTTTATGTTTTATCAAAGTAAGAATGTTTGTTTCAGTTAACTTAGGTATTAGGTTGAATTAGTAAGGAAATATAAAATGCCAAAAATGTCTTCAGTGTCGAAATTCCTAATTCGAAGCAATACGGTACAAACAAAGCAACCATGGAAGAAAAGTGACAGCTTGACAGTTATAGCGTACGGCACTGACTGACTCACAAATAAGTACTTTTCTATTAACTTATTGCATTAATCGTGAATTTATCGCATTTGATAGAAGAAATATCGTAGTAAATGTCGATATTTTCACATAAAAATTGTGAGACATTTTTTACCGCTTTTTACATAATTTCACGTGTTTAGTTACCCTGCCAAAAACTAGTAGATTTACCCTAATAAAAATAGTTTATTTAAAAAATCTTCACGAAAAAACTCTAAAAACATGGCTTTGGCAATTCATTTCGTTCGACTTCTGGAACCATTTGCCGACCCCTGCCGAAAGCGATAGAGGGCCGGAAAGAAATGCGACCGGCTGCTGCTGCCGTCTGCCGGGTTACCCGCGCCACTCTGCCACCGCCGCCATCTTTAACACACGCGCGCGCGCGAAAGTGCCAATAGATGTCGGCGGAACGAAGGGCTCGACACACACACACAATCTGTAGGATGCACATGCAGGCACAAACATACACACATACATAGCAGCGCACACAGAGTGTCATGTGGGTCATGTTTCCCCCTTTTGTTTGTTGTGTATCGCCCGTCGTGTTGTTCCACTTTGCTGCAGCAGTGGGTCCGCCGCGCGAAGCGAATGAAGGAAAATTTCACCCACAGCAACTTACCAGTCATCGGCATGTGTGCAGCACACGCCGTGTGCGTTTGATAGCAGAAAAGCCACAACTGTAGGCAACCGCCGGACAATGATAATATAAAAAACGACACCCAGCTCTTTAGTGGAAAAGCGCGGGCAAAATAATGCTGCTGAGCAAGGCAACACACAGTTTACGTCGCACGGGCACGGTGCTTTTTTCTCTTTGGCACGACACTTCTACAAATGGGGTTAGTGAGGAGGGGGGAGGGGGGATCGAAGGTATTGGGGATGAGGGGGGAATGTAAAAGGCACTTGTGGGAGGCACCGGGTGAACGCGAAAACTTCGAAACCCTTTAACTACGGCTGTTCGTGCGAACGAGCGCGCGCGCGTGTAACTGTGGCTCGACGCGCGGAGCGAACAAATATGAATGCACCGTACGGCCTCCTGCTGCTGCTACTCGACGGACGAATGGTACGTTACAGTTTTCAAACACACGCACACAGCCGCACCGCAACCGCCTGTATGCCGCACTGTCTACAGCTGTAGGGCCCGGCTAAAGCGGACGCACACAGCGACACGGGCGGGTTTTCCGTGTGTGCGCGCGCTCTAACACCCGTGGCCATCCCCATATCTACACGTCATGTGCGCGCGCGCGTGTGTGTGTGTGGTGGTGCGTGTGGGTTAGATATTGACTCGCACACTTCACGTCAGTAGGCGAAAGGAGAAATCGAGATAGGGCAGGGTTCGTGTGCTCGTGATGAAAATTGGTGGCATCGGAGGTACAATTGTTTGATTTTTTTTCAATTATTTTAATACATGACTTTAAGCCTCTGTGAATGTAGCTCGGAAACATTATTCGGGAATCTGAGGAACTAGTGTTTGGTAAATCTGATTCTGATTCATGAGTCTTAATGAATCTTTTAAATGATGAATGAATCTAAATCTCACAAGATTCATATAGCTCCAAAAAATCGCGAATCTCTAGGGATTCATCAATCCCAAGGGATTCGCCTACTGTCGTGCGAATAAACCACTGTACTACGGGGTCGCGCAAATTCAATATTTTGAAAAGCATACATCTCTAAAGATGTATGAATCCCTGGAGATTTATGAATCTAAATAGATTCGTGAATCTTATAGGTTTATGAATCTTTGATGATTCAAGACTCTTTCAATATTCATGAATACTTAGTGATTCGTGAATCTTTAGAGATTTATGAATCTATATGATTTTGGAATCTTTGGTGATTCGATTCGCGATTCGAATCTCTCGTGGCTAAAGGTTCATATGAAATTATGTTTGAAAAATTCATGAAACCCAACACTAGTATTAAAGAGCTGTCATACTCAAGTTGCGACAACAATTGCATTGCAAGAGAAACAAACCGATTTGTTTGATATTGTGTTGCTGCAGGATTATTTTTGGGCCCATTGGCACATCAAATACAAATTAGAACCATATAAAATAAACTTGTTTTTTAAGTCATCTTCAAGAGCAAATATACGTTCACAATTCTTATAAAAAATAAAAATAGTCTGAACGTATTGCTGCGGAACTGTATCTGCTGCCACAACATTTTCATATACCCGAGTCTAATTGTAATGTGGTTCATTTAGGTGGCAAACGGACAAACTTCAGGACAAACTATAAGATTCACGAATCCATGAAGATTTATATTTCTCCAGGGATTCATGTATGCTTTTCAAAATATTGAAGAAGTGAATATCAACTTAAGAGCTCTGCGATAGGTTTGCTGTTCGGAAACAGTAATGCCTCAAAAAGGCAAGTAACCGAATCGCATTCATATTGAAGTAACCCGTCGGTGAAGGTCTTTTCTAACTTTAGTTGTTCTTTTCTAACCTTAGTGGACCGATAGGTTTATCCACGACAAATTTCTACAGGATTAGAACATTGCAGTACTATTTTATTATGTTCCAACCGATCGAACAGATCTAAAACTGCGGCTCGTGGATTAAATGCGGCCCTAAAAAGTCGATAAAGATTTTAATGAACAACTCATTTTTGTTGTTTTTGTATTATTGTGTTTGTGCTAATTTGATCAAAATTAATATACTTGCTATTTAAAGACAAAACTCAAGCATGAATGCTCTTAAGCTGGAGAAAATGATATTTTTAGTTTGTTTTTTTCATATCAAACAAAAATTTAAACGTTCAGGGAACGTCAAAATGATCCCCAACAACTGCGAGCCAAAACAGCCGCCGATCTAAACAGTTTGCGATTTTTATAAATAGAGAAACTAATTTGAAACCCCAGAAAATTTAATGCTGGAGCATAGTTAAACACACTGTAACAAATTTTCATCGCAAAAATCGCCCAAAAAATCGCAAGAAAGTGTGCACAACACACCTTACCAACAAACCCTGCAAAGCATAAGAACGAAATGATGGCAAACCATATGTACCTTACATTCAGGTACGGCGGCACAATACTATGTCTGTAACGGAACCGCCTTGTTCTACCCGTGAAGCTATTTGTTTGTTTGTACGTGAGTATGTTAAACCATTTTCCTTCTACAGAAAGGGAAAGCTCCAAAAATCAACTGAACAAATAAAGTTGAAGTAACGCACAAACGGACTGTGTGAAAAAAGAAGCCATACAACGTTGCAGCAATAATTTTTACAATACAATTTACAGCCATTACGAAATTATTATATTTTTTTTTACCTTGGAGATGCGCAGCAGGATAGGCCGATGCTCGCCGGGCGATGGCAGCGGCGTTGTCACCGTCGTTGTGCTCGGCTTAACCCCGTACCGTCCCTCCCCACCGGAATGGTAGCCGCCGGCCGGGGAAGAAGAGGAGGACACGGGCCGCTGTGCCATCGGTTGGTACGTCGCCGTCGTCACGTGGGCATCCTGATGGAGCTGCTGCTGTTCGAGCACACCGGCAAAGGATGGGTCGGTGGCCGGCGGTCCCAGGCTGCCGTACTCGGGCGTACCGAGGGTCGGCTGATGATTGCCGGTCGACCGCCCCGCTACCGTCCGGCCGTAATCGTTGCTATCCTCGTCCTCGTTGTAGTTCACCACCCGGTTCCGTATGCGGGACGAGTTGCGTTTCGGTTGCTCCTGCTGCTGCTGCTGCTGCTTCTGCTCCTGGTCGCCGGCTCCGGGCGCTGCCGGTTCTTTTTTCGCCTTCTTCGGACGCTTCTCCTTCTTCTCCTTCTCCTTTTTGGGCGGTTTGGCGCTGGCGGCTGGCTTACTACGCCCAACCGCACCACCACCATCCGCCGGTTCGAGCGATTTCTTTTTCCGGCCCGGTTTTTTCTCCTTCGTAACGGGTAGCGTGTGCAGTAGCTGCTGCTGCTGCTGCTGCTGCATGGCGTAACCGAGACCGGCGTCACCGGTGTGCTGCCCCACGTTCGCCGACTGGGGCCCGGTGGGCGAGAACTGCGGGGTCGCGGCGGCCGCCGGCAGCGGTTGATAGAACTGTTGCTGCTGGGGCGATGTCGTCGTCACGTTTGCCCGGTTGCCCCACAGATCGGATGGGCCGGCCGCACCGTACCCACCGCCCGCCGCGTTCGCCCCGTACGGCGAGTGATGGCCGAGATGGTCGGTCGGGGGCGGTGGCGGCGGCGGCGGTATGGTGTTGCGGCTTTTGAAGAACTTGCGCGGCCGGGCCGGCTCGCTGTTGTTCGAGCCGAGCAGATTGTTGACGACGCTGTCCGGCGATTCGCCGGTGCCGAGGTCCAGCCCGGTCGCATCCTTCAGATCCACGTTATTGTACTCCGCAACTGTAGCGCAAAAGCAAACGAAGGGAACCATTAGTACAGCATTTAATTAATCTTTTAATTGTATACTTGGCGCAACAGTTTTGACTAATTTTGCTTCATCCAAAGCATGCATCGTGGTAAACATACTAGAGCAAGTGTGTAGGTTCTTGCAATCAACATGTTTCCCTAATTCCTTATCATATTGGCTCACGTGCCAATCTTGTGAGCGCATTTTGCAATCGTCTTTGAGATTTGATTTGGTGCGTTGACCCGTCCGTTTCGATCGATTTTTTTTGAATGCTGAACTTTACTTTAAAAACAAAATGCAACTTCCTGGAAGCAATCGAGCTAAACTTCCAGGCTTGACGTGAATTGAGATTGAAAATGAAATAAAGCTAATTAGTGCGACCTCGCTTGATCTTTATTTTAATTACGATCAACACAAGGGACGCTAGTGTTCGAGAAGATTACAGCAAGGAATGGAGCCCAAAAAATAAATAAATACAATTTTCCTGCGAGTTACGAGGTTAATGCATTCCGATGACATCAGCAATTAGAGTAAGTGCATCAATTATGGATATAGCAGCACCTATTACGGCTAGAACGAACAATATTTTAGCTCTAAACCAGATGATTTGCTTTCTGAAGCTACGAATAGACTTTGTTTAAACAAATATGAACATTATAAAACCTTTGTGCTTCAGTAACTCCGTCCTGGCCACTTCCACTTACATAATATACCACCCTTTTTAAAATGTGTAGTCTAGATGTTTGACATCTCTTACCATTGTGCTACGAGCAGCACTGTAAGAGTTTTAGATATTTTTAAACATCGAACCCTGATTTTATCTAAAATTTATCATTTTGGAGCCAATGACTTCACGGTAAAATTTCGCAAAATTCCTATAAAAAGTGCGTTTTATTTTTTCGTATGTCTATCAATGTCACAGCATGTTATGGACGCATTGGTTAAAACTTTTGGTCATTTTAGTCGCAGTGCAAAGTTTACAAGCGACCAAATCGGGAATTTCGTTGTTATTTTCGCAATCGAAACGAATTGATATCCATGTTAAGCATGAGTGATGAACAAAATGTTACAAATTAGAACCAATTTAAACAAAATAACGAAGAAATGATGGCATACGAAAAAAAAAAATTAAAATTGTTCTTCCCCGATCGTTTAAAATTGAACACATCCCTACCAGAATGTTTAAAAATTTCATTAATGCTTGAATAATAGCTACGCTTCGTCATTTAAACCAGCTTCTTAACATAGACCTTTGTGATCTGCACTACTTTGCGCATCGCGCGGAAACAGTAGACGGCATACAGTTTTCAACTGATAAGAAGGTTTGCCGAGCGTGTTCAAACCAGTGTTTCAATGTGTGTTATCGATATTATAGCAAATTTGCACATTAGCAGCATTCTACAAGGATTAGCTCTGCGATAGTGATCTAAAATGATTATTTTAACGTATTTTATGTTTTTCACACACTTAATTATGTTCCGTTAACCGATTATTGCTTGTTGTGGGTAAAAGCCACAATGGAAAAAGAGTTTTTTGGTGTAGCATACACGATTCATGGCTCATTGCGAAACGCTGGCAACCCAAAACAAAATAAACGTCATAAGGATGACATGCTATAGCCATAATTGATACTCTTTGACCCTGGTGCGAATCAATTAGGATATGTTTGCCATTTTTACAATTTTCAAATTTTAACCAAAAAGCCATTTCTGTTAGATTGGACAATTCTTGTATCTACACAAAACATCTAATTTTGTTAACTAAATAATGTTGACATGATCATTCTGCGGGTTGTTGAACTTCTTTGCATCTTAGCATATTCCCAGCTTGTTATAGTGAAGGTCTAGCTTGTTCTAAAATTCCGCTTTAATGCTAAACACGCTTTACTAACATGTCCCGATAACATCTTCTGCACCTCGTGTTAATTTGATGTTAATTTTGGTTGTTAAAAAATGTGCCTCACAACCCCGATAGCAGACTTATTTATGATTTTTGTATCCTCATGGCTTTATACACTACGCGAAATTAAAATAGTACCACCAAGTTTTTTTGTTGCAATAATTGTGGATTTGCATTTCCGGCAATGATTTTTCTAGTTTAGAATGTTAAATTAACCTGTTTTAACTTTCAAGCACAGCTTTAATATATTGTTAATAGTGCAGCTTTAATATTTGTTTTACAACTTGAATATATTGACGGGATACAAGTGCGTAATAAAAATAGGACCAATTGGACATTTGAAAAAAAAAATGGTTCTAGGAACATTCTAGCAAAGAAACACATACCATTGATACAAATTAGTTCAATGAATCGCTAACTTATAGGCAAAAATATATATTTCGTTGAGTGATACTCGATCTGTTCCAAATGCTCACAAACAGGGTAACCAAATAATTTTTTATCTGGTGTCGGAGCTGGATAGCATGCTGATCACTTGATCACTGCAATAAGATTGTCAAAAATCCAGCCTTAAGTAATCCAATCCATGCTTGTAATGACTTGTTCACACTTTAAAACTGTTTACAGGTCTATTTGTGTGTCAAACTGTTTCATCAAGATAATTTCAAGTATTTTGGTTCATTTTCCGACATTTTATGAAATTAGATCTCGTCCGGTAGCAACATTTTTAATTGACAAAGCTTCCCTGCTAATAAGTGAATCGCCATGAACGTTACTGTAAGAGTTCAGGTTCAACGTAAAATTGGTGTTTACGTTTATCCGCATCAGTGGTAATCATAATAATCCAACATGGTATTCAAGTTTGAGCTTAATTTCAACGTTCATACTTTCCGAAAAATTAATACGACTTACACGGGTTTCCAAACTACCTTCGAATGTAAACATTGTTTTTCACCGCGTGCAAGAAGTTATTCCAAATCACTCTGATATTTGATTTACATCATAATAATTTTAAATTTCTTCAGTATGATTTTCAACACTTAACGGAGCAACGGTTAACGGATGATGAGATGCGGCTTCAAAACTCCGGTGAAAAAACGATGGCATCAGACCGTTGAGGTGTTGAAAATCATATTGATGAAATTGCAAGGATTTCCGAGTCATTTCAACAACATTTTCATTGCTTGCGAGGTGTTTTTCAACAGCTGTCAAATGTTCTATTTGCATCACGAACATTTTTCAGTTCTTCCATAACGATTTTCAACGCGTCTCAAGATCTTCCAGTTCCTTGTGGTGTGTTGAAAATCATGTGTAGGAACTGAAATTTTATTTTGATGCAAATACACCGGTCTCATTTGCCGGTCTCATGGTACAGTTGTAAACTCGTACGACTTAACAACATGCCCGCCATGGGTTCAAGCCCCAAACACGTGCCGCCATACGTAGGACTGACTATCCTGCTATGGGGGGTAATCCAAAAGTCATTGAAAGCCAACCCCACAAATGGTACAGGCAGGCCTTGACCAACAACGGTTGTTGAGCCAAAAAGAAGAAGAAATACACCATTTGACAGCTGTTGAAAAACATCATGGAGGCGGTGAATAATGATGTGCACATATGAAAGCGACTTGGAAAACCAAGTACAGATTATTACAGGGTTTTCCAAGTCAGTTTCGAGTGTAAACATTGTTCTTCGCCGCATCCAAGTTGTTTTTCAACAGCTGCTCAGCAAGCTGCAGCAAGCAGCAAGCAACAGCTGAAGCTCAACAGCTTCAAATTGAAATTTCAGTTTCAACACATGATTTTCAACACATAACAAAGAACCGTCAAACTCAATCCAGCTTGAGACGTGTTGAAAATCATGCTGTAATAATTAAAAAAATATGTTGAAGGAAATGAAATATCAGATTGGTGTGGAATAACATTTTGCTCGCGATGGATAGCAATGTTTGCATCCGAAAGTGACTTGGAAAACTCTACAAACCTCATCAAGAATCGCTTACGTTGGTATATATGCAATTGTATCATACAGTTTGTTATACCACTATTTTTAACAATGAAAATGGTAATCATGCACGATTTTGATAAGCTATTGTTAACTGATACACAGCTGTTGTATTGATTCTTCACCTATCTGTCGCTGAAACCTTGTTTTT
Source organism: Anopheles coluzzii (assembly GCF_943734685.1). Lineage (NCBI taxonomy): Eukaryota > Metazoa > Arthropoda > Insecta > Diptera > Culicidae > Anopheles > Anopheles coluzzii. Next base: position 14,262,404 of record NC_064669.1, read on the forward strand.
GCTCCGAGTTTTATATGAAAAGCTGTAGTTGTTGACGTTTTTCACTATCCTGCTGACTCAATTATCTGTTTAAAACGATTTTTGATCCATCTTCAAGGTCTTAATATAACTTTACCATATTAACTTTTGCATTCAACCTTATTTTCATACGCCAGATGTTGCGATCAGTCTCCTGGTATTTTAATAAAAAAATGATATAGATATTTGCTCGTTTTGAGTAACACATTCTTTTCTGATGATTATTAATCAAAACTAAACCATAACTTATACGAAATCTCGAGAAAAAAACATAAAGCTGTTTAACGCGGTGGTACTATTCATATTTCGTACCTGTTTTGAGGAATATTTCTGCCAAAATGTAATAAAGTAATGTGCTTAAAAGGTGTAAACCAGGTTATTTTAACATTCTGAACTAAAAAAAATCCTATTCGGAAAGGCAAATCTAGAAATATTGTTTAAAAAAAACATGGTAATGCTATTTTAATTTCGCTCACTGTATATGACGCACTGGTTAAAAAATAAACAGCCATAGCCATGGTTAATGTAGCTTTTAAATTATCGCTTCGATCGTTCCCGTTTCTATCTAACTTACAACTCCCAACGGCGACAAATAAGTGGCAAAGACGGAAAAATATTTTTCCAATTGAAGACCACAGAAATTCTAGTGTTTCAATGTCTAAATGTTCCACTCTCAGCAAAGAAAAAAAAGTGTAAACAACACCTTTTACACACTACAACCGCATGCTTTGCTAGTTTCTGCTAGCGAGGCGATTCCATCATATCCTTACCATAGCTTCGGCTACGTATCGAGGTAAAGCTGGTGATGCCCCAGCGGCCAACCAGCCCGGCCGACCGTCTCGGCGCCGGGCAGTTCTCCTTCCGCCGCTCCTTCAGCAGCGATTCCAGTGGGACCACGACGCCCTGCGGCTTGTTCCACTTCGACATGGCAAAATTGTGTAAAAGTCTGTATGTAAACGTACGCTCGCTCGCTCGCTCGGTCACTGCGTGTGGTATGAATCCGCGCCGCGTTGCGGTTGTCTGCCCTATAAAGGGGGGCGGTAGGTGGTTTTGGGGTGGAAGGATTTTTTTTACTGAGGGTCCCCCTTAACCCCTAACGCCATTACCGACGGCAAGGACAGCGGTGGTCATCGCCTTGCCCCTCACAGTAGTGTTTGTTGTTTTTCGGTCACAGCGTTGCCTGCTCTCAACAGTTTGCTGGGACCTCCTTCGCATTGCCGCTGCTTCTTTGTTTTTGTTTGCTTTTTTGTTGCTGTTGTTGTTTTTCACTTCACTGGCACTGCTACACCGCTACACCTTCGTGTGCTGCTGCTACTAACTTTTCCACCATCGAGCTGGGGGGGGGAGGTCTTTCCCTCTTCAGCCCCGCCGGAACCTAAAACGGGAAACAAAAAAACGCAGCAAAACGTAAGACACAATGGCGGGACAAGGGGTGGTGTTGAGGCAACACGGTCAATTCCGGGATTTCTTGTTCTTCCGCTTCTTCTTCACTAAAGGATGCACCACTCGCTCCCACGCTTCCTCGCCTGGATTGCACGCGCCGGCGGGTTGATTGAAGACTTCTTCTAGCACGGGGCCGGATCAGCGGTTGATGGCGACACGGGGTGTGTATGTGTGTGCATTGATTGGCATGCAGCTTGGAGTTTGATTGCTCGAAACACGACGGGGAAGGCGCAGGCGAGTGGCGGGACACGGTGAGCGGTTTTTTTTTTTTGCTGTTTTCGGATCAAAATGTTTGGTGGTGGCCTGAAGCAATTGTGGCGTCCGAGCGCCTGTCACCAAGTGGAGCCACAGCCAGCTTCTCCAAAACGCATCCACACAAAAACACACACACACACACACACACACATACATGTGTGCAGCATTTCACCGTGCCGTTCCGGAAATAGCTTCACTTTTTCTTGCGGACGGCGCCACGGGCTCCCTCCCTCGACCGGTTATAATTTTTTTTTAATTTTTTGGTTTCATTCAAGCAAGTACACTTACACCGCGAGCAAATGCCGCAAATCGCTCGGAAAAGAGGACAATGCAAAACACTGTACAGTGGCTGGCTCTGGTCACCGAAAAATAAAAACTACACACACCCACACATGCACACAGCAAAAATGAAGAAAGATGAAGATGATGACGGTGTGATGATGTTGGTAATGATGCTGCTGCTGCTGCTTTCGATGCTGCTGCTGCTGCCTGCTGTCGGTCGGAACGAAATCAAACTGTCAAAAATCTTCTCCCATCTAGCGACGACAACACAAGCACACACACACACAAAGAGCAGGAGAGAAAGAGAGAGAGAGAGAAAGAGTGTGTGAACGCATGTGAGAAAGTGAAGGGAGAGCAAGAGAACGCTACAGCGAACCAGCGAGAGAAGCCGTCCCCCGTTTGAGAAGTGTTTTTCGAGACAAAACGATAATCACTTCTTTCTATAAATCTATATTTTTTCCACTTTACACAACTGTCAAGCTCTTTTTTTGTTTTTTGATTTTTAAAATAGCAAAAAAACAACAACAACAAAAAGAAGTGAATCCCAAAAAGGGAATGAAGTGCAGCAATTAGAATTGTTCTCGCACACACACACACACCTTTCTCTCTTTCTAGCTCTGTTTCACCCGGCGCACACACAGGAGTGTGTGTGTGTGTGTGGTCATTGAGGAGTGTTGACCAGCCAGAAGAAGAAGAAGCAAGAATAAGCAGCAACAACAACAAAAAAAAACACAAAATAAAACAATACCAACAACAGCGGCATCGGCTGAATTGGATTGCGCGACTGTTGACTCATGGTGCGAGGGGGAGGAGGAGTGTGGGCAACATAGAGCGTTTGTTGTTGTTGTTGTTGTTGTTGTTGTTGTTACAAAAAGTAGATCCAAAAATTGCACACAATTTGACGAAACAGCGAGCAAGAGAGAGAGAGAGAGGCAGAAAAGGGGTTCACGTAGATGGAATGTAAAAAGGTGCGTGTATGTGTGCGTATATTTGACAGACGCGTTGTCGGACTGCATTTACAGAGAGCAAAAGAGAGGGCGAGAGAGAGAGAGAGAGAGAGAGAGAGAGAGAGAGAGAGAGAGAGCGAAATGGTATGACGTTTCAATTATTCATCAATACTAAACCGACACAAAAAAGAAATGCAATTAATTTTACGTTGTACGTATAGAGCAGCCTAGTACATTACGGTTGGACAGACGAACCCTTACACCGAAAGGTGATTTAATACTTTTAATATTTTAATGTAACGATAACAAAAAGAAACGAAAGGGAACGAAGGGACGGCAACACCAAGCGTTCGCAGTTGCGTACACGCACACCAAAAAGGAAAGGCGCATTCCACTTGCATCGGGCGAGCGAATCGACGCACCTTCCCCGCCACTCCAATCGGCATCCCTCCGGACCCCTGGTCGTCCGTGCAGGGGGGGGGGGGGTTCAGAGTCATTCACGAGACGACGGAGGAAAAAAAAAAACAAAACTAAAACCAAGAGCTACCGTGTGAGACTGTGCTGAGTAACAAAGGCCAAAAACAAAAAAAAAACAACAACAACAAAACATGGCCGCACACCGTGGACCACACAGCTTCGTGTCTGGAGGAGGGTCGTCCTTTTTGTTTTTTTTTTTTGGGACAAATTTTCCCCAAAAATTACACTTTCACGCACATACACACACATACACGTGTTAAGGGCACTTGGCGTTGCACTGGTTATGGTTGTTTGTGGGGCTGACGGGCTGTTTTTTACCTTCCCGCAAAGGGCGCAAAAGGATGATAAGAGTTCAGCACGAAGGTGGGGGCCCGAGGCCAGGAGGGGATGGCCACATAGAAAACGTCAGCCGAGAATGCAAAGGGGAACGGGATGAATGATGAACCAAGGGACGGGGGGGGGGGGGGGACGGGGGGGGGGGGTATAATAAAATCATGCTTTTTTTAGGCAGAAAACGAGTTTTCGGGTTTTCCTGTTTCTCAGGCTCAGCCTCGCAGCACGAAAGCGCAACGAAAAGGTGGATGTGAGCGGGAAGGGAAAGAGGGAGGCGGATAGGGGGTGTTTGCTTCTAAATTTACCTTTTTCCTCTCACTGAAACCTCCTTCTCACTCACACACACACACACACACAAGCGCGCGCGCACGCACGAACAAGCTCGCTGAGTTAACTCCTCCGCAGAAAGGAGGAGGAGAAGGGTGGCGAACGCGCTCGGAAAGGAGGCTGGAACGCCGCTGCCACCGCCGCAGCCGCCGCCGCCGTCGTCACAGAAACTGTCGTCGAAAATGTATGCTTTCAATATCACGCTTGAGACGGATTTTGAAAATCTTCTTTCACTGTTCACGAGAATCGTACAACAACAACAAAAAGCGACGAGTGGGGAGGGGGGGGGGGGGTCGATATAGAAAGAATACAAAAACAACACACCGAAACGCACAACTGACCGACGGAAAGGAAGGGGAAAGGGGGTTCTCTTCACTCTCGCACGTTTGGCGCGACGCCGTGCTGCGCGAATCCGTTTCTGTTTCTTGCGTATCACTAGCTTCCTCTGCTTGCGTTTGCGGGCGAATTGTTTTGCGCAAAATTTCAAATACACTACTAGCGGGCCCCGGTGCCCTCACAAAAAAAACACACACACACCTTTTTACACTTTGTTTTCCGCTTTGCGCCTAGACTTCGGGCTGCGTTGCGATTGCGTTCTTTCCGTGCGTTTCCGTGCGTGCGGGCAGGGCGAACAAAAACATTAAAACCACGGCAGACCCGCTCTGTACGCTTCACGCGCGTATGGGGCTAATAAGCGAACTGTCGGCAGTGCTTCCCTGTGTGTGCGCGAGCCCATCTGCGCAAGTGTGCGTGTGTGTGAAAGAGGGAGAGAGCGCGAATATGAGTTTTTTTTTCAATCCTTTTCTCTCTTTCTTATGGCTTTAATGCTGCCGAAACCGAACGTTCAGTGCGTGTACCTAGGGGGGCAATTGCGTTCTTGCTCTTACAGCGTGTTTTCTTTCGCTCCCACCCTGCCTAGTAGAACTAAAAATACAACTCTGCGTGTGTGTGTGTGTGTGTGTGTGTATGTGTGAGTGGTTGTGAGAGCAGGACACGCAATGCACAGTTAAAATCGACTTCCGGGCTTGCGGGAATGGAAGCCTCACGAGGTTTTTCAATTACAAGTTTTAAATTCTTCGCCGACGGCGTTTGCTTGAGAAAGGCGCGGTGGAAATGCTTCACTCACCTCAGCGCAATCGTGCTTCAGTTTCGCAAGTTCTGCGACGTATTTTATGTTCGCAGAAAAGATATCTTTCGCTCTCGCTCACACTTTATCTCTCTCTCTCTCTCTCTCTCTCCCTCTCTCTCTCTCTCTCTCTCTATCTGTCTCTCTCTTTCATCTCTCTCTCGTTCTGTAAGCTAAAAAGAGAGAGAGAGAGAAAGAATTCTACCTCACGCATACTATGAAAAACGGGTCTCCCGCTTGCTCCGAATTTCGCAGTACGCATTATAAACGGAACATACAGTTTGCTTTCAAAATACGCGGTTAGCCGGACGTCAATCGAAATCGCCGCCAAAAATGACGTTTGGCTGCCGATTTTGACATCAACGGGGGCCGTTTTGGTGCAGAAGGTAAAATCGAATCTGCGCTGTACAAAAGAACGTTCTCATCTGAAATATCGAGCTCTTTTGCAAATTTAACCATTAAATGCTAACTGTTTATTGCTTTAGGCCCGTGGCAGACCTCCATCGGGCATGTAAAAATTTTAAAAAGTGAGAATTGTTTTTAGACTGGTAGCGTCGGGCGTGCGATTTCGTCGTACGGTGGAATCATTTTTTTTTATTCCGTCCCAAGTGCCACAAATCCACTAAACGACCACTAAACGGCTTCTAAACGACTCAAGTTCTCTACCTAAACGGAATATAGAAAGACTACGTTTAGCAGACGGCAAACGACTCATGCATTCTAAAAATAGCAAAAAAGCTGGTGGCGCTCTCTGTTGGTGGGATACCCCAACCAGTTGAGCTTCATCGCTTGAAGGAGAGTTTTCTCATTTCCTCTGTACTGTTGTATGGTTTCGCATTGAAGTTATGCATCGCTAGAACTAGAACGGCGATACGATGGTTTAAATACTAAACTCCAATGTAAACCACCAGCACTGAAGCAAGAGAGATTTGAGTAATGGTCGTTGGTGTTGATACCCACGTATCTTCCCAAATAAAAAAATCCACTCGATTTTCCGTTGCCGTGGTAAACAGTGATTTTGAAAGGAGTTTGCTAGCAGACATCGTTTCGTCGAAATGCGGCTAATGCGAAACCATACAACAGAGTACAGAGGGAAGAAAAAACCTCTCCAAGCGAGGAAAGCTCCGCTGTATGGCCATCCCACTAACAGATGGCGCCACCAGCTTTTTGCTATTTTTAGAATGCATGAGTCGTTTGCCATCTGCTAAACGAAGCTTTGCTATATTCCGTTTAGGTTGAAAGCTTGAGTCGTTTAGAACCCGTTTAGTGGTCGTTTAGTGGATTTGTGGCATTTGGGAATATTTACTTTTGAGACTGACTTGGAAAGCCCTGTGTAGCTTTCTGTAAATAAAAAGTTTTAATGAATGTGTAATATGTTTAATAAGACCTCGAGCTCTGTTTTGAAGTTGACAAGCAGTTTTGACAAAGTTGACATTTTCTTCACCATTTTGTCACTATCGTGGCTGCGCACCTGATCATTTCAAACGGTTCAAAATTGGACCTGTTGAGCATTTTTTGTTTTATTTTCAGGGCTTTAAACGGATTCAGGTTGGTTTCACTTGTTTTGTGTAAGCTAACGGAACAAAAAAAAGTATTTTGAGCAATTTTCTTTCAAGTACACAAACGCAAACAACAACCGCTCTCGACTGTCGATGTAATTGCGGCCGCGCGTGTGTTCCGTACACAATGGAGCAGACCTGAACCGGGCGGTATAAACCTGGCAAAGGTCGGCGCTGTAATGTAAACACCCGGGTTACTGCGTCGCATGTAATTTTTGCAAAATATGATCAGAAAGCAAGGATGAAGCGAGAGGGGGATAGAGCGGGAGTTGGAGGTCGCTGGTGGGAGGAACCGCGACAATCAAACATGCGACACAACGAATTTCATAATATTCGTAAGCCGTGTGGCGGTTGGAAGTGACTCGAACGCGCAGCGATGGCAGCGGAAGCGACAGCGACAGCACCGACGGCAGCATTCGACCAGGCCAGCAGCGGCAGCGAATCGTCCCTGTGTGCGAAGGATAAAGGGTAAGTTTTGCCTCTTTTTCCCTTTCCCTTGACACCCGGGGGATTTCCCCCGCTCCGGTACGTCAGCCGGAAAAGCGGGGTGCTTTTCCTTTAGTTTTTGGGAGGCGCGCGATTTATTTACGTACCCGACGCGGCACGGCCGCCCGAACGGAGTGGCTACAATTTCGTGCTAACCGTGTTTTTTCTTTTGTTGGCGTGGGTTTTTCCATCGCCGTTTTCCATCCGCTTTTTTAGCTGGTTCAACTGGTGGACGGGCACATCCTTCGACATGTTACGCGCGCTAGAAAAGCGCATTCTTTCCTGTAAGTAGCAACAGAAATGCTCTTTCTCTTACACGCACCGACCCACCGTTCAAGATGATGCAACTCAAACCAACAAATCTTGCCCGTTTCGAACGTTCCAGATCTGAAAACGCCGTACCGGGGTAGCTTCGTCGACGTGGGGCACTGCGTCGGCGAGGCGGACAAGATCTGGACGCTCTCGCTCAACACGGAGTCGCCGAACGTGCCGCTCGTGCTGGTGCACGGGCTCGGGGCGGGCGTCGCGCTGTGGGTGCTGAACCTTGACGCGCTCGCCCGGGAGCGGCCGGTGTACGCGATCGACGTGCTCGGATTCGGGCGCAGCTCGCGGCCCCGCTTCTCCACCGACCCGATGGTGGTCGAGAAGCAGCTGGTGAAATCGATCGAGGAGTGGCGCCGGGAGATGAACCTGCAGGAGATGATACTGCTCGGCCACTCGATGGGCGGCTTCATTGCGGCGAGCTACGCGCTCTCCTACCCGGACCGGCTGCGCCATCTCATACTGGCCGACCCGTGGGGCATGCCGGAGAAGCCGAAGGAGTTCGAAAACAATGCGCGCATCCGTTTCTGGCTGCGGCCGATCTTCGCGGTGTCGAAGATGCTGAACCCGCTGTGGCCGATACGGTTCGCGGGACCGTACGGGCCGTCGCTGGTGAGCCGGTTCCGGCAGGACATTGTGATGAAGTTTTCCAACGTCATCACGGACGGGATGGACATCTCGAACTACATCCACCAGTGCAACTCGCAGAACCCGACGTAAGTAGCGCTTGCTTTTGATCGTTTTTTTTTCGCATGAAATGAAGTGCAACGGGCTTGGAGGCAGCTCATGCAGCACTGTAACAAAGCTGACTGTAACTAAAGGCGAGACGAATTAACAACACCCTGCTTCCTGCCTTATCGAAACAAGCAATAGCAACCAGTGCTGCAAAATGTTATGAGCATCACGAGATATTCACCAACGAAAACAATGAACATATTCGTGGTAGCTTGACTCACTGCCTGCGCCCACACGCACGGTCCAAAACAGCCGAAGTCCTACAAAATCATGAAAAAGTCTGCGCCCTTTTGCTCCGGCATCCTCGTGAAGTTTACCGAGCCGAACCGAATAGTTGTGTTCGATAAACATGTGTGCGTATCAGGTAGCAGCATTTGTACTGCTTACCTGCCGTAAGCCGCTGTGATACCGAGCGAGACGCATAGACAACGCATCAAAAGGACATGTGTAGCCGTGAGGAAATTTTTCTGTGTCTCTTTTGCCTTGTCCTTGCCTTTAGATCCTGATGAGTAAAGCATGCATACCTTTCGGGTACGTTCGGGGTATAAGCTCTGTCCCTCTCATGTTAATGGTGAAGATAGAATCGTATGCCATCAGCTCTGCCTTCGGGCGTGGGCAGGCCTGTGGACGCCGTTTGTTCGCAGGCACTTGGTCAGGACATTTTCTGTCGATGAAAATCACGACATGGTCGCACCAACTGTTTGAGTCTCGCCACTGATCGTCGCAGTAGAGCTCGTGACGCTGCTATGGATTTAGTTTCAGTCAGATTTTATCATGACATTGATAGTGAAATTTTGCAGCACTGATAGCAACTAATTGAACCCTCCTTCCCTCTCGATTTGCAGCGGCGAAGGTGCCTTCCACTCGATGATGCAGGACTTTGCGTGGGCCAAAAACCCGATGCTCAACCGGATCGGCGAGATGAAGCGCACCGTCCCGGTGACCGTGCTGTACGGCTCCAAGTCCTGGCTGCTGCACACCAGCCCGCCCGACACGATCAAGCAGCTCGGCGAGAACAGCTTCGTGAACGTGCGCATCATCGAGGGCTCGGGCCACCACATCTACGCCGACGATGCCGACACGTTCAACCGCATGGTGAACGAAGCGTGCCAGGCGGCGGCCCGCGTACAGCCGGACGACGGCACGGCGAAATAGTAGCGAAAGTGGGGTCCGTCTCCGGAACGCACAAAAAAAATCGCACCTCCCCCCCATCATCACACCAACTAAAATCGGGATATAAGCGTCACGATGTGCGATATGTGTGTGTGTGTGTATGCGCCGATGACGGATTGGAATTGCGGTGGATGTAAAAAAAAAACAAAAAATGATTCGTCATTACGGTGCTGGATGACATCACACGGCGGGGCTCGAAAACATGCCGCGTCATGATGCTATGATAGCGCGCGCACGCGACGACGGTGGCGGCGGTGGAGTGGGACGTTAGAGTGAGTTGCGCTTAGGCCACACTGCTGCATGGCAGGCACTAGAATAGATGACGAAACGGAAGGCGAACGATTGCAGAAGGGATTTTTTGTTTGTTTGTTTCACATTAGCTGATAAAATTGCCATAATTACCCGGGACGCTCTGTGACATCAAGTCATCCGGTTACGCATACGTTGTTAGATCGAACCTATGGCGTTAAACTGCGAACGGTTGGGAAAGTGTGGCAATGGTTTCACATTTTGTGTAAGAAAAATCTCTTGTGAAGAACGTTTTTGGTAGATGTCAGGAAATGCCGCCTAGCTCCGGGAGCACTACCGCCGGGCGCTAAAACTCAGGGATGTTACAGCTTTTTTCTTTGTATTTTATTCTTCACTACACATAGAAGGTAACCAGAAAGTTGCACCGTGCAGTATCACAATGTAAGGCAATATGGTAGATTATTAAACAAAAATGTACATATTCTTTGATTTAAGAATGCTTTCCTGCTCCCTGTTTATTGCAATGTGATGACTAGTGACACTTTTGGTTCAATTTTTAGTTCATTAAGACGGGAGCGGACCTGGATAAGAGTGTCTTGTGCAAGCGAGAAAACGCTTTAACGCACAAAACTGAACGTTACAGAAACGTTCTCCCTAAATCAATTCCGGTCCATACACAGTCGTGAGTGAGGAGCCGATCGTGTTGGATGGAACGGTATGATCCATCACTATGATAATTACCCACGAGCACAATAGTTTGATACTACCTTAATCCAACCTCAGAGATAGGCACCTTATCAGGAACGCTCGATCGGAATGTCAAGGTTTCTTCGATAGGTAAGTTCGCTGTCGTTGCGCGTACCTGGTACGGCCAACAACGTACTAGCATCGGAATGTATGCTGTTCGTTATCGCGAATAGGAATTGCTCTGTTCCTATTAGCAATGCATTAAAAAAAATCCTTGCATCAGTTCTTAAAAGTTGCATCTGAGAACTGAGATTCATTGAGAACTAAATGTTTTCCTGCTTTATGGAAATCGTGTTAGCTATTTCCCATATTTAGATAAGATGATAAAACGAATGTTTATAATTATAGAGGAATTACCTGTTTACCGGCATGTCCTAAAACGTTCAAATGTGTTGTCCGGTGTTCCATCCTATTTTCTATTCTAAATTAGATAAGCTTCAATCAACACGGTTTCATGCCCAAACGGTCCATCGTCACTAATATGATGCAATTTATGTCCACCGTAGTATCTTCCATAGATTCTGGCAATTCTTGACTTGAAGTTGCATTTGACACTGTTCCTCATGAGCCTCTACTGCTCAAACTCCATAAGTTGTTGCTTGGCTCAAGTCTTTCCTCAGTGACGTGAAAAATTGTCTACACAACCTTGACTCGTATTTCGCTGTATTCATCTGGCGTCCCACAAGGATGTCCTCAATTTTCTTTTATCTATTAGTGACATTCAGGAAATTCTCCCTCCTTATGGTCAATTGCTTTACGCTGATGATTTAGAACATTTCTTTAATATTAGTAGCCTGCATGATTGACGAGTATTCCAAAATTATCTGAATTCATTTACCCAATGGTGTGCTAGTCAGTCTAGGTGTTATCTTTTTGTCGTAATAGAAATCCTATATGGAATGATTATTATCTTGGTGGTATTATGCACAATCGCACTTCTCTTGATTGCGGCCTTGGTGTGTTGCTCGCCGAAAAACTTATAATTCATCAACATCTTGAAAGTATAGTCGCTAGAACTACATAATACTCTGGGTTTCATAAACTGACTTTTTTTAAGACTTAACCGACTGGTTCCCATAATTTTTTGGTTGCTTCCCATAATTTTTTGGTGTGTTTCCACAATTTATTGGTCGGTTTCCAGATTTTTTTGGTTCAATTGTATTGATATCCAATCGGACGATACCAAAAAATTAAGGAAACGAACCAAAAATCTATGGGATACGATGAATACATTGTGAGACGAGCCTAAAAAATTATGGGAACCAACAGGTCTAAATCTCCCTCTGCCTGATTGTGACACTCGATGTTGCATTTTAGGCCTTGATTTTCTGGCAAATTGACATAATATAGCACATGCTCACTTCATCTTCAAAATTCTTGATGATAGCATTGACGCACCGGCACTCCTTGGACCACTGGTATGTTATGCACCTGTATGTCAGTTGATTGTGAGAAATACTTTGAATGCAGTTTAATGTCTTACTGTGTTCGGATCTAACGACCCTTTCCTTACTTGAATTCGTGCATTTAATTAAGCCTCTTACCCTTCCATGCCGTAAAATTCCCATTTTCCTTCCTCTCCCCGCTTCGCTCCCCCAATCTTAGCGTTCGTACCAGCTCTCGTTGTTAGTGATGCGTAACTTACTTACTTACTTATCCGGCGCAACAACCGCTTTGCGGTCTTGGCCTGCCGCAGGAGTGTCCGAAACCGCTCACGGTCTCGCGCCTTCGTCTGCCAGTCCGTTATCCCGGCATTAATGGCGGACGACTCCACGCCATGTTGCCATCTCAATTCGGGCCTACCACGCCTCCTCTGTTCTTATGGACGGCCCAGAAATAATTTACGGGGTAGGTCGTCCGTTACCATGTGTACAACATAGCCAACCCACCGGAGCCTGGCGAGCTTGATACGCACACAGTGAGGTCGCCGTACATCTCGTATAGCTCGTCATTATAGCGGCTCCTCCATTGTCCTTATACACATACGGAGCCAAGTATCCTTCTGAGCATCTTCCTCTTGAAAGCGGCCAGAAGGGTTTCATCAGGTTTGGACAGTGTCCATGTCTCGGTGGCGTGTGTGAGTACCGGTGCTGAATAGGTGCTATATAGTCCTAGCTTCGTCCGTCGCAACAGGTACTTTGAGGTGAACTGATTTTTCATGTGAAAGTAAAAGGGTAAAGTTGGCAAAAATTCGGAGTCGACTTCGCTAAACCGACTCTGGAGGGTAGGTCCGCCCAGTATTTTCTACAGTCTGAAAATGTCTGGAGCCGTCTGGAAACGTCTGGAAACGTCTGGAGTCCTCCGGAGTTGATCGGAGTTGTCCGGAGTTGAAACAATAGCAACACGCGCAAAGTGAATGACAACAAAACACAACAAAATGAAATGACTGATCACAAGCGCATTGCACAGGCTCCAATTGACTCCGGCTGACTCCGATCAACTCTGGACAACTAAGAATGACTCCAACTCCGGACGACTCCTACTACGATTCGAGACGGCTCCAACTTCTGGCGGAACTAGTGGTTCCCATTTTATCCGGAATCCGATTCCAGACTAACAATAGTCGGAGTCGGATCGGAATAGTGGGTGTGCTCCAGAGCTCGTTATAAGGATTATTATTTCTGTTTTGTTACTATCTCAGAAAACTACTTCTTTGTTTTTTTCTGAATTCTTCATTCTCTAATTTACAGTTAGCATTAGATTAGATAATAATTGGTGTAGGTATTGTTGAACCTGACTAGGCTAACAATCAAACAAATTGAAATTGAAAAGTTTAAAATTGAAATACATTGAAGGCAACAAATCGATCGGGCTGTGCTGGAATCAGCTCAAGGCATGCGGGCAGTTATATCAGTTACTAATGCGAATCCACTTGGCTGTAATGGGCGAAAGTGTACTCAATGTTAACCCGGCCTATCTCGCCTGTATGTGTGTGTTTGAGTGTGCAATTGTGCATTTGAACCAATTAATGTAAACTTTCTCGCTGGCTGCACATTAATGTCTCCAGTGGTGCAGTGACAACGCGTGCAAGATTTGATTTTTCCACCCTGCTGGAATGCGACACCCGGGGACCGCAAACAAAAAAAAAAAACTGGAACCGGTGTGCAATCGGGCAGGTTTGGTCGTCCCAACCATCGATCATAATTAAAATTATGCTGCGGAGTGCGTGCGTGACGCAGAACCGTTTGCGCCGGGTCAGTGCGAGTGCGAGTTCGGACATCGGGCTTAAGGATGTCGGTTCGGATGAGCGTTTAGGTGAGGCGTACGGGTTCTCCTCCCGTCCAGAAACCACAGAAATTCCTTCCGCACCGGAGGGACTAATTATTGGCAATAGACAGTCAATGACAGTGGTGCGGCACATGTTCACAACCGATAATGATACTGGCACGTTTATTGACTCCATGCTGCTGCCTCCATTCCTACCTTCCATTCGCACACCGGAGGGTAAGAAGGAGGAGGGGATACGTTTTGAGTGTGCTGCTTGTAAAACGTCTTAAACAGCTACGACGGTTTGAAGTGGGCGCAACAAACCCGGGCTAAACTAATTGCTACTTTGTTGGTGCAGTGTTTTGCATCGAAAGGCTGGGCTGGGTTGGGCGCGGGTGTACGAATTCCTCTCCCATCTCCCTCCCACCCCATTTGAAAACTGCTCCATCCCTCCCTAATTACTACCGGCAGGGCGTGCGCTTTGGATACACTCTAAACACTAGAAACGCAAAATCGAACCAGCTCAACCTGTTCGAGACGATCTATGACGATCACACACTCGTCAGTGTGCTCCGAGTTTCTGCTTGACTTGGGACGGGCGTTGTTTTGTTCTACTCGGTGACTTATTGTTTTTTTTTTTTATTTTTTTGGCTGGAAGCAGGTGTGTGAGTAGAGATCCTTCAAGACGGGGTTTACTGATGCTGGCAACACTTTTGCCCACGGTTCTGCTGCTGCTGCTTTCCAGCTGGTGAAGGAGGAGGAAGGCAGCTCTGCAAGTCACCTGTCACGTGTCCCAAGGGGAGGGGGAGGGGGGGTTCGGGCAGGCAGCCATTAAACATTTTTCGAATAGCTGGCCTGTCACGTTTCCGTTAAGGTTGCTCCAATTAAAGCACAAACTGTTGCAAGCGGGCCGTGGAGGGTGGTTCGGGAATCGGTGTAAGTATCGCGATAAGACGAGAGGTTATGATCAGCCAGTTTATAATCCAGTCGCGCGCGGCATAAGAAAGCAAAGCAAAAATAAAAAAGAAAAGAAAAGAGGAGAGGTGAGGAAGGTAGAAAGTGAGTAAAATAATAAAGAAAAGCACCGAAACGGGAATAGGGAAGAAAGTAACTAGTGAGGGAGCGATGTTTTCTCTCCTTTTCTCGCTTTGTCGTTTCGGGGCCGTTTGGCAGCAGTGCAGTGCTAGAGGAAAGACAGGTTGTTAGAGGTTGGTTGGAGGCTACACCGCCAGCCCGTCCGTAACGAGGAAAGGGTGGAGGGGGGATCGCCGGCCCTGTCCTGGTGTTGGTAGTTGGCTCGAACGTTATGGCCGGGCGAATGAGAGTTGATTTGAAATTGTAACGGCACTAGCTAAACCGCGCAGTGATGGCTATCAGCTTCACTGACCACCGCCACCACCACCAGGGACCAGGGAGCGGCGTTGACTGATGCCGTTGGCAGTGTGACGGTGCGTGACGACGACCGGTGACGAGTGACATGCCGGAGCGTTTCCGACCCTGCTGCTGCTGCTCTTGCAGTTGGCATGCTGCAGTTGTCAATCTTTCCAATTTTTTCCCTCTAGGACCATCGTTTGTCGGGATCCGGAAGCATTCCTGTTCGTCCCTAGAAAGCGCACGCTGGCCGTGGAGAGAGAGAGAGAGAGTGAGAATCATAGTATCGCCTACCACCTACCTAGCAGCGAGCCGCCGAACAGTATGAAGATCAGATTGCAGTTGTACGTGAGCAGATAGGCGATAATGTTGCTGCCGGCCATTGCCCCGAACCGGCCCGTCATCAGAATCAGGCACATTGCCATTGCCCTATTTGGTTTGTTCGTTATTATTGTCCGGTCCGGGTGGTGGGGGGGGGGGGGGGAGGGAGGAGTATAGGTTCGTTTTCGGCACAAGGGCGGTCCAAGGTAAACACACGTGCCCCAATAATGGGAGGGGGTTGGGGTGGCGCATTGATCCGCAGTGACCCACAGGTCGTTGTTGTTTGGTGTATGATATGATGAATTAAAGATTTACGCCCGGCCGCGAACAGGTGGTGAGTAACAAACCAGCAAAAGAAGAAGAAGAAGAAGACATTAAAACAGACGGAAAAGAGGGAAATTAAAGATAGAAAGTATCGGTTGGTCAAGGTTTGTGTGTGTGTGTGTGTGTGTGTGTGTGTGTGTGTGTATGTGTGTTTGTGTTTGGGTAAATGAGATCAAATGGAGGTAATTATTTCCAGCAGGTTAAACCGTTAATTTTTAAATTCAAGCATTGAATAGGGGAGTCCTCCTCCGACCCTTAACTTACAAATCTCGCAGGGCAACTAGGTCTGAACAAAAAAAACTAGTACACAGCTAAGTTAAATGGCTTAGTTGACACGAATTGAAGCGGTGCCGAGCCGATGTTAACTTGCCTGTTGAAACGGGGTAGAAATAAATCGTTTATTTGTTATAAGCTACTGAATGCTGGCTTAGAAATGCTTCTTCCATAATTTGTAAGGTACTCCATTATGTTTTACGTCTCATGGGCACATGCAAAGATTTGATCTCGATCCTGGTCTCTGCAAAAAGTTCATCGTGTAATCTTTGTTGAAACATTCAGGCTTGTTCTATTCTTGGAATCAAGATATCTCGATGTCGAATTGAATATTGCTAAGGAAATCAGGTCTACTTTACAACTAAACTATCCCGGCTCTAATTGCGAGTTTCGAGCATTCCATAGAACTGTGTCAAGTTGGCAAGTTTTATCCATGAAACGTCTAGCTGTTCTTTCGAATTGTAACTTTTTTGGAATTCCTTATTTTTCCTTATTTCAAAACTCATTATATTGTGGCTAACATTCGAATTTCGTAAGCGTGTTTTAAAGTCATCTCCGAAAATTGGTCTGACGATTTGTCGCCTACTGCGATGCCGGCTGCCCGTCTCGATCGATTTTGCATACCAGACTTCTAACAACAAACATATTTCAAAAATGTCTAAAAATCGACTCAAATTTCTATTTAGTATACAGAATACAATAGAACAAGCTCCATTACTGTCAAATGTTTGGATCTGGTTCTTCCCGTACACCTGTCTGACCTATCTGCTGGCAAAGCCTGTTAGGTTTGACCGTTCAGCAATAGCCCTCATCGACTTAAGTGCAAGGTTGCACTCGTAATTCACCAACTTCTACCACGGTGTTCGAATTCCGCCTCGGTCATCAGCTCGACGCGCAAGGTCGACCCAATCGGCGATTCCGTATCCGAAACGCAGTCACTGCTTCTCGCAAGTCTTTTTGGACAATTGTAAGTGTGAACGAGTGATGTAACAGATACGCGACGATTGTTTATAGACACCGTTCTACACCCATTCACTGCGCTCTGCCCGACCGACTCACCGAAACGGTTTAAGTGTGCGAACGAACCTAACACACTCGACATTGGGTTTTAATGAGTATTTAAATGTCCCAGGTCCTTGCTTCTTTTAGCTTGCACACCTGTACCTATCTAAAGCTCAATTCTAGGTCCTAACAAAAGCTATAGCTTTCAAATGTGTGTCACAATTAGTTCGCCATCTGACAAGCAAGTTTATTTGCGAGAATTTTATAAGAATTACGATAAAGAACCCCTGGGAAACTAGCTATACTTGATAATGTGCTCCAATTATGTCTGATCTCAGGAGCATTAAGCGGTATCTGTGGGAAAAAATGGACGATAAATAAGCTCGTCGCTAATTCCTACTCTTTCTTATCGTTTCGGTAATGTAAGATTTCCACCGTGAAAAAAGATGAAATCTTTGGACGTTATCGATGATAGGACAACGGTCAATTTTTGTTTACTTTATCGCAATTAGAGACGTGCTGGTCAGCCAGATTATGCTCCGGCGAATAAAGCACGTAGTACTTCGAATGATCAATGTGTAACCTATGCAACGGGTGGGATAACACTTCAAATTTCAGTGTTTATTAATACTTTGGTTTAAAGATGCCGTAGGATTGTATGCTGACAAGTGAACTAACAGCGTTCGTCGTCTCGTAACAGCAGTTGACTTGGGACTCAATACCCCTTTATTCGGACCATTTTTCATTACTTTTAATCGATGAGAGATGTCCTGCTGAAAAGTTACTAATCTTTTATCTCTTTCTTTTCGTTTCTTTCCAGCTTCCTTTTTTCTTTTCTCTACTCTATTTTCAGCTTTCTTCTATCTCTTTCTCCTTTTTCTTGTTTCCTCTGTCAAAATTTTGTTCCAGGAGAACTGCCTTACGTGCTTGGAGTGGTGACCAACGATGCAGACCCCCCCATTGCCCACCCGAAGTGTGGGCGATAGGACCAAAGGGACCGCGTCGCACCACGGAAAGCACCGTAATAAGCAGAATCAGCAGACCAGATCGCCGCAGAAGATGCGTCGTGACCCAGGGTGCAACCGCACACACGACTCTGCAAGAAGTAATACGCACCACAAGCGTACCGGCCGAGTTGGGTGAGTCGGAGAGGGGGATGGAATATGCTCACTCTTCGTTAACAAAAAAAAAAAAAAAAAAAGATGTCCTGCTGAGATACTTCAGTCTCTGGAAGTTCTTGATGGTGTAGTGCAGGAACTTTATCGTGTACTGCCTGCAGTTCTCTATCCGAAAGGCTAAATCAAATCAAATCTTAAGGTGCTTCCGGAACGCAAAAATCTGCATATTTTAAACCGTTCAAACCACCCTTGACACGTTCGACCAGCTAAAGCAGTGGTCACCATACACTTCCGCTAAAATACGAAAGCCTCTCGGTAGCCATTTTCTGGCTGATAGGGGTAATGAAAGTTTAAACATGACGCTTCAAAATGGCTGTGTTGTATATCAACCAAAGTAAAATAAATTACTGACAACATTTGTACTGAACTAGCGCAAACCAACAAAAGGCCCTCAAAAAACAACCTTAACAGAACCAAACAGTCTTATTTCCACCTATTGTTTTACAATATCTTCAAATCGTTTCATCTTTTAGTTGAAATAAACTTGAAACCACAAACCGTTTTTACTATTCATCGCTACACTCACGGTTTGCAATTGTCAGCCTTTGCCGATTTGATAAGTATAATATGCTCATCAATAACTTTGTTAGTAGGTAATTGTAGCTGACTACTCGTAATCACACACTGGTTGATCGTTACTCTGGAAGTATCTGCTTTTTCCTTTTGGTTTAAATTATTTTGACTTTTCCTGTGACGAGTAAACCACAGTGCTAAAAAGTGTCTCAAATGGCACAGCAGTTACTTGCATTCCCATCACTACAGGACGTTCTATAGAACAGTAGTTTGGAGCGTTCAATGTGTGCTTACCGGTCGAACCCAATTACTCTTAAATATTTGCGTTTTTGCACGCTCTCGATCAACCGACAACGGGCGATTTTAAATCAACACCTGTACAGTCATTCGATCTACACCTTGGTTCTGGTGAAATTGGTGAAAATTGCGCATCGCTGGGAAAACCTTCCCGTTCGGAACAAATTTTCCCAAAAATGGGCTCACAGCCAAGCGGGGGGGGGGGGGGGGGGGGAAACCCAATTTTGCAACTTGTGCAACAAAAAAAAATCCCTCACACTGATCGTTGTTTGCTAAATTACAGCCCTCCATCACTCTTCCCTTGGTGCGCTCCCCAGTTGCGCGATGCTCCGCTTTCCTGTAGGAGGGTGGCACACGCTCGCGCGCGCATAACCACACACACACACACACACACAGACAGGTGTATGGATGAGTCGAGGCTAATCGGAAGCCTACCCTAAACCTAATCGACACCTCGTTCATCGCTCACCGGAAGACCTTCCCCTACCCTCCAGCAGGAAAGTGCGAACAATATATCTAAAAAGCGGCAATAGAAAATAATGAAAAAAAAAACAGCTCCAAGTGGATGAAGAAAGGGTGCAGCTTATGTATGTGTGTGAGAAAGAAAGAAAGAAGCAGAGAGAAAGAGCAGGAGGGCAATAATAATAATAAAAAAAAGAGCTTACCGGTAATTAGTCGGAAATAGGTCGACCGATATTGCACTTAGGACGCCACCGAGGCAGCCAGACGAGACGAAGGCAGCGATCAGTATCAGCGTCAGATAGAAATCGGAAGTCCACAGCACGGCGAGCCCGCAGATACCGCACACCACGAACCAACCGTCTGGTGGGATGGGAAAACGGGCGAGAAAAAGGCGAGAAGCACAACAACAACAACAACAAAAAACCAGTAAAAAAGAAAGAAAAGAAAAGCGTGGCGTAGTTTAGTGAACGAATCGAGTGTGGTGAAGCAAGAACAACAACAGCAAAACACATATAAAATATGTAGCAGCATCAACAGCAGCCCCTTAGAGCGAGACACACACGCGCGCACGTGGGATGCGTAAAAGAGAGGGAGAGAAATGATGGGGCGAGATGGGGTAAAGACCAAGACGACTTTGATACAAAATGGAAAATGAAATATGTGTGAGTTCAGGACGGAGGTGCTAGGGGAGACATTGGGCTAGAGGGGTGGAGGGGGGGGGGGTTAGCTGGGAAAACGGGGCGCGTATGTGCCCGTATGTGGATTCGATCAGTATAATTAAGGCGCGCGTAGCAACGTCTGCGGGCGGCACGCGGAAACGGCTCGCGGCATGGGACGACGGCAGGCATCTGGGGTAGTATCTGCCGATACTATCGCAAAATGAGCTCTGTAGCTCTGTGTGTGAGATTGAGCGAGCACACGCTTTTCCCTGCTGCGCTTTTGCCTTCCCATTTTAGCGCCGGTACGGGGAAATGGTTCGATTTTATGGCCGTTCGCACGGTGGCCGCTGTGGCGGTGGAAAACCGTGTACCGTGTACGAGAAAGGCAATTTCTATTGTTGAAGGCGAGTACGGCGTTGGGTATTGTACACGCAGGATAAATCCACGACGGGATAGGGCAAAAGGGGAAAGAAAAGAGGGAGGAAATTGTTGAAGAGGTCGTGCGAGAGTGTGTTGAAATGGAAATTGAAGCTTTAAGAGAGTAACTTTAGCAAAACAAGGAAGGTTATTATTCATATTGACTATTGAGGACGACTTCTGAGGACAGCTTCTGGAGCAATTGAAAGTCGAGGAGGGTTATTTACCCAACAAAAGTTGTGAAGAATTTTGTAGGCAAGAGCCTGAGGATGTCTTTTAAGATCAACTTCGGGAAAATTTTATTTAAATGAAAAACAAAAAAGGTATTTACTGCAGATACCCAGAGAACAATTTCTGGAGAAATTGAGCCCTAAAGGAGGCAATTCAAAAAAAAAATAAATGAAATATTATTATGAATTTACATCCTCTGGGGATGTTAATCTTCAAACAGTGGAAATTAAAACAAAACGATCCATTTGCTCACAAGGTCCTCATATCAACTTCTGAAGTGATCTTCTCGTAAAATTGAATTTCCAAGAGGATAATTTAAGTTGCTGCTGTTGCTAGGGAATATTAAAGCCATGTTTTTGAAGAGGTCCTGAGGACTAGTGATTTGCTCTCTGGAGCGCACCCACGACTCCGATCCGACTACGACTATTGTTAGTCCGATTCCGACTTCGGCAAAATGGGAATCACTAGTTCCACCCGGAGTAGGAGTCGTTTGGATTGGACCGGAGTCGTCCAGAGTCGGTAAGAGTCGTTCGGAGTCGTTTCTAGTCGACTGGAGCCATTCGTAGTCCACTGGAGGTACAATATTTTTGTAAAGAAGGCTGACGTTGGACGACTCCGAACGACTCGTGACGACTTTGGGTGACTCCAGACGTCTCGGATTTTGGGCGATTCCGGACGGCTTTAGACTATTCCGAACGACTCCAGATAATGATCTCGGAACTACCTTCCAGAGTCAGTTCCAAAATTGACGGAGTCGATTCGAAGTCGGCTTCAGATTTTTGCCAACTAAACCCATAACTAACTGAGGACTACATCTCCAGCCAACTTCTCGCAATATCTCCTGCGGTGCAAATGATGTCTGAGCAATTGAGGTAGGGAAGGTATATCTTACTGAGCAGTGTCCGCTTGCCGACCCGGTTGATGATGAAGCCGTTCAGGATGTAGCAGGCGAGAAAGACGACCCCCATCGCGGACGTGATCAGGAAGATGTTGGCGTTGATTGCGATCGGGCAGACGCTGTCGCCGGACCGGGCCGCCGTTTTATTCGCGTGCATCAGCGCAATCACGTCGCACAGCTTCATATCCTGGTGCTGCACGTACGTGTTGAGGATGTCCGGCACCCACAGGAACAGGCCGGACGAGGTGGCGAAGATGCCGAACATCAGCACGGACGCCTTGAGCGTGTGGCAGAGCAGCGGCACCCGGAACAGGGGCACCGTCTGCTGCCAGAGGTAGCGCAGCCCGAGCTTCGACCGCCGCTGCATCTCGTCCGCGTACGCACTGTCGATCGCGTCCAGGGTGATCGACTTGACGGGGAAGGTCTGCCGGTGATGGCGAGTAAAGTGGAAAGGGAGAAGCAAAGCAGCGGGAAAGAAAATGAATGAACCGGGAAAATCGTTAATGGGAGGGGTGGGTTTGAGATGCGCACGGAACATGGGAAGTTGGGCGCTAAAACAATGGTTTACTCATTAGCGTTAGAAGAAGTGCCGGCGCATCCCATCTCCCCCGCTTCCCATAAGCTGGATTTGGCAAATTGTGTACACACACAAGGGCTACACGCTTTCGCCGCACTGTTTCCCATGTCCAATTATCGGGCGGGAGTTCATCACACGATCATCATCGTCGCCGTCGCGTTCGGGGCCGACGGGTTCCGCGCGAGGGCTTTCCTCCGGCCCCGGTCACCCCGGCGCGACAAAATCGCACAGAATACCCTTTACTTACGTGCGCCGGTTTGCCCCGGTTGAGCTGATAGATTTTGGCCAGCGTTTGCACCACTTTCTCCCGGTGGCCGCCGGTGAGCAGAAACTTTCCACTCTCGGGCAGGTAGAGCAGCCCCGCAATGATGAGCAGCAGATCGAGCGAGCAGAGCAGCAGATAGATGCGCCACATCGCGTACCGCATGCCGAACAGGCGGAGGTCGAGCTGCGCGTCCAGCGGTATGATGAGCCAGGCGAGCGACGGCAGCAGTATCAGCCCGATCGACATGAACATGGCCGCCCAGGAGATCACCTTCGCCCGGGATGCTTCGCCGTGGAACTCGGCCAGGTACGCGTACGAGGTCGCCGCATTGCCGGACACGCTAGTTTGAGATTTGGGAGCACAATTCCGAAACAGAACGGTAAGCGTGGTTGGACCACTCTTTTCCCGGACCATGAGCTTGAGCGGATACTTACAAAATCCCGACAAGAAAGCGGGCCCCGATCAGGACCCAGACGTGCGGCGAGAAGGTGGACAGCACGGAGGTGACCAGTGCGCCGGAGGACGCGAGCAGCAGTACCCGGCGGCGGCCCCACGTGTCGGACAGGAAGCCCCACACGTACGAGCTGACCACCACGCCCATAAAGCCGGCCCCGTTCAGTATGCCCTTGTCGCTGAAGCTAAGCTCCAGGTCGCACTCGGCGGCCGAGATGATGAAGCCCACGTTGACCGTCTCGTTGACGACGCTCATCAGGCAGAGGCCGGTAATGAACAGGAGCAGCGTGTGGAACCGGCCCTGTCCGACCACGGCGAGGGCTTCGCAGTACGTATGGCTCTGGACGGGCGTCGCGCTCCCATTCTGCGCACCAATCTGCGCTGGGTCGATGACAATTTCGGCCGATTTGTGTGTCGCCGCACCGTTGCCAACTGGAAAGACATGCGTTGCAGCAAGAATGGTAGAGGTTCAGAGCAGAGATAAAGGTGAGGTGAGATTGCTAGTGACCACCGAAACTACATCCGGTTGCTCATTCCCAAGTGGAGCTGCAGATCCGGGATCTGGAGATATCGCTTTTTCGGAAGGTCATTGACAGTCGGTGGCTCAGCAAACACAGCCACATGAACCCGGTCGGTGATTGACGGCGTTTGATTGATGGGTCGGACATTTCCAATCGAGCAGGGTCGCTCAGGTCCAACGGGTTGCCAGTGGTCCCTTCAAGATACTTGGCTCAGGCCGAGCAATGGGAAATGCAGGTTCCAGACACCTGGTTGGACCAGCAATTAGTGGAAAACCCTGCACAAACGTTGATAGAGGCTATCGCTCACACAAACTCCCCATGCTCTGTCTACACAGAGTCGCGTGTAAACTGTCCGGTACCGCCTGATAACGCATCCTCAGGCATCTTTGGATCAGTCCTCTCACTCCAACGCGGGTGACGCTCGTAACCAAATCTGTACTTCTTGCGAGCACCGTGTCCATCTGCCATCCCCGGATGTGTTGAGAACGGAGACACGGAGATATTGCAACGCTCTCTTTGCACATCTTGTCCAATTCCTAGCGACGGCTACCTGAAAATCCTGAAGTGGCCTAACGCGAAAGATAAGCGCCTGCGTTGGGCGGATCTTATCTCCCGCGGGCAACCCTGGGCCACCGTATTTTTCGATGGCGGCAAACAGTCGTAAAGCCGTAATGGCCCGTTGATTGCTGCACTGCACTGTAGGGCCACCGGGTTCTTGAGCACGTGTTTTTTACTGCGATTCGCACACCTGTCCCCTGTCAACAACTTCTACCCGCATGCTAAGCTAAGGTTAATCCGCCGCAAGCTACTCGAACGAAATGGGGAAGAATTCGCACAAACTAAACCCACTGATCCTCGCGCTTCCTCAAGGTGCCCGCCACCCAAAACGGCCTACCACTGTCCTCGGCTCGACGCTGGTCGTCCGCTGCAGGATGCATCGTTGCCACTGGTATCCCAGGAGCTCGGCTGCTTGCACACTCAGTCACCGTTTGTCACTGCGGCACCAACCAAAGTGTTTGGTCTATCCGACGGCCAATCGTGCCGTGCCAACGTCCCGTGCCGTACTGGCGAGCGGCGCCCCGGTTAGCCGTAGTTTAAGAAGGATGGTAGTACGCTGCGTCGTACGTTCTAAGCGAAGCCTCGCGCGGGTATTTCCTCCCCCTTCCCCAGCGCGCGCTCCACCCTCCGCTTCCTCTCCCTTGGCCCGATAACCTCTTGTCAATAGAAGGGGTGCGCATCACGGGCCTGTTGACACACGGCAGCGTGTGGGGCATCTTGGCAGGCGGCGCGACCGCACCGCACCAACGGTGGGAGGTAAACAGACAGCCAGACAGGCACAGTGCGTACCGGACCGTGCAGGCAAGCGGTCGCAAGCGGGACGTCCGTTTCAAAACATATTGATAACGGGCCGCGCAAATAATTTAATATATTTTAAAAGCCGTAGCAAACAAACCGGGTTGCCATTTGGGTGCTGGCCGAGGAATAATGTGATCTATTTCTCGGTTCGTTCCTATTTTTGATTTGGTGCCTCCGTTTTCTGGCGTTTACTGTGCGTGTGTGTGTGTATGTGTGTACGGTTCTAGGGCAGCCTGTTCTAACGAGAAGTTTCTTCGTGTGGGGATGGGATTGTGCGGATAGAAAGGCGTAGGCGGGCGAAAGTGCCACTAGCACACTGCTGCTGTGCCAGTGATCTTCTACCATCCGCACCATCGAGGGGCCACCCTTCCGATCTCTTATCAAGTGATCGATCGCATCGGTCAGCCTCATTAATAGGGCAACGATCGCGTAACGCTTGCCGGAAACTGCGTGCTGTGGCCCACTTTTTCCCTTTCCCCAGCCCGCGCTCGATAGGGCGCGAAGGCGTTCAGAATTATTGTTTCCGTTGCATTTTTTTTTCTTCCGCGCGGTTGCAGCCTATTTGCGAAAGGGTCGCTGCAACAGTTCGGGCTCGAGTGAAATTGGTCGCTATCAAAATGCTGCCTTTGGAGCTGTGGCAAAATCTACGAGAGTTGGCCCTGCAGCGGATGCTCTGGTCGATGCACATTTCGCGCTGTGTGAGAGTTGCGTGCCAGAGTCTGTTGCGCGTACGGAAAGTGCGGGGCACTATGGACACGCGCTGTGCGAATTCCAATTCTCAGAAGCAGTTCATTCGCTCTTCGGGGATAGTTCTTATTCCTGAACTACTACTTACAGAAGTTACATCTGCTCAGTGTACTCGAAATACAGTATTTCCCAGATTTACGCGAATAATGCGTTCTAGGGACATTATCGCGTGTAGAAAATCTTGTTTTTCAGTCAGACTACGGTTGATAAATAGTTTTTTTAATGATTTATTATAAAACTTGTATGAACATTATTACTTATTCCTTACAATTCGTGTAGAAAAAAACAGTTATTTCTGTGTATTAAGTGATTTCAAATATTTTGCAAAATTGCAATTTAATTTGCATTTGACAATTCTTGGAGAATTTTTTACCGATTTAACGTATGAACTGTCACAACTAAAAAGATGCTCTCGAGAACTCGAGTGTCGCATGACTCGGGAAAAGACTGTAATCTTATCACAGTTCTTAGTTATGTGACGTATATTTTGGAATTTATTTCGAGGGTGTTCCCACAAAACTTTGACAGACAACTGTTGCTTAGGATGTGGGCGTTGTGAATGATGTTAAATTATGGTTTTATGTTAACTTTTTTTTGTTGGAATGCCTGAAGATTGACGAATAAGTTTCGTAGCTCGTAGCTCTTTATAGTAATGCATAAGCCGCTAGGCTTTTTTAAGGATTCATACACCATTTCAAATGACACTAAACGTTTTTTCCCATTTTTTACAGAAAATCCTATACATACGATCCACTCCAGTCATGGTGAATCGCTTTTCCGAGATTTTCGGCAGTTTGCAGTTGCCTTTTTGATGAAAATAAAAGATTTAAATACACATTTATGACGGCTCTCTAAACACCGAACTTGAATATTTGTATACTTTTTATGCAATAAAATTACTATATTATCGAATATTTATTTGATTTAAATACACGACATTCTTGTTTTTTACTCTTTAACTACTGTTAAGGCCCTTGGGCCTCACATTGGGGAATTGCGAATGGAATTGGTACGTCAATCGGCTTTTCACAGCTTTTGCCTTGCAAGGAAAAATGAATTGGTTTTGAATGTAGATTCTGTCAAGAACGAAAATTCCACTGTCTACTGTCCTTCGCCAAAATATAATATTTGAAATAGAAAGTATTCGTAATTCCGATTTTTATGTCAAATGAAATCAACGACAGAAAAAAATCCGGAACTATTCCTTTAATGTAATAGGGTCTTTAAAAGCAATGTATAGTCTAAAGATTGACTTTTTCGACTCACACTTAGGTCTGGGGGCTTAGCTTCGCTCCTAAATACAGTCCTATGTCGAGGAACTCCAGTACATCAATGAGCAAATAATATTGTAAATTTAATCGAAATTACATTTGTGCGACGTACAAATATGAGTAAGGGTGTTAAACTACGTTTGTCTAACATTTTCATTGAAACCATTAGGGTCCTCCACACCCCATGCTCGCGTAATCGGCAAACAGCGGTTTGGCCAAAATGCGACACTTTGCGAGTTTCAGATAAATAAAGAAACACAGAAATCGTCGAAAGAACAACAAAGAATGTAACAACACAATACCTCGAAAACAAAAACACTACCTTCCCAAACGGGGAGAGGGAGGAAATAGGAAAGAACTACGGTTGGAGGTCACTTACACCGCGAACGTACCTTCGAGTGGGGCGGCCAAACGCAAAAACAAGCAAACACCGCGCAACTCTATGGTTCTATTTGTTTTGTTGGCCCAATCTTGACGACTCATTCTATTTTAATGCCAGGCATGCCAGCACCCGGGGGCAATTTTCGCTCGGTGTGGGAGCTGCGTTTCACCAGCGGTAGCTGCGGTTTCGAACGGAACGTACCCGCGTCTGTGCGACAATTGTCATTTGGAAATGGCAAGAAGTGCACAGGCTCCAGCGAAGGACCCCAGCGGCAGCATCGGGAATGGCGAGTTGTGGTACTGTTATCTATAAATGGGTAGTAAATCAAAACAGTCACAGCACAGACGGCACATTCCGGAACGGGGTAACGGGTGCGCGCTCCAACTCCTGGCGGGCTTAGCTGCTGCGGATTTGCAACGGAGGTGGTTTGTATCGCTGGCGTTTTCATCTAGCTCGTAGTTACTACGGGCATTGATTAAACAGACCAAGACGTTAGCTCCGAAGTTGGATAGCATACGTCGGTTCAAGTGGCGAATTGTGAACGCTATGCCTGCTAAGTAGATTGCATAGCAATGAATCACTATTTCTTCAAGATTATCTAAGATAGTACCCTTGTTGGCCCACTCGTAAAAGTTAATCATGTACTGAATCTCTAATCTTACAGTGAGTTATTGTTTTGTTTACATATCAATTTCTTTTTTTCCCAAGTTCAGTATCAAAGGCAGGCCTAGACCTACAGTGGTTTTTGTGCAAACAAAAAACTGTTAATAGAAAAAAATAAAGGTTAACATCAACCAGTCATTGAAACCACTCAATCAAATCTATATGAAAACTTTTTTGATAAATGAAATCTGTTTTCCAAGAAAAAATTCAACCACCAGATTTGATAACGAATCGAGGATCCGATTGATTATATATTTTCAGACTGAAAGAAACCCGAAAAAACAGTCAAATCAGTGGAAGATCATAAGAATAATAGGTCCTAAACGGTAATATCTGTAGGGCCTTTCCAATCACGTTGTATACAGTCTTTCCCAGAGTTACGCGAATAATGCAAATAATGCTTTTTTGATTGAATTTAGTTCATTGATATAATCGTTTACTTATTAAATACAATTCGTGAAGAAATTTCGGTTATTTTTTCTTTTTAGTAATTTAATACTTTTGCAAAAATTGCAAATTATTTTTCATTTGACAGTTGATGGAGAAAATTGTACCGATTTTACATCTAAACTGTCAAAAATAAAAATTCGCGGAACTTGAATTTGCGTAACTCGGAGAAAGACTGTATTTATTTAAAAAAAAATTACATATTTTGCAGTATTTTCGTAAATTTCAAACAAATATCATTTTTATATTTTTATACCTTCATAAAATTAATCCAGTTCATAACATCGCTGATGGATTCTGCTAAATACGATAAAATCAGTAATTAAATACAAACTTTGAAGTTAATATAAAATCACTTTGAACGATATTACATTTGAATGAATTCAAATGTAATATTTAAAATGAACTGGACTAGCTCCTGTTTATAAGTTATCTTTACGCAGACGCTATCGATTATTTGATCGATTATATATCGATGGTAGAGTCAACACAAACGAAGTTCCAGTTCCGATTTCAATTGAATTCCAAATGAAAATCAACATTAGCTGTCATGTTGGAGCAATAGCAATGTCTGAGATTATAAATATTATGTTAATATGTTAACCTGATAAACTTATAGACCTAACAATAAACAACGTGTACGATAGTCAAGTCTATTGATGACACCTCGAGAAAAACACGTAAGAGGTACCATATAATCAGATGCGCCACTGATTTGACTTTATTATTTCATAAATCAGAGGACGGCTACCAAAGAACACTGTTGAAGTCGAACATTGACCAGACAAGGTAAACATAAAGTGATTCTATACACATAGGATCGGATCGACTACATAGTATTTTGGTGGCTTTGTGAAGTAGATGTTTCTAGCGTGTATTAATCGTTAGTTTGCTATCCAAGATAACGCCGAGGTCGCGGATCTCACTTACTCGATCAATATCCTGGCTTGACAAGGTATATTTGATAATAATTAGCATATCTGTCGTATGATAAGTTATCACAACAACATTTAGCAATAGAGATAGTCAAGTCGTTTAAATTACACCAATCATAGAATTTTTACCAAAAAGTAATCATAGAATTTTGGCAATGTATCACAGCCTTTCTTACTTTGGATTGGCAGCAACATTAGCAATTCATCTGCAAATCTGCCTTATATTTTGTAAACAGTGCTTATTATATAACAACGTGTTTATAAGCTACCGTCAATACAGTATTCTAAATTGATTGCAATGATTTGAGTTCATTTGATTATTATTATGCAACTATTGCCATAACACATGGATATCTGTCAATTCAATCAATTTATACGCAGCTCGGACTTCTGTCATTTGGCTTTTGTCAATAGTTTTACAAAATATGTTTGAAAAAATATCTGATAAACTCAGGATTTTTTTCTTGATCCGATATTTCAACATCATATGGGGCGACAGGCCGGATTGCTCAAATTTTCGAGCCATCACAGTCCTTAATGCAACAAGATCCTGTCCCAGATCCTGTTCTGCAGACTTGTGCCCCTTGCTACAAATTTTGTCAGCAGCTACAAAGCTGGGTTTGTTGGAGGCAAATCCACCACCGACCAAATTTTCACTCTGCGGCAGATCCTCCAGAAGTGCCGAGAGCGTCAGATCCCAACGCACCACCTGTTCATCGACTTCAAGGCGGCTTACGCCACCGTGAACCGGAATGAGCTATGGAACTTCATGCAGCGGTACCATTTCCCTGGGAAGTTGATCCGGCTGTTAGTAGCCACCATGAACGGGTGCAGTGCAAGGTGAGAGTATCGAACTTGACGTCGGAAGCGTTTGAATCTCACAGGGTTCTGAGGCAAGGCGATGGACTCTTCTGTCCGCTCTTCAACATCGCCCTGGAAGGTGTCATTCGAGGCACGGGGCTAGACAACGACATCCATGGCACTATCCTCTACCGGTCTCTCCAATTTCTTGGCTTCGCGGATGACATCGACATCATCGGCAGGACAACAGCGAAGGTGTGTGAGGCGTACGACTCAAACGCGAAGCAGCAAGAATTGGATTGAGAATCAATGTGACGAAAACGAAGTACCTGCTTGCCGGAGACTCAAACCATCTGGGAAGCAGTGTATTAGTTGACGGCGACAATCTCGAGGTACTAAAGGAGTTATGCTATCTCGGAACGGTCGTTACTTCGGACAACGACATCAGCACCGAAATCCGGTGACGCATTGTACAGGGGAATCATGCATACTATGGGCTTCACTGACTGCTGAGATCCAGAAGAATTCGAGCCCGCACGAAATGTGAGATATATCGCACACTGATTCGTCCGGTGGTCCTCTATGGACACGAGTCCTGGACCATTCGAACGGAGGTTGCAAACGCTCTGGGTGTGTTTGAGCGACGCATGCTCCGGACCATCTTTGGCGGTGTGTTCGAGCATGTACAGCGAACCGAGCATCCTGACGGTGACAAAGGCTGGCAGGATACAATGGCTGGGACATGTTATGAGGATGCCGGACTCATGCCCCACCAAGAAGGTGTTAGACAACGATTCCCAGTTCAGCATAAGGCGCAGGGGAGCACAGCGAACTCGATGACTGGACCAGGTGAAGCGAGACCTGTCGGAAATCGTGTGTACATGGATGCAGCCAGGGACCGAGCCTCCTGGAGAATTGTTGTTGACCGGGCCATGTCACATCGACGTGCTCTATCGTGAGCAGGCCAACAAGAGAAAGAGAGAGAGAGGGAGATGCTGTCAATTCACGTGCATTTGGCATTTAGGATTGACCCCCTTGTTACGCTGTAAAAATCTCAGATTCTTGAGTAACTTTAATGTGACTGCGAAGCTTGTTGTAGTCTAGCAGAAAAAATGTTTGACAACCACACATATTTATATTGATTTTCATTCGCATGAGCTAACGCTGCGTCAAATGCAGAATTTAATACAAAATTAAGAGAATAATTGGAAACATCTATTAATTTAGATGAAAGATGACTGTTCACGCCTAGAGCGTGACCTAAGCATGTACACACTAGTGTTAGTGATAGGATTAGGATGAAATAGGATAGCGTAAGAATAATTATAAAATAAAGTTTAGTCTAAGCCCACAAGCCGTCTCAGCAACATCAATTATTTGAGCTATTGAAATAAGTGATTCGGCTAATCTTGTATCAAAATTAATCGATTAGCTAATTAAACTAAAACGATTGTAGAAGTTATTTTCAAAATAAATCATAAACAATGACCCACCCAATTTGGGCCCCCAATACCCTTGGTCCACTCAATGGATGCTCTGTCTCTAAATAATTCAATTACTTTCGTACAGAAAGTTCGCTGAATACAGAAATCACCTGTAACGATCCACATTGCATCGCGGGCCGGCCACTCGCTTACCCCTAGTGTGTGTGTTCTTCCAGGCGGCCAGCTTGTGGCCAATCGTAAGACACGTTCACCGTTATCTATGGCCGCTTCTCGTGCGTAACATAACGATCAAAAACGCAACTGCTCGGTGTGTCTGCCCGGCAACGGGCCAGTTCCGGAAGGTTGGACCTGGTGTGCATCTATGCGTGTGTGTGTGCGTCGACCGTGTGCTGACCATGTGCTAGCCTTTTCTGGCCACGCATTTCGGATGCGCAGCCAGCCAGCCTATTGACGTAGCCCGCGCGACACAGTTATTAACGGGCGAAAGAGCCATCTGCACATGTGCAGATGGCGCAGTTGGACCAGGACGTGGGGGCAGGTTTTTTTTTCAGTCCGTAACCGGGCGGACTATAACGGGGTGTCGGTTTGCCTCGTCCGCCTGCGCAGGGCTGGACGATAGAATGTTGATGAACCAGTAGTCCCACCAAGGTAGTCCAGGGCCAGCAACTGTCCCGGCCAGGCTGGGGGTTCGGCTGCATTCTGGCAGCATGAGGAGCGGCTCTTCCGTGGATGGTAACGCGCAAACAAATGCACCAATCCTTAATGAGACGGTTCCGGTGGGACGGGAGGCCCCAGAAAGGAAGCGCGACTTGACCCAATTAGGACAGGTGACAACTGTCAGACTGTAGTGTCGCACAGGGCGCAAAGAACTGTTTGTTGGGGGAAAGGTATCGCAAACAACAAACACCACGGATCGTCGATTACGGTAAACCCGAGCTGGCAGTGGTTCCCACGCAACAACAACAAATCGCTTCATACAGACCTTGTGTTGGGGGCAAGAAATCTTCGTTGCTTATTGCCCATAATTTGCATGCCTGGTCAAGAATGGCTGGGGCTGCGGCTAAGTGGGGCTATGGCACAATGGTGTCATCCCTAGCCGCCTCTAGACACCCCGACAGATAATGTGGAGCAAGTGTCTGACAGCGAAACAGGGTCAAGACCACCTGTTTCTTGAAGAATCCCCACGGAGCGCGAGCTCCAGACACTCTAACGTGTGACGAGCTCCTCGCCCGATCGGCAATTAGCAGTAGTGTCTAGGGGGAGGACAGAGGAATACTCCCATCATGCATATCAGAGTACCTAGGGAAATTCGCATCAGTTACATCTTATCGACCTGAAGAATTGAGCCGATCGGCATGCGGGGACACAAACCAACCTCGAACCTAAACTATACAAACAAGAAGACCAGTGTCCCCCGATGAATGTACCACTGGGTAGTCTTCTTCAGCACACTCTTCACCTCCCGTCTTGCGGACCACAACTCCGGCCAGGCCGCGGAGAAAGCGCTATCATCTCGCTACCAAAACTCGCTCGGTTCTGCCGTCCCTTGTTCCCAGCGTGCCCCAGCGTACGGTGTTTACGGTACGCGCCCGCTCGATGGGGCCTGTTGCGTGTGGCGTTCTTCAACCCTTCCCCTCCACGGAGGCTCCACCGTTGACACCGTTCTCGGCTCGGCAGACGAAGAAGGAAGACAGAAACAAAAAATAACGTACACACCATTACCACAGGCACATTGCGTTCGTCATAAGCGATTCAGCGGGTTTCGTCCCACTTGCCACAGGCTGAGAATTTATGTGTTTGTGTGTGTAGAGGGTACCTTCGTCGCTCCTGTATTATCACCATCGTTGATCTGCTTCTGCTACGCTGCGGGGACTTCGGCTGCTTCGCTAGGCCGTGCGAGAGCGAGATGGCGTCTGCCGGGCCAAAGAAAAACCGGTCCCGGTGTGCACACCGGCAGAGCGCAAGAGAGCGAGAGAGCCCCCTGTGCGCGTGTGTGTGTGTGAGAGAGAAAGAGAGATAGTTACACAGGCAGTGGCAGAGTGGCGACGGTTCGTGCGATGCGTTTCCCGTTGAGCGGGCGCGCACCGGTGCCTGGCGGAGCGTTTTGGGCGCTTCGGGCAACGCTGTGGCTCTTGTGCGGGCCGGGCTACATCGGGCTCCCTGGGCTGCACGGTTGGACATTCCCCAATCGTCTCTGGTCGCGATAGCACGTGCGCTCACGGCCTTACTCGCCTCAGCCTGTCTTAGACTCGGCCGTTAAGCCGTGCCGCTTAAGCAGCGGCAACTGTTTGGTGTTAAAGCCTCGGAACCTGTCCGCGTGACGGTCTCCAGCTCCAGAGCACAGCGTACGTAAAAGAAGGCAAAAGCCAGTGTTTCGTTGCAACAGTACCCAGCGCCCCAAGGCAGCGCCCAACCACTGGGCACTGTGAGTGAATTGAGTTGTTTCTGGTTTTTTTTTTGTGAAAACGGGACGTGGACGTCGCCGTCATCTGAGGTACGCCCGGAAACCCGGGGAAAGGTTTCCAGCGTGGTTTGTCGGGTGCAGTGTTGCGACAAACGCTTCGGTTTCCCAAACGGTTCGCTCCAGTGTTGCAGCAGCCAAGCCAAGGCAAAGGGACTTGGACTGTTTGCTGGGAATTCAGGTCAGAGGACACGAGAGCGGAGGTTCCTCTAGTTTTTTTTTGAATATCTCCAACCGCTTGGAGAAGGTGTAGGTCGGGAGCGCATGATCAGTGATCAGTGAGTGGTTTGTTGGGTGTGCTTAGTTTCGGTGTTAAAAAATTCCACCAAGTGTCCAGTATAGGCAGAGCAAGTTAGCGCTGCTCTGTTAGCTGCTCTGGTAGCTGTTACTCATCGGACGGTCCAAGCGGTCGCGACGCAGTGCACGACCCTCTCAAGCTGTTGCCGAACGTCCAATCAATCCGCCATTCAACCGATCATCAAATATCACACGCACCGGGAGTCTCCGTGATACAGCAGGACATCAGGGTCACTGGTGCACCTCTGCAGCCAGCTTTCCACAGGTATGTTTTGCTCACTGACCTCACTGCTAACCGAGCGGCATCAACGCGTACCTCGAGCAGAGATTTCATTTCCTGACTCATCTTCGGCACGTTTCGCGCATGATTCATTCGGGCGGCCCATGTTCCACATAAGCATCCATCCATGCATTGCGCCCGCCCGACTCCCGGGCGCTACTGGACGCACGCAGGAATGTACTGTACCTCCCTTGTCTTGTGTGCGATTTTGTTTCCGCGCTTCGCTCTTCCGCATCATCGCACCGTTCCGGCCCGGCAACCCTTTTGCGGGCTGGCGAACGCGGATCGAAAGCCTGGCTAGGCTGCAACGTGGTACGGGCGGACACTCGATATCTCTCCGCTCACTTTCACGCGGGTGACTTTCCCCCCTTCCTGCTCGGAGTCCAGGAGAAAGACCGTCGTATGACGAAGTGGGCATACATTCCTTTCGGTCGGCAGAAGAATGCGGTATCTGCAGCTTCGGGTGTCCTAAATGCTAAAAATGCTGAAGTTTGGGCGTCGCAAAGCCGAGTGGAAGGAAGGAAGGGCGGGTGAAGCAAATGCCCAAAGGTGCATTAAAGGTGCGCGCACGCGCGTGCTCTGTTCGTCTCGATCGGCAAAGATATTACCCATATTTGCGCCTCCACACGCTGTTTGTTCGCCGTCTTCATCCGCTGCTCAAG
Source organism: Anopheles coluzzii (assembly GCF_943734685.1). Taxonomy (NCBI): domain Eukaryota; kingdom Metazoa; phylum Arthropoda; class Insecta; order Diptera; family Culicidae; genus Anopheles; species Anopheles coluzzii. The sequence continues at coordinate 14,297,598 of NC_064669.1, forward strand.
ATGGGTTGGACGCATCGCCCGGACACGGTGGCGAACGAAGACGCGCAAAGACGAGACGGAGAGGTTCTGTGTGTTTGTGTGTGTCTGTACCAGCCTGTATACCACAACGGACAACGGAACATGTTGAATGTGGTTTTGCTGGTGCAAGGTGCATCGGAAGATGCACTACTGCTCCCATTTTTATTTGCTCCGTACGCGCGCTGTTCGCGCTTTCTTCTGCAAAACCTTCGCCGCGTTCGGTGGGGGAAGGATGCCCGGGGAAGGGAGTGGCGAGGACTTGGGGGAATGTTCTTCTCTTCTTTTTTTCTGCAATACAGGGATGGCATAACAGTGCAGCACTGCACGCTGGGCAGGTGAGCGAATGCGAAAGATGAAGCAAAAATGTGGCGTGGAAAAACGATACGGCGGTACGATCGTACGGAACGGTAATGCGAGCCTGCGGGCCAGCAGCAGCGGTAGCAGGGAAGTATGAAATAGGATTCGAATCGTCTTCGACTCTAGGAAAGCTGAACTGATTTGTGTCAGTAAGCAAGCGGTCCCGTCGCCACTGCTCCAGTTCCGCCTAACTCGGGCCGGGTTCTCTGAGGCTCCAGCTTCCAACAATTGGAGAATTTGTGGGACATTGTTTACTTCCAGAATGGAGGGTTTTTTTTGTTCTGTTTTATTGGCACTTCTGATGCTCCGTCCATAGGCAGCGGATGCGTGTGTATGTGTCCTTGCCAAAAGGTGAGCAGCTAATCGCAACGGGGTCATGCGCGCCATTGCGCACGTGGCTGCATGGTGCCGCGCACACGCCGTTAAGTTGCCCGAGCGCGGCTGGGAATTGGAAAGCCTTGATTGGAGCTCGTGTGTAAGATCTGCGCCGATTAGCCGTAGCGTCCCGGACGACCCACGGCCACCTCTGGCAGCCCTTTTCATCCCGTTCGATTTTCCGCTAACCGCTTGATGAGCTAGGCCTCTCCGTCCGCGCCACCAGCTATCTGAGCGTACGTGCCCGCGCTCTCACACAGAAAGTGTGGTGTGGTGAAAATCGGAGGAACGAATGTGTGTACGACCGCACGTCTTTTGAAAATGGGGTTGGTGAAACTAAGTTTCATTCTCCTGCAGCATATACACACACACTCTCTCTTTCTGTTTTCACCTCTCGCATACACGCCACAAGTGTATATGTTTTTTCTTCTTCCTCTGTGCCTTTCTGCATCCGTAAGGCATCACACCGTAGATCGAGGTTTGGCTCTCGCGGCCAACTCTCGCCCGCTCGCCTTTCCCATAACGGGCGGTAGCGAAATCGGTCAGCAGGTGATACGGAGCAGCAAGGTAAAACCCGCCAAGGCACCGAGGCTTAAAACACGGTCGAGTCGATGAATCGCTAATATCGGGGTTAATATCCCAAGCACGGGTAGCGTCCGTGGGGCTTGGAGCCGCCCGGAGGTGTCCGCAGAATCGTATGTTTAATTCATGGCAGGTCCGCCGTGCCGAGATTCGGTAATTCGTAATGACAAGGGGGTACTGTACACTCGCTCCGCTGGCTACGCGGTCCGGTCGACGGAGTCCGGTTCCCCTGGACCGACTCGACTACCCAGGCAGTGTGCTGCAGCTTTCCCAAGCAGCGGGCAATAGATTTTCTAATCGACGTGAAGACTGCGAACCGGTACATCGGTATTTCCTTCGCTGGTGTCGTCTCTCGAAGGTCCGGCATCTTGCCCCTGCTACGTACTGGTTGAGTGCAAGTGGCGTGATTTGACCCGCGTGCAGACTCCGTACCACTCCCCAGCAGCCGGGAGATACTGTCGGGTATGCAATCGCTGCCTAATGGGACAAATTTCGGCCGACCAAGTTAAGCCTGGGAAGAAACGCTCCCCAAATGCCCACGCTAATGCCCAGATATAAATCAATGCGATTGCGCCAAGGTAACCATATTTCCTTGAGGAAGTAACCCCTAAACCCTGAAGCGTGGCGCTGGCTCCTCCCGAAACCATTTTCGCACGAAAAATCTCCCCAGTGTACGGCGATATGCGGGAAGGCATAGGAGGTTGCCACCGTTGCCTACTAACGCCGATCCGCTCTCCGTCCGGGCTTGGTGAGAAGAGCGGCCGTGCGGCTTTGCTTGAAGTCAATCAAACGGAATTATGCTTTCACCGATTATTTCCTCCACGTTCACCGGTTCGGGCTCCAGAACCAACGGTACGCGGCCCATACCGACACAGGGTGACAGCGAACGAGATAGAAAGCGACCGAGAAAAAGAGAGAACGCGAGTGCTGCAACCGTGCAGATAATAAACGAAAACGACAAGAAAATAGAAAATTTTCCCGAGTGAAAACGCTCCGCAGATAACGATAAACCGCAAGCGTTATTAGTTGTCATTATCTAATGACAAGGGGATTTTCTCCCCCGTTTTCTCTCGATGGGTTTCACCGTGCGCACCGTTCAAAACGATTTTATGGTTTCGTTTCCCATGCCCTCCCCTTCGCCCCACTGCACCGCTTCTTGGAGCTTGTGAAGCTGGAATGTCTTCGCGGAGCGGTAGCAAACATGCGGTCCAGCAGCAGGCGACGAGCCCAATTAGCGTACCTTAAATGGTGCGATCGCTAAAGTGGTAGAAATGTGCGCTCGTGTACGGTCATCGATACGGTCCGGACCATTTCATGGAAGGTGTCGGATGCGCTTCCCCCTTGCAGATGGCGGCACCATTCTTCACTGTCGGATTATTAAGGCAATCCCTTCACAAATCAGTTGCCAAATGTGCGCAAAGTGTCTGGTGACGATTAGCCCTCAAATATCTTCCCAACACGTTTCCGACTAGTATTTAGCATTCCTTGTTTTTCTTTTGTGGGTTGGGGATTGCGCAAACTTGGAGGTGCGAATGTCCGGATGTGTTTCGCGGACGGTATTTGTTCCGCTTTCAGAGATAAGGCTCTTTTGAGGCGGCTAACCGCGGCACACATCCAAGCAGTACGGCTCGGTCCAGCCGGTCCAGCGGTGTTGATGGCGCGCGCCTGCCATGGCTGTTAGGGAGGAAAGTGTTGAGCGATAAACGACACCGGTTGGGTACCGTTCGTCGGCCAAGTTTCTCTTTTTCCGAAGTTGGATTGAAATTAGTTCCAGTTTCTTGTAGCTACAATTAAGATCGCGAAGATAGCTGCTAGTGTATGATGGACGTGGGGCAGTTAGTGAGTCTAGCGGGTTTGCAATGCTGCCATCGGCTAGAGATGCGTTGACCAGGGATTTTTCAACACGAATATAACCTGTTGGTACAACTATTCCAGGGAAATATCCGCAGGTACACCTGTCAAACCAACAACAACAAAATGAAATCTTACCGTAGATGGCATTTTGGATCAAAACCCGTACATACTTTGTGCAGGCATGTGTGTCGGTGTGATCGATCAATAATTAAAAATCCATTAAGCGCTCCTCCATTGCCCAAACTGGAGCCGACTGCAGTTGCGACGCAAAACTTCAGGATTTTGAAACATACACGCTTTCCAGCGCGAAAAAGGATGCTGGGGTTGCCGTTTTGACAATACTGAGCCCACATTCCTGTGCTAGGTGCGGCGCAAGATACCAACCTGGCCCGCGAGAACACACACACACACAAACCACAGAGCGCCGGTGCAGTTGCCCTCGACGGAAGAAAGGAGAGGCGAAAGAAACTTTCTTTTTCTCATAATGCCCTCGTTTGCTTGGCGCGTTCGTTCTTCCCATGGTGCAGGTTTTTGTTTTCTGTTTTCGCTCACCCTACAGCCTCGTACTCGTTTCGTTTTTGTTCCATCTTGTCTTTCGTATCTCTCTCTCTCTCTCTATCTATCCTTCTCTCTCGCTCACTCTCTTTGGCTCTGGCTAGCTCGTGCACTACGCTTCGTGTACGACTCTGGGGCATACCAGCAATATGGCTCGATCTACTAAAAAAGTGTACAACTTGGTTTAATGGTACCGATCGTCATCGGAGGACCTGAAGGTTGATAGTGTCTCATCTTGAACGTTTTTCGCTTCGATCCAGCTTTCTTTCCGAGGCGTGTGTGAGTGTGTCTAGCGAGTTCGCCATCAGGTGGGAAAACACAACAAAACATCTCACGCGGGTTTTTCCACCCAGGCAGACGCTAGCATCCGCTTGATGGATGTTAATTTCCTCGATCAACCACACACACACACACCGCTTGGGAGTAATTTTTCATTAGATAGAAACGCGTTCCCACGGGGGTTTGGTAGTGGATAAGGTACGGTAAGCCTCAGATTTCCCCAGAGGAACTTTGAAGACATTGAGCGGATGAGCGTCCAAGTGTCAAGCGTTTAGCGTTAGCCAAGAATTGAGGATCCACTATCAAAACACACCTGCCCAAGCCGTTTCGGCCGCCCAGCACGGCCCGAAGACGCTTTCAATTCAGCGCCGCAGCCCAGGCGAACCGGAATGTCGGGCAAGCGCTCTCGGGCAAGGCGAACGCCGCAGTGAAAGCGCTCCCGCCTGCCCGGGTGTCAAGCCGCGCCGCACGGATACCGCATTCCACATTTGTGCGATGCTGCGAACGCTCGGCGATAATGGCGAATGCTCTCCCAGCTCCTCCGATTTGCCGATGTGGCGCAAAGATGTACACAAATTGAAAGCAGAGGGTGAAAGAAAAACGGCAAACCTCGCACCACACTTCTCGCTTTTGGGGCCTCGGCTTGCGCCGGCAGCGCACTCGCAACAGTTTGTTTGGCGTTAGGTTCGTCGTCGGTTTGCTTTATCGCGCACCGAATTATGAAGGCTTTTTGCTTGATTCGTTTGAATAATTCATCACGCCGTATTCGCCGTGTATCTGTGGGCTGAGCGTGAGAAACGGCTTTCGTTGCGCGGCGGGCACACACTGCCGGTGCTGTCAAATTAAAAGCATAATATTTTAATTATTCAATAAATAAGAAGGGAACCCCATCCCGCTGGAAGTGGTTTGGAGAAGCTTTCACCAGAGCCTTTCCGATAGACGCCAATCTGTATCGTGCGGCGGAAGAAGACGTCTGAGATCGGTGTTTAAGAAATGGAGCATTCACTGTGGCCTGTGAGCTCTAGCAGATATTTATCGCTCCTCCTCTCCGCACGAAATCAGTCCCTGTGCTCGTTTTGATGGGCAGATGACACTCCAGGGGTCCAGGGGTGTGCTTTCAAATTATGTCAAATAACACGCAATATGAGTGCATAATGAGACCGCTGCACCATCATTTTCAACCATTATCTCCGGACGAATACACAGACACACACACACACACACACACACACACACACACACACACACACACACACACATTTCGTTCATCGGCATCTCGGGAAGAAGTTCCGTTCCGCTCCGAAAGCGCAGTAAGATTTCACTTAAATCGTAAACAGCACCTGTCACTGCTGCGTGTCGAACGGCCTCACAGAGACAGTAGGTCAATCAGTGTTCGGCAGCCGAGCACCGTTCCGAAATAATTGCTCAACGGAACAGAGAGTTGTGCTGCAATGCCCCTATATGTAGGGATGGAATGGGTTTGAGAAGCCAAAGTTACTTTTCAATCGATAGCTAGAGCTGCTAGTAATCTGTTTCTATTATTAGCAAAAGGTAATTATTTTTTTTTAATCTGGTCGTCTTACTGTGCTAGATGTTAAACAATTCAAAAGCAGCTTGCTGAAGTAACTATGGTAGCTTTGATGATATGTAACGAGCTACTGATGTTTGGATAACGAAATCAGTTATCTTTACATCTTGCAGTAGGTACATCTCCACCAATAGCTACCACTTGCCACTGAGCCACCAACAGTAGCGTGCTAGACTAGCGAATGGTCTCGTTTGTAAAGTGCCTCACCAATCGCTCGGAGCACACAAAACAGCACACGAAAGTGCTCTCCGCTAAACGGTACACGCGGCGCCTCGGTTGGCGTGCAGATGCTAATGCGCACAGCCACAACCGTAGCGTGTCAGCCCGATCTGTCAGTCGACATTGTAAGGTGAATCGGTACACTCATCTTTCTCCGGTCATAGCACAACCCACGGCCGTGGCCCGACGCCACCAAGCAGCCCAAAGCTTTGTGAATGAATGAATGGAAGGTTGAATGAGAAGAGAACAACAACAACAAAAAACCCCGGGGTATGGGAAGCAGGAAAAATAGCTGTCTAATCACCATACAAACAAATAAATCAACTCCATTTCATCTTGGGCCCGTGCGTCAACTCTCGGGGACTCCCGGCCTGGATCATCGCGTTCGGGTGAAAGTGACGCAGCCCCGGCATTGCTCCAGAATTCCACCGGAAAGTGTAGCGTCATTGTCGGACTCGTGAGACACACAGCCACAGGTCGGGAGATGCAATCGAGCTGGTGCGGTCGATGAGACCGTCCCAAGGTATCATTTCGCGGTGGACCTCACGGCCACTTGTTGATCCCGCGTAGCTCTGTCCCAAAAAGTACTGGAAATAAAAGGCCTGCAGTGAGATCAATTTTCTCTACGCAGTCAAGCGCGTAAGGTGTTGAATTTCAAATGTTTGTTTTTTGTTTTGTTTATTTGGCGCAGGTTCATAGTTTCGATCTTTGCAAGAGCTGCTGGACTATCAATTCTAGATATTAAATTAATACGGTTCGGTTGAGTGAGCCACCCGGTAGTAATTCTTTCTCTCTCATTGCACATTTCATTTCAGCGCAACCCAACAACAGTTCTCGGACGGCTCCAACCATGTGGAGCACGGGTAGGGGTCCTAGCAACATGTGGGCCCATCGAATTGTACTGATTGCGCTATGCTACCTGGTAAGTACTAGCTAATACATACTATGTCAGCGGCTGAACCAAAAATCCCCCAAAAATATAACAACCCCATTTTCCCCAAGAAATCCGACATAAGCCATTCCTCCGAGATCTGGCACAATGTACACACTGGATGAGTTGGCACTCATGCTAATTTGATTTTCCCACTCGGGGCGGATTGCATCAAAATTACATAGCATTTCGTTAACACTTTGACCGCCGGCCTGACGTCACAGTTTTTGAGTGAGCACGTAGCCCATGGCAAGAGAGCGATGAGAGCGACAGTTTCTCGTGCCATTGTTATCACTCTTTTGTTTCATTGCGATAAGCGGCGTAGCACATGCCGTTCTCGTTCGCTCGATCCTACCTGATTCGTTCTCAAGAGAATCACTGAGCGTCAGATGCAAAGCTGAACGGTGAGCAAAACCGTCATGCGAATTTATATGACACGGCGCTTAAAGTGTTAATGCTTCCTTATCTACTCTCTCCCCTCCTCTCGCTACATCGCCGCATACCTCCCCAATACCTGCCAGCTCTTTTGGAAGAACGCTTTCCCAGGAACTCAATCCTTCACCGTCCGTTCCCCCGGGTGTACCGAACATAGCCCGGCCATAGGCTATATACAATGAAGAAATAAATTAAAATTCCGACATCCCGATAATGATATATGTGGGCATTCCCTTCTACCAATGCCCAATTCCAACCCAAAAAGAAGACAAAAAAAGAGCAACCTGTTCTCGCACGCACTCTGCCGCCAGCGCACGATCATTCGCCCGCGCTGTTGTCTCCACACTTTCGGTTCACCTTTCTCGCTGCCTCAGCCGGCCAGGGGCAGGGCGCAAACGGGCTCTAGAAAGGGGCCACAGTTTGGCTCACCACAACCGAGTGCTCGGTAGCCGTGGCCTGGACAGTCCGGGATTAAAAAACAATAATAAGAGGCAACGATCGAAAACGTATCTAGAAGCATACACACACACACACCTTCGAGATTGGGTAGAAGGGGCGCACTAAAGTGAGATACCGGTGGAAACGAAGCAATCGAATCCCATTAGCAATGAAAAATGAAAGTATAATTAAAACCGGCGGGTTGGGTACAATAAAGTTTCCGGTCCCGGGCAAGATTCACCCGCAATGGGTCGGGATGGTCAGTCTCGGAAGAACCTTCTCTCTCTCTGCCGCCGGTCCGGTTTTGGGAATGTGGACACACATACACATACATGCACACTAGCACACAAACGTGTGTGAGGCTTGGTGAGAGGCGCTAGCCGAAGGCGGCGAGAGAGGCCACGGTTGACGCTCAGCCGCTGGCCTCCGTCCGGGATGTAGCGAATAGCTTTACGCACCACGTCGGTACGTCAGAATGCGAGCAGGAAAGGAAACCACTCCACACTTGTTAATGACAGCAGCTCAACCTACTTTTTTGGGGACCGATGGGCCAAACCTTCCCGCGGATTTGGGTTGCCGTGTTCGATGCGAACATTTTAGGAAGTTGTACCCGTCAATTTTGTTCGCAGCGACGACGCCCGCCCAGATTGATGGGCGAGGTAGCCCGGAGCCGCAAAACAGGAACTGCCAATACACGGACTGGGTTCCATTCACATCCCGTTCACGTTGCAATATGATTCGGGCCCAAGGGTTGACGATGAGTGCGAGTGCACGGTGCAGCAAAACGGGGCGAAAAACAAATTGCACACCCAGCTCCAGCGATGACACGGGTCACTCACTGCACGTGCAGAGGGGTCGCGAGTGTCCGGTTTAATTCTAGCGGGAAAAACTAGTTTCCTTCTGGCACACATTTAGTGGTTGCTTCAGAAACCACTCTTGCATAGGCTGACGATACGATTCCATTTATTCTCCACCTTCTTGCTCCCACTCTCTTGCCTTCTTCCCTTTCTCTCTATTTCCTTTTTTATGCTTTCTTTGTATGTTGCGACCACGAGTCGCCCACAAGTTTTTGGCCCACGGCGGTAATGTGTATACTCTTTGTATCTCGCCAATAGATCCAATTAGCGGCACCAACGAACGAAATATGGCCGGTCGAGCGCCCAGATGGTATGCCCTCGATAACGGCGCTGGAGGTAATGTGCGGCAAGGACCACATGGACGTTCATCTGTCATTCTCGGCACCGTTCGAGGGGATCGTAAGCTCAAAAGGTGAGTAACGCACTGCTGGCACGTGTTGTAGGTTGTGTTGAATGCATTGGATACAGGATTGTAATGGGCTATCAATGAGTCTTCAAAGATATACATACAACTTTTTAACATATAATATCTTGACCAATATCTGAATACTTTAGGATTTATGAATTGTCCAGAATTCAAGAAATTGAAAAATTCATTTGCATATACCTGCAGGTCATATAACCTAGAGACAAGAAAGTCGTCTAGCCATATCAGATAAGGTGTAGAATCATATAATACATGTAGATTAATCAACAAGAATCAATCATATCCTAGGATTCATGATTATTGAAATTCATGATTCATACACATAAAAAAAGAATCATACTCTGAGCTCTTGATAATCTTATTTCTAGAGACGTATTTCCAAAGACATGCGTTCCAAGATTTGAAATTGTGAGACGGATGAATCAGAGATGCTTAAAGTTTCTGTAAGCCAAACAATCAACCAACCAAGATTTGAATTTCAGATATTATGTGGTATACTTCTTTGAAGATTCTGAGAAAAATTTGTGAATCCTTTACAAAGCTTTCAGATGAGTTAGATTCTAGATACGATTTAGTACTCTTCATTGAAGATTCAAACGAATGATTCCGTTGGACCCATAACGTGGATTGCATACCCTAATTCTCTCCATTCTTTCACACCCCCCAGGTCAGCATAGCGATCCACGATGCATCTATGTGCCTCCGTCCACCGGGAAAACGTTCTTCACCTTCCGCATCTCGTACTCGCGGTGCGGCACCAAACCCGACCTGAACGGCCAGTTCTACGAGAACACGGTTGTGGTCCAGTACGACAAGGATCTGCTGGAGGTGTGGGACGAGGCGAAGCGGTTGCGCTGCGAATGGTTCAACGACTACGAGAAGACGGCATCCAAGCCGCCGATGGTGATTGCCGACCTGGACGTTATTCAGCTAGACTTCCGAGGTAAGTTTGTTCGCCCGATTGCTGCAACTCAGCTTTTCGTAGTTCACCAACCTGAGCTCTTTCCCCGCTTGCTGTTTTCGCAGGAGATAACGTGGACTGCTGGATGGAGATACAGCAGGGTAAGGGCCCTTGGGCACCGGCGGTCAGTGGTATCGTGCCGCTCGGCTCCACCATGACGCTCGTCGTGGCGATCAACGATTTCCGCGGCGAGTTCGACATGCGGGTAAAGTCGTGCGTCGCCTCGGACGGGGCCGGCCACGTGATCAAGCTGTCGGACGAGTATGGATGCGTACTGCGACCGAAGATGATTTCCCGCTTCCTGAAGGCGCGTGCCCCAGACGATAAGGCATCAGTCATTACGTACGCGTTCTTCCATGCGTTCAAGTTCCCGGACGCGCTCAGCGTGCACATCAAGTGTAAGGTGGAAATTTGCCGTCACGGTTGTTTGGATCACTGCCAGCACAGCGGGGCTCCGGTTGGGGCCGGTCCGGCGGGCGTCCCGGGCAGCGCCGCGAAGCAGCACGATCTGCTGGAGCGCAAGGACACGCTGGTGAACCAGAACAGCAACGACATACTGGCGGGCGATTCGGTGGAAGACCTAGACTCGGGCATGAACGGCCAGGACGTGTACTACGATGATATCATCCACACGGAGAAGCATCTGAACCAATACAAGAAGCCGATGCCGAACCAGCCGGCAAAGAAGAAGGACAGCTACCTGCAGTACCATCACCACAACCGGGAACCGATGGACGATATCGAGTCACTGTTCCTGAGCGACCATTCCGCACTGTCCGCTGACATGATGAAGAAGCAATCGCAGGGTCCACCGGGGCCACCGGGCGTTGGCGGCGGTATGCCGGGCATGCCCGGCATGGGCCTCGGACCAGGCAAGTATCCGCCACAGCCGCTGCAACAGCAGCAGCACCAGATGCAGCAGAAACCGATGCCCGGTCCGGGCACGCCGATGGATGACGACAAGTTCCCGCACGGGCCGCGCCAGATGGATGCGGAGAAGCGGATGGGGCTGCCGGCCGTCGCTGGGCCGCGCGCGCTCAACCTGGACGCGGACGATGTGCAGAACCAAAGCTACAACCAGGCGGGCGTGCGGTTGCGCCAGCGGCGCTCGGTGCGCGTCACCGACCGGCAGGCCCGTTCGGCCGACATCGGCGTGAGCGGCATCTACGACGTCATCTCGGAGGCGGACCTGGCGTTCAACCCGGACAGCAAGCAGGAGGCGGTCACCGTGTTCCAGGGCAAGATTACGGAGGAGGTCGTGTACGGCATCTGCATGCCGGTGCCCGGGTTCAGCATTCTCTTCATCCTCGTCATCTCGGCGACGATCATCTCCGCCCTGATTGCCGGCTCGCTGCTGTACAGATATCAGCTGCAGAAGGAGATGATCGCGAACCGGTCGCAGACGCACAACGCACCGATGAACTCGATCGCCACGTGGATGACGCTGCGTCTGTTCCGGTCGCGGCACAACGGCCCGGTGGTTGGTGGAGCTGCTGTGCGCCCGATGGACCTGAACGCCAGCAGCCAGTGAGCGGAGTCGCCTGTGCAGCAAGCACAGGCACATACCCAACACAGTCCTTAGTCTCTCTATATGCTAGCAGCAGCACACACACACACACACAAAAGAAACAGTGTAAGATCGTATAAATGACGGTATGTGTAAGGATTTAGTACATCCTGTATGCTGAGCGTGGCATAAGACGTGTAGTGGTCACCGCAACAGGGTGGTGACGATCGACTTAGCTTTCCTCTCCCTCATCACCTGTCACACTCACATTCATACACACATCCACACAGACACGTGTACACATCTCTTTCATTCTTCATCTTCTCGGGTTTAATGCAATATTTATTAATCAATAATTTACTATTCGAGAAGTCGAAAGCGAAAGAGAGAGAGAGCGAGAGAGATATAGAAAGAGAGAAAGAGAGGGGGAGAGAGAGATAGAAAGAGATAAAGAGAGAGATCGAGAGTAAACCATTTATCTAATGGGGATAGGGTTGTTAGGTAATAGTGTGGAAGAACGCGTTTAGTATATCATACTACCACACATACACACACCAAATGGCCTGCCGCCTCCTATCCAGGGGGCAGCTTGGGCAGCTTTTGGGCGTGTCTGTGTGTGTGTGAGCACGTGTGTTTTGTTTTGTTATTAAGACCCTGGGTTGGTAGTTAAATTAAACTTTTGGTGTGCGTGTTTTCTAGTATCTCGAGCGGATGTTGTCACCCGTTCACTACTGATCTATACATATGCATATACATTTATACATATATTACCGGTGATTATCGTTATATTTAATCAGCTGATTAGTACTGCTGCGGCGATTGCTCTGCTAAAGCTGCTGCTTCTGCAGAGCGATTTGCTACCAGCATAGCAGCCCGGTGCCAGGAGACGCGGTGCCCGCCCGACGCGCCCTGTCGTCCTGCGACACTAACAAAGATTAAACTAAAAGGATCCGTTTTAGAGTTTATTTATTTAATCTAAAGTACGTAGGCAAACAAAGAAGCAAACGGTAACCCTCCCCATTGTTAGGTAAGCGCTTTCAAAGAAACGCCAAGTAGACTGACATCGAACCTTGGTGTACGTTAGGGATTCGCGCGGGTTTCGCGTTTGTCGTGCGATGTATGCGGTCCACGGGGTCCGATTGTAGCGGATCGCGCGCGCGGCCGTCGCACCGACAGCACAGTATCACGAGCCGTTTCTAGAACGGTGGTGTAGATTGTAGTATGCGCAAAGGCATTGCGGAACTTATGCTCAACTTAGTATTTTGTTTTTGTTTAGCGTTTAGTGTTTAGTGGCAGGCGCGTGCGCGTGTGCTTTCCCCAAGGTAGCAAAGGTATTTATTTATTGCGAATTGCTCCGCTAGTTGATACTCTCCTCCGTGCAATGTTTATAACCCTCGGTGTTGATCTGATATTTCGGATTACGAAAACGCGCCAAACAGGCGCCAAGCGAACGATACGCGATCGCTGATCGTGCATGCGGTGGCTTAGTGTACTGTCTGACTATCAACTGGTGGAACAAATAAACAAAAACACTACTATTTAATGTCGGATCGTTTCGGACTTTTTGTTTGTTTGTGGTAAGAGAAACGATTACAGTTGGTGTCCAGATGATGTAGACATAGATTCTCCTGTGTAGCTTCAAGTCAGACGGTTCGGGAACGTTTGGTTTCGGTTCAAATATCACAGATATTTTTGTTGTTGTGTTTGGGCTGTTAATCGTTTTATAATGTGTTAGAAAAAAGATAATCACATCGAAGGATGCCGGGATAGAAACTGTAACATTAATAGCTCTCAGTATAGTAAACACATGTGTTAGTAATTGTGATCACTACTGGTACTGGGAGGAAGAGTAGGGTCATAGTTTTACGTGGGATGGTTTCGTATTTCTGGAATCAGTTACGGATATCTTGAAATAAGCTGGTAAGGTAACATTTTTTATGTTTGTATCGTATTGGTTCCGATGTTTGGCATGGGAAGAAGAGTCGGTTTAATTTCAATTTCAAAATCAGCAGCCGAAAAAAAAATAATAGCTCACATATGAAGAAATAATATGGTGCAAAGGGCTGCTGACCGACCTCTCCAAGATTCGGCCAGGGAGGCTTACCATCGAAATGCTACAGCTGATCGTGAGAATTTGGGAGCGGGACCGGAGGAGTGGAAGCTGTGTGTCATCCACCCAGTCTACAAAAAGGGCACCAGGCTGGAATGCTTCAAATTTTCGTGCAATCGCCGTCCTCGAGTCTGCCTATAAGATCCTGTCCGAGAACCCGTTCTGCAGATTTGCGCCCCTTGCTTCGTCAGCAGCTACCAAGCTGGGTTTGTTAGAAGCAAACCCACCACAAATGAAATTTTAACTCTTGGGAAGATCTCCAGAAGTGTCGAAAACACCAGATTCCTACACACCACCTGTTAATCGATATTATTGCCTGCTGCCTACGATACCATAGATCGGAATGAGCTATAGAACATCATACAGCGGAATCACTTTCCTGAGCTGTTGCTCCGCCTCCTAAGACCGAAGCATTTTGCCAAACAATTTGAAGCCGCTTCAGAAAATATGTTATTTTTCCATGTTTTTTTGCTTTATTCGGACGAGAAAAGTTTTGTAAAAGGTAGATGCACATGTCCTGCACGCATTGCATACATATGCATGACAAAAAACGATGGAAAAAATACTTAATTTTGAGATCCGGCATGACCATTCCCTCGATGACCAAACAAAGCTTCCACCAGCTGCGAAATTACACTAGCGAGTACGGACAGTGTCCCCCGGCCATTGGAGACCACTAAGGACGGGCAGTGCAAGGTGAGAGTATAAAACCTAATGCCGGAAACGTTCGTATCCCACAGGGGTTGGAGGTAAGGTCTCCAACTCTCCTGTCTGCTCGGAACTAGACTAAGCGCGGAACTAGACAACGACATCCGTCGTATGATATTTTACCGGTCTATCCAATTTCTCGAGCTCGCGGAAGACGATAGCGGAGATGTGTTATGCATACACTCGACTAAAACGCGACGCAGCAAGAATAGGATTGATAATCAATGCGACGAAGACGAAATACCTGCTTGCCGGAGACTCAGAACATCTAAGAAGCAGTTGATTAGTTGACGGCGACAATCTCGAGGTAGTAAAGGAGTTCTAGGAGTTCTGGGCCGGTCTGGTGGTACAGTCGTCAACTCGTACGACTTAACAACATGCCCGTCATGGGTTCAAGCCCCGAATAGACCGTGCCCCCATACGTAGGACTGACTATCCTGCTATGGCAACAATAAGTCACTGAAAGCCAAGCTCATTTCACTAGTGGGTACAAAGACAGGCCTTGACCGACAACGGTTGTTATGCCAAAGAAGAAGAAGAAAGGAGTTCTACAATCTTGAGACGGTCGTTACTTTGGACAACAACATCAGCAGCAAAATTCAGAAACGTATTGTACAAGGGAATTATGCATACTATGGGCTTCACCGACTGGTGAGATCCAGAAGACTTTGAGCCCGCACGAAGCTGAGCTGACCTTTTTTTTTGCACCGTAAACAAAGCGGGGAATCACAAGAAAATGTTTAATTTATTATTTCAATATGTTTTTAGTCTAGATGTTTGGGGAATTGAATATCCTTTCTTTTGGTGTACGATAAACCATATTCTGATGTATATTTATTGAAACATAGCAAAAAAACACGAAATTTCACGTTCAATTTCACAGGCGTTTTACGAGAAGTTCAAAATATATACGTTTTTCACCACTAAAAACATCTGTGTCTTAACCTGTGGCGCTCGGGACACTTGCCTAAGATTGGTGTTGAACAACACTTTAGTTATTAATTTTATGTTGCCCATTTTGGTCATCATTCAGACCGTATTTACAGTCTTTTTGATGTAAGTTACTGGTTTTGCGTCCAATAATTTAGCAGCCATCAGTTTTGTGACCAAGAATTATACGACCAAGATTCTTATGTATTCAAAACTAGCTTCACTTTAAAAGCCAAGCTCACTGGTGGTAAACGCAAGCCTTTACTGTCAACAATTGTTATGCCAAAGAAGAAGAAAAGACGAATTTCACTAAAGTTGGAAATTACGTTTTACAGCCAAAATATAGTTGATAAATTATTATTTCTGATTAAATTCAGTACTATTATACATACAGTCAAACTCGTGAAGCTAGTTTGGTTCTTTCTGTCTTTTCACCCGTACCGCACACAGATTCAGCTTAAACGACTGATTTTCCTGAACAGTACAAAGGGAAGCAGAAAGCTCTCAAAGCAAGAAAAGCTCCATTGGCTTGGGTATCCCACCAACAGATGATAGTGCCATCAGCTTTTTTTTCTATTTTTAGAATGCATCAGTCGTTTGCCATCTGCTAAATGAATTCTTTTTAGATTTCTTTCAGATTGAGAGTTTGAGCCGTTTAGAACCCTAAACGTGCTGGTGGTTTTCATTGAAGTTTAGTATTTAAACAATCGTATCGCCGTTCTAGTTCTAGCGATGCATAACTTCAATGCGAAACCATACAACAGTACAGATGGAATGAGATTGCTATCCAAGGGAGGAAGCTCCCACTGGTTGGGTATCCCATAAATAGATGGCGCTACCAGCTTTTTGCTATTTTTCTACGAAGTCGAAAAAACGAAGTCTTTCTATATTCCGTTTAGGTTGAAAGCTTGAGTCGTTGAGAACCCGTTTAGTGGTCGTTTAGTGGATTTGTGGCACTTGGGATACATTTTAGCATTACAGTAGAACGTCGATTATCCGGAACGGATTAACCGGCGGACAGCTTAACCGTGCGCATAAATCTGACAGCTTTGCAATCGTGCGATCATTTAAAGCGATATTCAAGTTCGTAAACGTTATTTTTGTACAGCTTCCTAGTGTCTAGTGCTATTTTCGAACTTCATTTTTGTTCATGAATAGTTGTTTAACCTACTTAAACCAGTTAGTTGTGATGATAATTAAATTCTAATATTGCTTAATCGAATGAATCATAGTAAATTTTTGGTAATACCAGTGAATTTATTAACTTTTGTATGAATTTGACATTTATTGGACTATTTTCCGTGGCTGTCCGGAGCTGTCCGGATAATCGACTTTCTACTGTATTATCATAGCAATGGGTCACAACTTCGCCAAATAGCTATTTGTTAACGCTTTTTCGCGAACGTTAAATTTTGTCACTTTTTGTCAACTTTTGTCAACGTTATTTCCTGGCTGCATCCGGTTACAAAATTTTGAATAAAGCTCAAATAGCGCATGACCACGGAGCTGAAAAAATGTTGAAAATTTTTTCAACTTTGTCAAAATTGCTTGTCAACTGCAAAAAAGACCCAAGCGCCACAGATTAAGCTTAAACGACTGGAAAATTGAATATCCATAGAAAAAAAAAGAAAGCTCCACAGCTTCATTGGTTTGATCAATAGATGGCGTATTAAAACTGATTATTATATTGCTATCCTTTTCTTGCAATGTGTTTCGGCAAGTTTCATCTTATCATGACCTATATAGCCTTCTAACTTTCCGAGCAAAAATCTATATGAATGGTCGTGTGGTAAGATACGTGGGTATCAACACCAACGACCATTACTCAAATCTCACTTGCTTCAGTGCTGATGGTTTCTATTGGAGTTTAGTATTTAAACAATCGTATCGCCGTTCTAGTTCTAGCGATGCATAACTTCAATGCGAAACCATACAACAGTACAGAGGAAATGAGAAAGCTCTCCTCCAAGCGATGAAGCTCAACTGGTTGGGGTATCCCACCAACAGATAGCGCCACCAGCTTTTTGCTATTTTTAGAATGCATGAGTCGTTTGCCGTCTGCTAAACGAAGTCTTTCTATATTCCGTTTAGGTAGAGAACTTGAGTCGTTTAGAAGCCGTTTAGTGATCGTATAGTGGATTTGTGGCACTTGGGGAGCTTTTCTCGTGGCCGCACCAAAAACATACACAAGAGCGACAAAAAGCTCCAACATCTGAATATCAGTGATAGTTTGTTTAAGAAGCACTAACTAGGTACATAAATCAATTAGAATCATGCATTTTAGCATTATTATCATAACAATGGGTCACCACTGCGCCAAATAGCTGTTTGTTAACGCTTTTTCACGAACGTCAAATTTTGTCAACTTTTGTCAACTTTTTTTCCTGACTGCTCCAGGTCATAAAATTTTGACAAAAGCTCAAAAAAGTGACAAAAGCTCACATTTTGAAAAATTTGTCAGCATTTTGTCACTCCCGTGGCCTTTCGCTTAAACAAGTTACAAAAGCTCACGCTTTGAAAAAGTTTTCAGCATTTTGTCACTCCCATGGCCTTTCGCCTATAGATATGAAGTGAAGGTAGTTTCCGGGTCACCCTGTACAGGCATTTGTTTTGTTTTGGTACGCAACAAAGTGTCAGAATCAAGTCAACCTTCCTGCATGGCTACACGATGCTCAAGCGCTAATAAGTTTAAAATGCCTTGCTTTAGTAGTGTGTTTCCCTTGAGAACGAAGACATTGGTTTTGTTTCTTTGCAATGCGATAAATTTATAGCACAGAAACACATTATTCAAAATTGGCAGTAATCCTCGCGCAAGCCACTATAGCACCTTCCCATGGGGTGTAAACGCGCCTTGAGCGAGCTGTCTGTTTTTCATCTTTAACATTTCCACCTTCCCACAAACCCCTCCGGTGTGTGTGTCCGCACACACAGCGACAGCGCCTCTCTCTCTCTCTGTTTCGCTGAGTGTTTATTAGATTAGAAACGAAATTTCGACCCATTAATTGCAAAGCAGTTGCGTAGCGTTTTGTTCCTCACCGACGGGGCAGTGATTGTGGCGCTTGTGTTTGTAGCGAGCGCTCGCGTGTGTGCGTGTGTGTGTATGTGTCCGTACGTGTGCTAATAGTGGCGTTCATCCGCAGCAGGGTACAGAGGGTACACACACTCCAAAACACATCCCCGCTGTGCCATCGAGCTGCGTTTGCCTGTTTGCCTTCCCGCCTTGGATGTCCGCTGCGGGCCGGGCACCAGAACCATATCCGACCGTACGTCCGGCTGCTGCCGACAGTTCCCTCCCCGGAACGATGTGACCCCGAGCCGCCCAAGCGCATCCTTATCCGTAGCAAGCGAGCGCGCGAGCGTGTGTGTGTGTGTTGTGAACTAACCACCCAGCCCTTCTCCAACTACCCCCTTCCCTCCCACGGCGCGTGGTACGTGCTAGGAGCAGGTGTGTAAATAGTCCTAGTTGGCTTGTGCGGCCCAAAGCCGCCCTCAATCAACCAGCGCCAACAACCATCACTCCCTTCTTGTGCGATAAAACGGAAGAAAGAGAGCGAAAGAGTGCGTGAGAGCGAGAGAGCGAGAAGGAAAGTGTGAGGAAGCATCAACCGATCAACCGCCGGAATCGGCATCCCCCCACCCCCTCCGATCAAGCAGTTCTTCAACCAGCGGACGGCGTTCGGCATTGTCCTTTGAGCCCGTTTTGCCCTAAACCCGTTGACCACAAAGCTCGCCGGACCGAGCACCCCAGCTCGATGGCAAACGTCGACGAAAATGGCTGTGCGGGAGCTGCACCGGATGGACAGCAAGTAAGTTTTTACTTCGGGGCGCTGGAGCGCTGATTAGATCGCCGGTGCTAATCGAGCGTGAAGGGAGGGGCAGGGAAGAAGAGGAAGAAGCGAGCGCGCTTATCGATTCCCAAACGCATCCGTCCTCCGCCACTACCACCACCCTGTATTGTACTTCTATTGTATTGTATTACCGTTCGTCTGCTGTACCCCACCCATTCTAGAAGAAACAGACAAAAAAAAACAACAACAACAACAAGCCCCACCAAAAACTTCGCCTCAGAGGCTCGATAACACGACCGAAGACACATAGACACACACGTACACACAGAGAAAGAGACAGGTGAATGAAAAAAAAAACAAAACATGCCCACCCACAGTGAGTCATACCGGGCGGGCAACAAAAATCAACCCTCATTGTGGTGACTGTAAGAACCACCCATCTGCCCCTCCCCTCCCGTTCCCTGCCTTCCCCAACCATTCCAGCACCGTTTTCCTTTACAACCACCGTGCCTGGCGGTGGTGTAAAATCGATTTGACCATTCACATTTGACATTTGCAGCACGGAAAACGTGTGGCCACCCAAACATGTGTGTGATGGCGTTTCGGAAGGAAGAGGAGGGGGGAGGGGGGGAGGAGCAGTGGCAGGGGAAAGGATGGTGGGGCGGTTTGAGTTGCATTGCTGGGGCAGCGGCACACGCAGGCCCAACGGAAACCGAAAAAATGACGAGCAGCGAGAAGAAGAAGAGCAACAAAAAAAAGAACCCACAAACACACGCATACAGCTGCTGTGGTGGTGGTGGTGGTGCTGTGAAATGTTGTTGTCATTGTGGCACACCATTCCCAAAATCCCGATATACTCCCGCTTAGATTGCTTAGCAGGCCCCGGGGGGAGGGGGGGGGGGTATGGATGGAAAAAGCCCTGTAACTGTTTTAGGTGGTTGGTTTTATTGACTTTTTTGTTTTCTCGTGCCGACTACTTTAGATGGGCCGTTTTGAAGGCTGCGTATAATAATTTCCCGGAGGTTCACGAAGGATTTCAGGATTTCGCCACAGCTGGTAGCATTCCCTGCCCCTCTGTGCACATTTGATCATGTTGGCAAGTTTTGCAGTGGCTATCACTATTGCTGAATTTGCTTGCTGAAGAATATCCTGTTCCGCACAATGCAGTGCCAGTGGGTTCTAAAACGATACGGAATACGGAACTGGACTGTATAGATGCTTGGAATACCGAATGATGTAGACTAGTGCTCTCTGGAGCCCACCCACGAATCCGATCCGACTCCGAAATTCTCGGCATCCGGAGTTGGGGTCGTGCGGAGTTGTCCGGAGTAGGGCGGAATCGGAATCGCTCGGCGTCGGAGTTGTCCGGAGACGGCAGGAGGCATCTAATTTCAAGGTGCTTTTTTCCTATTTCGCTTTGCGTGTACTTTTTCAACAGGTCTTTCTTTCTCAGAATAGCTAGCTTGAGTCGACCATAGTCAGTAGAAATTGAAGTCGGAGATGGAATGGCTGACTACAAAAAACATTGCACCAGTCGTCTCTGGTCAACTCCGGAGTTCTTGCCTAGAATCGATTTCGACTCCGGGCGACTTCGGGCAACTTCGAACGACTCAGGACGACTCTGGATGACTCCAGACGACTCTGGACGACTCTGGACGTCTCCGGAGGACTCTGGACGACTCTGGATGACTCTGGACAACTCTGGACGACTCCGAAAGGCTCCGGACGACTCTGGACGAATCTGGACGACTCTGGAAAACTCTGGACGACTCTGGACGACTCCAAAATTCCGGAGTTGGGGTCGTTCGGAGTTGTCCGGAGTAGGGCGGAATCGGAGTCTCTCGGAGTCGGAGTTGTCCAGAGTCGGCAGGAGGTATTAAATTTCGAGGTGCTTTTTTCCTATTTCGCTTTGTGCGTGTACTTTTTCAACAGGTTTGAATCGACCATAGTCAGTAGAAATTGAAGTCGGAGATGGAATGCCTGACTACAAAAAAACAATGCACCAGTCGTCTCCGGTCAACTCCGGATGTCTTGACTAGAATCGATTTCGATTCTGGGCGACTTCGGGCGACTTCGGGCAACTTCGGGCAACTTCGGGCAACTCCGGACAACTCTTGACGATTCTGGACGACTCTGGACGACTCTGGACGACTGTGGACGACTCCGGACGACTTCGGACAACTCTGGACGACTCTGGATAACTCTGGACGTCTCCGGAGGACTCCGGACGACTCTGGACGACTCTGGAAAACTCTGGACGACTCCGAAAGACTCCGGACGACTCTGGACGACTCTGGACGTATGGAGGACTCTGAAAGACTCTAGACGACTCCAGTCGACTCCAGACATTTCCAAACTGCTCCGGATAATGCTGGGCAAACCTACCTTCCAGTGTGGATTCCGAAAATTTCGGAGTCAGATCGGAGTCGATTCCGGATGTTTGCCAACTTTACCCATCACGAAAGGCATTCCTACTGCATAACTCGTCCCTTCGTCCCTATTGAGCTACTCATAATGAGTACTGTCTCTTCCGATCCTAGTCGGCTTCCATGTTCTAATCCATGTCTGCTATCCTTCCTTCTGTGACGCCATCTGTTCAGCTTTTCTGAATATCTAATCCGATGTGTTCTGGATTCCTTGAAATTGGATTCCAGTGCTGGTAGCAAATTGCTCTGGCATTCGATAGATCACGGAAAAATGAAACTATTTGTTGGTTAAAGGCTGGGAAACAATTACTTTTCACAAGCCAATCAATTTAAAAAACAAAACAAAAAAACAAAAATATTAACAACTTGCACAATTTGTGTACAAGCAATATTTATACATATATTTTATGCTAATCCTCCCCTCTGTCTCTCGCTTTTTATCTCTCTCTTTCTTTTACAGTCCATGGATGGAGCGTACCCACTGCGGATTAAGGTCGTGGCTGGGCTGCAGCTGGCAAAGAAGGATATATTTGGCGCTAGGTAATATTTCGCTTGTATTGCCAAAACAAAAACAAATATAACAGAAAACGCTCACACACACTCCCAAAACCTAAACCGGCAAAGATGATAAACACCCACATGCCCCCCCCCCCTCTCCAGCAAACGGCACAATCTAATTAATTTCACAAAACCCCCATTTCCGCACCCGCACAGCGACCCGTACGTGCGCATTGACGTAAACCAGATCAGCGGTGACGCGACCGTCCTGTCCAAGTTCACCAAGACGAAGAAGCGGACGCTCCACCCGAAGTGGAACGAGGAGTTCATCCTGCGCGTCAACCCGGCCGAGCACAAGCTGGTGCTGCAGGTGTTCGACGAGAATCGGCTCACGCGCGACGACTTTCTCGGCATGGTCGAGCTGTCGCTCGATCAGCTGCCGAAGGAGCGGCCGGGCGTCGAGATCCCGATCCGTAGCTACCCACTGCGACCGCGCAGGTCAGTTCGGTACGCTTGAGTTTGTTTATTTTCTTTTTATTTTATTTTTTTTATTGTTTATGTTTTAAGGTCTTTAATTTTACTTTCCTTCGGTTTGGAGGGGGCTTTCGCCATCTATAGAAGTTCCATTTTTCTCGCCTCGGTTGTGGTTTTCTTTTTTTTTGTATTTTTGCGCCAGTTTAGGACCTGGGGACCCAGGGATTGCGCAGTTGCGAACGGTCAGTTCCAGGTGGCCGTTAGTTTGGCGGGGTAGTTTTTGTTTTTCTTTCTTTCCCGTGCAGCCGGGACGGACCTTTGTTTGGTTTGGAAAGGTACATTTGGTGCTTAGAAGCGTGTGCGACTGGGGCGTTCTGCTTTCAAGCGAGCACAGCAGCAGCAGCAGCAACACACGTGTATTTCTTTCCTTCCCGCTTGAATAGTGTAGCACTTTGCTGGTTTATGTCGCTTTGTTTTTAATATTTTCTCCCTTCTCACACCCATCTCGCACCGTTCCCGCCACTCTGCAGCGCTCGTTCGAATGTGCGGGGCGAGCTGCAACTGTACCACGCGTTCATTGTCGATCAGGACAGCAACGAGACTGACTGGGAGATGGTTGACTCGAATCCCGTCCCAAGCGTAAGTAGGAGCCAGTTGGCAAACTCGGTACCGATGGCATCACTATCTTTCCCCCTCTTCATCCTTCTGCCGGCGTAGGTTGCCAGTACGCCGCGTTCCTCGACCAGCAATGCGGCCGCGTTCGAGCTGCCCCAGGGCTGGGAGGAGCGCCAGGACGCGAACGGTCGCACCTACTACGTCAATCATGTGGCCCGCTCGACCCAGTGGGAACGTCCCACGGCAGTGTAAGTGGCCAGCCAGGACCAGCCCGAGCCGCACCCGAGAGCTAATGGCAGGCTTCATTCTCTTTGCAGGCCTATGGAAGCGATCGCCGAAAGCGATATGGACGTTGCATTCCAGCGCCGGGTACACATCAGCGTAGACGACAGCGCAACGGTAAGTATGGTGGTCTGCCATCCCTTCGGTCAGGATTTTTCTCCTTTGCTCCTTTGCGTCCGGCTGGGCGTTTACTCGGATTTTTTACTAAACGAACCCAATTCGCTGTTTGCATGCGCGATCGAAGCTCGTTGGTTCGTTTTTCTCTTTGTTTTTGTTTTGTTCAATTTTGATTTAAATTTTTGCATGCTCACGCGGGCTTCCCGGGGCTCTCAAGCAGGATATGGACAACATTAGCATCGATAACGATTCGTTCGATAACATTGAGGAGGAAGAGGAGGAGGAGGAGGAGCAGGACGAGCAGGAGGAGGGCGGACGGGAGCATGAACCGTTGGCCCCGGGGTTGGTCGCGGGCGGGGCGATCGAGGTGCAGGCGGGCGAAGCGATCGCCACCAGCGCGGACAACGATGAGGTCGGGGTGGACGCGCTGGCCCACGCCGCCGCCGAATCGCTCGCCATCGATTCGTCGCCCGAGCGCAGCCCGGAGGTTTCGATCACGGAGTATCTGCTCTGCGCCGACGCATTAGAGGTTGTGTGTGTGTGTGTGTGTGCGTGTGTGTTGTATGCAGTTTTTGTTCACCTCCGAGTGGCTGTTGTTTAGCTAGGTTCCGGTAGCTCACTTTTGCACGACCACGTGTGTGTTGGGTGTGTTTTTGGTCGTTGTTTTTTAGACGCTCGGTAGTCAGTATTGCTTGCATTTTGAATTGTTTTTTTTTTATTTAATCTTGGTACAGATTGTTCGGAACAGTTTCTTTTTCTTTCGGGTCATGCCGCCCATGTGTGGTCACATGTTGAAGTATACTAATATATTTACAGCGGTGTTTGGTTGACTTCCCGTAATTGTTTTGGGGTTTGTTTCACGATTTTATCACCGTTTTCCAGATATTTTCGCATCGTTCCTACGATTTGTTGGCATCGTCCCATTGAAAGTCAGTGCAAACGGTTCGAAAACATCTGGACTATGCCCAATAATTTAAAAAAATGGAAAGCATCCAAAAATGTACGGGAAGTAACCAAAATAATCCTTAGGAAATCCTCTGTTCAGCGGACTTTCGCATAAAGAGTGTAATTCGTCATAAAATTATCAGATGCAAGGAATTGGAATATGTTTGTTAGTTGCAATCTGAACCACTGATATATCATGTCCCATCCTTTAGCCACCCTCACTAAAATAACCGTTTCTTGTGCTCTATGTGCATTTTTTTACAATCTTTCTTTTTGGATATTTTTTCCGGCGTTTTCCTTAAATCAGAGTTGTCAAACTGGTGGCCCGCGAGGTCTATCGGTGTGGCCCGCGACCACTTAAACCAAAATTTATTTATAGAAGCATTTCTCTTTCTACAGTACAAGTCAGTCAATGCCAAACACCTGAAATATGAAGAGATTTTCTTCTTCACAGGTTTCTCTACTAATTGTCAGACCATGCAACGTCACAAAACCTTGTCGGGTTTTTTTTCATAACTTCTCTCTATGCGTGTATGCACAAAAAAAGACCAGAATTCAAAAAACTGTTCGAATTGTAGAAGGAAAAACCAAAAGGAAAACTTGAGGAAAATAAGTATCCAATTCCAGAGAATTTTAGTAAAATTAACGAAAATGTTTTTAAAATTTAATGTTATAAATATTGTTATAACCTTTCCCATGAGAAAATGTGTTACTAAAAAATATTTGATGAACATTTGTTTAAAGAAACAACTCGCGTATTAGCTTTTATCTCATACAAAACCGTGAATGTCCGGAAGTATCTTACCAATAAAGCATTTTTTTTTTTGGCACAACAACCGTTTTCGGTCAAGGCCTGCCTATACCCACTAGTATAGGGAGCTTGGCTTTCAGTGACTTATTGGTACCATAGCAGGATAGTCAGTCCTACGTATGGGGGCCACGGTCTATTCGGCGCTTGAACCCATGACGGGTATGGTGTTACATTGTACAAGTTGACGACTGTATCACCAGACCGGCCCAAAAAAGGAATTACTATAAAAAGAAAAAACTTGGAAAAATTGACAATATTACTCAACCAATAGGAATTAAAATGGAAGGCCTCACATTTCTTGGCATATTGTTTTGGGAAAGGTCGAAACTCTCTTTAGGTATGGTTGCAGCTTAGAACATAACTCTTCTGCAAAATTTATTTAGAACAAAGATGAAATCAGGTGTCAGCACAAACACTTGTTACTTGTGATAGGATGTTACAAATGATCTCAAGCTTACTAACGGGAGTAACGGTTACTAACGACGTGTATGACACTTTGCACTCCTCGACTGTCAAATGAAGATTTGTCAAAGTCTGGACTGAACGAACCAACCTGTAGTAATTTATGGAGCTTGGGCAGCAACAAAAGCAAAAATTCACTGTTTTTAACGCATGTAAATGCAGTTCACAACCAATACCAGCTCAAAAATATTGATAATCAAAATGACACTAATATCAACTTAAATTTACTATCATATATTGAATATACCAATGCAGTAAGTCATGGCCAGTTTGGAATTATTTGAAGTGTATGGCCTATTGAAATTAATCTGCTAAAGTTAATTTTTCAACTTTATTTTGCATCAAAGTTTTAACTATTTAACTTTTGCATCAAAGCCCGCCGCGTCCAATGAGTTTGACATCGCTGCCTTAAATGAGCGGCCAAGGTCAAGGCTGCTTCATTATTAGTTTTAAACACATGTATGGTAATGGTTGTTAGTTTGTGTCAGGAAATGATCAAACGTGGGTCAAACGTAGGACTTGGCCACTTTTGCCGATGGTTTTCTTTCCCAGTTTTTCATAGCCATAGCCAGAGCTATATGTTAAGGATACTTTGTGTATATTTAAAAACGACTCGATCGGATTGGTTAAAGATTAATTCATATTAATACAGGTAAAAAAAATCCTAAACCTAACAGTACTTTTAAGGGTCTTTTGAACCTTGGATTACATGTTGCGTCGGAGTTTTACTATTTTAAGATTCATACAGCGACGCTACAGTAAGGGTCACATTTTTTTTCTTTCCTTCTGAACAAACGAATATTCAAACCACCCGCCCTTCAAACGATCTTTTTCTCTCCCGGAGCTCAGTCGGATACGGGCAGTGTCGGGTCGGATCTGGCCGCCCTGCAGCTCAACACATCGCGTAGCAACTCGCTCGTGTCCGCGTCGAACGGAAGTCTCGCGAGCAGCGCCCGTCCCGATGGTTCGGCCGAAAAGGAGTCTACCCACACCGTAGTGTTGCGTTCGGGTGCTGCACCCGCTCAGTCCGCACACCGGCATCTGAGTACACCGCCCCGGCTGCCGGCCGCGCTGGTGCGAAGCAGTACGCGGGCCGTCCCCATACCAGGCCGGGCGGCGGCGGCACTGAATCGGTCCAGGTTCGTCCCGAGTACTTCTCGATCGTACTTTGCACAACCCAGTCTCTCTCTCTCTCTCAATCTGCCTCTTTGTTGTTGTTATTTTCCAATTGTCGCTGTGATATTGTGACACTACTGTGTACGCCCGTTTCCGGCGGGAACGCTTTACAGAAGTGCAGTTTCGCGGTGGACAACGGTGGGCGCAGCGGGGCAGCAGTGCACGGCCCGTCCAGGCAGGCACGAGCAACTGACGGAGGAACCCGCCCAAACCACGGCCGAGGTAAAACGCGCCAGCCGACATTGCAAGATCAAAGATCTAGGTGCTTTCGCTGGTGCAGGCGTGCTTGACGCGCAGCAGGTCTTGCGGCTGCGTGCTGTAGGGCCAGAGTGTGTTTGGTCGCTTTCCGTGCTCGGGTGTATCGGATTGTCCAGTGTTGGGGTGGAAATCGGTTGATAAGCAGCGTGAAAATTTGTTGTGCTCGTCATGGTTGTGTGCTGTCCACTTGCGGGAGTGCGCTGTTTTGTGTGTGTACGTTTTGGTTTTGTGTGGTTTGTTGGTTTTTTTGGGTTAAGTCGGTGTGGCATTCTATCGTGGAATGTGTGTGGTCAGTATGTATAAGCACTTGTGTATATGGTGGCGAGTTCGAAATGATGTCAAACAAATGATTGAAGCTGGTTGGAATTATTTTTAGGTCCCATAGTTTCCCTTAGTTATTTTGTGTCTTTTTCAGGTATTTTTGGATGTTTAACGCACATTTATAATTTATCTAACGACTCATTCAGCCTTATTCTACTCTTGCAATCGAGATAGCTCGACGTTGAACAGTTGAACATTGCTTAGGAAAAAAAAGGTTTTATTTGCAACTACCTACTCCGTTTCAAAGAGCAGTATTGAAGATTCCATTGAAATGTATCAGGTAGTAGAGCTTTATCCATGAAAGCGCCTAGGTATTCTTGTGATTCTAGAGTCGATTCAAGCCATTCGTTCCCGATATCAAAACCCCAACGGAAAATGAATCAAATACGATGTCCTGGCAGTTTAGAAGTGAAATATTTCAGTTTTCTGCCATGAAAGAATGGTTTGAAATTAATTAAAGAAAATAATGTAAACGCCATCAGGACCCAAATTGATCAACCAACATGAAACAAAGAGATAGTTCAACGAAATTGAAAGAACAATTCTTATTCTTTGGCTGACGTTCCAATTTTGTGAGCGTAGATGAAAGTAATCTCTGATAGCTGTTTTGGTTATTTGACGCCTACTGCGATTGCGGCTTCCCGTCTCGATGAATTCTCTCTGCAATACTACTAAAAAAATGTTGCATTTTTCAAAATTTTCTTCTCAACACGAATCGAGAAAAATAGTACAATAAGCTCCATTGATTGTTTGCCAAATGCTATGAATGTTTCTTACCGTTTTTTTTGTTGGCATCGTCCCAACATTTTTAAAACAAAAAGTAAAAAAAAAGTTGAAATGCAATCACTCAATCGTGACCGTGTCCTTGAACATATAGCGTCGGGCCGTGATGTATGAAGCCAAATATGGTGAAATCCAGTGATATTAGACGTGAGAGCTAACCTCTATAAATAAGTTTTAGCATTAGTTTAATAACCAAGAGGTAACGCGCATTAGTTTTGTTACTTTCTGATTACCTGGTCAGAACCACGCTGATTTCTACGCTGATTTTTGGTTAAACAACTGCTTTCGGAAATGGTTAGCTGATTGATCATTCGAC
Organism: Anopheles coluzzii; assembly: GCF_943734685.1. NCBI lineage: Eukaryota > Metazoa > Arthropoda > Insecta > Diptera > Culicidae > Anopheles > Anopheles coluzzii. The sequence goes on from NC_064669.1 coordinate 14,326,001, forward strand.
TATACTGCTACCATAAATAGTCAGTTACTGGATCGAAGTACATACAGTACCTACTTGCTAAATCCTAGAATTGCCCAGGTACGTGAACTATTCCTTTTCCTGAACTGTTCCTGAATTCGGAATCAATGCAAGGACTGATATGGTATATGTGGCAGTTCCAAGACCGGTATAGGGAAAGGATTAGTTCCAGGATCGGTATAGTGTCTTTGTAAGTTCTAGGAACTTAGAAGTTCCTGTTGTGGTTTCAAGATCACTTCCATGACCCAAAGGAATGAAGGATTATTTCTTCGGTCGGTATGTAGCAGCATCAGGTCCAGGGTCGATATGGGTTCAAGATCAATTCTAGAATCGGTATGGGTTGGGGATCAATTTCAAAAATGAATTAGGTTCAACATCTATACCAGGGCCGCTCAGGATCAATTCATGATGTGTCAGGGGTGTATTTCAGGACTATTACCAGGACTGGTTCAGGCCCAAATCTACAATCGGTATAGGTAGGGAATCAGTTCCAGTGCTGCTCGCGGTCTAGGATAAATCCTAGAGCCGTTATGGGTTTAGGATCAATTTTATTTCTGGCAATACATTATCAAAATTAGTCTCTCTTGACCCTCGAAAGTATTTTGAGTTACCCTGTAACCGAGATGAAATGAACTAGCTACATCATAAATCTGTTTCAATCCTTCGATAATGTGGTAGTTTATAGAATTTTATTTAGATATATGACTCTAGATAGTGGAAGTCTAAATAAGAGAAAGTATGCCTCTGAGGATGGGATGGGGGGTATACCTGTTCAAACGAAAGTTTGAACAACATTAGAGAATACATCCTTTCTCGTAGAAGAATAAGAAGAAGAAGACGTAGAATTTTAACGAGACGAATGAAGAAAAGGATTTAAGTTTCAAGCTTAAATATCGCGTCATACATTTTTGTTTTTGCTACTGTTTTCACGAAGTCCTTATACATGCTGTCACATTTCTGTCATGGAAGATAGTTGGGTTAGGTTAGTTATTGCTTGTCCGTGTGCGTGTGTGTATATGTATGAACTTAACCAATTGTGTCCGCTAGCTGTCCAGGCATCATCGTAGTAGCCTGTCACTCATCGCCACACTTGCACACTCTCACGTTAGACGCACGATTTGACAGTTGGTGACAGGAGATGGCGAACTCCGCTTAAATGGTATTCTACATTCGAATTTGGCGCAAAACTCGTGTTTTCGTGTGCACTCGCTGCAAGGCAAAGATGGGCAACAGCTGGTGGCGGTGTGTCGAAAACTGTCCAATCAAACCGTGCATAGCTTGCCTAGCGATCGACTTTCTTGCCTGGTGCTTTTTTCTGTTGCTGTTGTGTGTGTGGGTTAGAGGTATCTGTGCCGTCACTGTTCACGCCCAAGCAAGCTCCAGCGTGTTTACCGTGTGTTCTCGGGCTCAGTAATGGATTGGCGCTCTTTCTCTCGCTAGCAGGAGAACGGTGAGAACGGCGGGGTGCAGCTACGATCGTCCGCCCATCTGGCGGACGGTGGGCGCCGTTCGTCGAGCCGCTCGTCCATCGGCAGTGACAGCAGCTTGCGGGCGCAGCAGCGGGCCGCAATCGACGCAGCGGACGAGGACATGGTGGACGGTGGCGGCGTCGGCCAGACCGTTGTGCGCAGCGGTAGCAGCCACAGTAGCAGCAGCAGCAGTGCCTCCAGCAACATGAACGGCGACCGGCGACCGTCCACCAGTGGGGGCACCCACCCCCACCATCACCAGCACCACAACAACAACAACAACGGGGGTACGTTCGGCACCGGCGCAACGCACGGCAGCAACAGCATCAACAACAACGACACGAGCGACGACCGCTCCTCGACCCGGTCCTCGACGTCGAACGAGAACGACTCGTCGGGCAGCAGCCCGTCGACTGGCGGAGGCGCCGGTTCGATGACACTGCCGGCCGGCTGGTCGATGCAGCTCGCCCCGAACGGGCGCGTCTTCTTCATCGATCACAACGAGCGCAAGACGTCGTGGGTGGATCCGCGAACTGGCCGGGCCAGTCCGATGCCGACCAGCCAGGGTTCGGCCGCCCTGAGCGACGTGCGCCGGCCGGAGGACGGGCTAGCGCCGCTGCCGGAAGGCTGGGAGGAGCGGGTGCACAGCGATGGCCGTATCTTCTTTATCGATCACAGTAAGTGTGGCTAGGCCTTTGGATGGAACGTTTCCATTTGGGCTCCGTTGTACTTATTGTGCTGTCTTTTACCTTCCTCCAGACACCAGAACCACCCAGTGGGAAGATCCACGGCTGTCCATACCGAACATCGCCGGGCAGGCGGTTCCTTACTCGCGCGACTACAAGCGAAAGTACGAGTACCTGAAGACGCAGCTACGAAAACCGGTAAGTGATCGCTTTGATGTTTCTAGTGTATTTTGTTTATATTGAAGAACTTGTCCACCATATGATGGCCTAGCAAGTGTGAGATAATGAAAGCAATGCCCTTAAAATCACTTCCTTATTGTCAAGTTACGAAACTGTGAGCTGTTCTTAAAAGCCAAAATCGGTTCACTGCAATCAAAGAGATCTAGAGTCTGTTTAATTCGTGGAAACATAGCCAAAATTGTTTCGTTTGTATCGTATCGTGTATTTCTGAAGCCTGAAGTTGAAGTTAGCCGGTCTCGTAGTACAGTCGTCAACTCGTACGACTTAATAACAACATGCCCGTCATGGGTTCAATCCCCAAATGGACCGTGCCGCCTTACGTAGGACTGACTATCCTGCTATGGGGGGAAATCAATTAGTCACTGAAAAGCCAAGTCCACACAAGTGGTACAGGCAGGCCTTGACCGACAACGGTTGTTGAGCCAAAAGAAGAAGTTGAAGTTGAATGGGTGACTCTGCGTATTCTGTCTGTGAACGTAGCTCGATATGTTTTTGCAAAATTGGAGCAGTAATGGAAGCTTTTAACCGTCATGTGGAGCGGGTAGGACCGCCTACCCGGGTAAGTTTCGCATCTGTATTCCAAAATAACTTTGGATTAAGAAATCGTATCGATGTCAAATTTTTAAAATGCCTCAGAAAAGATATTTTCTAACCGTGTGCAAAAACTAAAAAATATCAAAAATGTTTAAATATCTTTTTAAATTATTTAAGTTTATACACCCTTCACAAGTACAACCGCCTACCCGCGTAGGCCATACATTTTGTTTGGAAGAATGATGTTTCTCGTATTTAACCTTTAAGTTGGCAACCGAATACCCGTGTATTTTTCAACTATAAACTGCAATAACTTTTGATTCACTGCTTTTATTGGCCTGAAATTTTCTGTAGCCCATCAACATTTAATTTATGATTTTTTGGTGCATAAGTTGTAATTTTAAACAGCCTGTCAGTTTTTTATTTTGATTTTTTTTTACTTTACCACGTAAGTTGGCAACCAGCATACCCGGGTATTCCATACATTTTGTATGGAGAATGACGTTTCTCTTCTTCTTCTTTTCGTATTGTGCCTATTTTCGAGCCAAATTCAAGCGATTCCAAATTTAAATTTGACCGTTATTTTTATAATAAAATGAAAAACTTAATGAATAAATGAAATAGAAGAGAATATATGGTTGGCACTACTTGCTTACAGCATTAAAATATAGAAAGCATTGTTTACCTATGAAAATCGTTAATTTTTTGCATCAAAACGTGTGGAATACCCAGGTATGCCGGTTGCCAACTTACGTGTGTAAATCTGGTTGCCAACTCTACGGTTAAAAGCGTATATCTTTTGAATTACTTGTTAGATTTGAATGAAAACTGTTTTATAGGATCATAATAACGTTTTATAACACATCGTAGTAAAATTAGAATTTTAAAAATCCTATCAATATTTTTTTCAATCAAAAATGTGCTGTTACTCCCACAACCCAATCGGCCTTGACGCATGTTTTGAGAGGATGCTTATGTCGTTGTCTTTTCTTTCAAATGTTGTATTACAGTTAAATTTTATTGCGTGCTGTGTAACAAAATGTTGAAAATAACACTGAAATCATCTCGTTTAAAATGATACCAACCACTACAAGCAACCGAAATAGAATTCACTGGTTGAAAGTTAACACACACATTCATACTTTTGTTATAGTGTTACTGCCTAATAGTGATGGGTGTTTCGGAGCGCACCAATGACTCCGAAGCCGGCTCTGCACCCACGGCTCCGGAGCCGGCGCCGAATCAATGGCTCCTGACCAAAGGCTCTGGACTAATATTTCAATAGAGACGGCATTGTATGATAGCGTAAAAAACAAATCTATCTTCTCGCAAGTGTAGAAGCTAACACCCGATGTGATTGTGTTATTGTTGAACAATGTTCAAAACTTGTGAATTTTTGGGTTTTTTTTTATAAATTCCTTTCAACATTATTTACTCAGCTATTTACGGATCTTCCCGATTGAAACTTTATTGAAAAGGATTTTATCGGTTCAATCTGTTAAAACCGGCTCCGGAGCCGTTGGTGCGGAGTCGTTGGTGCGGAGCCGGCTTCGTTGGATTGGAATGGAGCTGGCTCTGAAATTGTCTGGAGCCAGTCGGAGTCGGTATTTAATATAGCATGATAAGCATATTTTATAGATCGTGAACAACAAGTAAAATAACTGAAAAATTTATTTAACTTTTGAAAAAAAAAGTTGCTAAACGTAAAACTTAGAAAAAGACATAATCATCCACTCAAAATTAGCGGCCTGGCAGGTTGGGGTGTTGGAGTTACAACATATTTTTGATTGAAAAAAATATTGATAGGATTTTTAAAATTCAAATTTTACTACGATATGTTGTAAAATCTTATTATGAACCTATAAGACATCGTGTATTAATACGGTCAGAATTGCAAAACGTGTCATCTTCAGTTGTTGCGTTTTTTTCATTACGTTAAATAAGGAATCTTACCAACTGATACATATTCGAAGATTTACGATTACGAAGTATAGAGCTTTTATAAGATACAACGATTATAGAAGACAATGGTGATTTTAAAGTTTATTCCGTCTTGTAGTGTTGTCGCTTTGGCTTCTTATCAAGGAGCCTTAAATCTAGAACTTGATCCATTCGTTGGATAGCATAAACACTTTTTGTATGATTTGCACGAGAACACTTTTGAGCGCTTTTGAGCTTAGCTTGTTTCAATCACACCAGTTCACAAAAATATCCAAGTCATCTTGAAGGCCTGACGAAACACGATTATCACGAACTGTTCTACAATACAATTAATAGAAGTGATCCGTGATTGCTGTCTAATAGTGCTGTTGAATAGTTGTAGACGTCGTGCGACCAATTTTGACTCTCTTTTATTTATTGCATTCTTAGTCAAGACTAGTTTTGATAGCTTCGCCAGCAATATACCCTAGGATATACAGTGGCTCACCGGATAACGAGTTTAATCCGTCCCAATTCTTCGTTATACGAAGAACTCAATATGCAGGTGGCTCTTTTCTGTATTATTTGTATGGAAAGTGAAGTAATTGGTTCCAGAACTGCTAATGTGTTGGTAAACAGGACATATGCACATCTGAGTAATGTCTTTATTATACTAATAATTGGGAAGTTATATTGTATCTCACTACTTCCTTGTAAAATAATGGTCCATTTTCTTGAGATCTGTGTAAATTCAGTCCTCTTGATGTCCCATATCCATGCTGCTCACAAAAACCAGAACAAATTCTACCTAATTCATGGCATTGGAGCGTTGAGGCATGAATCCACGGTTTGCGATAGAAACAATACGTCATGGACGCTTTCAATAGTTGTCATTGGAGTATAAACTCAAACACTTTCACCGCAGAATAGAGTGACGTTATATCACATTAGCTCCTTGATTGGTACGGGTAGCTTTTTTTTGTGTATCGAGATCATCCAATGAGACCTTTCAGATTTCTGCAATAATTCGTAAGACATACGAAAGCTAAACAATTGTACTAGACAGGTTGGAAGGGCAATAGGGCATCATTTTAGAACTACCTGGCTGGGGCCTGTGGTTTGTTTCGAGCTTATAAAGATCTGTTGATTTCAAACGTGGTAAGATCCAAAAGGTTTTGTGGAGTGCTAACAGATGCCTTGTTTAAAGCTTCCTGAAATATGGTGTTCGGGTGATGAATACATCGGAAACCACGATTGGGGAAAAGCTCACCAATTTCGCCATCGTTCGAAGTTATCTGCACCGTTCTTGTGTGTGCATCAGCAGCACTAATTGCAAATACTCTCGTCCAATAGCAAAACGTGCCGAACAAGATCGAAATCAAGGTGCGCCGTGCGTCCATCATGGAGGATTCCTACCGGATCATCAACTCGGTCACGCGGCTCGATCTACTCAAGACGAAGCTGTGGATCGAGTTCGAGGGCGAGGCAGGCCTGGACTATGGTGGGCTGGCGCGCGAATGGTTCTACCTGCTGTCGAAGGAAATGTTCAACCCGTATTACGGCCTGTTCGAGTACTCGGCGATGGACAACTACACGCTCCAGATCAACCCGTACAGTGAGCTGTGCAACGAGGACCACCTGCTGTACTTTAGGTAAGGCGGAGGGAAGGAACAGGCCTTCCCATTTCCCCCCTCTGCATGGGAAGCATATGTTAACGCGTCCGTTTCGCACTCTAGATTCATTGGCCGGATCGCCGGCATGGCGGTGTACCACGGCAAGCTGCTCGATGCGTTCTTCATCCGGCCGTTCTACAAGATGATGCTGCAGAAACCGATCGACCTGAAGGACATGGAGGCGGTCGACACCGAGTACTACAACTCGCTCGTCTGGATCAAGGAGAACGACCCGAGCGAGCTGATGCTGACGTTCTGCGTGGACGAAGAAACGTTCGGGCAGACGACGCAGCACGAGCTGCTGCCGAACGGGGCCGCCATCGACGTGACGAACGAGAACAAGGACGAGTACATCCGGCTGGTCATCCAGTGGCGGTTCGTGTCGCGCGTCCAGGTGCAGATGCAAGCGTTCCTGGACGGGTTCGGTTCGCTGGTGCCGCTCAACCTGCTCAAGATCTTCGACGAGCACGAGCTGGAGCTGCTGATGTGCGGCATCCAGAACATTGACCTGCGGGACTGGAAGCGCAACACGCTGTACAAGGGCGACTACTACCCGAACCACGTCGTCATCCAGTGGTTCTGGCGGGCGGTGCTGTCCTTCTCGAACGAGATGCGCGCCCGACTGCTGCAGTTCGTGACCGGCACGTCCCGCGTCCCGATGAACGGCTTCAAGGAGCTGTACGGCTCGAACGGCCCGCAAATGTTCACGATCGAGAAGTGGGGCACGCCGGAAAACTACCCCCGGGCACACACGTGGTACGTTGCGGTGCCTGCTTCTCGCCGATGCTTGCTTTCTCATATCTCTCTTTCTTTCTCATTGTTTTGTCTTGCAGCTTCAATCGATTAGACTTGCCACCGTACGAAAGCTACCAGCAGCTGAAGGATCGTCTCATTCAGGCCGTCGAGGGCAGTCAGGGTTTCGCCGGCGTCGATTAGATATGTTTGCGATACTCACGGTGTGTGTCTGTGTTTTGGTGTGGTCGCTTACTGCAACACAGAGAGAGAGAGAGAGAGAGAGAGAGAGAGAGAGAAGACACAGAACATACACACGCCCCGTCCACACACAGTATGCCATCACACGTTCAATAAGAAGAAACGAAACAACAATACGGTTAGAGAAATTTCTTAGCTTCGCAAGCAACACATGGGCTCGCTCCCTTCTCCGAACCCCTCCCACTGTACGCCGTCAGCCGGGGCTGCGCGATCCCAGTCCGATAGATCGGCCAAGCCAAGAAGATGCCGACGGTGGGACGGCTCATGACAATCAAGTGTACACACGCTCGGGTCGGGGGTTTGCTCGAACATGTGTGGTTAGTTAGGTTAGGCGTAATAGAAATAGCTAGGCTCTAGGGATAGGAGAAGACGGGTGCGGCAGGCCAACACAGCAACACAGGCCCGGTGAGCGAAACTTAAACAACGTGATATTTGATACCAGCTGCCAAAAAAGGAAGGAAAACAAGGATAAACAAACATTATCGAAGGGTAGAAACTCTTGTGCGCGATAACCAAACGGCAACAAACCGTGCAAAATCAAACAAACAAAAAAAAACATACCTGCGCCGTAGTGCCGCGTTGGAGAGAAATCATCGATAAATGATAAACAAAAACTCGTAGACATACAATGTAAAGAAAAGGCCCCCTATCCCCCCATGTGGCAGTGTGAACGAGAAACAAAAGTCCAAAGAAAGCATTGCGCCTCCCATCCTCGTTTGCAGACGCTCGGAGAGAGAACTGAGTAAACAGCTGATGCAGACACCCAAGCCCATCCTGCAGTTAGGGTTTGTAGGTATATATGATACAGAAAATTGAAACAAAAACACTAGAAACCACAGGGGAGGGTCGTATTTCGTCGGTGTCATTGGTAAAGCAACGACTACCATCAAAATTGGTTTTTGGTCGGATTTTTGTAGTCGGCAAAGATAGTAAAGAAACGTATCGATAACTTGATCGGGTTGTACATTTACTTTATTGGGAACACGATTGGAACGTAGTTTTCGGATGTTCTTGTGTGTGTATGTTTTTAAAGAAAGGAAAGCGGAGAGAGAGAGAGAGAGAAAAGAGAGATAGAAAGGAAAAGAGATATAGAGAGAGATAGATAGAGATAGAGAGAGATAGAAAGATATAGAAAGAGATAGAAAGGAAAAGAGAGAGATAGAGAAGGCAAGAGAGAGAGAGAGAAGTTAAAAAGAGAGAGAGAAGTATGAAAGAGATAGAGAGAACGAGAGGGAGAGAGAGAGTGAAAGAAGTATGAAAAAAAGAGAGAGAGAGAGAGAAGTATGAAAAAGTATCTAAATTTGATTACGGGCTAGTAGTGATCGTTTATCCTAATTTTGTTTACCTTTCTCTTCCCTCTCACACACACACACACACTAGGGATGGGGAAAACAAAACAAATCCGATTAAATTCTAAATTTAACGACTCAAAGTCATCGTAGCGAATGTTAGTGCAATAGCATTATTTGGCAGGCTGCGAAAGTAAGCCGACACGTTTGTGTCGAGAAAAAGAGGGTAAAAGAATAAATAGCTAAACAAAATTTAACCAGTGAACCACGAAATGGGCTGATTGAACGATAAAATGCGATAAATACGGGAAGAGTAAATTGCAGAACACGCACTGCAAAGCATGCGTACCTACCAAGGTACGCTAAATCGTTGCTATTTTTAACTAACGAAGCAAAGCTAAAAGGATGTACTATATTTAAACGAAACCACTCAATACCCCATTGTAGCGTGGAAAAGAGAGAGAACATGGAGCAGGCTGGAAAACAACAAGGAAAAACAAAAAAAAACAAATGGCTGTTATATATATATGCGTGTGTGGGGCCGATTCCCGTAAAAAGGATTTGCGGAGTGTTGCAAACCGGATAGGGGTTTTTTTTTTCGTGTGGGGGTGAAGAGTTGTGCAAAGAGTTGTCTGTTTTTGGCTCAGCTCTTATCTCTCTTGCATCCCCCACTCCCCCTCCTGCCGCCGTCGCCGTTGTATTTTTCATCCTAATCCAATCCAAACGTTTCTGTGTACTATGTTTGCTCGTTGTTACTTAATTCGTTGTTCGTGGCTGTTTGGGCCACAGGCGTAGCGTGTGATGCTTGTTATATCCCTGCAAGGCTACAAAGGCTAGGTGAGAAACTTAACAACAAAAGAAAAAAAGGAGAGAAGACATAAACAAAACAGAATATTTATATACGATAATCCATCCCTCGTGCTTTACCATTGCGAGCTGCAGAAGAATAATGTTACAAGGCTATATTTATTGATTCCTCTGCCAGTGCGACTGTGTGGGGCCCGTGTTTGTGAAGGGCCGGAACAGGAGCGGCAAATAAAAACCAACAGATACTACACTAAAACGGGAAGGGGATTGTAATAAAGGCGATTTGTTTTGACGAAGCGCGAACGAAATAAATTTGTTAGAGAAGAAGAGAAAGTGATGGAGAGAGAGAGAGAGAGAGAGAGAGAGAGAGAGAGAGAGAGAGAGAGAGAGAGAGAGATAGAGAGAGAGAGAGAACGGATCAGTTAACTGGCAATGCTGCGGCACTTTCGAAACTATCCCGAGAACAAAGTTCAGAACTTATTAATGTTTCAGTTAATTTGTATGTTAGAGTTTAATGGAAACATATTTTAAATAAAGTGGAACTTACGAAGGAGTAAAATTATGCAGCATCTAAACTCGTATACTCGATCTCGATAACGCGGACATGGAGAAATCTAGATCGTTTGACCCCCCCCACCATGTCTGTGAGATGATCGCATTGCAGCAGACGCAACCTTCTTCCCAGACACTTGGAAGTTGATCAAAACAACGGCAGCACGCAGTGCAATGCAGCAGGTTCCAAAAGCGGCACAGAAAAAAAAATCACCGAAAATCCTCAGCTTTAGTTTGTTTAGTCTGCTGTTCGAAGCTGTTTTTGGATCATGCTGTCCCCGCAACCCAGTCCCATGGCGGCACCCCTTTCGCAACAGTCGCCGGTTTGCTGGCTGCAGGTCGTCCATCTGGATCAGCACGCTCTGCGCCACAATGTGCGCCAACCCAAGCTTGAAACCCAGATATACGAGTATCAATCGAGTTGCAAAGATAAAAAAATAAAATAAAATAAAAATTATAGCCGCGTGAATTTAGTGCACGAAAAGTGTTTCTATGCAGCGACTAGAACAGCATGCTGCGAACAGCGACTAGAACGGTAACATTTGTACAGCTTGCCAACGACCTGACGCACCAGTTGGTAAGCGAACGCTCGCGTGAAGTAACTCGGAATGTTGTCGTTTTATCTGCCCAGCGGTATCACTCGCTAGAAAGAAATGATTTTGGGAGAAAATACTTTTTTCATGTGGAGGTTTTTTTTTTTGCTGGCATCCCATTATTTCGCATCTGAGAAACTGGAAATCATTTTGCTCTCAACTACGGTCACTTATGTCTTCTGTTGCATAACTTATTGATTGAACAATATCAATAAAATGGTCACACTATTGCTTATCTCGCTTTAACCTATTAATTTGAGAAATAATTAAATATTTCCATGAACATTACTCGAAACAAAAACGAAAATCAGCATGAATCAGCAACGTTGTTTTAATTAAAATTCCGATCATTAGTAGAGCTTATCAGGCTTATTCTATTCATGAAATCGAGAAGTCTCGAACATCGAATTGCATATTGGTAAGGACAAAAATGGTTTACTTTGAAATAAAAGTACCTTGCTTTGGTGGTTTTCGTAAAAATGTATCGAGCAGTAGAGTTTTATGCGTGACATTGGGTGGGATCGCTAATGGAAGTCGTCAAAATAAACGACGGTTAAAAAAGGCGACATCTGCTCGATTGCAGTGTTCCATCGTCAAATGAACAATCGTAGTAGGCTAAGATTCGTTTGTTTTCCAGTGAAATTGACGTGTGTTTATTGTGAAATTGTGTATTTATGAATGTATATTCATGGGATGGGATCCGAAGCCCCTCGAGAGATAATACAGGCTCTCCCATCCAACTCCTATTACGATAGGTCCTCGTCGTGCAGAGTCCGAAAGAGGATTCCGAAACGGAAAATCAACCACTGATCAGATCTTCACCATGCGGCAGATCTTGGAGAAGATGGCTAAATACAGGCACGACACATACCATTGACTTCAAAGCCGCATATGATAGCATAACCAGGGTAAAATTGTATGACGCTATGAGCTCTTTTGGAATCCCGGCCAAACTGATAAGGCTAGTTAGAATGACTATGAGCAACGTCACATGCCAGGTGAGGGTGGATGGAAAACTCTCAGGACCTTTTGCTACCACCAAAGGTCTGCGCCAGGGGGACGGGCTTGCTTGTCTCTTATTCAACCTGGCGCTAGAGAGGGCCATCCGTGACTCGAGGGTGGAGACTACGGGAACCATCTTCTATAAGTCAACCCAGATCCTGGTATACGCTGATGATATAGACATCATTGTTCTGCGGCTCTCATATGTAGCAGAAGCCTACCAAGGGATCGAGCAGGCGGCAGAGAACCTCGGATTGCAGATAAACGAGACTAAGACCAAACTGATGGTGGCAACATCAGCGGGCCTACCAATAAATAATCAGAATCTACGTAGGCGTGACGTGCAGATAGGTGAACGCACTTTTGAAGTCGTCCCACAATTCACCTATCTTGGGTCAAAGGTCAGCAACGACAATAGCATGATAGTTGAGCTACACACAAGAATGCTGGCTGCCAACCGGTCATTCTACAGCCTGAAAAATCAGTTCACCTCAAAGGATCTGTTGCGTCGAACGAAGCTGGGACTATATAGCACCTATATAGTGCCGGTACTCACATACGCCTCTGAGACATGAACACTGCCCAAATCTGACGAAACCCACTTAGCCGCGTTCGAGAGGAAGATGGTCAGAAAGATATTTGGCCCCGTATGTGTGGAAGGACAATGGAGGAGCCGCTATAATGACAAGCTATACGAGATGTACGGCGACCTCATTGTCGTACAGCGTATTAAGCTCGCCAGGCTCCGGTGGGCTGGCCATGTTGTACGCATGGAAACGGACGACCCAGCCCGTAAAGTCTTTTTAGGCCGTCCACAAGGACAGAGGAGGCGTGGTAGGCCCAAATTGAGGTGGCAACATGGCGTGGAGGCGTCCGCCATTAATGCCGGGATAACGGACTGGCAGACGAAGGCGCGAGACCGTGAGCGGTTTCAGACACTCCTGAGGCAGGCCAAGACCGCAAAGCGGTTGTTGCGCCGGATAAGTAAGTAAGTAAGTAATCCCATAGAATCTCTTATCTATGCCTGCATGAGGTCGTATCAATGCCTCTTCCTTCTGTTTGACTAAGTGGTCCAAGTTGTGGCAAAATATTGGGTAAAGTGCCTCATTAGCGTCGTCTGAGTGTGTGTGCTATTTCAACCAGTGTTTTGGTTTCACGCACATTTCAATGCTTTCTCTAGGTGCTGGATAGTCCAGGTCTACGGATGACACTTACTTAAGATAATTTGATGACATCTGCTCATATCAGAAGTAAAATAAATCAAAATTGTCTGTGTCCATCTTTCCCAACCTCAGAGTGTCTATCATGCACACTTTGGTGCCAGAATGTTTAAACCAACGGAAAACAAGATTTTTTTTTGTTTTTGATTCCAGTGTCGTTATTTCATCAGTTGTTTTATGCTTTACAATCGCGACAACTCATTCATTTAGTAAAACTTTAAAAAATGCAAACAATGCATTAGATAGTAGTAGTAGTCAAATTAGATAGACAAAGGTACATATTGAAAATTTGTTTTGTTCATTCAATCAATCATTTTTGCAGACCAAAATGATGTGCAGAACATGTGCTCAAATGTATTTTCATCATACCATAACACTTTTGGTTTGGAATGTTACATTGTTGAGTTATGAAATACTTACTTTCACCACTTTTGCATTTATTAGAAGTGTCGTCCATCTTATTTTTCTTGACGATTGTCCGGGGGTTTTACATACACATCTTTTGCTTTCCATTACTATTTTTACCTTGCCATCGTATCGCATCAACTCAGTTGGGAGGATGTTGGGAATCCACACGCAACCGTGCTTGTGCGAGCGAGCGCTGCTATCAATGACACTACCGGCTATGTTTCTAAGCAGCACGATACGCAAGGTACAGGGGTTTGTGTTCGGATAAACGGTTAGACAAGAAAGCAAACAAACAACCAAAGCTCCATTTTTTTGTAATTCTTTTTTATTGCCGTTATGAATATCTTTATTTTGCTTCATACTGATACTAATGTGATACGGAGTTAAAATTAAACGCGTAGCGCGTGAACGCGTTACAGCCTTACCGCGCGCCCTTACACCGGCCATTACACCGAGCGTGTGTAACGGAGCCCTTCTTCCCGCAACGGAAAGCAGGAAACGGGGTGGGCAAAAAAGACCAAACTGTGTGGCGCCTGCTTCACCCCTCCCCGCGGCAAAACGGATCTCAAACCTCCGCTTCTTTTCCCACGCGCACACACGCACCCACACACACGCACTCCGACATACACACACACACACACACACAAATAGGCGCACGGGCCCGTGCCTGTTCCACCGGTGCCTGTAATATGATACATTTTACAACAGCAAAACTTGCCCTCTCCCGCCTCCCTTTCCCCCTCCCGGCGCTACTAAAACTACTAAGCTACTGAAACACTGCAGCCACCACACCGTTGGCAAACAATCGCGGGCGTCGGGTGTGGCAGCGGTGCGTGCGCTTTACTAATCTCATTAGCTTACTATCCCGGCTTACTGCTCGGCTCGGCTGTGTATTACTTATGCATGAAGTATCCCGTACCAGACGCTATCAAGTCAAGATGGCGCTGCTGACACGGGATCGTGTAAAGATAAAACGTTAAGTGCTACGAAGAACGCCTATGGCGATTCCTTCCCTCATTTTCTCTCTCTATATATATCAGCGTGTAAATGTAATATGATTGTCTCAGTACAGAGTAGAATAAGAGTGTATAAGGATACTAAAGATTAAAAGTCTGTTGGTTTTTGTTGTTGTTGTTGTTTTATGCTCACGTCACCTTGCACGTTAGCGGAAGGATGTAATAAGGGTGTGCGTTCTGCCTGTGCTGTATCGCAATATTAGTATTAGCCCCGGATCGACTAACGATCAGTGTCTGAGCGAATTTGCATGTTGTTAAGAGTATGTGTTTTTTTTTACTTTTATTTATTTGTATTGCTTCTGCTAGTGTGATGTTGTGACGAATCTATGGCGTTGACTACCTCGTACATGTGTTAGTGGTACACACCCCTTCTCTCTTAGAACAGACACAGGAGGTGGTTGTAGTGAAACAAAACAAAAAATGGCGGCCCAGTGACATTTCTAAAATGTCACCTGCACCGCCACGGAAAGCGCGCGATAGAGCGGGCCGCGTTGGAAGTAGCGTAAGGTAGTAGAGGTAGGCAGAGCGGAGGTGCCTCCGCTCGTTACGTCAGTGTTTCAATAAATAAATAAATAATGTGCTGCCATGCTGCTTCCCTTCCGCCGTAGGCAGTCGCGCAGAGGCAGCATTCGATTAAGTGTAAAAATAAATAAATATTTGTTCAATAAATAAATAAACGTGCAATAAATTAATTAGATTAAACAGCAAACCCCTGCCCCGGGCGGACCGGCTAAAACCGTGCTTTTGTTTTTTGTTTGTTTTTTTTTTACTTCTTTTTTTCTTCCTTTCCTATTGGCAAGCATCCCACTGTCCCCCCCCCCCCTTAGCACCATGTTGGGGCATAAAATGTCCTTGACCGATGTGTTTTGCTCCAAAAGAAAAATCCATTTTTTAGTATCCCCATCACCACTGCCGCGAGCACCATTACTAACACCCAGGCGACACCAGTACCCCTGTGCGGCTCTAAGTGTGCCTCTCTATGCGTGCGTGCGTGCGTGTGTGTGTGCGTGTGATTACATAAAACTGATGCCCTAATGCTATGCTCCTAGAAACGTATCAACTAAATACTGCCCTCGTATTAAAAAATGTGCTCGATTTGTTTCGCTGCTCTACTTGTAGCTCTTGCTGCTCGTGAAAGATCGGCAATCAAAACAGGACGAGTCAGGATCTAAATTGTATATGTGTGTGTGTGTTGTTCGTCCAAAAGTTTGCTCTGTAGTGAGGTATATTGTTTGGTCCGGGTGCGGGTTTTGCAGACTGTTGGAGGGAAGGAACTACGCCCGGATGCGTTTCCCCCGAAACAGGAAGCGCCCACGGGTTTCGTCCACTTTCGGGGCACTGTTTTGGGGAGCTAGCTCGATACAATGGGAGGGAGGAGAGGATTGATGTGTTTCTGGGTGTGTGTGTGTGTGTCTGTTGCTGCAGGGAAAAGGTTAAGGTTCGAACCTGCACCGTCCAGCCCGTGCTCAGGTGTAGAACATGCGCGCTTTGTTGCTGCTGGCGGTGGCGGCGGCGCCCGACTTGGTCGACTTGAGCGTGCCGACGATCGAGCTGGCCCCGCTGGTCAGCACGGTCCCCGCCGGCGTCAGGTGCGGGTTGGTGAACGCGACCGACCGCTCCTTGGCCCGCGACAGCGAGAACGGCTTGAGGCGTATGCAGAGGAACGCGGACGTGACGCAGGACGCGAGCAGTATCGACAGCAGCACGACGATCGTGACGGTGAAGCCGGGCGTGGTCATGCAGATCAGGCCCTCCTCGCGGGCCGAAAACACCATCGTGGCGGCGGCGGCGGCACCATCCGTCTCGTTGGCCGAGCTCGGCCCGATCGGGAAGGTCAGGTCGCCGGGCGACACCACCCGGATGACGCGGTTCAGCCCGACGTCCTCCTTCTGCTCCGGGTCGGTGGCGCGCGTGCGCCGAATCCGCCGGTCGTCCCGCTTCCGGTTCGAGGTGAACACGTGCGCATCGAGCGACTGGGGCGGGGACGGTGGCGGCGGCGGCGGCGGCGGCCCGTACTGCTGGTGTTCGGGCCCGCCGGACAGGTGGTGCACGTCGAGCACGCCCGGATCGGTGCACTGGTCCGGGCACTGGTAGCGGCAGATCTGGATCGTGCACTGGAAGTGCACCTCCATCGAGTCGGGGAACTTGAACGCCTGGAAGTGGGCGTACGAGAGGACCGAGGCGCTCGCGCCAAAGTTCTTGATCTTGGTGAAGCGCGACATCAGCTTCGGGCGGGTGACGCAGCCGCGCTGGTCCACCAGCTGGATCGGCGCCCGCTTGCCGTCGTGCGCCATGCAGTTGCGCACCAGCATGTCGAACTTGCTGTCGTCGTCCTTGATCGCCAGCACCATCGTCATCGTCTGGCCGATCTTGACCAGCCCGGACACCTCGGACGCCCACGGGCCCTTGCCGACCTGGATCTGCATCCAGCAGCCGACGTTGTCGCCGGCAAAGTCCGCCCGTATCACGTCGAGCATATCGACCGGGAACGGCCGGAACGTTACCGACTTCTCGTACTGGTCGTGCCAGGTGCAGCGCAGCTTCCGGGCCTGGTCCCACACCTCCTGCACCTGCGGGTCGTACTGCAGCACGATGATGTTCTCGAAGTACGAGCCCGCGTTCGTGTCCGTGCCGGAGTAGCCGTTGTACAGCACGTTGTCCGTGTTGCCGGCGGTGCCACACTCGTGGATGCCGATGTCGAACGAGGCGGATGTTTTGCCGAGCCCGGCCGGCAGATGCACACAGTTGACGTTGCTGTAGTGGCCCTTGGAGAAGACGATGCCGAAGAACGGTTTGTCGAACTGGACGAACACCTTCATGCCCTGCTTCTCGCACTTCACGTCGAGCGACACGATCTTGGGCATGTCCTGGAGGGGCGAGGACCACAGCTCGTTGCCGGCGAGGGGCGGCCCGTACAGCTTCTCCGGGCTGAGCTCGCTCGCCTGCGCCTTGAGCATGCCGGGTGGCGGCGGCGGTGGTGGTGGCCCATGGTACGCGTGCGCCACGGGCAGCGCTTGCGGTGGCGGCGGCGGCGGCGGTCCAAACGGCTGCCCAAGACCTAGCGATGCTGGGGTAGGGAAGAGGAGGGGAGTGGAAGAAACAGAAGAAGAAGAAGAAGAAGACAGGAATGAAAGCACTGGCCGGGTTGGGCTGGACGATGGCGAAGATGGCGCTTACCTCGACTGGGGCCGTGCGGTATTGGCGGTCCGTGATGGGGCAGTGGGCCGTGCTGTGGCCCCGGGCCATGTTTCGCCAAGCCTGGGCCTCCCAAAGCGCCCGGTCCGTGGCCCAGCGGCGACGGTAAGTGCTGCGGGTAGGCGGACTGGACCGGTGCAGAACCTTGCAGATCCTGATCGACCGACTCGAGCGCCACCTGGTCCGAATCGTTGTCGCGCTTTGCTGCCTCATCGCCCGGGCTGACCGATTTCACTACCTCGACCTGATCCTCGGCCACCGTCAGCTGCGGAGGAGGGAAAGGGAAACAGAAGTACAGGGTTAGTGAACGGTAATGAGATGGTGATGGTGCCTATTCCCGAATAGATGTGTCTGGAACATTCAGAGGTTGAAGTTGGTGGCGATGCACATTTATTGGAACGTCCATGTATCCTGATTGTAGTGGTATGTGTATTTGAGTGGTTTGAGTTAGTGATTATATGGCTAAGGAATTGATTCAGACCCTATCTTGCTATTGAACAATAGTACAGGTCCCAACTGAAACGAAGTAACAACCAAACTAATCAGCTGGTATACAGCATTTTTAGGGGTTCTTACTAATCAGCTAGTATACAGCGTTTTTAGGAGTTCTTACAGGGTTTTCCTATAGAGCTCAAGACCGCAGTACACTTTGATGAATCTGCGGGATTCAATCGCAAGACTTTGGACTCTTAAGCACAGGAAGTAATACTTCTGGCACCTAGGTGTACATCCCTTTTCAGAAATCTCTGATTTGGGGGAAGAGGATTATATCCTTGCTGGAACTTCTAAATTAGCTTTCTAAGAAGGATGTCATCTAATCCCCATCCCGTCATATTTGATTCAGCAACCAAGCTCCAGGCGTTCTTTCATCAGCTCACCAAAATGTCAGCGCGACAGAGGCCAGCTAGTGTGTCAAAAGTTCCAGAACTTCTGAATCAACTCTGAAAAGCCTTATAAGTATAAGCGTAGGTCTGAAAAGTGTTACCAACGGGTTTGGAGGGTCTCTAGGTTATGCTTCAGCGTTTCCTGAGATATTTTAAGCTGATCGTTATATTGGCTAGGAGCAAGCGACGAACGAAACGAATTATCTGAGGCATTTATAATAAGATTCGTTAAGATTTTAAAAAAATGTTTGAATTTCAACGTATATGAGACAGATAAACCTGAATCATATTCATTTATGAGCTTTCGAATCTGAAACTCGTGTTTCAATATGAACGAATCTTCAATGGTTCTTTAATAGCTAATGGTTAATTAATGTTTATATAATGATTTTCCTTCTTTTTTGCCCCTCGATTTTGGTCTCAATTAATGATTTGAAAAGTTTTTCCATTAAACCTTATCAAAGTTATTCTTCGCTGTGATTTATGATTGTAGACCTTGATTCCCATACGTAGGACTGACTATTCTACCATGGGTAACGAATGAAGTCTCCGACAGCCATGCCCATCGAGTGGTAAAGGCAGGCCAAGACAGCTTACGGCAGCTGCGCCAAATAATAAGAATCACTCTGTAGCGATTCATGATTCGAATCACTCATCGAAGATGAAACATAAACACTAATATGTACACAACCTAAAGATGGTTTCAAATTTACTGAGGTTTGTAGCCCTTTGCACATCAATTACCAAGCTTATGATAATTACCACCGGTAATTAAACAATATTTGAATGTTAGCTGGTGATTGTTAACTTATTTATTTATTTTTAATGGAAGGATGATTCTATACGCCCGTAGCTAAATTAACCAATTTTTGACAGATCTCAAAGAGGCGCATATCTGTTTGCCTTTTTCGAATAATTTGCGAAATCTAACACTTCGTCAACACCTCTCCACAGTACCCATACTAGCAAGCGAGCTGACAAAAGTTGGCAAATCCCAATCTGCTTCTCCCAGCTGTATAAACTGGATGGAAGGGTATTGCTGTAGCTGTTCTTGGTTTTGTTGTTGTTGTCGTTGTTGTTGCTGTTGTTGCTGTTCTTTTTTCGCAAACTCAGCCCCAGTCGCCGAAAGCTGACCCTGGCCGAACGCGGTATCTGGAACGCGTTCGTACGTGGCACTGCACTTGCGGTGCTCAACTGACAGGCTGTTGCAGCTGTACACACAACCATACAGCGCCACCCTCGAGCAAGGTTTCACACGACCTTCTGCAATCAGGATGGCTTTCGGGCTTAGCAAGGCCATCTTAGAAGCGCCCCAAAGTGCATGTATACGTGTGAGTGTGTTGTGTGCGTATGTGTGAGTGTGTGTGTGTGTGTGTGTGTGTGTGTGTGTGTGTGTGTGTGATAGTGAGTATTACATGGTGGGTTTCAACAGATGGGAAGCAGCAAGGTTCGATGGAAGCAGATAAAAACCCCCGGGGCTGCTACGGTACGTGTACATTCTCCGCACCGTTCTGGTGGGATGATAAATTCGCGATTAGCGCAAGATTAGCGGGTGGGCTAACGAGAAGGTTCGTTTGAGTGAGTGAACAACTTCCCAAGTGTATAGTGAAGGGCTGCGCGAACGCAGCGAACCAGCAAGGATGCGATCCTTGACCAACCCAGCGGGGCTGGCGCTGCTAGTGTTGTTTGCACTATCGTTTAGCGGTAAGTTAGAGTATGTCAGGGAAGACAGTGGTAGTGCCAACCAACTCCGCAGTGCCCTGTAGTGACGGTAGTCGTTTGATTGTGAATTTTGAATTCTTCTATTTCGCTTTGCCACAAACCGTTTCCAGCCAACGTCGTCCAAGCTTATGGAGCGAAAACGAGTGAGTAACCAGTGCCGGAAACGAGTGGATGTAGCGTAACTCCTGTTCTTCAATAAACCTAATGCTCCGATTTTCCAGCATCGAGAGTATGCTTCTCCAGCGTCGCCAACTTCACCGGAAACACTGCTATCGGGCTGTGCTCGCAGGCAGTGTTGCAAATGCTCAGGGTGGGTGTGAACGGCACGATCGCGTACGTTACGACCGCCACAACGCCTCAGTCAACCGTGCTCAGTGAGTAGGATCAGTGTCGACACATCGCACTGGCAGGTGCGCAAGCTATGCAACGTTCAACTAATTTCTTCCGCTCGCTGTCACACGCACAGAACTGCTGCCGACCTACTGTAACCGAAGGCTGGCGTATCCGTACCTCGAACCGTACCTGTCTGTTGTCGGGTCCGGCACGGAAGGACCGGTTGCTACCATCCTAGCGAATCCGACAATTCGAGCAAACTACATCCGGGCGCTGATCACGTTCATGAAGTCTTACCCGCGCTGCGTCGGACTATTTATCGATTTCAGCAACCTCACCACATCACAGGCGGTATGTGTGCAGCGTCGCACCGCTCGCGGAGTTCGATTTCTTTGACCGATCCTGGTTTTGTTCGTTCATTCCAGGCCGGTTATGCCGCGTTCATGCAGGCCCTGTTCCAGGCGGCTGGTACAGCTTCGCTCAAGCTGGCCTCAGCGCTGCCCTGGGAGGCAGACCGGTACGCCGATGTCTACTACAGCGTCACTTTAAGAAGCTTAGCGTTTAACGTGCTGCGCACGTACGATGAATTCTACTCATCGCTTACAACGGTCGTACGGCCGCTGAACCCGCTAGTTGCTATGGCCGCACCGTTTAACGCCACGACGAAAACTATCGTAAGTGAGAGCGGCATCCACGCTTTCAAATCGAACGTTTTGATCCTTTTGTCCGTTTCTTTACACTCTTCGCTCTTTTCCAACCCAGTCGTACAACCTGTACCGGTGGATAATCAAGGGACTGAACCCGAACAGCATCATACTCGGCCTGTCGATGTATGCTCGCGCATATACTGTGACAAAAGTTAGCCAGTTCGGTGCTACGGGAACGGCTAGCGCTTCGGTGGTATCATACTGCGATGTAATTGAGCCTGACAAATGTAACACATGAAACATAGTAATACAGGACGGATTCTCTTTCAGGCACTTCTTTTCTCGACCAAGTTTGGACTGCAAACGAGCAGCGCTGGAGAGAGTGTATCCTCTAGCAGCAGCATGGCTTACGTATTCACTTCGTTTCAATCGGCTGAGCTCAAGCTGAACTTTGCAGTGTCTAATAATTTGGCTGGTGTTGCATTGTTCTCATTGAACACTGCCGGCACCAATGCAGAGCTGCTGCGTTACGTGACGAGTATTATTGCACCGACGCCACCAACAGGTTTCCAATATCCTGTGGCGTCGTATCCTACATGCGGTGTTTCCATTACATTCCCATCGTTGGTGGCTATAACTACACTACCAACAGCCTCCACAGCAGCGGGTGGCGGTACCACTCGAGCTGGAGGAGTTACCACGGTTGCGCCAGGAGGAGACACCACGGCTGCTGGAAGTGGAACTACAGCCGCTGGAGGTGGTTCGACTGCTGCTGGAGGTGGAACTACTATCGCTGGAGGAGGTTCAACAGCCGCTGGAGGAGGATCAACTGCCGCTGGAGGAGGTTCAACTGCTGCTGGAGGTGGAACTACTATCGCTGGAGGTGGTTCAACAGCCGCTGGAGGAGGTTCAACTGCCGCTGGAGGTGGTTCAACAGCCGCTGGAGGAGGCTCAACAGCCTCTGGAGGAGGTTCAACAGCAGCTGGAGGAGGCTCAACTGCTGCTGGAGGAGGATCCACTGCCGCTGGAGGAGGTTCAACAGCCTCTGGAGGAGGATCAACAGCCGCTGGAGGAGGATCAACAGCCGCTGGAGGAGGTTCAACTGCTGCTGGAGGTGGAACTACTATCGCTGGAGGTGGTTCAACAGCCGCTGGAGGAGGTTCAACAGCCGCTGGAGGAGGTTCAACAGCCGCTGGAGGAGGCTCAACAGCCTCTGGAGGAGGTTCAACAGCAGCTGGAGGAGGCTCAACTGCTGCTGGAGGAGGATCCACTGCCGCTGGAGGAGGTTCAACAGCCTCTGGAGGAGGATCAACAGCCGCTGGAGGAGGATCAACAGCTGCTGGAGGAGGATCAACAGCCGCTGGAGGAGGATCAACAGCCGCTGGAGGAGGCTCGACTGCAGGAGGAGGAGGAACTACAGCCGCTGGAGGAGGATCAACAGCCGCTGGAGGAGGTTCGACTGCTGCTGGAGGAGGAACTACTGCCGCTGGAGGAGGCTCGACTGCTGCTGGAGGAGGCTCTACTGTCGCTGGAGGAGGATCAACAGCCGCTGGAGGAGGTTCGACTGCAGCAGGAGGTGGAACTACAGCCGCTGGAGGAGGTTCAACTGCCGCTGGAGGAGGTTCAACTGCCGCTGGAGGAGGTTCAACAGCCGCTGGAGGAGGATCTACTGTCGCTGGAGGAGGCTCTACTGCCGCTGGAGGAGGAAGTACTGCTGCTGGGAGTGGAACTACTGTCGCTGGAGGAGGATCAACAGCCGCTGGAGGAGGTTCTACTGCCGCTGGAGGAGGCTCGACTGCCGCAGGTGGAGGTTCAACTGCGGCTGGAGGAGGTTCAACAGCCGCTGGAGGAGGTTCAACAGCCGCTGGAGGAGGTACAACAGCAGCTGGAGGAGGTTCAACAGCCGCTGGAGGAGGCTCAACAGCCGCTGGAGGAGGCTCAACAGCCGCTGGAGGAGGCTCAACAGCCGCTGGAGGAGGATCAACAGCCGCAGGAGGAGGATCAACAGCCGCTGGAGGAGGTTCAACAGCCGCTGGAGGAGGAACAACTGCCGCTGTAGGAGGATCAACTGCTGCTGGAGGAGGATCAACAGCCGCTGGAGGAGGCTCAACAGCCGCTGGAGGAGGCTCGACTGCCGCTGGAGGAGGTTCAACTGCTGCTGGAGGTGGTTCTACTGCCGCTGGAGGAGGATCAACA
The DNA here is from genome assembly GCF_943734685.1 of Anopheles coluzzii. Classification (NCBI taxonomy): domain Eukaryota; kingdom Metazoa; phylum Arthropoda; class Insecta; order Diptera; family Culicidae; genus Anopheles; species Anopheles coluzzii. The sequence goes on from NC_064669.1 coordinate 14,349,398, forward strand.
GCCGCTGGAGGAGGATCAACAGCCGCTGGAGGAGGCTCAACAGCCGCTGGAGGAGGATCAACAGCCGCTGGAGGAGGATCAACAGCCGCTGGAGGAGGATCAACAGCCGCTGGAGGAGGCTCGACTGTTGCTGGAGGAGGATCAACCGCCGTAGGAGGAGGATCAACAGCCGCCGGAGGAGGATCAACAGCTGCTGGAGGAGGTTCAACAGCAGCTGGAGGAGGCTCGACTGCAGCAGGAGGAGGAACTACAGCCGCTGGAGGAGGCTCGACTGTCGCCGGTGGTGGTTCAACAGCCGCTGGGGGTGGAACTACAGTAGCCGGAGGAGGTTCGACTGCTGCTGGAGGAGGATCAACAGCAGCTGGAGGAGGATCAACAGCCGCTGGAGGAGGTTCGACTGCTGCTGGAGGTGGAACTACTGCCGCTGGAGGAGGCTCGACTGTTGCTGGAGGAGGTTCAACAGCCGCTGGAGGAGGTTCGACTGCTGCTGGAGGTGGAACTACTGCCGCTGGAGGAGGCTCGACTGTTGCTGGAGGAGGTTCAACAGCCGCTGGAGGAGGCTCGACTGCTGCTGGAGGAGGCTCAACAGCCGCTGGAGGAGGTTCGACTAGTGCTGGAGGTGGAACTACTGCCGCTGGAGGAGGTTCAACAGTCGCTGGAGGAGGATCAACAGCTGCTGGAGGAGGTTCGACAGCCGCTGGAGGAGGTTCAACAGCCGCTGGAGGAGGTTCAACAGCCGCTGGAGGAGGATCAACAGCTGCAGGAGGAGGTTCAACAGCCGCTGGAGGAGGTTCAACTGCTGCTGGAGGTGGAACTACAGCCGCTGGAGGAGGCTCAACTGCCGCCGGTGGTGGTTCAACAGCCTCTGGGGGTGGAACTACAGTAGCCGGAGGAGGTTCGACTGCTGCTGGAGGAGGTTCAACAACCGCTGGAGGAGGATCAACTGCTGCTGGAGGTGGAACTACTATCGCTGGAGGAGGCTCGACTGCTGCTGGAGGAGGTTCAACAGCCGCTGGAGGTGGTTCTACTGCCGCTGGAGGAGGATCAACAGCTGCTGGAGGAGGTTCAACAGCCGCTGGAGGAGGCTCGACAGCTGCTGGAGGAGGTTCAACAGCCGCTGGAGGAGGATCAACAGCTGCAGGAGGAGATTCAACTGCTGCTGGAGGAGGATCAACAGCCGCTGGAGGAGGCTCGACTGCAGCAGGAGGTGGAACTACAGCCGCTGGAGGAGGCTCAACTGCCGCCGGTGGTGGTTCAACAGCCGCTGGGGGTGGAACTACAGTAGCCGGAGGAGGTTCGACTGCTGCTGGAGGTGGAACTACTGCGGCTGGAGGAGGTTCGACTGTTGCTGGAGGAGGATCAACAGCCGCTGGAGGAGGCTCGACTGCTGCTGGAGGAGGTTCAACAGTCGCTGGAGGAGGTTCAACAACTGCTGGAGGAGGTTCAACAGCCGCTGGAGGAGGATCAACAGCTGCTGGAGGAGGATCAACAGCTGCTGGAGGAGGCTCAACTGCCGCTGGAGGAGGATCAACAGCCGCTGGAGGAGGCTCGACTGCAGCAGGAGGTGGAACTACAGCCGCTGGAGGAGGCTCAACTGCCGCCGGTGGTGGTTCAACAGCCGCTGGGGTTGGAACTACAGTAGCCGGAGGAGGTTCGACTGCTGCTGGAGGAGGTTCAACAGCCGCTGGAGGAGGTTCGACTGCTGCTGGAGGAGGATCTACAGCCGCTGGAGGAGGATCAACAGCTGCTGGAGGAGGTTCAACTGCCGCTGTAGGAGGTTCAACAGCCGCTGGAGGAGGCTCTACTGCTGCTGGAGGAGGTTCAACAGCCGCTGCAGGAGGCTCAACAGCTGCTGGAGGAGGTTCAACAGCCGTTGGAGGAGGTTCAACAGCCGCTGGAGGAGGTTCAACTGCTGCTGGAGGAGGTTCAACAGCCGCTGGAGGAGGCTCGACTGCTGCTGGAGGAGGTTCTACTGTCGCTGGAGGAGGTTCAACTGCAGCAGGAGGAGGTTCAACAGCCGCTGCAGGAGGCTCAACAGCTGCTGGAGGAGGTTCAACAGCAGCTGGAGGAGGTTCAACTGCCGCTGGAGGAGGATCAACAGCTGCTGGAGGTGGATCAACTGCTGCAGGAGGAGGCTCAACAGCCGCTGGAGGAGGTTCAACAGCCGCTGGAGGTGGATCAACAGCTGCTGGAGGAGATTCAACAGCCGCTGGAGGAGGATCAACAGCTGCTGGAGGAGGTACTACTGCAGCTGGAGGAGGTTCAACAGCAGCTGGAGGAGGATCAACTGCTGCTCAAGGAGGTTCAACAGCCGCTGGAGGAGGCTCAACAGCCGCTGGAGGAGGATCAACAGCCGCTGGAGGAGGATCAACAGCCGCTGGAGGAGGTTCTACTGCAGCTGGAGGAGGATCAACAGCTGCTGGAGGAGGTACAACAGCCGCTGGAGGAGGTTCAACAGCCGCTGGAGGAGGTTCAACAGCCGCTGGAGGAGGTTCAACAGCCGCTGGAGGAGGCTCAACAGTCGCTGGAGGAGGCTCGACTGCCGCTGGAGGAGGCTCGACTGCCGCTGGAGGAGGATCAACAGCCGCTGGAGGAGGATCAACAGCTGCTGGAGGAGGCTCAACAGCCGCTGGAGGAGGATCAACAGCCGCTGGAGGAGGATCAACTGCTGCAGGAGGAGGCTCAACAGCTGCTGGAGGAGGCTCGACTGTAGCAGGAGGAGGATCTACAGCCGCTGGAGGAGGATCAACAGCCGCTGGAGGAGGATCAACAGCCGCTGGAGGAGGATCAACTGCTGCTGGAGGAGGTTCAACAGCCGCTGGAGGAGGATCAACAGCCGCTGGAGGAGGATCAACAGCCGCTGGAGGAGGCTCAACAGCCGCTGGAGGAGGATCAACAGCCGCTGGAGGAGGCTCGACTGCCGCTGGAGGAGGTTCAACAGCCGTAGGAGGAGGCTCAACAGCCGCTGGTGGAGGCTCAACTGCCGCTGGAGGAGGTTCAACAGTCGCTGGAGGAGGCTCAACAGCCGCTGGAGAAGGTTCAACTGCTGCTGGAGGAGGTTCAACAGCTGCTGGAGGAGGATCAACAGCTGCTGGAGGAGGTTCAACAGCCGCTGGAGGAGGATCAACAGCCGCTGGAGGAGGTTCAACAGCAGCTGGAGGAGGCTCGACTGCTGCTGGAGGAGGTTCTACTGTCGCTGGAGGAGGATCAACTGCTGCTGGAGGAGGTTCTACTGCAGCTGCAGGAGGCTCAACTGCTGCTGGAGGAGGTTCAACAGCCGCTGGAGGAGGTTCAACAGCCGCTGGAGGAGGTTCAACAGCCGCTGGAGGAGGTTCAACAGCCGCTGGAGGAGGATCAACCGCTGCAGGAGGAGGCTCGACTGCCGCTGGAGGAGGCTCGACTGCAGCAGGAGGAGGATCTACAGCCGCTGGAGGAGGATCAACCGCTGCAGGAGGAGGATCAACAGCCGCTGGAGGAGGTTCAACAGCCGCTGGTGGAGGTTCAACAGTCGCTGGAGGAGGTTCAACAGCTGCTGGAGGAGGCTCGACTGCTGTAGGAGGAGGTTCAACAGTCGCTGGAGGAGGTTCAACAGCCGTAGGAGGAGGCTCAACAGCCGCTGGTGGAGGCTCGACTGCCGCTGGAGGAGGTTCAACTGTCGCTGGAGGAGGCTCAACAGCCGCTGGAGGAGGATCAACAGCTGCTGGAGGAGGTTCAACAGCCGCTGGAGGAGGCACCACGTCTGCACCACAACCTACTGTTGTTTGCGGCATTACTGTACGGTCGCAGTACGGAGCTCTTGTTAGCAGTTTTTGTGATTCTGTTTTAGAGATCAACCTGTACATTCAATCTGGAAGTGCGTGTGGGGTTGTAGTGTAACGTGGAGTTAGTTTTAATTTAATGTCATTATAATGTTTTTCAAATGAATGTTAATAAAGGTGATTAGAAATACAAATTAATAGAAAAAAATGTCTATGCTACTGTCATTTTAATTAGCGAATGAAAATGCAGTGAAACATTATTTGTGCTGGTTCTAAAATTATCAATAAGATTTAATAAAAATATACATCGTTAGCGGTGAAATTTATTCAAAATTTATTGTTGAAACAGCAGACTTGCCCAGTGCTACATCAGTTGTTTGCACAGTTGATGTAGAACACGCGCGATACAGCTGACCAAATAAAACCAGTTTCGGGTACGCTTAGTTGCAGTGCAGTATCATTCGATAAAGGATTGAGCTGTGAGGTTACTTCATTTGACAAACTTATTCTAATGGGCTCTGGCAATGGTGATAACAAGGCACCGTCACCCTTCAATCAAGCAAAGATGGTCGACCCTCACGCATACCCACACAATCAACCGGTGAACGAAACAAGCGATGACAAACTGACGATGTCATAGTGTTACTTTTTTGTTGAAGTAATAGGTGAAAAATAAAATAAAAACAGTTTCCTAATGCGCTTGCATACGCTAGAAGGTCAGATGCCACGATTTGGGCGATGACTACTGTTTTGCAAACTATTTAACGTATGAGAGCAATTTTACTTTAAGATACCTTTCTGCTTGATGCCGTTACTTTGTTCGTGAAATAAAATAACCCAATTCTGACGAATTTACTGTTTCATATACATAATCAGTTAGGCAAGGTAAGCAAAAATAACAATGAAAGAAAGTCCGACCAAATACTATTCCATTCAATGTTTGTTTATAAACTACAAGGTCACATCATGAATCTGAAGAATCGTTTACAGAATTGTACTGAGAAACAAACCGACAAGTGTAACACAGGCGGACGATCGTAGAAGTGTTACATATAATGTAGAACAAACTGCACGCCAATGCGTAAATTTCGAGGAATTAGACGTAATTTTGACGATCCAGAATAAAACATTTGAATACACAATAGGTACAACCCTATTCGTCGCTACCAAGCCACCATTTCCTCCGAAGCCGTACCCGAAAACACTCGCATCCCCCAAGCAACTGTTCCAATAGAACGAACGCAAGGAAATCGGGTGTGTGGAGCTGTCTGCTTACGGATGTATATATAGTACCTAGCACTGAAACAGGAAACCAGTTCAAATGGTCGTAGTGAGTGGTGAACACCACTAGTGCAGTACGAACAATGGATCGCTATCTACTGTCATGCTTGTTGCTCGTGTGTATGGTGCTGGGTGAGTGCAGTGATACAAGATTCCGTCGGTCGTCGAGATGATTTAGTTGTGTTTTTCTCACTTTTACCTTCACAGCCTACCCTTCGGAGATAGCGGCTCAAAGTAAGTGATTTTCTATCAGTTTTATACGCTTGCCCTCCCCAAAATCGGACAAAACTCTGTGTGCTCACTGAACGTGTGCTATTTTCCTTTTCGCAGGGTCACGCGTCTGTTTCGCTCAGTCTGGCGACTACACCACTGCCACATCGATAGGCTTCTGCTCGCATGCAGTCTACATTGCACTGAACCCGACCTCTAAAGCCTTTGTGGGGATACTAAACCCTGCCAACGATGCAGATGATCTGCTAGGTCAGTGTTAAAGTTTCTGTATTTCTGGGTCGAATTTGGTAATGCTAGATGCCATATGGGTTTTAATGGTCGTGCATTTCATTTCAGGCGGTATCAGAAAGTTCGCTAATCTCAAAAAGACATACCCCTACGTGGACTTGTACATGGGCGTGTTGGGAAGTATTTCTGCGGGAAACATTCTGTGGCTGAATCAGCAAGCATCGCGTAAAACGTTTATCGATCTGCTTATTACAAAGATGGCATCGTATCCTGAAATGAGCGGCGTCTACTTGGATTTCGATGGGCTCACCAATTTGTACCAGGCGAGTACTGACACGTAGATGTCACTATCGGTGCAGCTCCTGGCTACAATGGCTTCCATTCTTTTCATTCATAGAATTGGTATGCTCTGTTCGTTGCTGAGTTAAATACGGCTCTTACCGCTAAGAACCTGAAGCTTATTACCGCCTTACCGTGGGATGCAAGTGCGAGTGGCGATATTTACTACAGCTCAACCCTCTCCACTCTGCCGTTCAACGTGATCAAAACGCACGAGGAAATGTACTCAGCGGTCGCTACCACTACCACGCGCCCGATCAGCCCGCTGTTTTCACTGGCCGCACCGTTTAACGACGAAACGAAAACAATCGTAAGTAGTGGTTTGTGCAGCATTGAGATGAATGATACGTGTTTGTGAAGTGAGACCGTTAAACGTGTGCCATTTCTGTGGTTTTCAGTATAACAATGTGTTTCGGTGGGTGTTGAAGGGATTTTTGACAACCCAGCTCGTTGTTAGCTTGCCTATGTACAGTTTGAAATTTACTACATCAGGTGGATCACAATTTGGTTCTGCTATGACCGCTGTTACAAAGGATACATATTGTAACGTAAGTATACATATACGTTAATACAATATACTTCGTTAGCCAGTGAAGTTGGGTTTTTCCAATGCTTCTTTCATCTCATTTTTCGTGTGTGAAACTCTAGGCTTTGTTATTTGGATCGAAAAATACTCTTGGAGCGCCCCAAGCCGGGGAAGGCTTTGCCTACAGCACATCCACGTTTTACACTTACAACACTCCCGCATCTCTTGTCGATAAGCTACAGTTTGTTATAGCAACCAACATGGGCGGTGTAGGCGTATATTCGCTAGATCAAGCTGGTAGCCAAAATGCTGAAATGCTTCGTCAGGTGACAAGCGTTCTAGCACCAACACCACCCGCCTCAGTATCATACCCTCCAGTAGGAGATGCGATGTGTGGTGTTCCGGTTACGTTTCCAGCACCGCTAACAACGACAACAGTTGCAACGACTACTGCTGCAGTCACCACTACTGCTGCAGCCACCACTACTGCTGCAGCCACCACTACTGCTGCAGCCACCACTACTGCTGCAGCCACCACTACTGCTGCAGCCACCACTACTGCTGCAGCCACCACTACTGCTGCAGCCACCACTACTGCTGCAGCTGCAAGTACCACTGCTGCTGCAGGAAGTACCACTGCTGCAGGAGGAAGTACCACTGCTGCTGGAGGTAGTACCACTGCTACAGGAGGAAGCACAACTGCTGCTGGCGGTAGTACCACTGTTGCTGGCGGTAGTACCACTGCTGCTGGCGGTAGTACCACTGCTGCTGGCGGTAGTACCACTGCTGCTGGAGGAAGCACAACTGCTGCTGGCGGTAGTACTACTGCTGCTGGAGGTAGTACCACTGCTGCTGGAGGAAGCACCACTGTTGCAGGAGGAAGCACAACTGTTGCAGGAGGAAGTACAACTGCTGCAGGAGGAAGCACAACTGCTGCTGGAGGAAGTACTATTGCTGCTGGAGGAAGTACTACTGCTGCAGGAGGAAGCACAACTGCTGCAGGAGGAAGCACAACTGCTGCTGGCGGTAGTACCACTGCTGCAGGAGGTAGTACCACTGCTGCTGGAGGAAGTACTACTGCTGCAGGAGGAAGCACAACTGCTGCTGGAGGTAGTACCACTGCTGCAGGAGGAAGCACAACTGCTGCAGGAGGAAGCATAACTGCTGCTGGAGGAAGCACAACTGCTGCTGGAGGAAGCACAACAGCTGCAGGAGGTAGTACTACTGCTGCAGGAGGAAGTACAACTGCTGCAGGAGGTAGTACCACTGCTGCTGGCGGTAGTACCACTGCAGCTGGAGGAAGTACTACTGTTGCAGGAGGAAGCACAACTGCTGCTGGAGGTAGTACCACTGCTGCAGGAGGAAGCACAACTGCTGCAGGAGGAAGCACAACTGCTGCAGGAGGTAGTACCACTGCTGCAGGAGGTAGTACTACTACTGCAGGAGGAAGTACAACTGCTGCAGGAGGTAGTACCACTGCTGCTGGCGGTAGTACCACTGCAGCTGGAGGAAGCACAACTGCTGCAGGAGGAAGCACAACTGCTGCAGGAGGAAGTACAACAGCAGCAGGAGGTAGTACAACTGCTGCAGGAGGTAGTACCACTGCGGCAGGAGGAAGTACCACTGCTGCAGGAGGAAGTACTACTGCTGCAGGAGGAAGCACAACTGCTGCTGGAGGTAGTACCACTGCTGCAGGAGGAAGTACCACTGCTGCTGGAGGTAGTACTACTGCTGCGGGAGGAAGTACCACTGCTGCAGGAGGAAGCACAACTGTTGCTGGAGGAAGTACTACTGGTGCAGGAGGTAGTACCACTGCTGCTGGCGGTAGTACCACTGCAGCTGGAGGAAGCACAACTGCTGCAGGAGGAAGTAGCACTGCTGCAGGAGGAAGTACCACTGCTGCAGGAGGAAGTACAACTGCTGCAGGAGGTAGTACCACTGCTGCAGGAGGAAGTACCACTGCTGCAGGAGGAAGTACCACTGCTGCAGGAGGTAGTACAACAGCTGCTGGTGGTAGCACCACTGCTGCTGGAGGAAGCACTACTCCATCAAACTCAGCATCGTCAACTACGCCATCAACCGGTGCATCATCAACCACGCCTTCCACGGCAGGTACAACGATCGCTGCATCGCCTGCTACCTGCAATATTACGGTGAAGGAAGATTACGGAACTCTGGTCGCGGAATACTGTACGAACTTAAAGGCGATTGCATCGTACATGCAAGGAGCTACCTGTGGTGTAGTGGCTTAACTCAAACCGTTCTACCAGTGAGTTGAAGCAATGGTTTTAGAGAGTTAGGTCTGGCGGAAACGACCAGCTTTGATAGATCGTGGCTTCTTGTTGTGTGTAAACAACTTTTAGGTGGTGTTCATACCTAAGTGGAATGCCGCAGGTGGCAGAAGCCAGTGTTGGGATTTGTTGAGGGTATTATGTTCTAAGTAAAATAAATTCAATTAATCTAATTTCCGCATTTTCCGTATCAGTTGAGACATGCTTGCCATACTTTGCAAAAAAAGCGGTAATGCTACTACTAAGGTATTACAATATGAAAGGTTACTTATCTATGCGCCACAGTCCCCTCTGGAACAGTATTGCGTAGCCGGACGGACGACTTAGCTTACCTAGAAGGAGAAGAAAGCATACAATCAATTAAGCAACCGCTGATAGCAAACATTTGGTTTCGGTTTGGTTTCGGTGTTTAGTAACGGGCAGGAAGCAGCAGAAGGCCATCTAGTGTATTATGCCCCACCGCCCCCAACCCGATCAGGCAGGCGAGTAGGGCGGGAGAACTTTTGTCGATTTGTGAAACGGGGCGGAATACAATAACAAAGGTGGATGGAGCAGGCGGGGGCAAACAAAAAAAAAAAGCGCAAACCACCCGGGGAATGAGAAATGGTGCCAAATCGTACAGGAAGGATGCGGATGCGGCAGCGTAAGCACTGCTAAACGGTGGTGGTGGTACACTGTTAGGCTTCTTACCTGCAACGCCTTCCTGCACTTTAGCCGAGAAGATTTTTCACAGTAAGCAAATGACATAAAAGGATGATTGATCTGCAAAATACAGTGATGAAATGATACGTGAAAATGAACGATGGAACCTGCGAATGGGGCGAAGGATTGTGAAGGGCAGTAGAACCGAAGCCATCGGGAATAGTAGTAGGGTGGTAGAGCGTCCACGGTTAGCTGCTACGGCAGAGTGCCGCTAGCAAAGAATAGAATAATGGAATAATTGCAGTAAAATTGAAATGCTCCAGAATGTACCAGGCGCCCACCGGCGAAAACCGTAATACACGGCCACACGTAGAAGGGAAGACGGGAGAGAGACAGAGATAGAAAAGAGATAGAGAGATAGAGAGATAGAGGCAGAGAGATATATATATATATATATATATATATATATATATATATATATATATATATATATATATATATATATATATATATATATATATATATATATATATATATATATATATATATATATATATATATATATATATATATATATATATATATATATATATATATAGAGAGAGAGAGAGAGAGAGAGAGAGAGAGAGAGAGAAAGAATAAATAGAAAACAAGAGGTGGTAACGCAAGGTGACGATGGTCAACCCGTTGCGCGTTGGTAATGTGCGTGCCGCGCGTCGAAGAAAACGAAAAAGAAAGAAAATGAAATCGTGTGAAAATAGGTCAATAACATAAGCGACACAGTGCAGTCCCAGACCCAGACCCAACAATGGGGCAGAGAAGACACACGCACACACACACAAACACAGGGACCACGAAGACGCGCAAAAACGATGCGCGAAGATGAAGATGCCCCCTCTCCCGTTCCCATACCCCTATCAGGACGTCGCACAAAAAAGGGTCTGCGCTTTGCCGCTTTGCCACGTTTGCCCCGGGGCGTCGAAATTATCGGCCGGTCGAAAGCGACACAACCTGCCCTACTGGCCCTCACAAAAAAAAATAAAAAATAGAAACGGAGGGGATGGGCTACAGAATGTCGTTTTTATTTCGCCGCTTTTTACGGCCCTCCCCGGAGAAAGCTGCTCCTAGCGGGGAGGGAACGGGGAGATTTCGCGACTTTCCCAATATGTGTGCAGGGAATGAGAAAAGGAGGTGGGGGAAGGGGGTAGGGAAGATAAGCCGAATGCAGAAAAGGAAGCTGTCGGAGCGCCAAAAATGGTCTGTATTTTGGGGTTTTGCGCGTGCATGTGTCTGTGTGTGTGGCCACTGGTGGCTAATTGGCCATACACTTGACTAGGAGGGATAGGGTAAGGTAGGGGAAGGCGGGGCAAAATGGCACTGTTAAGGTTTTTGCTCTGTATCCCATTGTGAGATCACTTGTCACTGATGTTTGACGGCAATCGATGCTTTAACAGCTTATTTATCAAATCAAATTAGGAGTTGACATACTACCAACAAATATGAATATCTAATATGAAACTCAAAAATGAACATCAAAAATCGTAAAAATGTATTGTGCTGGTTAAAATGGTCTTGCTAAGGGTCCAAAAGGTCATATACCAAATGTCAAAACAAACCGAACCAAAAGGTGCAAAATGGATCATAAGATTGCACTTAAGGCATTGGATTAGGCTCTGTCATCTTGGTAGAATTCTAGGTAATGTATTCTAGGTAGAATTCTATCTAGGTAAGGGTAAAGATTACAAAACTTAATCTCAATTTCAGTGTTTCGTTAAAAGAAGTAATTAATTGCTGGAATTTTTAATAATTCACCTGTTGCCAGTAATTTTTCTTGTCGATAGAGCATACAAATACCACAGTTTTGTTTATGTAAAACAAATATATTGTAGCGACTTTAGCTTACACCACAGCCTCATCATTTTGATCCTGTCAATTTTGCCCTAAGCGAAAGATTTTACCGATTTGAACTTTAAAAACTATACATTAAATTACATTTTACTCGTAAATCATAGTTAAATGTCACGTTACTCGATACTTTTTCATCTCTAGTTATTTTCTAAAATTTCAAAAAAGCTTTTTTTTGAAACGGTCATTGTTCTGACCAAATATTTCTTAAATTATTCTTTTTTTTAAACAAAATTCGGTAATTAAACGTTCATGGTTTGATTGAAACATTGTATTTGATGTTTTTCAATCATTCAGGATTATTCTATTCTTACAATCGAGATATCTCGACATCGAGATAAATATTGCTAAGGGAAAACGGTTTACATTGAAACTAAACTATCCCGCCCCTAATAACGGTTTGGAGGTTTCTATAGTAATATGTCAAGTAGTCCATGTAAGCACTTTTGGATTCTAAAGTCGATTTAAGCCAGCAATTCTCGACATCAAAATCCTAGCGGGAAATGAATCGAAAGCGATATTTTGGCAGATTTTAAGTAAACTCGTGCAGTTCTCTGGAAAATTGAGTACTGGTAATTTTAAGATCAATCTAATGAAATTATTGAAATGCCAAAAACAAAAAAAAACTTGGTGAACCAAAATTGAAAAAAAGGATATTTAAAAAAATGATAAGAATAGATTATTTAATTCAAATAGCCAGTAAGAAATTTGTTACATTTTTGCTTAAGTTCAAATCCTATGAGAGTTTTTTTTAAATCATCTTCCATAATTGGGTTCGGCGATTTGATGCCAACTGCGATTTCGGACCGAAATTCCGACTGATTTTCCCTAAAAGAGCAATCCAATTTCAAATAGAATCCAGAATCCAATTTCCAATAGAATCCAATAGAAGCAATCGAGTCCAATAGAATAAGCCTGATTAACTATCATTTTGAATGTGTTAAGTTGCCAATAATGAAAGTAACGATTTCGCCCCACCTAACCATTTTGCTCCGTGTTCCCCTACACGTGCGTAAGGATGGCGCTTGTCAAAAGGCGTTCGCTGCTCGCAGCCGTTTATCAACGTGGGTGGTTTTTGGGTCGTTGTACAACCACAAAAAAATGAGATGAAGAGTTCAAATAAGAGAAAAATAGAGATGAAGATGATGGGTTGGTACTGCCGCCAGATGCCACACTTGCCACATTACCTCCACGAGCTACATCTGTTACCAGTTCGGAACGATCTGCCAGTAGAACCATCCGAGACAAGAGATTTCTCCTTGTTAGTGGTCGGGTGCTAATTGTCTCGTTCCATGTGCATCTGCCGGTATTGCAACGGCCTCATCATGTAGCAGTTTAAACAGGGATTGCAGTTAAAACTACGCGTGCGCTTCTTACCCGGTATCCATCCATCGCCACTCCATCCTGTCCCCAATCAGTTGAATCAGAAGTACGAGAGCCCAAACGACTTCCCGACCGAATGCCCCAAAAGCAACCCAAAACGCTTTCTCTTCGCCCGGGACACCAATGATTTAGTAGCTATCGCGCGCGCGCGAGAAGAACCCTTCCAATGGTCGGGATATGAACTGCTGTTAATTTACATACCATCACTCACTCTATTAGCGGTTCATAAACCTCTTGCCCATTTGACCGTTTCCGGTCCCGTGCGGCTGCTGCTGCTCGGTGCTGTTCGGATGGTTGGGACTGTAAATAAAACAACAGCATCCATCCCTTTTTTTGAGGTCACCGCATCGTTCGCGTATCGGGAATCAATCGAAATCCCGCCCCGATACAACTTCGACCCATGTCACTGGGCCACTTCCCCATTCCGCTAGGAGACGTCTCGAGAATGCCGTTCCCAAAACACCGCCCCAAAACAACCCAATCCCAGGAAACAGTCCCCAACACACACCCAAAGCAGCTTCATCGACAGGTTCGACAGGCGCGCTCCTTACCCCCTCGGGGCAACCTTGGGCATCAGCAACGCCAGACCAAACAGAGCAACGAAACAAAAAAAATCGGGCCATGCGCGCACGTACAATTCGGCACATTTGATAGCTTGGGGCACTAAAGCCCCGCCACCACCCAGAAATGAAGAGAGGGAGGGCACAAAAAATACACCGGGAGAAGCTAGATAACGCGGGCGAAAGCTATCATTCGGCCATGCCCCAATGATCGCTAGGGCAAGCACAGCGCGCACATGTGCGTGTGTGTGTGTGATGGGTCGAGCGGCATTTTCTTCATCTTTTCCTTTCCAACCGGCGGCGACGGCGGCCGCTGCCGCTTCTGCTGCTGCTGCTGCTGTGTCCGCTTGTTGTGTTGTCCGTCCGTCATATCGCTTTCCCCTTAAAGCTTGTCAACCGAGCCCGGGCTCCAAGTGTGGGCCAACGCGACTAACCGGGCCACCGACATAGCATCATAAACCGTCCGCCCCGGTCACCTGGTGCTGGTGCCTACCGCTCTCGCACTTTCTCGCGGGCCCGGTCGGTAGGCTGCTTGCACGACGGGAAGGGTCCGGTTTGCCCTGAAGCGGTGGCAAAAAGTGAGAGGAACACGACACACACACACACACACACACACCAACATTGCCAACGACCAGAAGAACAAGCGCGGTCGCTTCTGCTTTGGAGGATGCTTTTCGAAAGTGGCGAAGCAGCACCACACCGTTCGGGTTTGAAAAGAAAGTGGACAACATTGCGCGCGCGCGCACTAAAGAAGGTTCCCCCCGACTACCTCTTCTACTCTCCTTCTATAATCTGCGACCCAAGAGCCATCCCTTTCTCGCCCTTCCCACAGCAAAACCGGTGGCGTTTGCTGCGGATCTGCTGCGCCAAGCGGCCTCAACTGCCAAGAAAGCGCACACAGAAGGGTTGAGAGGAGGGAAGCAGGGGGTGTGGGAGACCCGAAAGTAAAGCACATTTATTGCAGGGAATTTGGTCTTCAGACCGCTGACCTAGACGAGGCATTGAGAAAAAGTATCCACATCTTGCCCCCTCAGAAAGAATGATAAGAGATTTGAACCCATGACCGGAAGTGTATCAGCACCGTGCGCTTCCCACTACGCTACAAATGGGCACCAATTAGCTAGAAGTTAAAATGGCACCATGTTCAACGCGTTTGGAATTAGAATTTTGGAGAGAGCATTGTCCTTCAGACAATCTGGGTGAGGTATTGAAGCTGATGTGCCAGTTTGTTCCTCTCATTGAAATTCGTAGCTATATTATTCTTCAACACATATTGTACCCAATTCAGAGAACAATCAAATCACGTTCGAAGCAGCTCTACCATCTTTCTCAAATCTCAGAATCTTTTCGAGCCGATTTCGTGGAACTTGTTCTGAATGTTGTTGATTGAGTGGGTGTGTGTGTGTGTGTATGTGTGTTTTTTTAATCTATTTTTCACGCTCGCTCGAATATTTCTCCTAGCTACAATGAACCAATCTTTGCATATACCCTGTAATGAACAACGCTGCCAGAATAATAAGAAAACAACCAGAAAGATCCATAAAAGCACTCGCGGTTAGTACCTTACTTGTAGCGGGCAGGCACCAAGTTGGTTGCGGGATTGATAACAAGCAGGAGGGCAAGCCGGGAATGGAAGTTACTCTGTTGTTACAGTTGGGTAGTCCCTCTGCCCACAGCGATTGCGATTAAGCGATGAATTCAGGTGAATAAAAAGGGTAGATAAGATGAGGGTGGTTCGTGTAGATGGTGATGGTGTGAGCGTTTGTTAAGAACATCAAACAAAATGGGGGGGAGGGGCGGGAGATTTTTTACTCTCCCTAAAATGGTATGCACTTATATGCACGCCACCTACCTGCAGTATTCCTATCAGTAACGTGGAGTAAAATAATCTCGTCAGCCGCATGCTCAATCTTTGTCTGTGGTGCCGCTGTAAGGAGAAGAGAATGCAGAAAGGTTAGAATTGGCAATGCTCGGGAAGGTCGGGGCACTGGGTCTTGTTAGTTTATTTTCCTTGCAAACAAAGAAACAACCAAACACAGTCGCTGTTGTTTGTTTATCGCTAGAGAGTCTTTCGTTACGCACAATGGGGGAATATGATTAAATATTTGAACGCAAGTAGTTTGTGTGCGAGAAGCAAATTAACCGTCCTCGTGCGTAAGTTTAGCAAGCAAGCGAGCAATTTGTTTGTGTTTTTTTTTTCTTTCGTAGCTGGCCATAAACTTGCCCCTTCGTTATTTGTCTGTTTGTGTCAAGCGTGTATGTTTGTGTGTGTGTGTTTTTTTAACCAAAAATTTAGCACAAGCTCCAATCATTAAGAACAGCCGAAAGCAACGCGCCTTAGAGGAGAAGCATCAGCATCGACCTCCAATGGAAAAGATTTTGCGCTCGCACTGCAACAGCAACGGCGCACACTTGTGTAAACGGGGCATCGTCGGCGAAACGGTGCGTCTGCCGTCTTGTCGTCTCGCAAGTGTTTCGCTCTCCCGCTTGTACTGTCAGACAGAATAGCTAAAAACAGACCTGTCAGACGAATTGCAGTATCCACACGCCTCACACCGTCTTCCACCGACTTCCAGGCGCTTTCCAGTCGTCTTAAGACTGCTGGCTAGACATTCGCTAGTGCGCTACAAACCTCGGCGGCTACGGTAATTTGTCTGTGGGCTTGGTGAGCGAAGGAGCCGAACAATGCAATGTAATGTAACGATTCTCCATGGCGGGAATGACGTTTCTGCATACAATCCGCTCGAAGCTACTGGACGCACTCCGCCCGGGACTAAACAAATCATGACGATTTTAATTTTATGACTCCCTTTATTTACCATTTCAATGACACATTGTTTGCAACGGGCAAACAACGGCCTGCTACTTTCGATCGATATTTGCCGGTCCGGTACGGGGCAAACACCATCGACAGCATCCCGAGCGCTTTTGCCGGGAGGCAAGAGTCATCGCATCGTCATCGAGCTGCTGGGCTGCACGCTAATCGGGAGCTAATCGATTATTCATGGTACCGTTGCGTTTTTTTTTTTGTTTCTGGCGGGTGAAGCGCGGTGCTGCTGCTTGTTGTTTGCCCGCCCAATTGGAGGGAAATGAATTTACATAAATGGAAAGAGCGGGTTCCCAATATCTCTCTCTATTTCTCTCTCTCTCTCTCTCTCTATCTTTCGCTCTCTCTCTCTCTCTTTCTCTCCCTCTCTCTCTCTCTCTGCCGTTTTATGGCAGGATGGGTTGCACTCATAGATACACTGCTACCTGCAGTGGAGTGAGCATCAGTTCATCTGCATCGGACTGCAGGCTATTCGCTCGTATTTATGGCGATCAGTAAAAAGATGCAGATCAGTAAAGACAATAAGGATGCAACAGTTAACATTGACACTGGCCATGTATTTATCTTGATCCAATCTAAGCATGCATAATGTACAACTTCCGCAGCTGTCAGAATAGCTCCGTCAGAACCTTCCATCTCCGCACCACGGTCTTTACACTATCGTACCTTTTTCCTTCTCCCTTTTTCCACCACTACTCAGGCCATCAGCACCGTGTGCGTGCAGGTGAAAGGGAATTTTTGGTTTTGCCGTTGGGGTCTTGTTGGGTCTTATCTGCTCTCTGCGTTTTGACTCTCGAGGGGCCAACACCCTACCGCCCGCAGAGCTTGAACGGCTTGATAGGGGTAATGCCATGGTTTGCATTGAGGCTGAAAGTCCCTGACACCACGATAGCTGCCTGTAAAGCGAGGAAATAATCAGCGCAACCTCCCGAGGGCATTTGATGTGCCAGCAGCGCCCTAAGCTTTGAACTTTAATGTTTTTCTAGCTGAAGTATGCGTGCGTTTGCTACCGTCAGGTAAAAAAAAAGTAGTTTAGGTTTAGTTTAACTCTTCGAATCAATATTTCATATTACTGCACAGTAAGTTAAGTGATTTACACTCATATACTTCTAGCAACGGTGGACCTCCTCTGATAGCTCTTATCGAATTTTTTCATCGGTTTGTTCATAAATTAGTTGTGCACAATATACGCACAAAACATAGCGGCAGCAAATACCGGTGCACTTGGAACTATAGACAATTGTCAATTATTTTCCATAATTTGCTCTGTCGTTTAAAAAAAAAAAGAATTCAACCGGGTTCGTCGCTTTACTGCCGGTTGAAGTCGTTTGATTGTAACGGGGCAAGGAAGTAGCAATTTAACCGCTTCGCGCGCTATAGCGCTGCTGGACACGTTCGACACTTGTTCCATGAGTCATTACCGCTTGCCAAAGTGCCACCCGAACGGTCACCGTCCAATTTTGGCCACAACAAACGGGCGCTGCAGCTTGCTTTTGGGGCCCTGCGACAGTGTGCAACTCAATTTACCCCTCAATCACCTGTCGCTCGATCCCGGCCAGTACTGTCCCTTCTCCTCTTCTGTGTGTGTATGTGTGTGTGTGTACGTGCTCATTGCGTGTGCATCCGCTGCCACAGTGCGCGCGCGCCCGGCCTAAGCCGATTGTCGGCTCGAGCGCGGACCCCCGACCATCTAAGGGTGTGCGCGTCGCGCAGGAAGTCCCGCTTCCTCGGGAGCTTCTCCGGCCTGAAGCCCCCTGCCACGATGGCAGGCAGGCGGGATGTGCTGCATGCTAATCAGCACGCCGGTCATCCGGGCGGAGCGGTCTCATCCGGGGCCTCCCAAAAAAGGGTACACCCTCCCCGGCCGGGTCCCGTGTTTGGTGCGCGTAATCGTAATCGCCCGGTCCCGAAATGGACGGCTGAAGCGCGCGCGACCCCGCAGACCTCGTACCATTGACACCTCGCATCATGCGCGCGCACACACATACGCACAGAGATACATTGTTTGCGCTTTGCGCCCGACGCTGGCTGCATGCGTAACGAGGGCTCAGAGCGAGCCCAGGGCCGTGGGGTTTTGATGGGCAGGGAGCCACGAAAATTCGTTGAAGCAGCGTGCTTTTTGTGTGTGTGTGTGTGTTTTATAATTATTCATTCATTTTCATTCTTTCCTATTGCGTTCTTTATGAGGGCGTACGTACACCTTCCGTGCGCGTCTTCCTTTGGCCGTGTCCCCTAGTCCCTGGCCGCGAGAGCCATTCTACAGCGGTGGGGCCGAGGATGGTACGTGATCCGGGTGCCAAATAGTTGGCGGTGGTGGATCCCTAATCCGATGTCTTGCTGCGTAACACCGGCACCACGGCTCAATCAGTTTCGAGCGAGCAGCGAACCGTGAAGCATCGGCGTCAAACAGGATCATCCCCTTCTGGCTATTTGCCTCTGGTGTTACCAAAACTCTGACTGCGGATTTATGCCCCCGTGTGTGTGTGTGTGTGTGTGTGTGTGTGTGTGTGTATGTGTCTGTGTCTGTGGGTGTAAAAAAAGGTTTCAAAGTTCTTGGCAAAGCGCCCCTCAAATTGGCAACTTGGCAAGATGTTGGCATAGCTAAAAGATTTGGATTTAGCTATTCAACTTCTTGTTTATTTTTCCAATTTACTTACATCGAGAACCCGGTGGCCGTCTGTGACGGCCCGGGCAAAAGAACATACCCCCTCCCTACCTCCCTGTCCGGAATGTGCAACTATCAACCACGTGTCAACTATTCAAAACTCCCCAAGGCTGCAGCGCCATCTATCAGCTACCGGGGTGAATCTCGAGGCTTGAAGCCGCAGCAGACGAAGATTCTCCAGTACACCAAAATGAAGCCGCCAGACAAATGTACCGTCGACTCTTCACCGTCTCCAGCAAAACCCGCTCACCAGGGGAACGGCTACGTTACGGTATTCGCCTCACTAACCTACTGCCAGCAGCCAGCTCCAATTGCAGCGAAGCCCAGCCCGTTGGCGAAAGTTGACAGGTGTGCACAAGGAGCCACATTCCACATTCTCTTGTTGTGCCGTTCTGTGTCCCACACGAATTCCCAAAAAAAAAAACTTTCCCATCTGCGCTAGCGGATGTAAAAATTAATGAGCTAACCTCGAAAGAACAACGCACGCGGAAAAACAGGTATAAATCGTGTGGTACGCGTTTCCCGCCATTCCTCTTGGTAATATATTATTTATGATTTTTCATCTATCCGCACCGGACGCCCCAGCCGCTTAGATGATGGGTGTGTGTGTGTGTGTGTGAGTGTAACGGGGACGTACCGGAGCAGCATTACGGCAATCGGCACGAACGTCACGGTTTCCTGGTTCCAAAATTAAGCAGCGATTTTAATCAACAGGTTTGGGCCGGGAGGTTTGCGGCTGATGTGAGTGCATTAGCTAATAGCGGTGCGCAAAATCGGTGGCAAACGGTACGGTTCCGATGGACAAAACTTATTAGCCTGATTTTGGGGTGTTTTATTATTATTATTTTTTGCCAATTTTCTCCCTAATTTCTAAGTATTTCATTTTCTTGTGCTTTTTTTTTGTCGTTCCTAGCCTTCGTGACCCAAATGTCCCAAGATTCCCGCCGCCCTCCAACTATTCCCCTGAGTTACGCTGCATTACGGGAAGAGGACGTGCTCAAGCGACGAACCCCTTGCAGGAGGCAGCAAACCATGAGCAAAACGTTTTTCTCGCCTTAATATGATTAATAAAAACGATTCAACGCGATGCTTTTTTGTGTGCGGCGACGTACGTAAAGCGCAGCCGAAACGTGGACTACTTGAGCGTGTCCTTTCATTTTATTTTTTTTCTGAAAGAACAAAAACACAACAAGCCTCTAATAAAATCTTCAAGAGCAGGTGCGCTCCATTACTTCAGCGTTTTTTGTTTGTGCATTTTCCATTATCACAACGCTCGTTTCCTGTTCATCTTCTGCCCACCGCAAACACACCTGCCTCACTCCCACTATTGTAGTGTAGTGTTGCTGATACGCGTACGCACAATTAAAGTGTAGAGCGCTTTCCCATCGCGATAGATGATGAAACCGTGCGACTGATTGCAACCGACTGTGCACTTTCAATAGTGCTGCGTGCGTCGACCTTTTTGAAAAAAGACAAAGAAACGGTTCCTGTCTTGCCCGGCGCGAAATCTTTCGCCCAGTGCGCCGACCCCGTGGGCACGCACACACACATACACACACACACAACCACACACAAACACTCTCCTCGTAAGTACGTACGGCCCCGCGCATGTACAATCGATCGATAATAGTGGAAGCCTAGAGATTGGTTGAAGGCAGAGGCAGCGCCGCGACAGGCGACGAACCCTTGGTTTCGATATTGATTGTTGATAGACGAAGTGTCTTTGCCAGATCGGCAAGACCGCGCAGCCGGGTCGGGATATTTCAGGTGCATACAACCGACCAACGAGGGCAGGGCCAAAGATTGGAGGAAGAACATGCTAGACTTGTTGGGATTTTGGGATACTCAACTAATATCCCCAGGCTAATCCGGAGCAGACGTGTTCACTAGTGGACTAGATACGAGGCCGGTTGGGTGAAAAGATCACACCCACACACAGAAACACACACACAGACACATAGACACACACACACACACGGTTTATTACACCGTTAGCTCACCTTGTTATTATTTCACTGGTTGCGCGCGTACCGCTGTAAACCACCAGACAACTGTCACCGTGCGTAACGATAGCACGGGTCACTATCACTTGCTTGTTTTGTTTTCGAAATTCGAAAATCTTAAACCACCAGTTAGTTCACAGTCGCAACAATCTTTGCGTAACTTCCACGGCGAGAGCAAGATACTGCACTGCTACTAATGATACTAGGTTCGCTGGCAGCTAGGCACTTGCACGTACAGTAAAGAATATCAAATCCCGAACGCGAAACACTGTTCCAACGCGGCACGAACGAAAGCAACACCACGCTCACTGTCCGGCAATGTGTTTCTTGCGCACGGCACCAACTGTCAATTTGAACTGCAAAATTCACGCCACCGGGCTACGGCGCCACTCCCAGCATCCGTCCGTGTTGAGCGGCACAGGTGTACTGTCTGCCTGTTGGGCAAGGGCCTGCTGATAAGCACACCTAGCGTCGGTCCCAGGTTCCCTGGCTGTGACCGCTGAGATGGTCTGTGCGTATGTGTATATAGATTTGGTTTTGTTATTTTTTTCTCTTGTGCTTCCCGTTGTTTGTTTGTTGCGATCTCGGGTAGCCGCGCGTCCGAACGCCACGGTTGTCTATGGCAGAATGTTTAATTCACCTGTTTGCTTTCAGCGTTATAGTCGATCCGCTGTGAGCACCCGTGTGTCCCCAGGTGCGCCTCCGAAACCCGCGCAGATGATGATGTATGGACCGCAGCGTCACCACGCTTTCAATCGCCCCCCACCATCCAGGGCCCCCATCCTCCATCCACCCCTAGTTCACAGGCAAAACCCCGCACGGGTGCGCTTTGCTGCCCTTTTCTTACCGTGCGGGGCTCGCTATGGTATGCTCGCTCTATCTTTCACCGCGCTCTTCTCTTTCTACTTTCTTCGGCTCTCGTTTTGGAGCTGATGGAATTGCGCAAAAAAAAAAAAGATACAACCACACACACACACGCACGCACGTGGTCATCCAGCGACCCCGGCCGCGAACGCCGCGAAGAAAGCAAAACCCGGCTCTCCGGCTCCGTGTCTGTGGCTCGTGTTCGCTCACTCTTGCAGCGGTGACTGGGCCACAGCAGCAGCAGCAGCAGCACGGCCAACCTTCCTCTACGTTCGGCTTTCTTTTCTCGCAGATCGCCCAGATCGCTCCCCCTGTCTGGAGACAATTCACACGAGCGAAAGAGAAAGAGAGAATGATAGAAAGAGTTAAAAACACTTCTTCTCCAACGTTTCCTGTGCCGGACGAGCCTCCACTAGCAAAAGTTGTGCCTTTTCCTGGGAGGGGGAAAAGTGCGTGTCGAAAGAGCAATGGACGAGAGAGAGAGAGAGAGAGAGTGAGAGAGAGAGAGTGAGAGATGGCAAAGAAGAGTGTACGCGTACGCAGCTTCGCACATGCGTTCGCCCGGTGTACCTGACACGCCACCTGTCCCTCCCGAAAGCGGCCAGGTCGTATCACCCATACAAGGTGCCATTTCTGCAAAAATCTCATTTCGCTCGCACACAGCGCCTGCGAAAAAGAAAGCGACGCGAAAGTTCTCCCCTCTATTTTTTTTCCCCATTTTTGTGGGATTTTTTTTTGTGGGTTCGCTTAAGGGTCACCGCATGCCACCGGAGGACGTTCTAGATGTGCACAGTGGTGGGGAAGCTTCTGACCGGGCCTATTTCCCCCTTTTACCCGTCTGTTCCCAAAAACAGGTTCAACAGTGCGCTGCTCGAGCTCGCTCAAGGTCAAGTTCTCATTCTTGACGCTCCCGGACGCCGACCGGTGACCTAATGCGCGACTGGGTCGAGCACTCATCAGCCGCGGGAAGCGGTGCCAGCTCAGAGCTTGCAATATCCAATCCAATCCAATACAAACCGGTCGCGCCACGGCCCAGTCGTCGCCCAGTCTACCCGTGCAAGCTGCTTCTCACGCATATCAAACCCATTTGTAAGGATTAGTCCTCTAATGCGCAGTTCCACGTCCAAAGGCAAACATTCAAAGGCTGGTGTGCATCGAGACGGGTGTACCGCTTACACACCGCCCAAACCGGACCGTCGAGGGCGGGGGGGGGAGGTAGGTGTAAGTGCCTGATCCAAACGGCCGGCGCTGTAAAATGAGCTTATCGAAATAATCCCTCCCCCTCCGCGATTAATTGTGCTGTGCAAGCGCGAGGGCCTGGAGCCTTTTTTGCATGCCGGGTCGGCACGATGAGCAGGCCGGCTGCACCCACATCAGCTCTTCACACAGTAAATAAACACAACCGTTTAATGGCCATAGTAACACGGTTGTCGTACAAAAAAAATGAAAAAAAACGGTTCTGGTCATTCGAAAACCCAGCGCACCGTGGCATCGTTGACCTGATTGTGCAGCCGAGCCCGGACGGGCTGCTGAAGGTGTCACTGGGTGCAGAAGCTGCGCGAAAAGCATCCCACCTAGCCACGTGCCGGAAGGATGCGTTGCTTTAATTTTTGTTAATCAATTACCTTTTTTTTTGCTTTGTTTCGGTTCGCCGCTTTTCGTCCCCCCCCCCCCCCCCCCCAAAATCCGTTGCTCGCCCGGCGGAGCAGGGAAAGCCCGAAACGGTGCCCGCCGGTGGACCAATTTTCCCGGACAGAGTCCAATCGATGAAATCGGGCGGCATTGCGATTGCGATCAACATTTGCACACCGATTATGACCCGCTTTTTTTTTGCCTCCCGATCGCTCCTCGCCGCCTCACCTAAGTGACCACCAGCAGGGAACTCGCTCGATTGCAACCGGCCGAAGCCCGAAACTGTGCCCCGCCGGGCACACCCGTTAGGCGCACCTTTTCAACGGCCACCGCACCCCCGCTCCTCCCCGATCGGTAAGGACAGTAGCAGCAAGCACAGAAGAAAAAAAAATCTGTCCACCCCAACAGTTGCGAACCACACTAGCTCGTACCACTTTCGACCAATTAGAATTCCGCTGCGTTGTTTGTTTGTGATGGCTGTGAAGTCTGTTGGGATGGTGCGTCTCCTGCTTCTTTTTTTTCTTTTTCTTGTTCTTTGGTTTCTTTGCTTCCCGCAGTTTCGGCCAGTTTTTGCTAGTGACACAACCCCGCAGCCTTTCCGCTGGACGCTGCCTTCCGGCGATGTTACTGCCGAAGCACTCCGGTGGCACGGTAGGTTTCGGTGCACGAATGGGATGCGCCCATTCCGTGCTGCGAGTGGGATGGAATGCATTATTTTGAGGCCACTGTATAATCGGAACCTCGAGGCGCGCGTGCTATGTGCGGGCAATAATGATGAGCCGGGCGTTTACCCCCAGATCCGGATCAGACTTCTGCCACTTCCGACTGTTTGGGACGAAAGTCGCGATCCGGCAGGTATCACTCTGAACCTTGGTAGGATAGTAAGATGTTGTGAATATCGGGTAGGGATTTTAGAGCCTTGAAGAGCGTATGAGGTTTAATTGGAAATGGTTTTAGGGCAGAGTAGTAGACAGAATTTGCAAAATTTGAAATCCTCTAAGATGCTAACATAATATTATGCATTTAAAGGGAATCGTTACAGTATCCATGCATAGGCTCTTGCCAAAATGTTAACTTTGAATTGAATTTCTTGACTGCCTCGATTATTTATGTTTATTAACTCTGTCTTTCGTGGTCTACTTACGCTACTTACTGCTATTCCTAAATCCTTTACACAGAATTTCTGAGTCACGAATACTTGAGAAGCTCAAATCGATGCTTACTTATCCGGCGCTACAACCACTTCGCGGTCCTGGCCTGCCTCAGAAGTGTCCGAAACCGCTCACGGTCGCGTATCTTCGTCTGCCAATCCGTTATCCCGGCCTTAATGGCGGACGCCTCTGCGTCATCCTGCTACCTCAATTGGGGCCTACCATGCCTCCTCTGTCCTCTGTCCTGTGTCTGTGGATTGCTCAAACATACTTTACGGGCTGGGTCGTCCGTTTCCATGCGTACAACATGGCCAGCCCATCGGAGCTCTTCATTATAACGGCTCCTCCATTGTCCCTCCATACATACGGGACCAAGGATCCTTTTCAGTATCTTCCTCTCGAACGCGGCTAAGAGGGTTTCGTCAGATTTGGGTAGTGTTCATGTCTCAGATGTGTATGTGAGTACCGATACTATATATGCTATATAGCCCCAGTTTCGTCGGTCGCGACAGGTTCTTTCAGGTGAACTG
Organism: Anopheles coluzzii; assembly: GCF_943734685.1. Classification (NCBI taxonomy): domain Eukaryota; kingdom Metazoa; phylum Arthropoda; class Insecta; order Diptera; family Culicidae; genus Anopheles; species Anopheles coluzzii. Next base: position 14,374,214 of record NC_064669.1, read on the forward strand.
ATTTCTCAGGCTGTAGAATGACCGGTCCTTGCAGCCAGCATCCTTGCACGCAACGCAGCTATTGTCGTTGTTGACCCGAGAAAAGGTGAATTCAGGGACGACTTCAAATGTTCACGCTAACGTAAATTAGGATTAATTATTGCTAGGGCCGCTGATGTTTCCACCATCAGTTTGGTCTTTGCTTCGTTAATCTGCAATCCGAGATTCTCTGCCGATCCCTTGGTAGGCTTCTGCTACATAGAAGAGCCTCAAACCAATGATGTCTATAATCGTGATGTTCGTTTCGCATTCTTTTGTGGCTTTCCGTTGTCTGATATTTTAGATTCTGTTGGATAAGATCTTGAAGTTTCTGATATCTTACTATCTCCTTGTGGATTCTGACCAAACGTTTACTTTTACATTGTATACTTTCGAGCATGTAGTAGTAAATTTCCACATAAACCTCATCGAATCACAGAGCGTTGAAGATCTGATTGCTTATCAAGTGGATCAGAATGAATTGTTTTGAATTGTAATTGCTGGAAAATGATTAACTTCGGATTGAAAATAAAGTCTATTACATATATGATGTTATAGTTATAAGCAACCAATCAGAAATGAATTAATGATAAGTTTGATAGAAAGGAACTGTCTCCCAGCTAATATGGATTGAAGCGCCATGAAATAAATTTGTATTCTCTACTTTTAAGCAATACGGCCTTATTGGACCGTTCCTCCTGAATAATGAAAAAAAAAATCATAAACAATTACCGGAGGAAAATGAATTCAGCGATGAAACTGATGATTTAGGGATGAAATTATACCTTCATCAACTACACGGTAAGTTTCCATAACACCCATTAATAGCATTCGTAGTTTTCTATTTGTTTGGAGATGCATTAAGTCCGATCTTGGAGCGCATCAGCTGACTGTATCTAACAAATGTCCTTCAATTTCGTCAACTTCTCCCAATTTTTAATGCCCAACCATCGCCCAACATCTCTTTCACCGATCGAATCATTCCAAGCCCCATTCAGCTTGCCATTGCCAAACTAGCTCGTGGAATTTTGCTCCCATCGAGGCATAACCTACACCGGTGTGTTGTCGCTAGAACGAGCGAGAGAGAGAGAGAGAGAAAGAACAGGGCACCAGCTCGCGCGAAGGGCATCTAGGCGATGCCGCTGGGTTTGGCCGGTTCCACGGTGAAACGTAACGAGAAAAGCTCGTTCCGTTTTTTGGAAAGTGCGAATTTTGAGTGATAGTGTTATTTGCGTGTTTTATATATCTTTATTCAGTTCACAAGCTTTCTGTTCCGCGAGCGAGTGCGCGAGCGCGCGCGCGCGACTTTCTTCCCCGGGCGCAAAATGTTTGCCAATTTTTGTTTCAACCCTCTTTCCTCCCTTCCTGTCCCTGTCGCTCACTCTTGCACTCGCCTTCCTACTGCCGCTCGTTTCGGGTTGTACGTTGCGCTTTTATTTTAGCGACCGGGAGGCTTTTGTTGTGCGTGTGTGTGTCTGTGTGTGAGACTTGTTGCTGCTACTACTTGTTTTTCATCATCTTCTTCTGTCGACTCTCTTTCGTTCTTTCGGTTCTCAGGTTTAGTAGGTTGTCAACCCCTTTCTCTACCTCCACTCTTTCTCGGGTAGGTTTAGGAGCCTGCCAGTTTTGCACATGTGAATGTTTTCCCTTCTGCACCTTTTTTTCGCGGCTCTTCGTTCGCTTCATCTGTTCGCATCTTTCCCTTTTTTTCTCCTCCCCCCATTTCGCACATTCCAGACCTTCATTTCCCTTTTCGACCAGTTTTCTGCAGTTGTCTTGCCGTTGTTTTCATTTTCTTTTGTACTGCTTTCTTTGGCCGCGAAGGGTGAGGGAATGGAGGAAACATAGCTTTTTATCGCTTTTCTTTTGTCATTTCCTTTTTATTAGTTGTCAATGGAGGATACGTTCTTTAGGGTACGCTATCCTGCACAGTATACAGTAGTAATTCTTGTAATACCATCATGGAGAATCTATGCTATCCCCCTGTTCTACTCATTTGAACTTCCATTTTCCTTGAGATATATGATATCCTAAATGCATATTAACAAAAGCCTAAAAAGATAATTCGCTAGTTTAACAGCTTCAATATTGTGACATAAGCTCCAAGTTTCTTGCAGCTCTATTTGGCAATTAAAAATATTGGAGTTTTTCATGATCTTTTGATAGACACTGCTGTCTTGAGCTTTTATTTAATTTTATCAAATGTGTTATCTGTTTTTTTTTTACATAATCTTGGAAAAGATGTCCATCATATCCAAGAATGAATGTCTGTTCTTGGTTCCAACAACTCCTTAGGACCTTATCGCGGTATCGTTTGGTCCAGGCCTGTCGCTAGACTAGTGATGGGTAAAGTTGGCGAAAATCCGTAGTCGACTACGATCCGACTCGAAAAATTTCGGAACCAACTCCGGAAGGTAGGTCCACCCAGCATCTGGAGCCGTTTGAAATCGTCTGAAGTCGTCCGGAATCGCCTGGAGTTGTCCGGAGTCTGAGTCGTCCAGAGTCGTCCAGAGTCCCTGGAGTCGTCCGGAGTCGGAGTCGAAGTCTTCTGGAGTTATTTGAAGTCGTCCCAAGTCGTCCGAAATCATTCGAAGCCATCGGGAGTCGGTCGGAGTTGTCCGGAATCGGATTCTTTCGGCGTCGACCAGAATCGTCCGCAGTCGGAGTCGTTCGGAGTAGAAGTCGTTCGAAATCAGAGTCTACCGGAGGCAGTGTTAATCGGCGTCAGGGCTGTACAGAGTCTTATGATCAGGCATTTAATCTCAGACTCTGACTCCTGCTGACCCCAGTCGACTCGTGCCGAAAATTCATAGAAAGAAAGGTCTGTTTAAGAAGTGCACACCGAAAAAGAAAGAGTAAAAACACACCGCACAATGAAATGCCTTATGACAAACACATTGCACCGGCCGTCTTCGAATCGACGATTGCCGTTCAATCACCGTAATCGGATCGAGGTCGTTGATGCGCTTCATAGAGCATAGCACAAGTCTAGACATGATGAGATGCTCTCAATACTAGATTGCAAGTACCTAACGACATTGTTTCATCCTTGTTGAGCTGTAAGTCTATAAATTGAATAAATTCAACGCCAAAATTTAGTCTACACACGGTTTGCAGATTCCCGATCAAGTAGAGCTCCAATATCTTGGAGTGCTACTTTCTTTTCATGGAACAGTTGCTGGGACAACAACGTTGTCTTCTCTGGAACACAAGAGCTCGGGACATTTTGGAGGTATTGAATACTATCAAAGAAGAAGGCCAGAACAAAAACACACATTCCAAAAACTTAAACCTGACGCTGGACATGGTGTGATGGTTTAGAATTTCTACCAACAACATTCAAACCATAGACAAACGGACATCAAATGTATTGTCCCAACCATTTATACCCCAAAGCATTATTGTGCACCGCGTCGTCAAACAATGCCGTAGTTAGCTGCCCCTCCAAAACACCGTCGTGCGGTTGACCCAGTGCGGGGCATTAGTGCACGGCCAGAATCTGGTAAGGTACATAAACATTGAGACGTATCAACATCACCGGCACTATTGACTTACTCAGCGTTGCATCGCGTTGCATCCACTCGCGATGGAGAAGAGCAGAAAAAAGGGAAAACCTAATAAAGGGAGAGGGGGGGGGGGGTTTCACCTGCATCGGGTCCCACCTTCACCTTCTCCGTGCTGTTGACAATTGCTATTTTTAGTAGGTATTTATGAGCTTTTCTTTCCCCTTTTTTGGCTCATCATTAGAGAGAGCTCTTCCACCCGGATTTGATGTTTCCTCACGGGTATCCTCTCCCTATCTCCCCTCCTTCCCCACTGCTATCGATTTCCACGGGAAGCGCTTCTAGTGCCTTTTACGGCTGCCGGAGATCCGGATCGGGCCCCCCGGTATGGGAAAAGTGATACCAACAACAAACCAAGCGCAAACAACAACAGCCAAGAAAAAACATACACACACACACATCAAGCGTATTGCACGGGAAATGCCATCAAGCTGCAGAACTGCAACCGAACCAGGTGGGAGAGGAGGGGAGGGGTTAGGGTACGTTTGGAATGGCAGCCACGCACCTTGCAGTACGCGCGGTGGTTGCAGTGATTCGAAACCCATTAGTCAAGTGCAGAAGCCGGCCAGCTTCCCATCGGCATCCCGGCGGACGAGACAGAGAAGAGGGAAAAATATAAAAAAATAAGAAGAAGAAGTAGAAGAAGACGCATGCACGTGATTCACGCGAAGGATTGGGCAGCCTGGCAACTGACCAGTTTCCGATTGAAGCCCCCTCCCTTCCCCTCGACCTTGCAAAGGGATCTTCTTTCGACAGCGGGAAAGGGTTTTCGCAGCGAAACGGAACGAAAGGGAAAGAAAATACCATTAGGGTAGATAAGAAGGAACAAAAACAAAAAAAAAAGAAATCAGTCACAAATATTTTCCCTTATTCCATTCGCCCCCTCCCCTCCCCTCCATTCACTCAAAACGTTTCCCCGCTGGAAGCCCCTTGCCGGCATATTGATTGGCGGGGCCCGTCGGCTTCCCATCGCATATGGTTTTCAAGCCGGACGACGCACCGGCGTTTGTGCGGCAGTAGGGCAGACGCTTGACCGGCTGCTTGGGTCGGCAAACGCTTGCGACGTCGTCGGCAAGAGCCAGGCCCCATGGTGGGCACGGGGTCGGCCGGCGCAAATGCAAAAGAAAGCGAGAGAGGCTGCGGCCCCGGGTGCGTGCGAGCAGCATCGGGCACGCGGGCGGCCGAAAGGGAGAGCGATGGAATGTCACTGCTGCGAGATGCGAACGATGCGCACGGGAACCTACCCCCTTTCCCCCCTGGACGCTGTCAGCACCCGGCCAAGTGCTCCCGAAGAAGTGAGAGTGAGTGGCTGCGGCTTCCGCGGCATGTGCCGTCCGCCGTCTACTGTTGCCGCAGGACCGGAGTGGAAGGGAGCAGCGAGAGGGGAGCGAAGAAAAGGGACAAAATAGAAGAGAAGGAAGATCAAGAAGAAGAACGGGAAGAAGAAGGAAAAAACGTTAAGTGGATTCCAGCCAAATGAGGTCAGAGTTTCCAGCGACAGCGACGTTTTCACACGCGGGCACGAAATAAAAGTGTCGAAACACGACCTCGGGCATGAATGACGGGCGAATTTGGCCCCACAAGCCGGGTTCGGTGACGAAGGTGGAAGGGGAGGAGATGAAATTCCGTGCGTTGTGTACCAGAGAAAATACACACAAACACACACACACGCCCGGAAGATCCGGTAGACGGCTGGAAAAGTCCGAGGTGTTTTTTTGGGATCCAGCACCACGCGGGCGGGCCAAGAATCGTTGGGCCGCCCATCCCGATCTGCAAACACACACACACACACACACACACTAACGCATACACACATATTACCAGTGGAGATGGACGGAATAACGTGTGCAAAACACGTGTCGTTAGCAGCGAATTGGCATGCAGCGCGTCGGTGCAATGCGGCCGCGTCTTGCAGGTTGACCTGCGTATCATGCGTGGTCGGTGTCGGTGATTTTGCCTGCTCATCAGCATACCGGGTCAGCCGGGCTTTGGTGCGTCGTGATTTGCTTGCATGCGTCGGTGCGCCCTCGCGCCAGCCGTCCCGGATTTCGTTTGGAAAGCGGCTGTCGTGCCGGCCCGTGCCTTATCGTCCGCTATCGGCGCACCAGCATACCACCCAGGCAATTGCTGCATAAAACGTTTGCTGTCAAATACGCATACACACGCAAAAGGGGGAAAAGGGTGGTCAATTGGCGAATCAATGATGACGTGCTGTGATTGATAGAACCCGCCCCGAAAAAAATGATGTCACACATACTCACACACACACACTAAACCTGTAGTAGGAGAGAAAGCACTGGTGCAGGCTAGAGATGAGCAACTCTCATTCAGATTCGTGAAGCTGAACAAATGTTTGAAACTAATAAATCAATTTGAATCTCAAAGTTGAAAATTCATCAATAGATTCATCAATCCATAAAGATTCATAAATTGCTCCGATGATTCAAGAATCTCCGAATCTCTGAAGATTCATGAATCTCTGAAGAATGAATGTCATGAAATTCACGAATCTTCAGATAGCTCGGATCTATAGAGACTAGAGATTCATGATAATAGCTACAGAAATTTACGACTCTTTAGTGTCTTTAGTGTAGGTCTCATGAGATATCAACATGAGATATCGTCATCAACTCTCGCATAACGTGATTTGAACAACATGTCTGTCATGACTTCAAGCCTCATATGGACCCGTCCTCTTGTAGCAAGGATTGACTAATCGTCTCTTTCTTGTATGCCTGCTCACGATGGAGCACGTCGTCATGACATTCCCGATCAACAATCATTCTCCAGGATGCTCTGTCCCTGGCTGCAGCTTCCCATCCATTTAGGCACTCGATCTGCAACAGGTCTTGTTTCACATGATCCAGTACATGATCCATCTAGCTCAACAAGCTCGTGTTTCATCCTTCTCCTTCACGCTCCATGCTCGAACACACCGCCAAAGATAATCCGGAGGATGCGTCGCTCAAACACGCCCAGAGTGATTCCATCCTCCGTTCAGATGGTCCAAAAGAACCACCGGCCAAATAAATGTGCGACATATCTCACATTTCGTGCGGTCTTCCTAGATGGTCTGGGTCTCCGGTAACTTCGTCTTCGTCGCATTGATGCTCAATCCAATTCTTGCTGCTTCGCGTTTGAGTCGCCACACATACCTTCGCTGTTGTCCTGCCAATGATGTCGATGTCATCCGCGAAGAAATTGGAAAGACCGGTAGAGGATCGTACCACGGATGACGTTGTCTAGCCCCGCGCCTCGAATGACACCTTCCAGGGCGATGTTGAAGAGCGGACAGATGAGTCCATCGCTTTGCCTCAGATCCCCGTGGGATACGAACGATTCCGTCATTAAGTTTGATAATCTCACCATGCACTGCACCCCGTTCATGGTGGATTCTAACAGCCGGATCAACTTCCAAGTAAAGTGATGCCGTTGCATAATGAGGATCTGGTGCTCTTGGCACTTCTAGAGGATCTGATCGGTTGCGTGGTACCAAATAAGTCCCGAAAGCCTGTATCGACGGGCGTGACCGCGTAGGTGTCGTATTCTCCAAAAAGATGACTTTTTCTTATCTTCTGAGATAGTAAAATACAAGTCTAAAATTAAAAATATAAATCGTTAGATTCATGTTCCTTTCTCGATTCAGGAATCTTTGGAGGTTCATGAATCTTGTGAGATTCGATTCGAGGTTCGAATCATTCATCGCTGAAGATTCATATGAATGAATCACAACGAAAGATTCATGGAGCACAATACATGCGAGTGTTGTCTGCCGTTGTTGTTGTTGCTTTTGTCTTGTTCCAGAAGCGTTGACGTTTGACTAACTGTCAATCGGAATCAGCTTGGCTGCGCTGCGTTAGATCGGCTGCGCGAATCGGTGCGGTCGATCGACCTAAAACTAGTTTAGAGACGCACTCCATCAACAACAACAACAACAACAAGCAAACAAATCAAAATGAAAACAAAACCTCACTTTCGTGCCCGCCGGTGTTTCCACCCGGCCGTGTGTGTGTGTCAGTCCGTGAGCCCAGACTGTAAGCTCCTACCTTCTTCCGTCGGGCCCAAAACCCCGAAACGGAAACCGGGCCCGATCTCCGCTTTTGGGGTTTTGAAGTCCGGCTTTTCCTGAGTGTTGTGTGTGTGGAGGGGGGGGGGCGGAGAGGGAGCGGGGTGGAAGTGACGGTTCCAGGGCGAGTGGCCGGCCACTGGCGCACACATTTGATCACCGCTCCCGGGCGTACGGCTTGTTATATTATTTTATTTTTATCGATAAGATGGAGCCTTCCCACACCCCTGCGACTCTTGGGACATCTTGCAGTGCCCTGCCACCGTGCCATCTGCAACCGGTGGGCTTGATGGTTGGCCGGTTTGTGGAGTCCACTTTTTCTTCGCTCCAACTGTGCTGGCCAGTTTTGCTGCTGCTGCTGCTGCTGGACGCAGGCCCATCTTCCCAAGAATGGGGGTCTTTTTTTGCCGCGTCTGTGGAAGGAAAGCAAACGCCTCGCGCAAACCACTTTTCTCGCTCGACTGCTTTTTCCGCCGCATCCCATTCAAAAATGGGAATGGTGCAGCAAAGGTTTGCCCCTCCTTCTCCTCCTCCGCTCCATGCCCACCCAGGGATGTCCGGTAGCAGCCGGCAGCTTGTCATTCGCCATGGAGGAGCCCGTCAGTGCGCTATGTCTGTGTGTTTTTTCGTTTGCCGTTGCTGCTGCTGTACCTCTTCCTTTACCGGACATTGGGAGCAAGACAGCAGGGTCGCAGGAGGGGGGGGGGTAAGGGATGAGCGGTTGAGCCTCTTCAACTCTGAACACAACCGGACCCCGGGGTGACCGGTTAAGAATTGCAACAACAGCAACAAAAACGTCGCAACAAAATCCTCACCCGAGCGTCGAGCGAAAAGAAAAACGGCCACTTGATGGAGTACCTGTTTGACTTATATCTTGTGTGAAGGTTTTTCCCATCCCTTCGCCCCCGTACCGCCGTCCCGGTTCTGCAACATTCCCGTCTTTTTTTTCTTCGTCTTCTTCTTTCCCTCCAGTTAAGGAGCCGTTCTCTGAAGAACCACCGTGCCGTGCCTGTCACCAATCCGTCGGCCCGCTGCCGAACGCTTCGCGCCACGAGACTTTCCTTTCTCGTGCGAGCTTGCTGCGCACTTTCTCGCCCATACTGCTCCTGCGCAACCAGGTCCAGGGATTCGGGGTCGCAAAATGAGTCTCCCCTATTCCCTCTCCCATAACCCTCTACCCGCACTACAACTCGATCGGTACCGTGGCAGCAGGTGAAACTTCTGGCCCGTTGCATCGTACCGATAGCCACGGTACTCGTGTGTCACCTGCACACAGGTCTCCGGATGGCATCTTCTCCAAACTTCAACCGCCCTTCTACCCCATCCCTCCCCCCTTATCGGGCTTCGGAGCGGATACCGTACGGTTTTGATAGTCATCAAATGATTTCTAATCATGTTTACGTACACGAAGCAGGCAGCTCGCGGTGAGGTGAGCGAAGAGATGAAAGCACGGTACGTTCCATTGAAGAAATCCGCGTGTACCAGGGGATATTCAATTACGGTGCGATGAGTTGGAAAATGGACATAGCTCATTAAACGATTCGCAATTATTATTATGATGCGTTGTGGTTGGGAATCCGGAATGTCCTCTACTTTCTGCCTCTACAGCATCTAGATCTGCAGAGTATGTGTATCCTCTCTCTCTTTCTCTCTCTCTCTCTCTCTCTCTCTCTCTCTCTCTCAATCTCTCTCTCTTTCTCTTTTTTTCTAGATCTCTCTTAGTTATCTCCAGATCTCGAAGAATTACACTACAATTACCCCAAGAATCTCTAGACATTCTTCAAAACCTCAGGCATTTTATCTGCTCTACGGCGCTGTTTGGTAGGAGTAGTAGGCATTCGGATCCATCCTGGTACAGTTCGTCTGCGGGATGGGGAACATGTTCTCGACATCTATATCGTACCTCGGCAGCTTCTCGCTGTGGATCGAGCCAGAAAACAACAGATTAATCAGCAAATAGAACGAGCGTCACCATCATCATCATTATCATTATCATCACCGTCAGCAACTCACCGCAAAAAGTTGATCACATTCTGCCCGAGGGTAGGCTCACGGGCAAGCATCAGCGCCGAGAGGTACTTCTGGGATTTCGTCTTCTCCGCACAGTGCATGATGAGGGCCCAGCTCCGATAGTCCGTGTCAATCACGTAGGTGTTGTAGATCTCTTCATCTGTCGACGGGGAAAAGCGCAAATCAGCCGCACTCCTACTCTGGTGCCTCTCTCTCTCTCTCGCGTGAGGTCTATAGAATGTACGCGCTACTCACAGCTACTCTCTGCGTGCACCCAGTGCGCCGGCTGGCCGTAGTTCGGTATGATCCAGGTAATGTTGCCCTGCTGGAAGGTGGCGAGCGGGTCGTCCAAAAACACGTACGTAAAGTTCATCGTCACGTACCCATCGGAGGTGACGAACGAGCTGCGCATACACCCGTACTCCGGGAACATCTCGGTCGAGGCGAAGTACTGTATCACGTACCAGGAGCCCATCATCGCGTTCAGCCCGAAGTTGCGCATCGCCCGGACCTGCGACGGAAGCGAAGCGGGGAGATTTGGGTTTTGTTTTGTCTTTTTTTTTTGTTCAGCAAACGATGCCAGTACACAGGCCCTTGGGGCCAACCACCTTCGGGCAGCGGTCGTTGCGGGGCCGTCGTCGCGGTATCTGCCCAGCCCCATCGTCGACGAGCAGGAGGAGGAGCAGCAGCAGTGCCACCAGCAGGCAGCAGCTCCGGGCGTGCAGCGTCACACGAACCATACTGTCCCGCCCGCTAACTCGTCTGGGGTTGTGTGTGTGTGTGGGAGTGCTGAGTAGGAACCTGGGTGTAGTCGCTCGGGCCACTGGTTCCGCTGCAAGTAGATGCAAGTAGATGTAACAATCTTGGGCCGATTTGCGTCAGCCAAAAGTATTCAATTACTAATCTAATTGCAGATCGTGCGGCGCGTAGCTCCACAATCGATGCGGTGCCCCAAAGCAACCCACCATGTGCGCAACTCTCCTCCTTTCCCATTGTGAAATCCAAAAGCCCAACCGCGAAGAGTAGCGAAAACGGGGAAACAAAAACGTCATACACACACACACACACACACACACGTGCGCGCGCGAGCGAACACATTTCCTTCCTTTCGCGGAAAGGGAACTTTCGCCCGCTTGCCAGAGAAGGTGATTTTCAAGGGCCTCCCCATGCTGGCATATAGGTATGGACTGCTGCCTCATGCTGGCTGCCAGACCCCAGCACCTCCCCACTTCATCTTCTTCGCTATGTTGCCGAAATCGAATTCATTCCTGAAATCCGACTACCCACCGCTATCGGTAATGTTTGTACAGTTTGTGTTTGATTGGCGAACACAAATGAAGCAAATCGTTTTCCCAACCTTTTTTGTTCGCACTTTGGGAGCTCCTCGGCGCGGCCGGTAAGGAGGGTGGGGAATCGATGTTTTCACCCAGCACCCACCGCAGAGATGTGAATGAGATTGGGTGTACGAGATGGTTTGGTGGCTTGCTTTGCGTTTGTTTGTTTTTTTTTTATTATTATTTCGCCGTTAAAACAAATTATTGGCCCGATCGTATCAGTTTCGTTCGAAAGCAGAAACATTCCAGAGCAGCTTCCCGTGGGGAGGGAGAAGTATGAGGGGAATGGTTTGCAGATCGCGGGAATTGATGAAAAAATACTTAAACGAAATTAAAGCAAAGCAAAAACCAAACACACACACACACTTTAAATGCTAGGTAGCAATAAAGGGAAGTGAAAATTCCGATGCCGTTCAATCACAAACTCTCCTTCCTGCATCACCTTTTTTTTTGTTATTGCCGAGTGTGGCAGTTTAACACAAACACTGATTTTATGTGTTTATCTTCGATTTTGGGATGCAAGAAAATGAGAGAAAAGGAGGAGCAAAAAACGTCAATTAACTTCCGGGGTGGTGGAAGTAGTGGTGGTTGGTGCCGAAATGATTAGACTGAGAGCGCCGTGCGCGCACGTGCGCGGCTCAAACATCAACCCGTGTTGGTTTGGCGCGCGTTTATGGAGCTGAGGGAAAGGGGAGAATTATTTGGAAAATAGCAATTAATTAGGGAAGGTGCGCACACTAATACAATATATGTCAATGATGGATAGAAAACACTTTTTCTTTCTTTTTTTGACACGGATGGGCTAAGAGAAAGAGTAACCACCAAAGAGAATGGAGAGGAATCGAACACTGGTCTGGTCTTGTACTCTACCGGCGCTTTGTACCAATAGACTACCGGGATGCTCTCACGATGGGAACACAAAATGCAACAAAACACTTACACCGAACGACAATAATCAACGTGCAAACAGAGTTCTCTACGACGCAATGTCTAGTAGCAAGTGAAACAGCAACTATTTCTTTTCTGATTGTAAATTTGTTCTTGCCACAGGTTGATGGATGTCTGATTAATCGGTGAGATCAACACTTAAAAATCCGTGCTACTCACAAGAGCTTCGCTAGCGGCAACACTGAACGCGTTATGACTCGTTACAACGTGTTCCAGTGGTATGTAGAACATAACAACAACAACAACAAAACACACGATAAAGTGATCGTCTCGTTCTCGTGCTGAAGCTTGCGCAGCTTGAGGCGACTAGGCGATAAGCGGCTCAGATATGGGTCGTACGAGTTCATCGGAGAAGCATCTAGAACAGGGATCGACAGTCGTTACAGAATCGGAGTCTTTTTTGTGTGTGCAGAATATGCAATTAATACATTCAGATTTTTATTTGGAATAGACATCATCTAAACTATGATTAATGTACAAATGAATGTAAATAAATAAATCAATCAATCAATCAATCAATCAACAACCAGTTATAAGACCTATTGTGTTAATAAAATTTTGTAAAAAGTGTCAAAAATTCTGAAATTTCTATCACACCACCATTTCAATTGTTCGCTACATTCAGATTAAAATAGTTATGATGCATTACAGTAAGAAGTGCGCTAATACTAAAATGTACAAATCGTTGAAGATCTTGGCAGAACATTTTCTTTCAGGAAAGATTTTGAAAACTGTTGCTTTTCTGGAAAAGATCATCCACGGGTAAGGATGGATGATTTTCAATCGTTCTCTTGTAGAATAAATTTGTAGTGATACTTGATGTTTTAGTTCATTTTTGGGGTTAACATCATTGTTCTTATTGTCGCTAAAATGTACTGCAAATTTTGGATAAATATCATCAACTAATTTATTTATTTTTAAATTATTTTTAAATAAATAATACACCAAACAAAGAAGCAATTTTACGTGTTACTTGTGCTTCATGTCCACAAAAAATGAGACATCTCTAACATTCTTCTATAATACCAGTTTCGTTTCCGTACGCTTAGAAGTGCTCGACTTTTCCGTTAGAATTAGTCAATTGGCAGTGATATCCGAATATCCGAACAATTGAAAACGATTTCAACAATTATTTTTGTTCAATCGAAGCCTGATATGAAATAAACATAAACACAAACTTTTTTTTTTAATTTCATAATTTCAAGCAATAGATCCAATACACTAGAATATATGAAGAATAGAAGCAATACATGAATTCTAAACCATGAAACTGAGATAAAACTGTTTGATTTTTAATAACATCACTTTTAATTATATGATTTACGTCCAATGTTGAATTAAATCTTAGATCGACTCTTCCAAACCATCCATGATACTTTTCATTGTCAACAATTCTTTTAAAATTAGATTTTAATTGCTGTACTCATATGAAGCAAATGAAAATGTGTATGCGAGGAAAAAATGTTTAAACGACGCAATATTGAATACGCAGGATGATGACAAATTGCCAAACACTGGCCTGGAACGTGGCCACACACAAGAATGGCGGGAACTCTCAAGTCAGACTTCACCCGCGTCCGGAATAGGAAATGCTTCAGATAACTCCAATGCCACAATGTGACGTCAACGTAGCTCCTACACACACTGTATGTAAAACAACGGCTCTACTCTATGCTTGCGCATTCTACGGGTCATACGATAGTCACCTATCTTCGCCGTTCGTCCAAACGGAACCGCATCTGTATCAGAGCTCCCGAACAGCAAAGAAAAAAAAAAGGGCGCCCTACTGCCACCGCAGAGCAATCGCAGTTGAAAGCAAGGTCGCATCTCCGGGTGTGGACCTACCGGTCGCAAACCGTTGGGACCGTCTGAAAGTTTCCTCCCCCAAGACCCCAGAGCCCCATTGCCTCAGAGTGACGGTGACACAGTAAGCGCTCAAAACAAACCAAGTTCGGCAAACTCGTTGTCAACTCGCGCGGACCGGATGAGGTCCGGGCTTCATCTTTGCTCCCCTTTGCTGGATCTCTTTCGACCAGCGGCCACCGACGCGGCTCGGCCACCGGGCACCGCTGGCTGTATCCGGTTGGCCCCAAAACAGTAACAACAACAAGAACAACAAAAAGGCCGTGAATAGCGGTGACACGAGACACCAGCGAAAGGGTATCAAGGGGAGAACCCCTATCATCACCGAACCTTCACTGGACACACACTCACACACCATTTCTCCTCTTTTCTCGCCGCTGGTAAGGGCAACGCGCACAAAAGTCGTTCGCGCGTAAACGTAAAAGGGCAGCAAAGCACAACTGGTATCGGGCTGGGGATCGTTTCGGGTTGCCTTTAGTATACCGCGCGAGCGGCAGGTTGGATTTCATCGCAACTATTTCAGGAGCTTCATGCCAGGGTGGACGGGAACGGTGGGAGAGGAAACCGAACACGGCTTTGACAGGATTGGATCGATCGATGAAATCGTAAAGGGTTTACCTGCGGTCGCTACGAAAGAGGAAGCAAGCAAATAAATAGATAAAAAAAACTCACACTCACACACACACACACATGTACGGACACATATTGGGAGGGAAAAGAGTGCACATGAAGCAGGTGAAGCAAAAGCTGGTGGAACCGGACTACGGATCTGGATCACTTTTTTTCTAAATCGGACACCAAATGGATCGTCGGCTGCCCTGGTGCCTCGGTCGAGCCAAAGTGTCGTTATCAGTGGAGGGAGAGAACATAAAAAAAACAGTCCGTAGAAGATGATACACACGAGCAAAAACAGAGTAGCTGATAAGAACTGCAACATCGAAGCTTACCTTGCGGAAAGTTCAAAAGATCTCCCTGCAACGTGCAGTCAGAGCACGCAAAACCCTGTCCCCTATCAGCCGGGGATTGTTGTAGCTATCCCCCGCTCCAGCAAAAGCATAACGGTCATTATCGCCAGCATCACTGTCCTCCGAAAACTGAGCCCGCTATCCCCACCCGTCCAAGACAACAATCTTGCAACAAAGCGTCTTAGAAATACGCGAGGCACGCACGCAAAACTCCCAAACCGCTGACAAACCCGGCGTTTCAGCGAGTCATCGGCGAAAGTTCGCGGAAAGGAAATCGACTGCAGGCTTCTTCTGCCCTCCCCTCCCCCAGCCGCCCACCCCCCAGGCATCTCTTCTAAGCCTTTTTCGGGCACGCGCGAACCTTCGCGCAAACAAAAGCCATCGACCATGCGCAGAAAAAGGGCTGTCGCTGCGCCATCTTCTGTCCACTGGTGGAATTCCGGCGACATTCCCGCGACACACACGCTCACACGTGGACTCTGCAGCTTCGCGAAAGTTTGAAGCTGGGAAATGGATGGAAGGTATGGATGGGGGCCAGCAGATTCATTCACAGTCACGGCAGCACAAATGTGTGCGCATGCGTAAGACTTTCTCGTTTGACCGATTGGCCCGAAACGGTTTCGGGGTGGCATCCTGGGAAGGGTACACTCTATCCTTGGACGGGACAGTGCGTTTGTTTGAGGTGAAGTGTGAAAAGAGATGGACCGTAAACGAATTTAGCTAGAAACGATAAGAGAATTATCAAAAAAGGAGGAGTGATACAGGGGTTTTCCAAACCATTTTAGAATGTGTATACGTTGTTATTCACCGTGTGCAAGATGGTAATCCACATCAATCTGATATTTCATTTCTATCATACAGGGTTTTCCAAGCCAATGTGCACATCATAATTAACCGCCTCCAACATGTTTTTCAACAGCTGTCGCTGATCATGTTCAGTTTTTACACATGATTTTCAACACATCACAAACAACTGCCCAACTCAATCCATCTTGAGACGTGTTGAAAATTACGTGCAAGAACTGAAATATTATTGCGAAGCAAATGCAATATTTGAGAGCTGTTGAAAAACATCTCGCAAACAATGGAAAATGTTGTTGACTTTGATAATTGACTCGGAAAATACTGTAATAATTTTGAATTTCTTCAGTATGATTTTCGACACTGTCACCGTCTATTGTCATCGGCACTCAAATCGGCACTCAATATGTCACTTTCGAATGTGCACATTGATCGCCACCTCTAAGATGTTTTTCAACAGCTTTCATGTGATGAATTTACATCATAATGAAATTTTAGTTTTTCACATGATTTTCAACACATAACAAAGAACTGTCAAACTCAAACCAGCTTGAAATGTGTTGCAAATCATGCTGAATAAACTAAAAATTATGATGATGGAAGTGAAATATCATATTGATGTGGAGTGTACGCAGTGAAAAACAACGTATACATTCGAAATTGACTTGGAAACCCCTGTAGTTTTCACCGCGTGCCAAAATGTTACAGGGGGGTTCAAGTCACTTTCGAGCATAAACGTTGTTATTCACCGCGTTCAATCCACATCAATCTGATATTTTATTTCCATCGTTATAATTTTCAATTTCTTCAGCATTTTTTTCACATCTCAAGCTGGATTGAGTTTGAGTTTATTTGTGATGTGTTGAAAATCATGTGAAAAAATTTAAATTTCATTTTGAAGTAATTACACCATTTGAAAGCTGTTGAAAAACAATTAGAAGGTGGTGAATATTAATGTTTACATTCGAAAGTGACTTGGAAAACCCTGTATGTCACATGATTTTGATATTTCATTTTCAACATAATGAAATTACTTCAGTATGATTTTCATCACTTCAACGGTCTGTTGCCATCGCTTTTTTCACCGGGATTTAAAGACGGATCACATCTCCCGGTGACCGTTGAAGTGTTGCAAATCATGCTGAAGAAATTAAAAATTATTATGATGAAAATGAAATATCAGATTGATGTGGATACACATCTTGTACGCGGCGAATAAGAAACGTTTACATTGGAAAATGGTTTGGAAACCCCTGAAAAGAACGATAGGGAAAGTAAGCAATGGGCAGCAGAAAATGGCACGACATTTGCTGACAAAAATGTTGGAATCAATCGTACTGCGGTTAAAGAAGACATAAGCTTGTAAAACAGCGAACAGAAGTTAGCAAACGACGAACAGAGACGAGATAAAAGCGACATAATAAACCACTACACAAAACTACCAGTGCCACGCGGGGAAGATGTCGAGAAGGATGTGTGTAGGGAATGTTTTTTTTTTTTTTTGCCCAAAAACGACCGCTCGAACGGAGCAGCAAAAGAGGAGAAAGATATAAAGCCGGTGAAGGGGTCAAGCGCGCAAAACTCCGGCCCGCGCACCCAGTGGGCTACATTGGACGCTGGGTTCGCGGCGTCCGCAAACGGCACCAATCCTCCTGCTCCTATCCTCCCCCTTTCACCCGTACAAAGATATCCCGGAGGCTGACCATATGCATGGGTCCATCCGTCTGTCCGTTCGTGTGTGTGTGTCGTGTGGTTGAGATTAGGTTCGGATCATAAAACTGTCCGTCCGGCTTTCTAATTTGATTTGGGCTCCACACGCCCCCTGCCCTTCCCTTTGAGGCAAATTTTCGGGCAGCCAACCGTGTGGAGAGGGGAGCGCCGAAGGTGTAACAGGTGCGGAAACGTGAAAGAAGGTGCGTCATCGGGCGAAGGCTTCGGTATGCAATCGAGCAGAGTCTCGAGGGGGAAAGGAGAATGGCAATAGCGATTGTCACCTGGTTCGGCTTCGCTGTCCACTGCCACACTGTCTCGATGCCTCGAGCCACCGACGCCGAAACACGTTTTAGGGGCGGTGAAGTGAAGTTCGGCGGCACGCACGCCGATGCCGGCAAGATCACGGCCAATCGGTCATCAATCGATCGAACGCTTCCTGTCAATCGGTGTTGGGTGCTGCTGGTGGGTTGCGGATTGCGGCGGAATGTTGTGTTTCCTGTCTCCCGCGGGTCGCTCAGATGGCGCTTTTTAAGGAGCTAAGGTGGCAAAATGTCTCCAGAAGAAACAAAACAAAAAAAACCTTCAATCGGCTATATGATGCTTAACTATTTCCGTTCTATTCTTCCTAACAGCTTGTTTCGCTTCTTTGAAGTACACAAAGTCACCCAAGGATTGATAATTGGAAAACATCAATAAAGAGGATTATTCTATAATTTTGATCGGCTTGAGTCGAGAAATTTGACGCGATTGCTTTTTTAAATGTTCGCTTTTAGAGGTCCTATAGGGTAAATACTTATCCGAGTCTACGTCGGATGAATTCTTAGGTTCTTCGGGAGTTCCTAAAGGTAGTGTGTTGAATCCCCTTCTTTTCCTATTATACGTTAATGATGTTCGTTTGGTTCTTCCTGCAAACAGTCATCTTCTTTACGCATGGGGAACTTAATCTCTTCTATCCCATTAACTCTATTTCTGATTGTTTTTTTTTCAGCCACTATTGCATTGCACTATCCCAGTGGTGGCGTATCAAATATGCTATCTCTACTCCATAATCTCTAGATAAATGTTCTGTTTTATCATTGACTCGTTCTTCTGTCATCGATTTCGATTACTCTTTAAGTATGTTTGTTAAGTACAATCGTGCTTACTCTATTTGAGACCTTGGGGTAACTTTTGATGGCAAGCTCTCTTTTAATTCGCACACTGAGTTGCTTGTTGAAAAGGCAATGAAGACCTTAAGTATGCTCCGTAAACTCACTGCATGCCTAAGGATGCTCTGCTGCAGTTTAGTGCGTTCTACGCACTACTGGGAATATTCTGATAAATAATTTCCATCGTGGATGCTGCTGCTTTCATGCTACCATACAATGTATCATGTCAATTATTTGGCCTTTACACATTTGAATGCCGACAAAATAAAGCCCAAGCTATTTTCATTCCTGGGTTGTTTCTTCGCGAAATTGAATGTCCCAACTTATTTGCCAAATTACCTCTCCATACTCCATCGCGATCACACCGTCCCAGCGATCCCTTATTGGTTCCTGCACGACGTACTAATTAAGAGCAGAATGACCCTTTGCCTGTCAGTATGTAACATTTAAATTCGTTTCACCCTCACTTCGATTTTTATATGCCTCTTTCTACATTACGTGCTCGTCTTGCTGCGTTGGCTGTCACGCATCGATCTTTGTTATGACAGTTTAACAGTTTTTTTTTCTTTAGATTTTTCAGAGTTACGCCACAAAGGCAGACAGTTATTCTTAAACAAAGAAATAATGTCTCGTAAAGAAAATCAATCGAAACGGACAGCCGACTCCTCAGTAGGGGTCAAATCGTCAGACCAATTCTCGGAGATGATTTTCCAATGCGCCCACAAAATTGAAACTTAGGCCAAAAACTAGGGATATTTTTAATAGCTAATCAAAAACGATGATCTATGCGAATCCATTTTTATTAAATTATCCCTTTTTGATCCTTTTACTCAAATTTGGTGTTAATGGCATTTCAATGTTATTTAATTAATTACAGTGAAATATCTCTGAGCGCTGAGCGTCATATACAAAACTGAGCGGTGAGAGAACCCGTCAAGCGAGTCAAGTTGACGTGGCGCTTACAAACTCTGTGGAAGACATACATGCGATATGTTGCGGACAATTTTTTAATAGTTTAATTCCAGTGCAAGGTTAAATCTGAACCTGCTTCTCTGAACAGCAGTCGTTCTTTCATCTCTTTATCTCTTCTTTCTAGCATGGATACACATTCTATCTAGGTGATTGATAACAGCGCATAAACCTATGCGATGAGTGCATCAAAAGATAGTGATTTCTAATGAAGTGAGAAGATATTCTCTAACATTCAAAGAGCCAATTCAGCGCTAATTTTAATTGCATTGAATGAACTGCATCTCTTCTGCCATATGTATCTTATAAGTATTGAAGTGTAATTTGGGCTGGATTGTGGCATTAAATGAATCATGTTAGCTAGAACGACTCAATATCATACATGTCTTGGGTTAAAACCTAAAATGAACAGTACTCCCGTAGCGATTATATCATCACTGTAAAAAGGGTAAGTTAAGTTATGCGTTTTGCTAATAGTTGTAGATTAGTTTTACTTTTTCACTAAACTATTATTAAGCCTTGTTTTTTTTTAATAGAAACTATATGGTTATAAAGACATTACACAGCGCAGAATACCAATTTTGGATATAGAAAGTATCTGAAATGTTATTCAGATTATTTATTTTGAATCTGCTTTCCGTGTATCGTTCTTTTTTTCTGTTAGATAGGCTCATTCCGTTCCTCAATTTTCAGAACTATTCCCATCACTAATTAATATGAAAATCGCAAAGCCGCTATTATTAACAGGGCAGTATAGAAACAAAGTAAGACTGTGTTTCTTAAAAACATTCAACTCAACAGTGGCGGATGTAACGGTAGGCGGACTAGGCGGTCGCCTGGGGCCCCGCCGATTTAGGGGCCCCGTAGATCGCCAATCTATAGTATGCCGTACGGACAGAGCACTAGCGACAAGGGCCCCGGAAGGATCGCCGTTGGGGCCCGACGCTGGTGAATCATTTGCAACACCACACCCCCCACCCCTCCCCCCCACGTCAGCAAAAAGTGTAGAGCCTGTGACTGATAATCAAAGGGGCCTCAACTCGTCTTTCCGCCTAGAGCCCCCGATACCCTTAATCCGCCACTGCAACTCAAGACAACTCGTTTGCAAGAATAGAATAAGTTTGATAAATTGTAAACTTTAACTATTGACAGCTCATCATTTGGCTTATTGTATTCTTGCAATCGATATGTATCTACATGACGATTAATATTGCTAAGAAGAAACGGATTATTTGCAATAAAAGTGCCTCACTCCGAGGGGTAGTGTTTGGTTTTAATTCGGTAGCTTATTCATTTTTATAGAGACTTTTGGTCCATTCGCCCCATTTGCCTTTTACAGCAGTTTCGTTCATACAATTTGGTCAAATACCAGTGTTCAAAACTCTAACAAAAAACATATATTGATTCAAGCCAGTCGCTCTTGACATAAAAAGAAACTCTGGCGGGAACTACATGCAGAGCAATATTTTAGAAATATGTTGAACGGGAGACCTGAATTTTCGGTTGACATACAAAACAAGCCAAGATTAGATGCATAAAAATAGATGCATTAAAGACGGCCTCAATCTGCTTACTTTTATATCATGTACTTATACATTGTTTTTCTGATCTGTAGTTGTACGTTGCAGCTTCCAGACGGCCAGTTGCTACTAATCAGTGCCAAAAATTCTTTGAATTTATTTGGAGAAAAATTTTAACCAGGTTTTCGTAGTACCTCATGCTGTTTCTTCTCCTCTTGGCGTATCATTTACCAAAGATATCAAGCTATGGAGCAATGCCTGGAGCTAACATCTCGGAAGGTGTCACACTTCGACATACAGCTCACTTGATTGTGATTTCAAGCTTCAGATAGCGAACAGTAGACGCATCCTCCTCAGTCGACCGGCTAGAAAAAAAACCCCTCTCGCCCAACCTTACGATATTGTCAGCTTCCAGCTGTTGTTTATCATTAAATGTAGCGATGCTACACCACATTCAGCCGCACCTTGAAGTGGATCTGGTAGCGCAAACAGTAGACAAATGCTTCCCAACGCCTTTTTGTCCAGGGTCCAGGGCGGGAACTGGGAAACAATTGTACGAGAAAAGTGATTTGTGGACCCCCGCCAGATCCCATTTCCCCCTTCGTAAACGGTGGCTTTTGATGAGGAACATCAGTGTGCCTGACCGGTGCCAGCGTGGGTCAGCGCTTCGCATGATTCAGTGGTTCCCCTTACGCGACACCTCTGCGCGATGCATCATTCCGTTATTACTTCTCACGACCCTGTTTTGTTTCTTCTTCGTCTTCTCGGTCCGCCACAATCGCTGGATAAATCATCCTGCAAAAGCGAGCACCCCAAAGGAAGTCCCCAATGCTCTCACTTTCGTACGCAACCTTAGAGCTCGGCGGGAGCAGATCATCGCGGGAAGCTTATCGGCTTACGCCGCCCCATCATGCGTACCATGCGTAAAGATGATGAAGGGAAGGTGCTTGCTGGTTTTTGGGAAGTGGCGGTATGCTGTACTCTCCCCTCGAAAACAAAAACCGACATGATCGCACACTCACAAAACACAAAAAAGAACGAAACTAAACCAGGTGAAGTACTCACACCGGGGACGATGAAACAATCAACCCTGATTAGTACACACTTTCACGTGCGCCCTTTTGTTTGGGCATTTTCCGGGAGGTGGGAAAGTTACCTATCCCTCCCTCGCCGTGCGGCGATTGTCATCCGATTCGACCGCATCATACGATGCATTAGACGCATCGCTTGGGATCTCCAAAAGTGGTTTCCAAAAAACAAAAAAACACAACAACCTCCACTACAAAACAAAACCCTCCAAGATACTACGCGCCTAATCTCTTGGGAAGCGTTAATTATTAACCTTTTCAGATGTAAGTGCTGGTGCTTCTCAACCGTCCCAGCTGGCCACCGCGTGGCTGCCCTTTAGTAGGGGAGAAGGGGTGTAATTTTCTGTCGCTGTACGGTGTGTAACGGGGCACTTAACTTCCGAAAGTCCCCAGCGCATAACTGCTGTCAACTTTGCGTTAACTATCGATGACGCGTCGGCAGCTACCGAAACCCGAGCTAGAGAACCAAAAAAAAAGACACACAAAAAGGGAGAGGAAAACGACTCTCTGCCACCAATTAAGACCCTCCCACACCTCGCTCTGTGTGCCACCCCACGCGCAGCTCTCGATGGGGGCGTAGGTTCGGAATGCAGTAAGCACTGCTGCCGGTGGGCCGATGAAAGTTCGAAGCCTTCCCTCCACAGCACAGCACAGCGAAGCGGTAGTTGGTGAAAAGTGAAAATTTTGAAGGCCACCGACCCGCTTGTGCGTACCGAGTTCGTACCGCACACCGAATCGATTAAACGGTGCGGTTCAATTTTCGCGGCCATTGCCATCGGGGTGGCCCTCCCTAGGAGTCTACCCTGCCCGCACTGATCGTTGTGCGTGTGTGTGAAATGAGGGCGTTCACCTTTCGAGCAGAGGTAAGGCGCGCCTCGTACACCATACGCATGTCACCTTAATGGGCTTTTAATGAGTGCATCATTGCCGGGTCTTGGTCGTCAGGCCCATGCAGATGCCGGACGTGTCGATTATGCGATATAGCCCGATTTTCGGAAGATGCTCCTCCCGCACCGAGAGTCGCAGGTAATGGGTGTGCTGTTGATTGAAAGGGGCAATGGTCAAATGCTGAGCAGGAATCAATGCGTAGCACGATTTGAGAGCCTTGGGTTTGGTGGGACTGTACGGACAATTCCAACATCTACAGCGTCCTCAGGTTCTTTGAGGAAGTTGCTAATGCCTCGAGAATCGTTGGATCACTGATAGCAGTAGTGAAATGATAACAGATTGGAGAAACTTGATGAATTTAGGATTTGTGGAAGAGAGGATTATTACGAGAGTTCCCAGTGGCCTTAGTAGTTCAGTTTCTTGAAGAAACAAAATAGTCTAAATCAGCGGTCAAATAAATCTAAGATTTTGCGAGTTGCCTTTGGTCAGTTATTCGGAATTGTCGCCGTAGTGGACGAAGACATGCGTGTAGGCAGAAATTAAGTTCTGCCTTCGATTTTTATCCATTCCTCCTAAGTTTTCGCGACAAAATTGTTAGAGTAGAGCTTTTGCATCATGTTGGTCCAGAATAATCGATGGGACACATGAGACGGATGTTGGACCGTTTTTTAGTGCGTTTGACGATAAACCCATGATAAATCCCTGAATTTGTCCATTTTTTATGCAACCGTTATGTAATTTTAACATTGTTTCAACAGATCAATAAGACTTTCGGAATGAAGGAAGTCGTATACGAAATTGTATATAGATAATGTACAATAAAGTCTGGTTGCAATTAATGTATTTAAATTTGTGCATGCAACTTTACGATGAGAGAGCATTTGGCTTTCACCAACGCAATACATGCAATACAAAGTTTCAGATATAGTGAAATAGGTCCATCAATTTTTCTCACGATAATATTTGTTCTGCTATTCGTTCTTCTTAATTTCACAAAAATCAGTTTTTTTCCTTTTTATCTATTTTGGGTATGTTTTCGATCGTATTTCAAAGCAAAAACGAACATTAAAAAAAACCCTGTTGTTTTAACGAGAACGACGATTGTTAAAGTACTTTTTCATAAGAAATTAGTTATCGATGTACCTGACATTACTAGTCCATAAAACATAAAGCAGAAGACGTTAAGACATTCAGACCCAGAAAATCGTCAATATTTTTTTCGGCGTGGCAGAATAGGATAATCACCCGCTCCTGGCCCGCAGCTCTCGATCATTTACTAAATTTGACCCTGTGCCTAAAAAGCTTGCCGACCGCTGGTCTAAATGATTAGTAAACTTTTTATTGCTAACCTGACGTTCAGGAATTTTACAGACAGGAAAAAAAGAATCTTTGAACAAACTCGCCAATATATATTTCCTCATTATATGTGGGCCACGGAAAACATATATGCAAAACTAAACACGCACGACTTAACAACATAGTCGTCATGCACTCAAGCTCCGTATAGACCGTGACGCCATGTGCAAAACTAACTGTCCTGTTATGAGTACACAAACAAGTCAGAGAACAGCCAAGTCCATTCGAGGTACGGGCAAGCCTTAACCCTAGCAATGCAAAACAGAAGAACCTAGAGAAAAGTCATAGTACCAGTATTCAGAGTAGTCGGTAATTGCTTTAGACACCGAGAAAGACATTTTCCAGATCAAACATGTACAGTGACGAATTGAGCACTAAGCAAAATAAGCGGCCGCGTGGGGCCTCGTGATCTGGAGGGGACCCAAAAAAGGCCTACATTCGCGTGACCGCTTTGGGCCTCCTCTCGTTTTAATCTGCCACTGAACACATACCATTTGATACATTCATACATTCTGGTACAGAGTGAAGAATCTATTTGTCTCCTAGCTCAGATGGGCCGAAAAGGTCCCAAGGTCTCAATATCTCAGATTGTGGAAGTTGATTGCTCCAAAGTCTTCTCCCGAAGGTCATCTGCAATTAAGGTTGATGTTGGCCGTTACAGACTGGTGTACAGGTGTGTTTCGAAGCATTAGAAAATATCAATAAGTAATCTCAGCATGAATATGCCAAGTGCTCAACGGATCTAGAATTGGACACTCTTCAGAATATCCTTAAGATGAGAAATAGGTAAGCATTTGTTTAAACCAAAAATAAATAACAATAACAACGGATTCCTCAAAATGCGCCGTAAGATGTCTTCCGACGTCTTGGTCTTGGCTCAAAAGGAGGGATAGCAACAGCAACAACAACAGAGTTTCCCCTAACAACGCAAGGACACCACACCAAAAGCTCCAAAACTGCTTTTGCAAAACTTTCCAGCCCACGAGGCTCGCAGCGCAACCTACTGGGAGGCAAAACAACATTCCACCCCGAAGCGGAAAATCATCAACATTCCTTTCCCCTGAAATAGTGACCCACACACACACGCACACACACACATCACAACCCAGCCAGCCCCTGGTCAGATTTCGGATCGTCTCCCGTTGCCGTTCTCGCCGGCTGCTGCCACCGATCAATCAAAACTAAAACCCTTTCCGGTGCCTCTATCGCACCGAAAAACCCCGAACCGAACATCAGCCACCACCAGGTTTGTGTTTGTGTGTGTATGTGTGTGTTTGCGGTGGTCCGCGAGTGCGGGCCCGCGAGCCTCGGGGCTACTTTCGCTTCGCGGTGTACTGCCAGCGTGAAACATTCACCGGATTAATGGATTAATTAGCGGAATCGGCATCCCGAAACAGGGTCACACCACCACACAGACCCGGGACCAGCACTCGCCGAAGCCACCGGGATCCGAAACTGGTAGTCCCGCGGGCGGTACCGGGACACCGTGGCCTTTCCCCCCCCCCCCCCCCCTTTTTTCCCGTGGCCAAAAGAAATAAAACTGAAAATAAAATATAGAAACCATCGCGTTGGCCGGTCAAAACGGGCGAGCTGGTAAACCCGCTGTAGGTACGCGGTCGTTGGGTCTAGGTGCTGTCTGGGAGCGGCAAACCTCGTGTTGCAGGACTGCTTGTGGTGCAGTAATCGCGCCAAACTGTGCCCAAACAACACCTGGACGCATTCTGCTTGTGTCAGTGGCTTAAGAGCCCAAGAATGCTCGAGCCATTCTGGTAGAGCAAGGTGACAAGATAATACGTCTCTGCCTATCGTCAGGTTCAATGCAGGTTCCCAACCGCCTCTACGCGTGTCTGTGACCGCGTAACGTTGCCAAGGGAGAGTGGTGTCGGGGTGTCAAACGCATCATTACCATGTGATGCGCTATTCGTCATTTATGCTTCCTCCCTTACCTCATCATCGTTCATTTTCTTACTTTCACACGCTTACTACACACACACACACAAGCACTACCACTTGGCTAATGGTTACCCTCTTCCTCCGCTGGCCTTCTCGTCGCTGCGGAATGGCAGCGTTTCCGTGCGCCTAATGATGGCGCGAGCGCGCACTCACACACAGCCCAGACGCCGGGGGTCCCCACCAGGCCACTATCGGAGCAATTGATGCCACAATTATGCCGGGCCGTCTATCGAACGTGCGGCGCACAGCGCAGCCAGAGCGGTTTATCGAAAGTGAAAATCATCCTCCCTCCCATTTCCCATATTCCGTTCCTGCCTCCCCGCCATTCAACCGGAGCCGGTGTAACGTTTTCCCTTTTTAAATCCCCCACAGCTGAGCGGTGCAGCGGCGATGATGGCAGGAAGAGGATCATTATGGGGGCGAAGGGGGCATGGTATTATTATATGACCGCAGACAGAACTGAAGATGCTCTTTTCCCGCCCCAACCTCGCTCCCACCGATGTGCTTTCTTTACCCCTGTGCTCGTTGCTCTGCTCAGGGCCGTGGGGATGGCGACCGTGAATGATCTTGTAAGATTTACATTTTTTTTTTTGTTAACTAACTTACAAAACTCACACACACACACACACATACACACACAACCAACATATGCACGTAACTAGCGTTTAGCTTTCACGCGTTCTCCACTGCTCTTGAAGAAAGGTGGTGCGAGTTTGTTTTGTATTTCGTTTTATTGTGGCAAGCAAAGAAAACAATACGACAATAGTTCATAATGATAATATTATGCAACGGAATCGCATCTAAATCATCTCATCTGTGTTCCTACACGCTCCCAGCACCCTTGGTCGGGCTCTCATTTCGCTTACCTATTTTCGCTAAAACAAACCAAAAAATCATGAATACAGGGTTTTCCAGGTATTCTCATAGCTGTCACTTTATTGACTCTTTCTTCGGTGAAATGAACTTAATGTAATGAGAATTGGACTCAATCGCAACCTAGTTGGACAATAAGAATTTCCAAGGAACCTATCCTATCCTAAAAAGGGTGCCATAGAGTCCAATTACTATCATATGAAGCTCACTTGACATAAGAAAGAATCAAGGAAGTATCCCACAACTATGAGAACCCCTGAAAAACCCTGTAACTAGGCTGTACATTTCTTTTCTTAAATTCATTTTCCGATCAATGCCGACCGGTCTCGTATCGTCGCAACTGGCGCAG
The DNA here is from genome assembly GCF_943734685.1 of Anopheles coluzzii. Classification (NCBI taxonomy): domain Eukaryota; kingdom Metazoa; phylum Arthropoda; class Insecta; order Diptera; family Culicidae; genus Anopheles; species Anopheles coluzzii. The sequence continues at coordinate 14,401,639 of NC_064669.1, forward strand.
CAGTTTTCCGCTGAATGGGCTTGCTTGCTTGCTTGGGTGACGAGTGTAATAGTGCGAATACGCTTGTGTGTGTGTGGGTTGGTGTCTATATTCTCAATTTAAACCAGAGATGTCAAACTGATGGCCCACGGGCCAAATGTGGCCCGCGAGGTCTTATGTTTTGGCCCGCGACCGCTTGAGCCAAAGTTTATTTGTAGAAGCATTTCTGCTTCTATAGTACACTTCAGTCAATTCCGGACTTCTGAAATATGAAGAGATTATCAACTTCGCAGGTTTCTCTATGAATTGTCAGATCATGCATCATCATAAAACCTTGTCATTTTTTTCCTACCTTTTCTCTAAGCATGTATGCATAAAACAGATAAAAAATTGCAAAAACTGTTGTAGTCTTTGAAGGAAAATCAAACATGGTTATTTTGACGAAACTGAGCTTTCAATTCCGCACAATTTTAATAAAATGGTTTAAAAAATCATTGTAAATTATGTTGTACCCTTTGTGATGCTTAAATTTGTTTAGCAACAAATATTTGATGAACAAGTCTTAACAGAAACAATCCACGGTTTAGTTTCCAGCTCATACAAAATCGTGAATATCTTACTCATTTGTATGTAGTTCAGGGAACATTACTTTTTTATTGTTAAGCCGTCAATCAAGGCACTTGGCGACCAATTAAGCAATTTCTATAAGAAAAAGACCTGTACAAATTGATAAAATCACTCAGCCAACAGGAATTAAAAATGCAAGCTCTCACACTTTTTTGGCATATTGTTTTGGAAAAGGTCGAACCCATCTTTAGGCATACTAAAGATAGAACATTATATTTCTTCAAAACGTTTAGAAATCAGATGAAATCAGACGTCAGCACAAACACGTATTACTTTTGATAGAATGTTACAAACGATCTCTATCAGGCTTCCATCCGGCATCCAAGACCAATGTGATTAGATAAACTACAGGTGGTCTTATAACTCTGATTTTGGTCGCCATAATGAATGAAGATATCTATGGAGATTGGCAGGAAGGGAATAACGGGTACTAAAGACCTGTATGACATCTTCCACTCCTCTGTAAAGATCTGAACTTGACTGAACGACCTGTTGTAAGTCATGGACTTTAGATAGCATCAAAAGTAAGAATTCGTTACTTTAATTCCAGATCAAACATATTGTTGATCAAAATGACACCAATATCAACTTTTCTTTAAATAATTTACTGCTCTGCATTGAAACCATCGCGTTACTCATGGCCAGATTTTGCATATTATTTTTGTGCACTGTATCTTGTTAGTTGCCATAAAACTATGATGCAAATGTTGGAAATATCAGAGGCCTATGAACAATTGTAAATAATCTGCTACAGCTATTATTTACATCAAAGATTTAACTTTTGTAACGTAACTATCGTCTCAGAGTGAAAAGAGCGGCTAATAATGTGAGTTTGTATCCTATCATCATATCATATCATATTATATATCATGTATAAACTAGGCTGCGGCTCGTGCTACTATTTTCAGTGACATTTTGGTCCGCGGGGTCAAATGAGTTTGACATCGCTGATTTAAACTTGCAGAAATATTTCACTGAATTTGCATGCATGAGCAGCAAATTCAGCTATTCGTAAATTCAGCCAGCCAAATGACATCCCCACAAATCATAGCAATGGTTGAAAAATGACGCAATGTTTCTTTCGAATTAATAGTTCTATTGATGCCGAAAGGATTTGCCAATCCTTGCAGCTCATGCGATAAGGCAAGGAATGGCTAACAATGAAGAATGTTAGAAGATTCGATTTAAATTTCTGACTAAAACAAAATTAAATCGAATAAGGCTAATTCTTCTTCTTTGTTTCTAATTCTAGTGCACCTCTTTATAAAAAAAGTTAGTAATTGTAGCGCTTTTGATACTTTACGCAACAAAAGCGGGTTCTTTCAATCATTCCCTTTGAAAATCTGAAATTTTCTTGCGATGCCCGAAAGCGCCAACCAAAATCAATCTTTTCCCATACGACGAACGAAGCGAAGATCGTGTTTGCATTGATGTTTCAATTGGCAGGTTGATTTGATCGTATGTCGGTTTGATTGTATGCAGGTCGGTTAGACGGCAAATTGTTTCCTGGTTTTGCTGATTGCTGAGTTTGATGTACTGTACTGTAATGCATTCGGTACACTGCTTTCGCTTTAATTCGGAATCTAATGCTCAGTCACTTCCATATGCACACACTCACACACACACCCGCATCATTCTCATCGCCTCAGTGAGCCATCCTGTGTTTGGGTGCAAGCTGCAAATTTTTGAACAAATGAATAACAAACTACCCTCTGCCCCTGGCTGTTTGGTTTACACTAACTACAGTTCTATTTACGTTCCAATGTGTTACAAGAGTAAGGAAAATAATGCCATTCCAGGGCAATCGTGGTCGCAAAGAAGAATAACAGTGCACAACATAGTTTCAGTTCAAATTCAAAATTTTTAACTCAAAGAAAGCCAAAAACAAAAATAAAGACAGCTTTTCCCCCGTCTTGTAATGAATTTTGTCGAAGTTCCAAATTACGTTTCGATACAGCACAAAGTGTAAATTAGTAGAGGATTTTAAAAAGAAATGCATGGCCGTTTTTTCAACAACACGACGCAAACTATGAAATCCTCTCGTTTGCTTCTAAACCAAAGTCCATCCTTGCCCTAGCGTAGCTTGCCGCGCGTCTGGTCGCTTCACTCCGACGGTGGTGCGAACACGTTGGAGAAACGGTTCAGCGGTACGATCACGACCTTTATCCTGATCGTGTTCTGCTCCTCGCCGACCATGTACTGGCTGTACTTTCGCGTACCCATCTGCAGCTCCCCGATCGGTATCAGGTTGTCGATGTTCAGCACGCGATGATCGCTGGAGAAGTATGCCACCCGGACGTGACAGTGGCGCACGTACTCTTCGTCGTTCATCATGCCACAGATCAGCACACCGACCTGAGAAAGCAGGGTAGAAGATGAGATAGAATGGGGCAAGAGTTAGTGTCACGTTTGATTTTCCCTCTTATAAGATAGAGATTCGGTTTAGCAACAACGTTCATGACATGTAAAACGAGTTTCCGCGTAGATTGTACAAATAAATATTCACATACAGTGGATATTTGATAGCAAGTACCACTTATAACGAGCAACGAGCAAATCGAAATGCTCAACAAATAGTTCCCTCAACAATTTCATTCGTGTTCGGGATACATTGTTTTGGGGGAGCAGATCTGAAATCAATACCATTGATCATTTCTTTGATTTTGATTATCGCTTAGGCAAACGAAAACTTCGCTACTAAGCATCGTTTAATGGTTTCTATGGTTTCTAGCCCGTTTTTCTACTTGTTATTGAAAACGACAGATCCATTGCCAATTGCTGTCAGTTAGAGGAGTTCCGTATAATGCAGTGTGCTGTAGATTTGATGCCAATAATATTATCAAATAAATAATGTCCTTATTCGTGCTGAATAATGTTTACCATAACAAATTTACGATTATGATAAAACTGGCTTATTTTAGGGGAAAAAAGTCCAGCCGCAAATGCTTGAAAGCGGAACAACAAGCTCTGCCTAAACACACACCGCAATAGATCGCTCTAAAACGATTTTTTGAGAAATATTTAAGGACAGGCTTAAACAATCGACAACTTTTCCAATACTCTGATTTCTGGATCAGTTTCTAATGTAACTACAGCTGTCGCAAATAATAACAGCTGTTGAAAAACATCTTGCAAGTTTGGAATAATGCTATTCACACTGAAAACTGAGCCGCAAAACAATGTTATGACAAAGGAAAACAGTGAAACCCTCTCTTATTTGAGACCTCCCCAGTTTGAAAAACCCCTCTTATTTGAACATTTTTTACAGTCCCTTCATTGTCAGTATATTTTAGTCTATATCTTTAGCCTCTAATTTCGAAAACCTCTGAAATCTGTACCCGTCTTATTTGTGTATCGTGTTGCCATGGTTATTGAATGATGTATGCTCCAATCTCCAATTGTGTTCGAAGTAGTAGTGGGAGCTCGGAAACGGACCTACCCGATTCCGTGTTCGGAATCAATTCCGGAGCCGATTCCGATGCTGGAATCGTTTCCGATTCTGGAGTCGATTCCGGAGCCGATTCCGAAGTTGACTCCGGGTCCGATTCTGGAGTCGGCTCCAGCATCGATTCCGCGATCAGAATTGGCTCCGGAATCGGAACTGACCTGGGAATCGCAATTTGTCCCGATAACGGAATCATAATTGACTCCAGAATTAGAATTAGCTCCGGAATGTGAATTAGTTCTTGAATAGAAAAAATAAGTTTTAGATGCGTAATCAGTCCAGTGAGTTGAGAGTGGTGCAGCCGTGAACTCGTACGACTTAACAACATGTCCGTTATGGGTTCAACCCTGAATACGTAGGACTGACTATCTTGCCATGGTAATCAATAAGTTACTGGTCAGTGGTATAGGCAGGCCTTGACCGACAACGGTTGTTGTGCCAAAGAAAAGAAGTATGTTGAGAGAAAAAATCGTAAAAAATTAACATTATGTATAACCTTGATCATTTAAGCAATACGGACTTTTTGGGCCGTTCCTCCTGAATAAAAAAAAAGCTTGATCATGTTAAGACTGTAAAGATACTTCACTGTAGGAATGTAAAATTGTATCTGAAGAAAAATATATTGCAATAGCACTACCAGCTGGTACCAAAGCTTGTGAAAAATAGGGTGAATAGAAAAGTTTTCACAATTTCCAAATGAAAATCCGTTTCTACCTGCAGTAGCTTTACGCTTTATCTATTCTTTGTAGCAAACTAATCGAAAGCTTTGCCTAGACTGTTTTTAACAAGGAAAACCCCCAGTTTAGCTAACCGTGAAAGCTTCAAACGGAAGCAAACCAGTAGTGGCCGAAATGCTTACCATGTATCGGCACTCGGTTCGCATCGCTGACTGGCTGGTGATTCTCAAGCGCACCGTGCGTATGATGCATTCCGGTATTTCCCGGTTGGTGGCCGCACTGTAGATGCCGATCAGCTGTGCCGGCTTGTACCGCACGCCGAGCGGGAAAAATTCCACATCCCATCCGTTGCTTTCCTCTGCAAGATGAGCACAGAACAGAAGAGTAAATAAAATAATTTGCAAAGTAAGCAACAATCGCGTTCACCACCGTCTCTACGCACCGTCCACGTCGCTAAAGCTGGTGGGCGTAAAGAAGACCGACGCGACGCTGGAGTACTTTTCCACCCGGTGAAAATAGTCGACCGCAATCTCGAGACTCCACAGGTCGCTCGAGTAGAGCCGCGGCGTAAACTGCAGCTCGCCCATCTCGCTCGCCCGTATCGCGCCGACGATCTCGAGATGGTGCGAGTGGAAGTTCATGCCGTCCGCGACCCGGCCGACGTAGAACTCCTTCAGCATCCGGACGGACGCGCCGCTCATCAGCACGTTCGCGAGCTGCGGCAGGCTCATCATCGCGAACCGGATGTGCACCAGCACGCCGTGGATCAGCTTGTTGATGGCGCTCTCCCGGTCCTGCTCGCGCATCTCGCACCGGCCCTCAATCTGCGCGCGCTGGTAGCGGAACCACACCTCCACCAGCTCGTACAGCCGGAACTCGCTCCGCACGACCAGATCGTTCTGCTGCAGCAGCCAGTTCATCAGGCCCGGGCTGAGCTGCTCCCACCCCGGGTACGACACGATCCGCTCGAGGTTCCACTTCAGGTAGTTTTCCAGCATCGAGATCAGATCCTTCCGTCCCGGGCAGATCTGCAGCGCGTTGTGCAGCCACTCGACGAAGTGGCCCTTCGCCGTCGCCTTGTTCAGGTGCAGCTTCATGTAGTTGATGCAGATCTGCACGAGATCGTGGATGTTGTACTTGTCCGCGAGCTTCAGTATGTAGACGGCCGTGTCGACCGAGATCGTCATCTTGCCGACGTACATGTAGCGCAGAAACTGGGGAAACACGCCCTGGCACCGTTCCTCCTCCTGCAGCGTGATGACCGCGTCGCCGAACTCGCGCCAGGTCGCGTTCATCAGCATCACCTGGAAGACGTCGCTGCTCGCGCACAGGATGATCCGGTGGGCCGGGTAGCGATTTTCGCCCACCACCAGCGTGACGTCCGACATCAGCCGCTCCGCGTACAGGTTGGCGATCTTGCGCAGCACGCTGTTCGTGTTGTAAAGCTGTACCAGAGAAAACCAAGCGAAAAGGAATCAAACACGAATGGGTCGTGGATTGGAACCAAGAGAAACAACAAAAAAACATTCCCAAAAACCGATGAAAATCCAAGTAGTCGCTGTCATGTCGCTCTTTCTACGCAGCGGACGCCATGGCAGGAATTCGGGTTTTCAGTGGGTGGGGAGAAAAAGATAATGTCTTACCGTTTTCAGCCCCATGTCGCTACAGTCCGGCTGGAAGACACGCTCCGATTCCAATTCGACTTCCATCTTTGCGCGTACCGTACTACTCGTTTCGGCTACTGTTGGTTGTTGGGTTGATGTAGACGGAAAAAATGGCGGACCGATCAGCTCATGTCAGTCGGGTGGCCGTATCCGCGACGAAACGCATTCCCCGCCAGCCGAAAGCGGACCGTGTTGGGCGGGGACCGCCTCCCGTCTGTGTCAAGTGGTGGTGGTGTGTCCCGCTCGCTGTTGCGTGCTGGAGCTGTGCTGCTGTTTTTCTCCCGCACGGGCGCAGAATGCAATCGTGCTGCTGAACGGTTTCGGTTCCCCCACGGACACTGTTTACGCGTAAAAGAAAACTGACGCTCCACTATTGGGCTTAACTTGACCAAATTTACTGCCAGCGAGCGAGCAATGGCATAAAATTGAGCCTATTCCGAAATGGTTCCGAGGAGACCGAGGGCGAGCGAAGCAAAATGCACCACCAACAATAGCAACCAATACACCTTGAACGCTTTTGTGCTGGTTGACACTTCTGCTGAACAAGGTTCGCAAATGGGCGGGTAGGCGCTGTGCGCCGTGCACACCGCAAGGTGTCTACATGCATAACAACGGAACGCACAAAACAGCTGTACACAACCTGTACATAGGCAAAGACGGGGGAGCGGGATGGCATTTGTTTACGTTTTGTGGCACAAAGCAAAATACCCCCCATGCTTGTATGCTGCTCGATAGTTGTATTTTTTCTATACTGTGGATTCTATGTTAAGAAATTGGAGAAGTACTAATTCAAAGCTTAATTTTGTCTTTTAATCAAATCATTCAAACAATGCACGATAATTGTCCATAAGCATCGCACCGCAACGGCTACATGCGAAAGGCAAAGATTAGTGCCATCTTCGCGGCAGCCATATTGGAGATTAAAAAAAGCGGTAGAATTTAAATGCTACCGTTCAAATAGACATAGAGCTACTAAAAAGTAGCTCACTTTTGCAACAGAGCTACTTGTCTCGTGCGAAATTTTTGCTCAATCCGAAACAATTGAATTATCCAGTTCGTTTACGAGCCAGTTGAATGCAAACAAAAAACAAAAAAAAACAGAACACTTTGTTGCCCATCGTTCAAATTGACATACAGCGCCAACGTGTCCGGCGATAAAAAAGTAGCTCAATTTTTCTGGTTTTCGATGCAAAATTTCACTACGCGTAGATCAAAGTACAGGCGGTCCCCGAGATACACGGTACCTCTTATACGCGGATTCGGAGATACGCGGTTTTCTAAATTTGACAATTCTTTGAGCAAATTGTACTGATTTGACACATCAATTGCAAATTGCCAAATAATTTCCGTTTTGATCGAATGTTAAAAACTATTTCAAAAGGTTTAAAAGAGTTATATTCAGTCAGAATCATGTCAAATAATTCATAAAGTGACTAAAACCGCCCCCTACTTGCAAAATTACACGAAAATTTGTGATATTTTAGCTGGAAATCACGAGATTCGACTTACGCGGAAATTCGAGATACGCGGTATTTTGCGGCCGTTTTCGGTCCCCATTAACCGTGTATCTCGGGGACCGCCTGTATCTCATTTTACCCAATCAACCTACTCGTTCTATTGTTTAAAATCATAACAATATACAGCAATTATCCGCAGTACGCGATCCATCTTAATTTGACAGCTCCATGTGTTTTTTGCAAATATTTTTATTTTTTTAAATATTAAATACTCTTTTCGAATTTCCTTAACGTTCTTAATGCATTTTGCATTTAATTTGTTCAAAAGATACATGTTTTATAACAAAAAACTTTTATGCAAAACTCTGTGGCGATATACAGTCATTATCCGATATACGCTATCGTACGGGACCGAGCGCAATAGCCCAAATAGCCAGCTCGTACTTTATAGCTGATTTAGGGCTGTTTAACGAAAAATCGTTCCGATGTCGTACTTTGTGGCTGATTAAGAGATAGACGGTACTTTGCGGAACTATGGAGCTTTTTAACAGGCACATGGTACTCTTTGGAACTTTGCGGCTGATTAGCACTATGCGTAGGGTTCATGATGGAACTTGAAGGCTTGTTAAGAAAGGGTACTGAACTTGGTGGAACTTTATAGCTTTTTAATGCATGACATCGGTTCAAGGTGGCTCTTGTCAAAGTGTCAAAGACCAATAATTGACGCCGGCAATTATCTCATTGCTGCTGCACAAGTTAGATTCGTTAATTGAAGAATGAATATTGAGTGAAGTGATTGTGAATTATCAGTAAATTGTGTAAAATTTTGTGTAATTCATCAATACAAAGGATTTAAAAATATACACATGTGTTTAAACGAAAAAAATCTTGTTGTTTATTTCATCGATGACGCTTGCTTGAAATTAAAACACAAAGAAAAATAATCCCTGGCACCGTAGCTTAAGGAAGCTGCTTAGGCGATATTTAGAAGGACCACCTGGAACTTTGATGCTGTTTATCTACTGCAAAAGGCTTATTCAAGCAGCGATCTTTAGCATACCAAAATGAGCTGCTTAAGCAATTCTGGCTATTGGGGTTGAACGTTTCTCGTACCTTACACAGAACTAATCCCCCTAAACTAATCCAATTCCTGCCACAGATCTCGACAGATTTTACTGGCAGAAATGTTATTAAATCTATCTCAATACTGTAAAAAATCTTGAGCCTGTTCCGCTTGTGGAACTGGTTCCGGTTCAGTGTCAGTCCTGGAACTGATCTCAGTCGATTCCTTGAGCTGGCCCGTGCACATCACCAATTTCAGGAATAGGCACTCAGACACTTCTTCTTCTTCTATTTGGCGTAACGTCCTACGCGTACATGCCGGCGTGTATAGGCTTTCAAGACTTAATTCATTACCACGTAGTCGGATAGTCAATCCTTGCTACGGGGGGACGGTCCATTCTGGGCTTGAACCCATGACGGGCATGTTATTGAGTCGTTCGAGATGACGACTGTACCACGGGAGCGCCACTCAGACACTAATAGGATTATTCGAAGCTTGCAGTGTGGTGGAAAAGAAGCCTCTCAGTTCAAAATGTTTCAGAGTTGAAGAAAACCCCTGTGCCGAAGCAATCTCTATACACCTTTCGCACAACCCTCCAGGGCCCGCACCGCCGATCCGTGCCGGATCGATTATCCGGCCTGCCGCTGTCGCCTTTTTGGAGCGAGCACGGATAATCGCGCCGGCACGGTTGCGCTCGGCTGGAGAAATATGTGAATTTCGCTTCAGAAGCACCACACAGCCAAAGCATACAGCGGTGCAAAAATACAAACTGTTTTTGGTCGCACCGTACACGCCGTTGCAATTGTTCTGTGGCCTCGTCGCGTGAGATCGTCTGTCCTCCCGCCACCACCACCACCACCACCACCACCACCACCACCACCGCCCCCCGCCCTCGGCTGCAGGTGAGTGTTTTGGGCGATGTGGGCGACGTGGAATTGCTATTTCAACACAGGGCGCGAGCTGCCTGCGAGGACGCTTCTTCCGCGGGGCTCCGTAGAGGACACACGGAGGGGGCCAGAGTGCGAACATTCAACCGCAGCCCCCCCCCCCCCCCCCTTAACACACCGTGCCGGAACGTGAGTGTGTATGGGTGCTTGTGTTTGTGCACCGTGTCGTCTGCACATCTCCGTGGAGCATCAGGACGCGATCCGCGGTGTGGACCGATTTGTCCAAAGGGGCGGGAGAAGGGGGAGGTTTATTTTCGTTCGGTACCTGCTGTTCCAGCGGGTTTGTTGTTTGAGCAGTGCTGGAACGCAGGCTTTCCATTGTCCACTCACCCGTCATCCCCGGCCCGTGGCTGCCGTGGCTGCCAGTGTAAGTGTGACTTCGTTTGCTCTTGACCGTTTGTCCGCTGAAAGTACGTTTCCATTATTTTTGTTTTTAGATCGCCGCAGTGCGCTCTAGATGCAGCGATACAGACGTGGGCGGGAAGGGAGAAAGCGTCGCGAAAATTTCCCCACACAGCGCGTCTGTGGGGGGGGGGGGAGAGGGGCTGGATGTTGGGGGCCGCTGTTGCAGTATTTCTTAACATTTGTGTTGTTGCTTTAATTGCTATGTGGCCAATGTGGCTGTGTGTGTGTGTGTATGTGGAAAAAAGTCCCATCGATCCATTTGGTAGTCACGTTTCCGCGCTGGTGCTCTGGTGTGCCGTGCTTGCCATGCCAGACATTGCCACATTTCTCCAGCACAACAAAAAACGCGCACACACACACACACTCACACAGCTGCACACAAAAACAACAACAAAAGGCTGGAAAAACTGCGATGGAATTTCCATCGTCCAGCGGTTGGATTATCTCCACGCGCGCACCACCCCGAACGGTGGAACGAAGCCATAGAAAAAGGTGTGCATTAGGTGTGTGTGTGTGTTTTTTCACCTTCGGTTTGAAAGGTGCTTAAAGGGAAAGGAGAGGGTGCTTTTTTGTGTATGCGTTGCCCACCCAAACCTAAACCCAAACCATTTGAAATCGTGCCAAAATAGTGCCATTTGGAGCACCGCAGCCAAAGGGAAGCACAAGCATATCCATCTTCTGTGTGGTTGCAAACGTGTGTGTGTGTGGAGGTGCAAAATATGAGCCACAATTGTGTTTCCACAAAATCAGTGATGTGAAAGTGCATCCAGGTGCAGTTTTGGGTTGCAAAAATGTAGGTCAGGGGCAGTGTGTGCGCGTGTGTGCCCATTTGTGTGTGTGTGTGTGTGTGTTTGTTCCTGTTCGTCTTTCGATCACCATTAAAACGCACCCACACAGCTTCAGCATTCATTGCATTTTGTTGCATCCTAACCAGACCCCCACGCCCTCCCCAAAACCATCCTTCCAAGCATCAAAATGCACAGAAACGGTACGGAGTGCAGCGTGCGGGTGCGTTATGGGTTGCATAACAGCCATCATGTTTGCCCGAGTGGGCTGGAGAAAAAGAAGAAGAAGTAGAAAAACTAAACACACACACACACACACACACACACACACACACACACACAAATACGTTTTAGTTCCACGCAAGCCAACTGCTCCCTTCACCTTGTCGGCCTTCTTTTTTTGCTGTGAGGTGGAGATGGGACGCTGTTTTCTGTTTGTTTGCAAAACTCCTCCCCACATCCAGCAATAGAGCGCGTGTGGCCTTCGTCGTAGCGGCGCGATACGCGAGATAATTCAGCATATCGTTCAACATTCAATCACTCACACACGTGTTTTGCGGACGCGGGCCGTGTGAAGTCATCCATTGAAGCAATTTGTTTTGTGCAGCGGCGCATCGCGCGATAAAAAAAACTGTTTAAACACACACACACACACATGTGGATGGTGGTGCATACAAGCTGATGATATTTTTGGACTAGCCCCGAAAACCAAGCCTCCAATAGCCCCCCGATTCAATCAACCGGATTAAGGACCCAGCGTCTCGACGAGCTTCACCCCGATTCTACTATCAGCGGAGCGGCGGAAGAAGGGGGGAAGGGGACACACACTGAGCCACTTGTGGCACAACACAGCAAACTTGCACGTGACCCGCGCCATATCGGTTAAGCGCTGTACACCGTTTGTATCAGTGATGGGGAAAAAATGAAGTTTTCGTCGGAATCAGTTCCGGCTAGCTCCGAAGTTTTGCTGGAATCGATTCCGGAATCGGCGATGGAATCGGAATTGGCTCCGGAATTATTTTCGGAATCGGGATCGGTTTCGGCATCTCCATAAGAAAAGGTGTTTGGGTCCGTATTAGTGTTGGGTGAATCTGATTCAGATTCATGAATCTGATTTAATCTTTGGAATGATTCAATGAATCTGAATCTCGGTTCTTGAATATTCATGAATCTTCAAAGAATCTCGAAAGATTCGTAAATCTCGAAAGATTCGTAAATCTCGAAAGATTCATGTATTTCGGAAGATTCTTACATCTTGAAAAATTAACGTATCTCCAGGGATTGAAGAATCTCAAAGGATTCATAAATCTCAAAAAATCATTAAGCTTGAGCTTTTCAGTATTCTTCTTCTTGGCGTAACAACCTACGTGGCGATGCCAGCCTATACACAGGATTTCGAGACTTCTTGGAAAGTACCACACAGCCGGATATTTTGTTTTGCTACGGGGAGACGGTCCATGCGAGACCTGAACCCACATAGGGCAAGTTTTAAGTGGTATTGGACAAATTCAATGTTTTGGAAATCATACATCTCTAAAGATTCATGAACCCCTGGTGATATATAAATTTTAATGGATTTTCGAAGGCCATAGATTCAATACTTTGATATTCGTGAATCTTTGCAGATTCGAGAATCTTTAAAGATTCCTGAATCTTTGAAGGTTCTAAACTCTTTAGAGATGCATGTTTCTTTGAAAATTCGTGAATGTGAATTTGAAAATTTGACTCGAGATTCGAATCACTCATCACTGAAGATTCATATGAATGAATCTCACCGAATGATTCATGAAACCCAACACTAGTCCGTATATATAGTCGTGAAGAATCCAAATTTACTTGTATACGAGCCATTTTCATGGAGATTCCCGTATTTCCCTGAAAGAGACGAAAGAACTCCGTTGGAGCCAAAGCCTCTCAAAACTGTACAAACAACAAACAACATTGATTTCCAATCTGAAACTTCTTATTTCAATTAAAGAACTGATTCTCATTCCGCAGCTGATTCGAACTCTGGGGTCAATTCTGATTCCAACTCTGGGGTCAATTCTGATTCCGTTTCCGGAGCAAATTCCCAGATCATTTATGATTCCGGACCCAATTCTGATTCTGAAGTCGTGTCCGATTCCGCAGCCAAATCCGATTCCGGATTCGGAGTCGACTTCGGAATCGGTTCCGAAATTGATTCCGAACATGGAATCGGGTAGGTTCGATTCCGAGCTCCCACCACTAGCTTGTACAGCTGGTTGCTCGGCCCAGTTATTATTGATGCAGTTTTGAGCTTGTTTTTTCTTCTCTTTTCCAACAAGCTAACGAATAATGATGATGTTTTGCGTTAATCTGTTTGCTTTCTGTTTCGTTTTAGTAGTAATATTGCGAGGAAAAACAAGCAGCATCAGCAGCAGTCGGCAACCCTCCCGTGGGGTGTTAAATGGCGAGCGGCCCCCAAAAGGGGCTAATATCAATTAACAATTAATCGACCGCCACGTTGGAACCGGTCTACTGCCGGACGCCAAAGCGACCAGTGGCTATTTGTGCCGGTTCCAGTGCAATTGCCAAACCAAATTGCCAATGTTGGTTTTGCATACATTTTGTTTCTGTTTCGATGTAAATTCTAAGCAGCATTTCACACAAATTCTGATATCCGAGGATGGAATCAATGCTAGAAAATGACAGAGAATCCTCTCAAAGTGAGATCATTGGCTTCAATATTCGCTCTGAGACAAAAGGCCTTGGTTTGCTTTTTGCTACTTTTTTTTAATTTCTTGCAAATGTTAGTACAAATGTACCTTTTATTTCAATTTTCTCGTTTATTGGTGTCTCACACTACCACCTCGCCCACGAAGCGTCACCGCGTTTTACAATAACACATTTAATGATGATGGTTATGATTGTTTTTTTTCTTCTGGTTCGCCTCATCCAGCACCCATCATCATGCCGCCAATTCACGCCAGTGTTTTGCAATCGCTAGAATGGCTAGAACGGAACGGAGCCGTGGTGGGGACAAATGGCGCGTAAATCATTGTCAAGTGATCGGTGATGGTGACTTAATAGATTCGTGCCACATTTCTGTGCCCAGCGGCATCACTCCACTCCTCCACTGGCCGGACAGAGAAACCGAGGCCCGAGACCGGTCCGACGATTGAGCTGAAGTCGTATTAGTACTTTTTTTGTTTTTCAATTACCACCCGAACGCGTGATTGGATTGAATTGGGAGGGGGTGACTCGTTTTTATTACTTTTCCCCACCGAACACAGGGGGTGACACATTCTGCGCGTGGTGAGTGCGTGTGTTGCCACATGATAACGTTTTGCGGGGCTTTATTGCTTTGCCCCGTCGATGTCGCCGCCACCGCTTCCGGCGTTCTTCGTGTTCCGGTTCGTTCGTGGCGGCTTCTTTTTTTTTTTTTTGCTCGCTCGCTGTAAAGCTGTAGAAATAGACACCTGGGACTGTTGGCGGGTGTAAATTATATTGAAATTAACATCTCTTCAGAGGAGATGGAAAATGCGGCAAGCAGGCGAGTCGCGGGTAACGAGCTTTCCCCCCATCAGCGCACCGGTGTGAATAGAGCATTTGATTAGCGAATGTACTAACAGCTTTGACAAAGCAAGTGTGGGAAGCGGAACCGCTTCCAGCTGGCTGCCATTGGCCTTACCCCTTTTTGTCTAGGGTGTGTGTGTGTGTGTGTGTGGTTGTTTCGTTTTTCGTTTATTTTCATTTCAGAATAAGTGCGCCGAGTGTTGTTTCCGGCAGAAGAATCGATGAAACGTCGAGTCACAGTTCCCGCACATCTGGGTGTGCTTGCGCGTACATCACGTGCCTAGTTGCTTAGCGATCGTAATAAGATAGCAAGCTAGCGTCACCGGAGCCACTGCTGCTACGGACTGTTTTAATTTGCAGCATGGGAGACAAGCACAAAAAAACGAAACCCCCGCGAGAGACACATGATGGATCGATTTTTTTTTTTAGTTGCTTCCAACTTCCTTCCATTTGATGAGATGCAAAAATACTCTCATGCATAAAAAGAGAAGCGCAGAACCCAACTACAGCAACCCAGCGACATGACACCATTACGACCGTGGAGGGGCGCAAGGTTTCGGTGCAATCTTCCGTGCCACATCGCTTGGTGTGTGTGTGTGTGTGTGTGCCATTGCATAAATATTAGCCGAATGGCGCCTAGCCAACCGATCGGCTCGCACGTTCGCCAGCCAGTTCTCCAAAAAATTCCTCCCCGGCACGAACCGCACGGATGGCATGGGTTGTGCATGACGTCGGCCGAGCTAAGGTTTTTGCCATTTTCTCTCTCAACCCTTCTCGGCATGCGTTCTGCTATCGATTGACCAATGGCTGGGTGGTTTTGGCTGTTTGTTGTCATTTTAAAGGACGTTTTTATGTGCATATTGAACATCTTTATGGGGAATTATTGGGAGAGCGCGCAAGGGCGCAAACGTGACCGCGACGGTGCTGACGATCGCCTTTTTTGTGTTAATGTCGAAGTATGTGCGTGTAGGTGGTTTAATTAGTTTTTTTTTCGTTCTTTTTTTGCTTTGCCCATTCCCTGGCGCTTATCATTCGCGCAAACCGAGTGCCAGTATCTAGCAGGGTAGAATTTTGTTAAACTAAATACGTCGTAGCACAGCCAAGGGTGTGGAGCAAGCTGGAAGTGCTGGTGTAGAATTCTTATCTTCCGTCTGGGGGCATAAGGGGGGGGGGGATGGGAAATCATAAATTTTAATTAAACCTACCTCACCTCCCCCCACCTCCGGAACTACACACCTCGCGACATCAACGTGTCGACCATGCAAACCTTCGAACAGTGATGTCAAACTCGGTTCAAAATATCCTCGCGGGCCGCAGTTGGGTGGCGGTGGGATGGGAGTACTTTCAATCGGCAAAAATCATCAAGGGCTTATTCTTGGACCTAGAATCTTATTTACATTTTTTTCGTAGCTTTCAATAAACAGTACATGAAATTCGTGAATTTACTCATGCTTTACATCAATGGCGTGGCGGTCGTGCCTACTCGGAAATTTAATAATTCATATTCAATAACTTCAGATATCTGCTAACGTTTAGGCTACTTGGACAGTACTTTAAACCTCGTATATTGCCTCGTATACAGTACAAATGCTGCATTTTGACAACGGTAATGACCACTAACGATAAATCAAAATTTATCACTATATCGGCAAATATTGGATAGATTTGTGGTCATTTTGTTGAGCAAAAGGGACTACCAGCATAAAGTCGACCTCATACAGTTCTTACCTGTTTTGAGTGCTTGGTTTTCATGGCTTTTAAATGTATCGACCTGATTTTTGCAGAACCATATCTGAAAAGTATCCTCATCAATGAAGTGAAGAAAGTGGTATTCCAATACATGATTTCCGAACTTTCCGAACTCAATGTCGGAAAATGGGTGAAAATATTAATAGTCCGACTTAAGAGTGCTCTCAGGAAACAAGTACTAAAACACTTGCTACATGCCATCCTCGCGAATACCTTCCCGAACAAGTAATTAAGTGTAACTTACTTCACTCTTCGCTAATCAAACTATTAAAACTGAATGTTGAAACCTTCTACCTGAGTGGATACACTTTAATACACCCGTTTTTATTATCTTATAATTTACAATCTATTTCTGCTTAATTTAAATAACTGCCAAAGCTCTTCGCGGGTCGTATGTTTGACATGTCTGCCTTAGAATAATAAAGCAACGCGCCACGCTTGAATCTTGCGCGAGTTGTCGTTGCGACAGGGAGGGAAGGGTTGAAAGTAGTGGTGAGCGCTCTGGAGCAATCAAATCAATAGTTCCACCCAGAGTCGGAGTCATCCGGAATTACATCCGGAGTCATCCGGAATTACCTCCGGAGTCATCCGGAATTACCTCTGGAGTCGTCCAGAATTACCTTAGCCCAGTTTTTTTTTCCTCTTTGGCTTTGCGTGTGCACTTCACCAGACCTTTCTTTCTAAGAATAGCGGTTTGAGTCGACCGAAGCCAGCAGGAGTCAGAGTCGGAGATGAAATGCCTGACCACAAAAAACAGTGACTCCTACTCCAGAAGACTCCGGCCGACTCCAGACGACTCAGGACAACTCCGACCGACTCCAGACGACTCAGGATGACTGCGACCGACTCCAGACGATTCAGGACGACTCCGGATGACTGAACAACTCCGGATGACTGAACAACTCCGGAAGACTCCGGACGACTTTTGATAACTTAGGAACACCGGACGAAACCGACTCCGGATGACTCAGGACAACTCCGGGCGACTCCGGAGGACTCCAGACGACTCTGGAGGACTCCAGATGACTCCGATTTCAAACGGCTCCAGATAATACTAGGCGGTTCTACCTTCCGGAGTCGGCTCCGAAATTTCCTGAGTAGGATCGGAGTCGATTCCGGATTTTAACCAACTTAACCCATCACTAGTTGAAAAATGTCATATGATTGGTCCACGAGCTCTCTCGCGGTTGGGGGGAGGGGGCGTGGGGTGGCAGAAAAAAACAATGAATGCAGTTTGCAAGGTGTCCGCACCTGTGCGGGCAAGGGTTACATTGGGAAGGGAAGTAAGGCAAACACAAGGCGCAACCCCTTTCGGGCACTATTTTAATTGCGTTAGATAGTCCGGACAAAATATGTTTGTATGTGTGTGTGTTTGTCATAATTAAAAGAGCCAACATGTCTTAGCAGATACACGCCCGCGGGTTGGGAGCAACGCGTTTAAAGTGGGCAAAGGGATTTGGTTTCTTCGTTTATTACTTTCCTCGCCTACATCAGCCTCGAAACCCCATCAACGAAGAAATCAATTGATGACACACAACACTTATCTATTATTCTCCTTTTCAGATAGCCTGGCCAATTTACGCTGACTGGTGACGCGCGCCAGCGCACCCGCACGCCGAACGAAGTGCGACGACGCAGCCTTGGTGAAGCGACCAGTGTGTTTCGTGTTCTTTTTTTTGTTTTATTTTGTTTTGTTTGCCTCTTTATTTCGGACCACGATCGAGCCCGGAGGCCCACCACCACTGACGTAGTTTTTTTTTTTATTGAGCGCGTTTTACTATCTCAACGGAACGGTCGTGATCGTACGCGGTCCCAGCGAAAGAGGCGCCGTGCGCCAGTTCTTGCCGATCCACCGGAGCAGATAGAACGCTTTCTGCGTGCGCACACCAGACTGGAGAAGCTCGGTTATAGAGGGAAACTGTATTTATGCTATCGCGATACGCGCCATCGATTAGCAGTGTCGGTCGGGCAGTCGGCCAGTGCGGATCGTGCGACGCAGTAACGTTCGGGAAATACACGCGACACGCGCGGAATCGTCCATCAACCTAAACACTAAACGACAACACTAGAACAAACGAAACAAAAGGCCGTTTCATCTCAAACCGGAAGCCTACTGCGGTGTTGGAAGCGGCGTGTACTGTAGCGAGTGTTTTTGCGCGTTGTGTAACCGAATTTTCGCGGCGGCCAGGTGCGCGAAGGGTTTTTCTCTAAAAGCCCCAGCCATAGTTGTGGTGTGCCGCCTTATCTTACTTGCTGCACACATACTCACACACACAGACGTTCGTTCCGGTGGTATTGTAAAACACGTTCCCAAGTGGCCGGTGTGAGTGGGTGAAACTAAACCCCAGGCACTCTAGCCCGACCAGTGAGACTCCAGTCGCAGCCGCAGCAACTTGCCAGTCAACGAGCCAACCCTACCTACCAGTCCTACCAGCCAACGAAACCACTCTCGTCGTCCAAGATGAGCATGAGTAAGTGTCTGCCCGGCTGCAATCAACCCACAAACGCCATCCCAGGGCGTTTCATTCAAAAATGGCAAACTCGCGCACATGCACACACACACACGCATGTGACAGAACACACATGACCGCATCGATCGCTTGATTATTATCCTGTTTTACACGCATTCCCACCTTTCCCGCCAGGTTCGTACACCGAGAGCAGCTCGGAGGAGGACGACCTGTCGCCGCGCGACAAGGTGCAGCAAAACTCGAAGGGCTATGCGGACTTCTGCGTCCGCAACATCAAGCAGCACTCGTTCGGGCGGCACGAGATCGAGATCGCGGAGCAGGAGATGCCGGGCATCATGGCGCTGCGCAAGCAGGCGCTCGACGACAAACCGCTCAAGGGTGCGAACATCGTCGGCTGCACGCACGTGAACGCGCAGACCGCCGTCCTGATCGAGACGCTCATCTGTCTCGGTGCGAACGTGAGATGGGCGGCGTGCAACATCTACTCGACCCAGGTTAGTGCCACCTTGTTTTTTTTTTTTGCTGATAATAATTTGATTTTTCATTCACCATTTTGTCGGCCGCGCTTAGGCATTGATTCGGCGTACGGCGCCTCAGATGTTTTTATTTGGTGGCAGTATCGTTGGGTGTAGTGATGGGAAAAATGAAGGTTTTGTTGGAATCGATACCGGCTAGCCCCGGAGTTTTCTGAAATCGATTCCGGATAGGTAGGTCCGGAAACAGTTTCCAGAATCGACTCCGGGATTGGCTCCGGAATCGGCTCCGGTTTTGGCTCCGGAATCGGTTCCGGAATCGAAATCGGCTTCTGCATCGGAATTGACTCCGAAATCAGAATCGGAGTTCAAATCAACTCACGTTCACTACTGAGATGATCAGATGTGAGTATCAAACAATTGGTGGGTCAATCACATGCTTAGTGACATTTTGTTTACCACCCAACTCATTTGGTCACTCATTTGGTCCCAACATTTTCTGGCGGTGATAATCATGACATTCTTGGAATATACTTGGCGTGTTGTCCCAAGCAACAACAGAGCTCCGTCGCGTCAAACAGAGCGAGAAACCATGCTCATTTTGTTTCTTGGAACCACTCGAACGCACCGCATATCTTCCATAACCGACTGATAATGTCACGACCAAGTGACTGACCAAGAGTTGGTTGCACGCAATGCCACCAAGCATGCGATGGTCGCAACAATTGTTTGAGTGTCACGTCTGATCATCATCAACGTCTGACGAGCTCTACCGTCACGCTGATATTATTTGGTTTTAGTCGGAATTTTTCATGACTATGAGAATTGATCACAGTAAACAAAGTCATGACTTAGTGACTGATCAAGCGTTGGTCATAAAAATGTCACGAAGTATTTTGATGTGATCACATTTTTTGATGTGATCACATCAATCGTTTTGAGTATC
Organism: Anopheles coluzzii; assembly: GCF_943734685.1. Classification (NCBI taxonomy): domain Eukaryota; kingdom Metazoa; phylum Arthropoda; class Insecta; order Diptera; family Culicidae; genus Anopheles; species Anopheles coluzzii. Next base: position 14,421,864 of record NC_064669.1, read on the forward strand.
ACCTTTGATTATCACAAATGCTTGGACGCTGATATGGATTTTGTTTCAGTCAGATTTTTTTATGACATTGACAGTGACATTTTGCAGCTCTGATGCTAAGTATTGATAGCCGCAAAGAATCAAAAATTATTTGTAAACGATCCATTCTCATGGAGATTCTCGGACTGCTTCTGCTTCTCTTAGTGCAATTCAAGAACTGAATCCCATTCCGGAGCTATTTTCAATTCTGGAATCAATTCTGATTCCGTTGTCGGAGCAATTTGCGATTCTCAGTTCGATTTCGATTCTGGAGCCGATTCTGATTCCGGAGTCAACTTCGGATTCGACTGCAGAATCGGAATCGGCTCCAGAATCGATTCCGAACACGGATTTGAAATCGGATAGGTTTGCTTTTGAGCTCCCACCACTAGTTGGGTGGACCACAGTTTTTTTTTAATTTGATTTCATCAAGCCGTTGAGAAGAAGGAGAAAGAACGTCGTTTTTTGGTCAAATGCACCATACCCCAGCCTATTGCTATGTTCCCCCTATGTCGAGTGCTGTGTGTTTGTGTGCACTAATCACTCAACTACGTACTCTCTCCTTTTTTATGATCTAAGCCTGGTGTCGCTTGGTGCTGCTGGGCCCCGTTAGTGGATGTAGCAGGAGAAGCAGTGTGCTCACCACCACCTGCCCGCTGTGTAAGTTTGCTCTGCTTACACAACGAAACATGCAATCGATCATTGGGGCGCACTTGACGGGCTCTCTAGTACCTGCTGACCTGATGGCCGGAAATCGGGATGTTGCACCGCTCGCTTCTACCACTCGACGGGTGGTGCGTCCGTCCCGAACCTCGATTGCGTTAGTGATAAGTTTGTGTGTGCGGGTGAGGTGAGGGGTATGGTCAGTTTACTTTTAGATGTTCTTCACCTCCTATGGTGTCCCGCCCTCTAATTTACGACATTGTGCTGATGATGGCGATATAAAATGATGGGACCAAACAGATAGAGAGAGAGATACAGAAAGAGAGACAGAGGGTGTCTGTTTGGTGGACACAAAGGGAAGGGAGCTATTAGAAGCACCTTTGGAAGACGCCAGGTGAAGGTGAACAGAACTTCTCTCGCACTTTGCGTCGCGGTTATAGATAATGAATTGCCACCTCCCCTACCTACTGGCTAGAAGCATCTCCACCTCACTGGCCCGCCGAGGCATTTGCGTTTGTCCCCGTTTTGTTGCTTTTTTTTTTTCTTCTTTTTCGCTTGTTTGCTTCGCTTGTACATTCGAAGAAGAGTGTGCCCGACCCCACTATCTGTCGTGCCTGTCGCTTTATTGCTCAATTGCCGTCGTTCATGTGCATGTCGTCGGGGTTGCGTCTGAGTGACGCGCGTTGCTTTGCGCCTAGGGCGAGGTTGGGAAGGTTTATATCTTGCCTCGCAACCCCCGCCTGCTGCTGCAATTCCTCCAGCCCGTGTGTGCTAGTTCTCGTAGTAGTTCGACCGCGAGAGGGTTTTAAGATGCATCACGTGCGCCACCCTAAACCCGTTCGGGCAAATATTATCCCAACCCGCCAAGCTATGTTTGCTCAATCTCGGCGGCCTGCTACTGCTGCTGCTGTTGTCCAGATTTGCCTGAGTGTGTTGACAAGCGAGCATCAATTCAGTCGTTAAGGGAAATTCATCACACACACACACAGAAATACAATCTGGGACAATGTAATACTGCGCTCATCGCCGGTGTGTGCATCTAGAACGCGAGCACCGGCTAACAGCAAATGCTTTGCTTGTGGGACGGATTTTTGTTTTGCTCGTGAAAAGATAACGGTCGGGGTCGGTCCGCGTGTGTTTGAAGAGGATTTCAGCACCTCGCGCTGGTAGGCAGCTTTGGACTGCCATTTCGTTACAGCAAGCTCCTGTTAAGATGTTATGGACAAGGGAGGACATATGTGTGCAAAGAATGTGATGCCGCTGGAATGGTTGCACTAGTTATGCAATCGTACAAGGCTTTAACAACAAGGGAGGTTGTCACAATAGTTGTCAACACCATCGGAACGAATTGCTTGTGCAAATCTTGGAATGCAGTGTATTGATAGCAACGGTATAAAAATGATATTACAAGTAGTTTCTTAACAACGGTAGCGCAGCGAATGGGGAGTATGGGCAAAAGAGATATATTTTCCAGAGGTTCTCATAGTTGTGGGACCCTTCCTTGATTTTTTCAAATAGGTGGTGAATTTTATATGATGGAAATTGCACTCTATGACACTTTTTTTGGAAATCCTGTAAAGAATTACGCTTTGAAGGGACAGTCATCCTAAAGATACATTTCTTTCTGAAAGATACATGCAATATCAACGAACTGTCAAAATCCTCACGTTGATGAGAGACTAAACAGAGTTTTCCAAGGGAGATGTTTCGAATGCGCTCATCATTATTCACCACCTTCAAGATGTTTGTCAACAGCTGTCAATGGTGTGTTTGCATCATAATAAAACTTCAGTTCTTACACATGATTTTCAACACAGCACAAGATTCATAGATCTGTCAAACTCAATCCTTGTGTTTGAGACGTGTTGAATATCATGTGGAAGAACTGAAAAATGATTGTGATGCAATTACAACATTTGACAGCTGTTGAGACATTGGAAATTGACTCGTAACACTTGGCACGGGCACTATTATGTGATTATAGTGTTAGAGAAAAAGTGTCAAAATGTTGATGTTGTATGCTAATGCGTGTTAAAAAATCTCGTTTTGTTTTGTGTTTGAAATCTCTAACTTACTCAAAAAAATTGTCGAATATTTGCATTTCCCGACTCAAACGATCCTGACTCATGATCAGAGCTACGGGAAGTGCTTTATTTTGCGGGATTACCAGTAATATAATTGATTTGTACCACACTAATAGCAAGTAATTACATGAAAAAAGGAATAATTATCAATTACTAGAGTAAAAAGTGTGGAAATAATAATAAGCACAGGAAGTTTAGGAACATTATAGAACCGTTTTCATTCAAGAAAGATTTGTAAAAAGACTCTAACTATTGTCTATAATACGTGTACAACTTTCGTCCGTTTAGAGTGGGTTTGTTTGACAGGTTTCCGTTTGACCGGTAGGAGAGAGATAATTGCCCGGTATAGCTTAGAGCGATTTCACTGTATCCTTTCATCTAATGTTCACTTTCATTCAATCACTAACTAGATTTATTTGCTTAAAAGTATAACAGAAAATATAAAGCCCATATCAGATTAGAAACAGCCTTACTGAAAGGCTTATGCCCACGGTGATTGGTCTTACGAGTTAACAATGAGGAAGGCTCAAATCGAATATGTCATCCGAGGAAGAATGCAATAATTTGAATAATTAATTTAGTTACTGTTAAAAAACGAAATATTATATAGCAAAAACATACTATTAACGATGTAATACAATTGCGTTTGCACTATTTTTTAGCATGTTTGTTCATCGACTAAGAATTCCTGGAACAAACATTATCTGAATTTGTTGGACAGGAACATTTCTGTTGCTAGTTTCTGTACACATCTGCAAGATCTATGATCTAGTGCTGTGAATCTATAAATGCAACTATACACGGACACCAAACAACTAATGTTGGGTTTAATGAATCTTGTGGTGAGATTCATTCATATGAATCTCTAGCGATGAGTTATATGAATCTAGAATCAAATATCCAAAGATCCATGAATATTTAAAGATTCGAGAATCTACAAGGATTCATGATTATCTAAAGATTAATGGATCTCCAAAAGGATTCATTAAACCAAAAGATTCATAAATCCATTAAGATTTATAAATCTCCAGAGATTCATTAATCTATATTCATGATTATCTAAAGATTAATGGATCTCCAAAAGGATTCATCAAACCAAAAGATTCATGAATCCATTAAGATTTATAAATCTCCAGTGATTCATTAATCTACAGGGATGTATGATTTTCAAAATATTGAAATTGCGCGATCCCATGGTACATTGGTTAACTCGCACGACCTAACAACATGCCCGTCGAGGCCTCGCATACATCATATCTCTATCTGTAGCAAAACAAACTATCCGGGTGCGTGATACTTTCCAAGCAGTCTCGAAAGACTGTATAGGTTGGTATGACCACGTATGTATGACCGTGCTACACCAAGAAGAACTAGAAGAAGAAGAAGAAGAAGCTCAAGTTCTGGAGCTGAATCTTTGGAGATTCATGAACCCCTAGAAATTCCTTAAATCTTAGAGATTTGTGAACCTTTGCTCAAGAGATTCAGATTCTTTGAATTACTTCAAAGATTCATTCAGATTCATGAATCAGATTTAGTCAATACTAGTCCGAACACATGTTAGCCATTATGCTAAACGTTTGGATTATTCGTAAATTATTATTATTATTATTTATTAGTTAATCTTCAAATTATAATAATTATAATAATTATCTCTACCGCACATTCCCTTTCTAGGGCACGGAGGGCTTTCGCGTATCAACGTAGATACGACACAAAATAATCCCCCTTGACCACACATCTAACATATGCATATTATCCTTCCCCTCCTCCATCGACAGAATGAAGTAGCGGCCGCACTGGCCGAGAGCGGCGTGCCGATCTTTGCCTGGCGCGGCGAGATCGAGGAAGACTTCTGGTGGTGCATCGACAAGTGCGTGCACGCGGAAAACTGGCAGCCGAACATGATCCTGGACGATGGGGGCGACGCGACGCACCTGATGCTGAAGAAGTACCCGGTCATGTTCAAGATGATCAAGGGCATCGTGGACGAGAGCGTGACGGGCGTGCACCGGCTGTACCAGCTGTCCAAGACGAGCAAGCTGACCGTGCCGGCGATGAACGTGAAGGACGCGATCACCAAGACCAAGTTCGACAGCCTGTACAGCTGCAAGGAGTCGGTTATCGACAGGTAAGTGGGGGTGGGTTGCTTACGTTTCATAGTTCGCGTTGTTCAAACGTTTCCGGGATTTTTTTTTCTTCTCCTATGCGTGCAACAGCCTGAAGCGCGCCACGGACATCATGATCGGCGGCAAGCAGATTGTGCTGTGCGGGTACGGCGAGGTCGGCAAGGGCTGCGCCCAGGCCCTGAAGGGGCTCGGCTGCATCGTCTACGTGACCGAGATCGATCCGATCTGTGCGCTGCAGGCGTGTATGGATGGGTTCCGTGTGGTCAAGCTGAACGAGGTGATCCGCACGGTGGACGTGGTGATTACCTGCACCGGCAACAAGAACGTGGTGACGCGCGAGCACATGGACAAGATGAAGAACGGCTGCATCGTGTGCAACATGGGCCACTCGAACACCGAGATCGACGTGAACAGCCTGCGCACGTCCGAGCTGCAGTGGGAGAAGATGCGCTCGCAGGTCGACCACATCATCTGGCCCGGGCCGGACGGCAAGCGCATCATCCTGCTGGCCGAGGGCCGGCTGGTGAACCTGTCCTGTTCGAGCATCTCGTCGTTCGTGGCGTCGATCTCGGCCACCACGCAGGCGCTCGCGCTGATCGAGCTGTTCAATGCGCCGCCCGGCCGCTACAAGGCGGACGTCTATCTGCTGCCGAAGAAGATGGGTAAGCGCGGGCACTGCTTCGTATGCTCTTCGTTTTTTTTTGTATACTCACTCCATACCATTGATTGCTCGGTTACTCTCCCACAGACGAGTACGTCGCCAGCCTGCATCTGCAGACGCTCGATGCGCATCTGACGGAATTGACCGACGAGCAGGCCCGGTACATGGGCCTCAACAAGGCCGGCCCGTTCAAGCCGAACTACTACAGGTATTAGTATAGCAGGTGCGCTTCGTTTCCGGTCGGGCCGCGCCGCCGCACGCACGACGCCACACGCTGCCGTGCCGCGAGTTAGCACCGCTCGGACGCGCACACCTTTATTAGCAAGCATAGCGAATTTATGAACTGCAATCACATCACTTCGACGAACCGAGCTGTGTGTGTGTGTGTGGGTGTGTGGAGCTGGTGGATGTCACCCCAAATTACTAGTTACAGCAGACAGAAGAAAAAAACCCAAATTCGAGGAGTGAGAAAGAAGCAGAACCACTTTCGAGGTGTGTGTGTGTATGTGTGTATGTACTTTACTTTTACTTATTTTTATAGAGACTTTGAGGTCTAGCTCATTCGCCTCTTATGTGTGGGAAGCCTGCATCACGAACCACTTTTCGACCGGAAGAACCTTTTGAAACACCCACGCACACACACACACACTGTTTAGCATTTAGACGATAGATTAGAAATGATAAAACAATGCAAAGGAAGATGCGGTAAGGAAGAAGCGATGTTCTATTTTGGCATTGTCTTGAGCAATTCGCTTCATTTGCATGAGCGTCATCGTACTAGTTCTTTCATTTAGATCAACGGTTTTCAGACTTTTTACCTTTTTTCACTTTTACCTTTCATACAAACACCTGGATTGTTAGCTTGCTTCTATCTGTCAAACGCCCTGAAGATTTGGGAGGAACGTGTTTTTTACGTCTAATGTTTTTACAGGGTTTTCCAGGTGTTCTCTTAGTTGTCGGACACTTCCTTGACTCTTTCTTATTGGAAGTGAACTTCATAGGTTGGAAATTGGTTTCTATGGCACGGTTTATGACAGGTTTCTTGGAAATTCCTATTGGATGTGTCCAACAAGGATGTATAGAGTTCAATTCACGTTACGTTAAGTTCATTTCACGTATGAAAGAGTCAATAAAGTGTCCCACAGCTGGAAGGCCCTATAACGCAAAACAAAAATTTGGTCATAAGTGGGTTAATAGGATTTTTTTAAAATTCTTCGTACGAAGAACGCATGTCATTTTGGATGCCTCATCTATTGTCTTAAGATGGTCTTATGATGGTTTCTTAAGTTGGCAAAGCCATTTTTTTTCAAGCACAGGGTTTTGACAGCAAAATCATGTAGCAGCTTGACAAGCTTTTTTTAATAATTTTTTTTTTTATTATTTAATATGGAGCTTTTGCAGTGCAATTTTTAGTTCGAACAACCTGCTACAATGTACAGCTTGTGTTGATTATTGGATGAATATTCGTTTTTCGAATTTTACTTTTTTTAGCTACGAATAATCTAGTCATTGACCCATCGCATTTTACGTAATTTCATCAAAAATTCTAAAAAAAATGAAAACCGCTGATTTAGATGATGAACTGGCCGTTAGCCGCAGTTCGTTCGTTCATTTCAATTGATGATATATTTATGGTTTCATATCGCAATTGCAATATTATTTGTTTACTAAACCATGAACATTATTTGGCAGACCAGGAACGTTCTTTATTACGACGGGTAGGACGGCTTCTTTTTGTGAGTAACTCAGTGCATTATAATTTGTTAAGAACCGATGAACGTTGATTAGACGATCTTTATTTCGAATGCACTGACCGTACGGTTCTGGTTCTTTAGACACACACCTCTAATTTGCTGTCGAGCATGGAGCTCCTCAAGCACGTGCGGGTATTATGACTGCTTGTAAATCGGGATTAATAGAAACAGAACGGTAGACTTGCTCTTCCTTTGCTATGTATAAAAAAGTGAGAAAAAGAGTTAAAAAACGATAAATATATATATTTAAAAAAAACGAATTTCTTCCGCCGCTTTTACACTCACACACACACCCGCAGCAGCAGAACTCTGTATCCTGTAGAAGAGCGTAAGTGTGCAATCTGGTTAAAAAAATTCTTGTTAAAAGCGATGCAAAAGAGACGGACAGAGGGAAAGACACGTGGTGGAGAAGAAAAAAAAATCCAAAAACTATAACTATAGCAATTAAAACACACGCAAACACACGAAGAAAAGTGGCGATGGGGTGTCCCGGTGGGTGTATGTGTGTTGTTTGTGCGCGATATTCGCAACAAAAAAATAATCGATCGGTCGGTTTGGTTTTTTGCTTTACCATTCGCAACCGCTCGATTGGGACGCGTGGCGTCGCTCACGTGGCTTTTTCTTCGCAACTGGAAAATTAATTGTCAATTAACAGAACAACCCCCCTCCCCACCCCCCTCGGAATCGAACGAAGAACAAGCAAGCAAGGGAAAGCGCAATCCAATGCGACGAGAATGGGAAATAATGTGAATTAGAAAAAAATGTCTGCGCCAAAGCTGAAGATTGCAACACCTTCAGTGCTTTTGTTTCAGGATGTGCTTAAGAGAAGTGTTATCCAGTAACAGCCAAGCTAAGGATTGCATTTGGTTCGTTCGGGCAGAGTATTTCCGTTTCGTTTCTTGGGCGCGCGCCACATAACTAACTGATTTTTCCCCCATTTTGATGAGCAGAGGCTCAGTTCCCCTCCTTCACAAGCCAGAAGAAAATGTTTGTAAAAAACAAAAAAAACTATCTATTGCTCTTATGTGTACAGCAGGTAAATAGGCGAACGAAAAAAAAAACGAGGCGAAGCGTACGAACGGAAAAGAAAATTGCTCTTGAAATGGAGAAACAAAAAAAAAAAACAAAAACAAACATTTTGGGTCGATGGAGATCGGTTGTAGGAAACCCACTTATGAAGTTAGTAGTTGTGTAGTATGTAACGTTTACAACTTCCCCCCATACCCCCCTCTTTACACGTGCTCAGCCACGGTCGATGGGAGATATAGAAGAAAAAAAAACACGAATGAATCGTATGGAACAATTATTAGTCGCGGAACAAACGCGAAAAACCGGTCGGGATGGATGGAAAGGTGAAACTATTAGGCGGTTTATGTGGCAAACTGTTACAAACGGGCTATTTTGGGGGTATACATACATACATACACACACACCCAGACACGCATAGATACTTAGAGACGCAGGGCGAGAAGTGCACGCTTTTCTAAATCTTTTTCGTTCCAAAAAAAAAACAAAAAACAAAAAACGAAATATCCACTCTTGGTGCAGGATTTCGCTTTCACAACCGGTATTATTATAATTTTAAAGTAGAGCATAGCGTTTAATGGTGTTTCGTTTTCTGCTGCTCCGCTTTGTTTAAAAGGGAGTGAACCCACACACACACACACACAGAGACATTTAAAAGCGAGGAACAGAATAGAGTGTTTTAATAATTTGTGTTTGGCACAGCTAGCGCGCACCGCAAGTTTAATGTGTATTGTTGCTGCTGGGAAACAACCCCCCCCCCTCCCACCCTGACCGATCTCTTTATCCCGCATCCCTGTGCACTTGTTTAGAGTAGAAACGAATTTCTATCACCTCTCTATATCCCTCTCTCTTTCTCCCTTCCATATTTTCCTGTAAGGATATATTCCTTGGAAAAAAGCTCCTCAAACCGTTTTCCTGACGGGTGGATGGGTTGAAATATGCCAACAGTAGTAGTGCAACCCTCTGTAGAACGCTTCGGTTAATTAGAGGTGGGTTTTGCTGTTTTTTCCCCGTTGCCTTTCTTCCGTATTTTTTGTCCTTTGCAAAAAAAACGCGTTATCACCGTGTTGTGAAATACTATCCATTTGTGTGAGGGTGCGAGGCGTGTGCGTAGAAAACGAAACCAATTAAAAACAAAAAAAAACAAAAAGAACAAACTCTATAAAAACCAAGTTATGTATTTTAGTTCTGCCGCAGACCACACACAACGCAACAAACCACAAATAAAGTGAAGCGAAAGAACAAACAAACAAACAAAAAACGTATGCAAAACTGAAAATTTGGTAGTCAATTTATTTAGCCACTAGCGCATCACGTCCTATCGCCGCGCCCCATTCAGTACAGGGAGCCCTTGTCTTCCGCGTACAGGAAGTAGATCGGTACCGGGGGGCGCCCGTCGCCGAGCTGCACCAGCTCGACGTGGCGGATCAGAAAGACGGCCGCCAGGCCGTAGAACAGCTGCGGCAGCCCCAGGTTGGCCACCTTGATGCAGCGAAAGAACCGATCGTCCAGCGTCAGGTCCTGCCAGGGGCGGCGCGTGCAGTGGTACTTCATGTACGGGTAGCAGCCGGTGCGCAGGATGTGATAGTTGGCCCCGGTGTCGAGCGTCCAGTTGAAGTGCGACCGGCCGAACTGATCGTTCCGCACGTCGCTGTGCTGTTGTGGAAGGCGGGAGAGTGCGGTGAGCATAGGAAATAGATTGAAAAAGGGCGCTTGCTACCTTGATGAAGTACGACGTCCAGGGCGGTTCGTTGCACTGCTTCAGGTAGGCCGTCAGCACCTCGGACACCTTCGGCTTGGTGGCGGCGGCGCCGCCGGTCGCGCTGTGAAGGGTCCGCTTGACGAGTAGCAGCAGCATCGCCGGTGGATGGAAATGTGCTTCTCCTGCAAGAACAGTGTAAGCGGTGAGAACTGGTGTTCGGTAAATCAGGTTCAGATGCATGAATCTGAATGAATCTTTGAAGTGATGCAATGCATCTGAATCTCGGTTTGACAGATTCACAAATCTCAAAGATTCATTAATCTCGAATGATTCATGGATCTCAAAAGATGTATATATCTCGAGAGATTCACGAATCTCAGGATGCTTAAAGCTTCAAAGATTCATAAAGCTTGAGCTTCTTCTTATTCTTCTTGTTGGCATAACAACCTACGTGACCATGCCAGCCTATACACAGGCTTTCGAGACTGCTTGGAAAGTATCACGCAACCGGATAGTTTGTTTTGCTACAGGGAGATATGGTGTATGCGAGGCCTCGACGGGCATGTTGTTGGGTCGTGCGAGTTAACCAATGTACCATGGGATCGCGCAATTTCAATATTTTGAAAATCATACATTCCTATAGATTCATGAATCCCTGGAGATTTTTAAATCTGTATGGATTTATAAATCCTGTGGCTTCATGAATCAAGGTAAATAGGCTGGATTGCTTGAACTTTCGAGTCATCACAGTGCTTAATGCCGCCTGTCAAAGTACTGTCCCAGATCCTGTTCTGCAGACTTTCGCCCCTTGTTACAAATTTTGCCGGCAGCTACCAAGCTGGGTTTGTTGGAGGCAAATCCACCACCGACCGAAATTATTACTCTACGGCAGATCATCCCGAAGTGCCGACAGCGCCAGATCCCTGTTCATTGACTTCAAGGCGGCCTATGACACCATAGACCGGAATGAGCTATGGAACATCATGCAACGGTACCATTGCTCTAGGAAGTTGATCCGGCTCTTAGAGGTAGGGGTGAATGCGATGTAGTGTAAGGTGAGTATCGAACTTGACGTCGGAATCGTTCGAATCTCACAGGGGTCTGAGGCATTGGTGACGGACTCTTCTGTCTGCTCTTCAACATCGCCCTGGAAGGTGTCATTCGAAGCGTGGGGCATAGACAACGATATCCATGACACGATCCTCTACCGGTCTCTCCAATTTCTTGGTTTCGCGGATGACATCGACATCATCGGGAGGACAACAGCGAAAGTGTGTGTGGCGACTCAAACGCGAAGCAGCAAGAATTGGATTGAAAGTCAGTGTGACGAAGACGAAGTACCTGCTTGCCTGAGACTCAGACCATCTGGGAAGCAGTGTATTAGTTGACGGCGACAATCTCGAGCTAGTAAAGGAGATAAATGTGAGATATATCGCCCGGAGGTCCTCTATGGACACGAGCCCTGGACTATCCGAGCGGAGAATGCAAACGCTCTGAGCGTGTTTGAGCGACGCATCCTTCGGACTATCTTTGGCGGTGTGCTCGAGTAAGTAGTTTGGAGGAGAAGGCATGCTGAAGCAAGACCTGTCTGAGATCGGGTGTCTATGTGGATGGCAAGTAGGTGCTGCAGCCAGGAACCGAGCATCCTGGAGAAGGATTGTTGACCGGGTCATGTCACACCGACGTGCTCTACCGTGAGCAGGCCAACAAGAGATAGAAAGAGAGAGAGAGGCTTCATAAATCCTTGGAGATCCCTTTTATCTTTAGAGATTCTTGAATCCTTGTATATTCTTCAATCTTCAGAGATTCATGAGTCTTTAGAGATTTTTGAATCTATGGAGATTCGAATTACTCATCCCTGAAGATTGATATGAATGAATATCAAAGATTCATGTTACCCAACTTGCTATTGGGAACGCGGTGATTACCGCTTTTGACAGCTACGGACACGGTAGTGGACGGAATGGGGAATAAAAGCACACACAGTAGGGTGATTTTAAGGCTTTTTAATTATTTATTCTCCTTTTACAGTAATAACTCGTGGGTTTACAGCACCAAACAGGGGGCGTGGTATGTTTGTGTGGATATCATCGAGAGTGTGTGTGTGTGTTTTTGCTTTGTGTTCGTTATCCTCCTACTTCCACTCCCCGTGTTTGCCCCAATCAATTGGGTGTTTGTAGGTGCGTCGCAGGTTTTTTTTTGCGTTTTCGCATTCCCGCATTGCAAGGGTCGATTGAATCAAAATTGTATGCTCTAGAGATAACAACGGAACAAAACAAAAAAAGAAACGGGATACATTTCTCCTTTCCTACACGCTAAGGCCGCTGCGGCTTAGCGATCGATCTCGCCGAACACGACGTCCAGCGTGCCGATGATGGCGACCACGTCCGCGAGCATGTGGTGGCGGCCGATCTTGTCGAGCGCGGCCAGATGGGCGAACCCGGGCGCCTTGATCTTGCACCGGTACGGCCGGCTCGAGCCGTCCGACACGACGTACAGCCCGAACTCGCCCTTCGGCGCCTCGACCGCGGTGTAGGTGGCGCCCGGCGGCACCTGGTATCCCTGCGTGAACAGCTTGAAGTGGTGGATCAGCGCCTCCATCGAGTGCTTCATCTCGCCGCGGGACGGCGGCGTCAGCTTCGCGTCGTCCGTCTTGATCTCGCCCGCCGGCATCTGGTTCAGACACTGGTCGATGATGCGGAGCGACTGGCGCATCTCCTCCACTCGGCACAGGTAGCGATCGTAGCAGTCGCCCTTGGTGCCGATCGGCACGTCGAACTCGACCAGATCGTACGCGTCGTACGGTTGCGATTTGCGCAGGTCCCACTTGATGCCGGAACCGCGCAGCATCACGCCGCTGAAGCCGTAGTTCAGTGCGTCCTCGGCCGACACCACGCCGATGTCGACGGTACGCTGCACCCAGATGCGATTGGTCGTCAGCACGTCCTCCACCTCGTCCAGCCGCTCGCCGAACTTGGACGCAAACTCGTAGATGTCGTCCAGCAGCCCGAGCGGCAGGTCCTGCGATACGCCGCCCGGCCGGATGTAGGCGGCGTGCATGCGCGCCCCCGACACGCGCTCGTAAAACTCCATCATCTTCTCGCGCTCCTCGAACAGCCAGAAGAAGGGCGTGAGGGCGCCGACGTCCAGCGCGTGCGTACCGACCGCCATGATGTGGTTCAGGATGCGCGTGATCTCCGCGAACAGCACGCGGATGTACTTGGCCCGCAGCGGGATGTCGATGTTGAGCAGCTTCTCGACCGCGAGCGAGTAGCACTGCTCGTTGCACATCATCGACACGTAGTCGAGCCGGTCGAAGTACGGCAGCGCCTGCGTGTACGTCTTGTACTCGATCAGCTTCTCGGTGCCGCGGTGCAGCAGCCCGATGTGCGGATCCGCCCGCATCACCGTCTCGCCGTCCAGCTCGAGCACCAGCCGCAGTACGCCGTGGGCGGCTGGGTGCTGCGGTCCAAAGTTGAGGCTCAGGTTGCGCACCGTCTTCTCAACCGGCGCAATCTTGCTGTTCCACGGCGGCAGCTTCCAGCGGGACGTCACCTCGTCCGGGTACATGACCGGCCCCTTGAACTGGTCGATGAACTGCTCGTCCGGGAACCACTTGCCGGCGGACCGGGCCGGCTGCTGCCCGTTACATAAAGCGGCGACATTTTTCAGCAGCCCGCCGCCGGTTACATAAACGTTCGCGGCGGTGCGCTTCGCCACCGTGTTCAGCACGCTGAATGCCATCCTGCCCCCTTATGGCCCTGGTGGTGGTGGGATGTTGCTCTCTTTGCTTTTCCGGTCGAGCTAAAAGATGGCGGGGAGCAAAAAGGATAGGGGTGGAGGAGAAAAACAGAGATTTCTTTTAAAACAATCAATAACACCGTACGAGTGGGAGGGGGGATATGAGCACTCAGGGGGAGGTATGTCGTAGAGCACCGATGCAGGGAAGACAGTTCGTTCGCACCTTTCGGGAAGTGTTTTGCTTCTTCTTTTCTGCACACGGACACGATTTGTGTTGGAGTGTGTGTATGTGTATGCTGTTTGTGCACTTTTCACTTGCTTTTTTGACAGAAATTATTACTCAAGATTAACTCACACACTCGCTCGCCTTCTCTCTTTCTCTCTCACTCTCTCTATCGCACGCAAGCACTGCAATGACAGGAAAAGTTCCTCGCACAATGAAAACACCGCGAACAATTGCACGAAACAGAAACTGCGGCACCGTTTAGCTTCTGTTTTCGTTTCTTCGCAAAACCGATCGAACGTTGGAAAAACAAAGGAAAGGACGGGACGGGGGAAAAGGAGGGAAGCTTACCCTAACGATTTCCGGACCGACTGCAGAACGGCGAAGGGTTGGTGTTTTTCTGGCTAGCTTGTGGGAAAATTTCCTGCACAACAATACGCAATCGGGGCAGCGGTTTTGACAGCCTTTGACAGCTGTCAGTGCTGGAGCCGCTTGTGTCCCGTTCACATAGCCCGGACAGAACACACATTTTTGAACACTTTGTAGGTGTATTTTTGTTTGTACTGCTTTGCTCAGTGTATTTTGTGAAATGTTGTGACAAATGTGCAAAAGAAACAGATAACATCCAAAAAGCATAAACATAAGGCTCAGACCCCTACGTTACATTGGATAAGCGTTACATGCCTTAAAATATTCCCAAGCAACATTTTTATGTTGGTCCACTTGACCGACCAATGTGTCAAAAAATATTTTGAACTGCGATTTTAAGTTGTAGTGGAGCGCCGTTTATATGGGTACCTTATATTCGGCTGCCCGTTTATCCATCCGTTTAGAAATTGAGCTGTGAAAGGGGACATTGCGTACTGAGGAGAATATTTGGAAGAAAAAGGTTATCGTAGCATATTGTTACAACAAAAACGCTATAATTCATGACAAATTTCAAATATTTGCATTGGAAAAACATGAAGTCAATAAAAACTTTAGGTTTTACCAAAAACATAACATAAATTAGAAAGAAACGGTAATTGTTGATAATATATATATTTTGACTAATTACCCAAGTGTCACAAATCCACTAAACGACAACTAAACGGTTTCTAAACGACTCAAGCTCTCAACCTAAACGGAATATAAAAAGACTTCGTTTAGCAAACGGCAAACGACTCACTCATTTTAAAAATAGCAAAAAACTGGTGGCGCCATCTGTTAGTGGCATGGCCATACAGCGGAGCTTTCCTCGCTTGGAGAGTTTTTTTCTTCCCTCTGTACTGTTGTATGGTTTCGCATTAGCCACGTTTCGACGAAACGATGTCTGCTTGCAAACTCCTTTCAAAATCACCGTTTGCCACGGCAACGGAAAATTGAGTAGAGTTCGAGGAATCTTATTCGTGCAATTTTTGTCATCCTTCACAGGTTGGATGGCATGAAACTTTGCTTGTAAAATTTTGATAGGTGCGAAGAAAACTGTGCATTTTGTTATTTAAACTTATTGTTGGGACCCTGCTCATGGGAGAACACTCGTTTAAATATGTTTAGTAATTTCCATACGGTAAAAACATGTGTTAATGTGTATACGTTCATAAAATCGCCATTTTCGAATCGGCAGAAGAATCGTGTAATGGAAACGCAAAACTGTTCGGCTGGAAATAGACGATCTGAGATCGTCGCGGTACTACGAAAATCGCGTATGACTTGAGCTGTCAATTCTTTCATAAAATCTAACAGATAGTAAACTATTAGAACTGATGCAAACGAAATTTGATTAATGGTCGTTGGTGTTGATATCCGACAGCCAAAATATCACTAATTTTCATGTGATTTTGCAAGTAGGGAGGTAGTTTAAGACATTTAATTCATTATTTGATTTCTTCTTCTGCTATTGGGCGTAACGTCCTACACGGACATGCCGACCTGTACAGGCTTTCGAGACTTAATTCATTAAGCACGCAGTCGGATAGTCAATCTTGCTACGGAGGGACGGTCTATTTGGGGCTTGAACCCATGGCGGGCTTGTTATTGAGTCGTTCGAGTTGACGACTGTACCACGGGAACGCCTACGCCCGCCAATTATTTAATTTACTTTTACTGGACATAAGTTTCAAATCTTTTGTAATAATTTTTAACATTCGCTCAAAAGATAAAGTGTATGGAATTTTACAATAGATGTGTCAAATCAGAGCAATTTGCTCAACGAACTATCGCATTTAGAAAACCGCGTAGCTCTTAATCCACGTATAAGAGAAACTGTGTATCTCGGGCACCGCCTGTAGTTGCTTTTCTCATGATCACATAAAAATAATCAATATTGAGACATGATTATCTATCAATTTGTTAATCCACGACAGTTAAAACAGGCGTTCGTTACAACAGCAGCAAAAATGCTACTTGGGTATAAGACAAAACATGCGTTACGCGTAACGCTAGCGTAACGTAGAGCGTTGAGCTATTCTTCTACAAACAAAAAAAAAACGATTGTGTCAGTATGCGCTCCGGGTCAGGGTGACGTTTTGTCAGATCCGTAGACAAACCTTGGCCTGTAGCAACCTCGGCCCGGGGGCTGACAAGCCGTCAAGAAAACAAAAGGCCAATGTTTCAGCAACACCCCCTGTCTGGTTTCGCTGCCTCCTTTCCCCACGCTGCCTACTCGTACCTGCTTGGAAGATTTCGGGGAAAAGATCCCGAGTTGACGTACGGGGCGATAGCAGGGACAGGACAGGTCGAAGCGTTTTGCGAAGTGGATTCTCTCGTTATTTTCTTTTTGTTTTTGTGGTGCGGCCCCCAGAGGAAGGGAACGCTTTCCCTCCATGGTTGACCGCTCTCGGTGCGTGTGTGCATGGTGCGGGTTTTGCCAAACAGTTTTTCGTTCACAGCAGAGTGGTGGTGAGTATTGGGAGCGTTTGTCGCAGCGCCCTGCCTGCCCGCCCGCACTCCAGCAGCCTTTCCACTGTGTGTGTCTTACGTCTTCGCTTTTTGCCGTGTCGCTTTTCTTGCAGAATCCATTCTAAAGCCCTTCCCTGCACAACAGGGGCAACGTTTTCCCTCCTTGTGTGTGTGTTAGTGAGTTGAAGAACTATCTAAAGGAGTGGGGCAACGCGGAAAGCATGCCGACCTGGCGTCGGCTCCTGTAACAACAGCACACACAGCAACACACACACACACAGTCAGTGCCGCGGTTTCGGCCGCTCCTGCCTCCAGCCTGATGAACCGCCACGGGAACACGCCCGGGCGACCGGTCGATCCGGGCCATCTGTACGCTGCGCTGATGTCGGACGGAGGCCAGCTGCCGGGCGCGTTCGTGCCGGGCGGCAACGCGTTCTCGCTCGCCCACTACCAGAACATGCCGAACGATCAGGTCGACTGGGCCGCGCTCGCCCAGCAGTGGATCAAGATGCGCGAAACCTGGATCCAGCCAATGCCCAGCCTGATACCGTCGCCGCCCCCGCCGCCCTCCTTCGACCGGGACGATGGGGACGGTGGGCCGGCGGTGCAGGCCGGTCGAATGGAACCGCTCCATCAACACCATCAACACCATCAACAGCAGCCGCAGCAGCAGCAGCACCACCTCCAGCGCCACCCACAGCCGCTGGACCAGTACGAGGAACAGGGCGAAGCGCCGATGGAGGTTGAGCGGGAGGACGACGGGGATATGCCGCTACCCCCACAACCGCCCACGATTTCCGCCGGCGGCTGGCCCACGACCGACGGGCCGCCGGGCTGGCGAGCGGGCTGGCCGTCGGCGGCGGGCGGTCCCACCCCCACCCATAACAGTGGCAGTGGGCCGCACCACCACCTGGCCGGGGGCGAGAAGGCTGGCGTGGGTCTGGTGCCGCCGCCGCCGCACCCGACCGTGCAGCCGCCGCTCGTGAACGAATCGGCCTCGGCTGCCGTCGCCCTGTGGCAGGCCAAAAACAGTCACCTCTTCCAGATGGGCCAGCCGAAGGAGGAGGCGGTCGCCGGCCGGCCGCCGATGATGGGCGCAGCCGGTGCACCGCCGCCGGCCGCCCGCCGTGGCTTTAGCTCCTCCCAGCCCGCCAAACCGGCCCGGCCGCTGCCGGGCTTGATGGATCGCGAAATCAAGATGGGCCACGCCGGTGCTGCGTCCACGTCCTCCTCCTCCACGGCAAACGATGGGGCGCGGCACGAGGCGAAGGATGGGTTCGGCGGGGCGGCCTCGATCAACGAGGAAAAGCGCATGATGCTGCCCGCCTGGATCCGGGAGGGGCTGGAAAAGATGGAGCGGGAAAAGCAGCAGAAGCTGAAGCGCGAACAGGAGCGGCGGCTGTGGGCGGAGAAGGTGGAAAGCGAGCAGAGTCGCTTCTCGCTGTCGGTGGGTGTATTTTATTTGTTTTGTTTTTTTTTTATCATTTCAATTTTACACAATTTGTCTTTTCTTCATGGCAGCCGCCGCCGGAGGAACCAAGCGCAGCGCTGATCATGGAGAAGCATCAGCAGCAACAGCAGCAGAACCAGCAGCAGCAGCAGCAGCAGTATCAGCAACCACTGCTACAAGAGCAACAGCCTGAGCCTGAAGAGGCCCCACCGAAGCGCCGGGAAACGGTGGAGCTAAAGGAGGAGGATGTGGAGAAAATGGTAGGTACAATTCTGTGTGTGTGTTCTACTCGGCCCGCGCCTCTCATACTTAAGCGTACACACCCTCCCCCACCCATTCTTCAACACGCCCATTCTGCGAAACGCCTCCTGTGCCCGTATTGGGTCGTCATGCCGCCACCGTAGACGAAAAAGATTTTGACTGAGATTTTTATGGACACGACCAACGAGGTGCTAACGGCCATCGCCAAGGAGGAGCTCGGCAAGGTGCAGAAGCGCAAAGGTAATGCTTGCTGGTGTGTTGCATGGAAGAATGTTGAAATACTCACGGCGATTTGTTGTTTGTAAATTACCTTTACAGCCAAGCAGGCCGTTACCGTCACCACCAACGTTGGGCTCGCAACAGCAGCCGGTGGATTAGGTAAGCAAGGCTGAGATGAAGCCTTTACTTTAATTTTGTGCTAAGCAAGTGATGGGAGGTACCGTGAAAGTGAAAATGAAAATTTTTGTGAACATTTACTGCAAAACCAAAGTTTAAATTGGATGTTTGGTGCATTAAACGATGGGTGGTTTTAGTGCACTGTAATACGTTCCATTCGATGAAGTCAAATTATTTAAACTGTTGAGCTTAGTTTGAAATGTTCTCTAAAATTTTAGCGGAATTTGGGGCAAGTGTGCCACTTTAAGCATTTCATGTTATAACTCACTAAAACGTGTTTGTCAAAAGCCGATTTAAATCTCATAACCATTTTACATCTATTTCCTCACTTATAAATGAGTTTCACTTGAAAAAAGTGCAAACAAAACTGTTTTTGAAGCGTTTTTAAAAGGGTCTAAAAAGACGTTGTTTTGACGTTGACGGGCAAGAGCGCCACTCGTATGGGGCAAGACGGCCACCTGGTTAAAATAAACGTATTTCTTAGATAATTGAAAATAGTTACGTTTGTGTCTCTAGTGTATGTATTCCTACATGTCTTGAGTCACCAATGAACCCTTTTTGACCACCAACTGTACCTTAGTATGGTTTGTTACTGTTCTGTTTTTCTGGGGTGGAATCCGCTCACAACAGTGCACCATTCCGCAGCACGCTACAACAATGTTTACATTTTAGACAGCACGCACCTATGAAAGATGGTGACACACTTGCCCCAGATGGAGGTGGCTCTTTTGCTCCAAAAGTTGTAACTTTTTTTGAAATTAGATTTTTCAGTGACAAAACGAAAGTTTTTTTCAACTAACCCCAAAACAAAATTTCACGTTTTCTCAGGTTAACGGTGGTGTAAATATTTTCTCGGTTGATTGTTCCAATGATTTTTGAGAGCTTATTTTGTTTGATTAAAAGATTTTAATATTCTGCTCAATTTTGAAACGCAACATAAATCAGTTCAAAACAATTGGAAATATCGATTGATCTATATGAATGATCTATATGATCTATATTCGGCTCAATATACCTAGTCATTGGAACGCAACAAACTGTGTACACAATTGATCATTTAACTAAAGTTTTTTATGGAAAAAATGCTTGGTGGCACTCTTGCCCCTATGGCACACTTGCCCCAAATTCCGCTATTGGTGGTTTTCTGTTTCGTAGCGGTTAAAATTTCCATTACAGTGGAACCCCTCATAACGAGTACCTCTTACTAAGAGCTTTTCCCATAACTAGCCAATCTAAATGCTCAACAAATGCATTTTTAAAATCGACTAAAATCTCGCATAACGAGCAATGCCATTTGATTGCAGGATGCGTTTTTGATTGTCAGATGTCGTGATGTGAAATCCAAATCACGATAGGTTAACATTGAGCATTTCTTTAATTTAGATTATCGCTCAGGCAACATGATTCGATACTTGTTTGTATTGCCAGAAGGAGAAATGTCGCATCATTGTAGGATGTAGTGTGTGGTCTATTGACGAGTGTGGCTGCCAAAATATTTATCGTAATATTTGAAAATTAAATTCGTGCTGAAGAATGCAGTGGAAACCCTTCATAAAGCCGTACAACGAGATTTTCGCATAACGAGTCAATCTAAATGCTCTATGAATAGCCCTCTTAACGAATAAAATCTCGCATAACGAGCAATTGCTCGCAAAACTCTTTTTAAATCAGATAGCAGTTCAGTTCAATTTCATTGCTCCAGTTCCTTCCGGCTTATTTGACAATATTGGAGGCTCTCTGCGGCTTCGGCAGTGGAAGTGGACAGGAAGTAGATTTTAGTGTATAATGTACCTCGCTGTGTGTTTCACAAGTGTGAATTGTATTGATAAGGGTGTTCTGGCACGAATTCTTGATCTACTTGCTCGTGAAGGCGAACTGGAGCTGCAACCCATGCTTAACGCGGGCTTAAGAATTGATCAACCATTACTGTTACCGCTTGAAGGTGTTCATATAGTCATTATAGAGTAATTGGAAGGGATGAAACTCGTTATGAGAACCACTGTACTTACCACAAATGTTCGATTGTGATGATAAAAAAAATGATGAAAAAGTTTACCTAACTATGACTAACAGTTGTGTGTTGCCAACAACCTCTTCCTAAATAGAAACCGATATAGCACAACACATATTTATTTATTTATTTATTTATTTATTTATTTATTTATTTATTAATTTTTATTTTACTAATTGCTCGGCCACGTTGGGTTACAGCAATATTGCCGATATACAAGCAACGTGTACAAAACAATAGAAAATGGCAATTTCGGGAGATATTGAAGAAAAGACTAAACCAATCGACCAAACATCGTAAAAAGAAAATGATTCAAAAATAATTGCAAAGCAATATGTTGCCAACGATAAGTATTATGAAGACATTGGTAATTTTTTAGGAGCATGTATGGCCTTTATAGCAGCACATTTGCGATGCTGGCACCAATTACAGGGTTTCGCACAATTTATTCGGTTTGTATAATCCATAAGGTCGGTTTCCATAATTTGTAGTTGTATAATCCATAAGTTGTAGTGTTGGATAAATCTGATTCAGATTCATGAATCAGAGTGAATCTTTGTTGGACAGATTCATGAATCTCAAAGATTCGTTGATCTCTAAAGATTCATGGATCTCACATTTTCATGAGTCTCAAAAGATGCATAAAACTAGAAAGAACTATGAATCTCATAAGATTCATGTATCTCGAAAGATGCACGAATCTCTAAGGAATCATAAATCTCTAAAAATGCATAGAGCTTCTTAATATTCTTGCCATAACAACCTACGTGATCATGCCAGCCTTAAGAGGCTTTTTAGACTGGTTGGCATGTTCAAAACAGCAGGATAATTTGTTTTGCTACGGACAGATGGCTCATGCAAGGCTTGTACCCACGAAAGCCATTTTGTTAAGTCGTGCGAGTTAGCCACTGTTCCACTTAGGCATGGGCAAAACGATTCTTTTCACCGAACGCGAACGAACTAGTTCGCTCACCAAAAAGAACCGAACGTGAACGACGATTCTTTCGTTCTTTTTTTCATGGGGTTTTTATTCACAAAGAACATTCGTTATTTTTTTCATTTACCCACCATAGATGCATACTGTAGCCAAAGAAGTACTCATTCTGCGGTTGAAACCAATCATTTAAAAACATTAAATAAATCAGCCCATCTGCTGTCTGGTCAACACAATCTATCGCAAAACCGACCAAAAACTAGCATGTAAAAAACTAATACGAGCAAAAATGTCTCCAGCATATATTGTACCCTATGTCTTATACACACTCAAGGATTCTATAAAAAAAAAACTACTTAAACATGGATAAACATGATGAGCGCAATCAATTCAGTTCAGTTCATTCGCGAACAATGACTAATGCGTTTGAACGGGCTCGATCTATTGAATTGTATAGGTATAATTTACACACCAACAGAACACAGATCGAACACCAGTTCGAACGCGTTCGATGAATTCAGTTGTGTAGGTACGATTTCCACACCAACAGAACACAGATCGAACACCAGTTCGAACGCGTTCGATGAATTCAGTTGTGTAGGTACGATTTACATACCAACAGAACACAGATCGAACACTAACCGATCAGATCGAACGCGTTCGATGAATTCAGTTGTGTAGGTACGATTTCCACACCAACAGAACACAGATCGAACACCAGTTCGAACGCGTTCGATGAATTCAGTTGTGTAGGTACGATTTACATACCAACAGAACACAGATCGAACACTAACCGATCAGATCGAACGCGTTCGATGAATTCAGTTGTGTAGGTACGATTTACACACCAACAGAACACGTATCGAACACTGCTGAACAAATTCGACGGCGTTCGAGGAATTGAGTTGTATGGGTACGATTTCAACACCAACAGGGTACATTTTGATCTCTGACGACCCGTTCGCACGGTGCGAGAAAGAGCGAGAAAGCAATATGATTTTGCACGTTTCATTACCACATTTATGTGTGCCGTCAAACACTGACGGAACGTTCGAACGCGTTCGGTGTAGTCAGTTTCTTCCAAAAGTCCTGGTCGTTCTTTTTGTTAAGAATCTCGTTCGTTCGTTCACTTTACCGAACTGTTCGAACGGTGCGATTCTCGTTCATTTTACACATGCCTAGTTCCACTGTATTTCCGATATCGAGCGAATTCAATATTTTTTAAATCATATACGGGGGTTCGAATCATTTAAGGAGCTGTCTTCAGTGTGTGGCTGCCGCTGTAAATACCCCAAAGTATTTTCGTTAATTTTTCTAATTTATTATTTTTAATTACGGCTTATGCCGCAGGATTTATTTAGTTTATTATGTGTACAGCTGAATGCCTCGCGAAAACAACTCCAAAAGATGTTTTGTAGAAAGCATCATCGGTATCAATTCGAAGCTTTTTACAGCGGCACACACAGTCTGGCGACAGCTCCACAGTATGCTTGCAAAATTCCCCTAGTCGATTGCAACGCTCCCCTATATGCAAACCCCCGATTGCAAACTTCCACAACCTGAATACTTGGAGATTAAAGAAGCTTCAGAGCTCATGAATCTTTAGAGATTCACGAATCTTTGGAGATTCGACTCGAGATTTGAATCACGCTTCTCTGAAGAGTTATATAAGTGCATCTCAACAAAAGATTAATAAAACCCAACGCTAATTTGTTGAGCTCGCATCACGGTTTATTCCTCGTTTATTTTTATTTATTTATTCCATTATTACGGCACGTATATAGCCGTATTTTCAGCCCAATAATGCTGATTTACATTGATCTACAACAAGGTATTTCCTACTTGCGTCCTGCCTTATACCGGGCATACACGGTTGACGACTATTAAAAATTAAGATTATCCAATATTGGGGCCCTTTCCGTTGTAAGTTCTTAGGCTGAAATTTCAGCCTGTCAGCTGTTTGCATTGTATAGCAGTTTTCGAGCAGCTTTCTAAGTAGGTATAATATATAGGTTGGCTTATCCCAAGGTGTATGAATTTATAAGGCTGATTTTTATCGCTTCTGCTACTGAATAAAGATTTTAAGAGTGTTTTGAGTATTCGTATTTCCTACTTGCGTCCTGCCTTATACCGGGCATACACGGTTGACGACTATTAAAAATTAAGATTATCCAATATTGGGGCCCTTTCCGTTGTAAGTTCTTAGGCTGAAATTTCAGCCTGTCAGCTGTTTGCATTGTATAGCAGTTTTCGAGCAGCTTTCTAAGTAGGTATAATATATAGGTTGGCTTATCCCAAGGTGTATGAATTTATAAGGCTGATTTTTATCGCTTCTGCTACTGAATAAAGATTTTAAGAGTGTTTTGAGTATTCGTCAAGCCTCCAGAAAGCTAGTTTGAGCAAAAGTTTTCACTCGTTCTGTCAAAAAGTGATGTTCAAAATGGATTATAAAAAAATGCTATGAGACCACTTGGACTACATACACTTTGATTCTATATTGCATCACCTGATCTCTTTAATGCACCTTGGGATAAATGTAAACACCACCTTGTTTTGCCATTTTTCGAACAGGTACTTGAATCTAATTCTAGCTTTGTGGCTAGAATTATCTAGACTGAAAATTGCAGGCTAGTTTTTTGTGTGGTTTTGTATGGAGAGTTTACATGATTTCAGCCTCCAACAGTCAAATCCATACAAAAAACTGACTAAAATCGTGAAGGGCCCCATTACCGGTTTATTTGCTGTACTTATAGGTGTAAGTGGGACTGTTGTTTGGTTGCGCTTGTAGGTTTGCTACAGCTGGTATAGTTCGTCATTATAGCGGCTCCTCCTAGACTACTGTACACACCATATATGCTGGACTTTCCATCCACGAGGCCTCCCGCGGCCACTCAGTACGCTTATCGTTAAATCCGCCATTGCGGAGGGGGCTTACTAGGTTTAAATTTAAGTGGCCAGATGACTTCGATGCTTTAGCCATTAAGCCCAGGATAATCAACTGGCGAGGGTGAGAGGCCGTGAGCGGTTTTGGACACTCCTTATTGCACGGAATAATTGTTCCGCGATGTTTCAATATATTTTTGCACGAGAGCGTAAAATACGGACGTTCACGGATCAAACGTTCGCGGTGGCTGGAGTTGATGGGCGCACATGGTATATGGCACAGGACTAGGGTCAGCGAAGGCGGCAAATTCAGAAAGGATTCAAACCTCGTCCTCCAGTTCATAAGATTTTGTTTCATCTAGACTTGTTCAGGCAACCATCCGTTTTACATTTTTCCCGGATTGTTTGAATAGGCCTACAGTCAGTACTGTCTAAGGCCACTTCTGGTGTGGATTCTTCACTAGATGGTCCGTAAATAAGCTAAATTTACTATTTAATTAATTCTGCAAAACAACATCTCTAAATGTAAACAAAAGTGTGATTGACAGATAGGCAAAACCAATGGCTGCTCGAATCGGAAAGAGTTATCCACCAGTGGAGAAAATTATCCACCGATGGAAAACAAATTCAGGATAAATTTTATCGACGTTCGTAGGCGATCAGGCTCATTATTCGTAATATTTGAGCATTTTTTAAAAAGAAACATACACCAAAAATTGACTGTCCCGGTTCACTTCTTAAGATAATCGCATTATTATTATTATTTAATAGATGATCTTTAATGGGCGATTATCCCAATAACAGATTGAACACTAATTGTAATGTGATATTTTGGTACAGTGATGTGTCAGGGCCGGTTTAGTGGAACAGTCGTCAACTCGTGCGACTTAAATACGTGTAGGACTTGACTATCCTGCTATGTGTTATCAATAAGTAATTGAAAGCTAAGCCCAGTAGTGGTACAGGCAGGCCTTGACCAACAACGATTGTTGAGCCAAAGCAGAAGAAGAAGAAGAAGTAGAAAAAGAAGAAGAAGAATGTGTTAAAATTAATCCTTCTTAGCACTTAGCTACGATGCCGTTTTAGATTCGAATTGTATTCCAACTAGAAACAATTGTTTGCTCTCTTACAGGTTTGGGTATTTATTGTGATAGCGATGAGGAGGAGGAAGAGGAGGAGGAAGAGGCCGAGACGGGTGATGGCCGAAGCAAAAAGTCTACAGGTGCGGACAATGTCTCGGACAATGGCAGCGATCACCACTCCTCCGACGATGATGCGTCCGATTCGGAAGCAATGCGACGAATGATGGTAAGAAGGACATTTGATACGACACAGTGAGAGTAAAAGCAAATGTAAATCACAACCACACTTACATTTACACACCTTTGTTCGTGTAGGAAAAAATACGCATCCGGCAGCAGGATTTCAAGGCCACGGCGGCACTGATCGAGAAGTGGCTCGAGGATGTGTGCGAGTATTCGCCGGCCACGGCCGAATTGCAACGCGCGGCTGCTGCCGGCGGCTCGGAGGAGGACGGCTCGGAGGATGGCGACCAAAGGGATGGGGACGGAACGGCGGACGGGTTGGATTCCGATCCGGACCGGGAGTCAGCCCGTACGGTGGGCAACAATGGGTACGGCAACTTTGGAAAGCCGCTGTTTGGTGCCAAGCACGGAGAGGAGCAGCAGCAGCAGCCACCAAGCGGCAGCCGAATGCAGGAGAGTGGTACGTACAGCAAAGGAGGGTGGAAGGGACCGAATTTCTATGAACTTTTTGTTTTTTTGTTGTTTTTGTTCGTTTTCAGTGGCACGCAAGCGACGCGACAAGCGTGTATCGCGGTTCAGTGACCCGCGGGACACGGTGCGCACGACGCACATTACGCACGTGTCGATCCTGTCCGCCGCAGCCGCCGCTAGCCTGCCGCCGGCCAAGGCAGAGGAACCGGCGGGTGGCGGGAGCGTGATACCCACCCCGACCGCCACCACCACCATCGCGATCCCCGCCGCCGCTGCCGCCGCGTCCGTGCGGCCCCCCAAGACGACCACTGCGCCCCGGCTGACGGCCGCCCAGCGCTCCGTCAATCCCTACTTTAACGTGCCGACTTACCAAACGATATACAGCATCAGCGGCGGGTCTGCGCAGGCCAAGGGCAAAGCGGACCAGCCAGACCAGCTGGCCAACAACACCTCCTGCACCACCAACACCACCAAAGAGGGCGACGGGCGGTCCAGCGGACACCACCAGGAGCGGAAGAAATCGCCGGCGGACGAGCGGGACGGCTACCACCACCGGAAGCGGCACCGCCGGGATCGGTCCCACACCCGGTCGTCGCACAGTTCGCGCACGAGCTACGCGTCCGGCCGGTCGGGGTCGGCCGACTCGCGCACCTCCCGATCGCCGTCGCCGACCGATGGCCGCCAGCAGCGGAGCCGTCGGTCCCGGTCCGGCACGCGACATTCGTCCTCGTCGCGCCGCTGGCACCGGTACGATCGGGACCGGTCGTCCTCCCGGGGTCGTTCGCGGTCGCCTGGCACGCGGCACCGGCGCCGCAAGCGCAGCAAGCGCTCCCGGTCCCGGTCCCGGTCCCGCTCTCGCTCCTCGTCCAAATATTCTTCCCGTCGACGGTTCTAGACACCGTTTGTGTGTTCCGCACGTGTGGCAGTTTTGTCTCTATTTGGTTTTCGGAAGGGCGGAGGCTTTACTTTCACGTGCCCTGCCCTTGCCCTTCCCTTGCGAATTCCCAACCCCGTATGAAACAGGGAGACAAGAACGGTTTGCGGTGCGGTGTCAGAAATCCTTGTGTGATAAATTAGGGAAACGTATGTATAAACACACACACACACATTCACACATACAGACCTTTTCAAACACACACACACAATTAGTAAGCACGTGGCAGGTTGTCCTTAAGACGCAAACGAGGCACATGTTTAAAGACAAGCAGTTAGGTAGAGCAACTATTAAAACAAAACTAACTTGCATTAGGCGAACCGAACAATCGAGCCGGAATTAAAAGGCCCCGCACGTTTGATTCGCCTATTTAGTGTATTATTTAGGGGTAGAATTTCCAAACATATTACATCCAATCGCCAGATCACGTCCCGAGATAGACAGAAAGCCACGGGGGAGAAAAGGAAAAGCAAAAGCAACAGCAATTATCAATTGTTCATGTTTCCAAACATCTGTCTTCGTCAATATTTTAGCTCTGTTAACTAGTGATGGGCGGGTCTACCCGAACCGAACGTGTCTACGCTACCGTACGTGGTCGTAATTCTGATCTGTATTGTGTCCAATTAAAGTCCAATTAAACAAAAACAAGCAAACTTGCGGCTTAAAAAGAAACTCATTTTCAGTGTTGTTGTGATGTAGCCCTTGTTATTACAGGGTTTTTTTTCCAAATCATTTTCGAAAGTAAACATTGTTATTCACCGCGTGCGATATGTTATTCCACATCGATCTGACATTTAATTTCCATCATATAGGGTTTTCCTCAAGTAACATTCGAATGTTCTTCTTCTATTTGTCGTAACGTCTTACGCGGACATGCCGGCCTATACAGGCTTTAGAGACTTAATTCATTACCACGCAGCCACGCAGTCAATTCTTTGCTATGGGGGGGGGGGACGGTCCATTCTAGGCTTGAACCCATGACGGGGATGTTATTGAATCGTTCGAATGCATGTATTCGAATGTACACATAATTATTCACCGCCTCCCAGATGTTTTTCACCAGCTGTCAAATAGTGTATTCAAAATGAAATTTCAGTTTTTACACATGATTTTCAACACATCGCATCACAACTGTCAAACTCAATCCAACTTGTTGGACGTGTTGAAAAACATGAAAAAAAAATTAAAAATTACGAGATGAAATATCGGATTGATGTTGATTAACATCTCGCACGCGGTGAATAACATCGTTTACATTCGAAACTGACTTGGAAAACCCTGTAACAATTTTGAATTTCTTTAGCATGATTTTCAACACCTCTACAGGCTGCTTCTATGGTTTTTTTTACTCCGGGGTTCGAAGCCAGATCGTATCACCCATTGATAGTTAAAGTGTTGAAAATCATGCTGAAGAAACTAAAAAAAATATGATGGAAATGAAATGTCACATCGATGTGGAATAACATTTTGCACGCGGTGAATAACGAATTTTACATTCGGAACTGACTTGGAAAACCCAGTATCACCGCGCGAGGGTTTAGTTTAATTTTGAATAGCTTTCGCCTGAATGAGATAATTTATTTGTATTGAATTACTGAAGAGGCCGCAAAAGCGTTAAAAAGAGCTTTGTTTTGAGTATTTTTTTTAAATTAATTCAAAAATAATACTTCCATGCATCAAAAGCTAAATATTTAAATTAATCAATGGGTTAGATTTGCTGTTATCTGAATTAATAACATGGAAATCGTGTCTTTTTGCTTTTCTGATTGCGAATTCTCGAAATCATTTAAATTAGTTTACTCTTTACTATCAGATCACTATCGGGCAACTTTTGGCAGTTTTTTTCAAAATTTAATTTTACCCTTGCGAGATCTTTCTATTCGCTGCTTAAGATGCAGATTATATGTGGATAGTATTAGTTTTAGAACACCACTGAGTCAGGTGCAACAATCTTTACATTAAAGAGCGACGGACAGAGCGATCACAGGATGAATGGTAGGGAAAAGCTCCCAAACAATCAAACGAAAGTGGGGAACGAATAACACGTATAAGTCACAAGTCGAGAGAAATCAAATAAGCCGCGTTAAACGTTAAACGGACGTATGTTTGCTTCCGTTTTTTTCTTTTCCCCGTATATATACATATGAATATTTATCTGTACAGACACGTGTTACTCTTAATGGTTTTCCTTTCTTTTGCAACGATTGACCGGTGTTAAACGGGAGGAAAAGCAATAGGCGAGTTTTGTTGTGCCGGCACCGTGTGGCTCCCTTTGAATCTTCGCAACTTTAGTCGACTCTACCCCTTGCGCACCGAAAGCGAGAAAACCAACTGAGAAACCAAGATTGTAGCTTCCCGTTTTGACATTGGGCCTGTGCACGCGTGTACTACCGATTTATTACTTACGAAACACTCTTTCAACACCGTTTTCTCAATAATCTCTATCAGTAATTTAACAAGTGCACAGACAGACAGTCCAGACAGATGAAAAAGAAACGCACCCATTTACTCACCGCACACGCAGGACGAGTGTTCTGCGTGCAGGGAAGAGCAAGCGAGTAGAAGAGGAGAAAGATTAAAGATGTAACAAACAAACCCAAAACTAAGCAAGAAACAGTTAGATTTTCGCTCTCCGGTCTCTTCTTGGCGCTCCGCGTACAAAAGCAAGTGGTTTTTATCGAAGCAAATAGAAATAATAACTCCAACCATGAAGTTTTACACCCTGGCGTGTGCTGGTTCGTATGTGTGTGTGTTTTAATGAAAGAACTGTTGATAGATGCTGCAAAAAACACACATTTTTTGGTTTCATTTATGAGGGAGTTTTTATTAAAACACTACGGTTCAGTATTTCGGCGCATCTACACACTGCTGCCAACTCTGCAGTGGGAATTGTTTTGCTTGCTCCCCCTCGCCAGACTGGCAGGCAGAGTTCATCAATACTAGATGTGTGCTGTTGCTGCTACTTCTTCGGCTGCAGTAGTTCACCTACTCGACCTAGGACCGGTGCCTACACCCAGCCTAGGAGAAGCCATGGCCAATATGTGCCTGTTTCTTCGTTGGTTTCTAGTGGCCTCCCCAACGCAGGCGTACAGTTTGTATACGCTAGTAGTGTAATACAGTGCGCGAAATGAAAATAGAATCACCATATTTTTTGTTGTTGCAATAGTTGGGGATTTACGTTACGGAATGAGATTTATTTTAGTTCAGAATGTAAAAATAACCTTACACCTTTCAAGCACATTACTTCAACATATTGATGGGACTTTTTTTCAATTATGATTCAGCATAATACCTCAAAACAGGTGCGATATAAAAAATAGCACCAGTTAGATTTTGATAAACGTTTGATTCTAGAAACATTCTAGAAATGAAAACGTGTTATTGATACAAATTAGTTCAATGGATCCCTCATTTATAGGCTATAATACAAACAACAGCGAGTGATACTCGATCTCTTCAAAATGTTCACACAAAAGAGAGTTTACCATGCTTAAGCTGCTATTTATCTTCATTTTAAAACAAAACGACAACCAAGGGTAATCAAATGACGTTTCATCTGGTGTCAGAGCTGGACAGCATGCTGACCACTTGATCATTTCAAAATGTTTGTCAGAAATCCAGCCTTAAGTAATTCAATGCATGCTTGTAACGACATGTCGTGTAACGACAACTTTGTCTAGGCCTATTTGTGTATAATTTCAAGTATTTTGGTTCAATTTCATTACACATTATATGCATTTAGATCCACTGCAATAGCAAACTGTTGCAATACTGTAAGAGACAGGACAATGGACATCAAGTTAGAGGTTAATTTCACCTAGCAAGATAAAATCATCACAGTCTGTCTTGATGGAAAAACAGATTCCAAAAAATTGGCACGACTTAAACCCGATCAAGAATCGCTTACGATGGTATATATTCTATTGTATATTTTAATCTGTTGCAGAATTTGATAAACCACTATTTTCTACACCGTAAATAGTACTCATAAACGATTTTGATAAGCAACTGTTAACTGATACGCTGCTTTTGTATTGATTCTTCAACTATCTGACATTGAAACACTATTTTTGCTCAGAGAGTCAGTAGTTTTTGACATTTTTCACTATCCTGCTAACTCAAGTATCTGTTTAAAACGATGTAAACGATACTATTATTGTTTCGCACCTGCGTTAAAGAATATTCCAGCATAATTGAAAAATATCACATCAATATACCGTAGTAATGTGCTTGAATGGTGTAGAACAGGTTATTTTAACATTCTGAACTAAGACAACCACAACCGGTAATGTAAATCCACAATTGTTGCCAAAATACATGGTGGTGCTATTTTCATTTCGCGCACTGTAGTAGTAGTATTTTGTTGCTGTGTTGTAAACGCCTAGTATATATATAGTTGTATATCCAATTTATATCTTACACTGGGTTTTTATTTATCTCCTGTCCTGGCGTAAGAGAGAGGATGGATTGGCAGCGTTAAGTTTCCTGGGGGTTTCGTCACAGAAATTGTTTTCCATTTCCTTTCATATTTATTTGTGTGTATAGTAAACTACTCCACCGTAACCTTGCGCCCCCTCAGCATCTCTCGCAATCGGTACTACTAAGTGGGGATTGGTGGTTGTTTTTTTCTAATACAATTCTATAGCATCTGATACTTTGGAATACAGTGGAAAATAGGTTTGAAGATGCTTCAAGGGGTGTGTATGTGTGTGCGTGTGGGAGGGAGCTGAGTGCACTAGTGTGATTGTTAAGAGGAAAACCTTTGCAGCTACTAATACAGGGGGAGTATTTTTTGCCTACTACCACGAATCTCGAGCAGGAGAAGGGTGCGTGGTGAACGAGTGAGGGTAGTATATGGGGGGAGAGAGAGAAATAAAAAAAAAACAAAACTAATTGGAGCCCACAGATCAGGGCTATTGCGTAGTAGGGACATTAACATAAAAAAAAAAAACAAATTAAAAAACAACATAAAATCAACAAATCAGTCAATCGTTCTCTACACTCTTCTTGTACCCTCCCCGGCTAAGTCATCTGTTTTTTTTTTCATCTAAAGCTTATAAATTAAGTAAGAGTAACGCATTAAGTAACGTAAGCGTGAGGCATCTCTCCTAGCGATTACACATCGATCGAACTACCGGAGTAAGTGCTCTATGTACAATAGGGGAAGTGTTGGGGGTCGTCCAGGTGTGTGTGTACGTCAGACACACACTCTCTGCCGTCTACTGCGACTCTGCTTTAATGCGCGCTCCTTACGGGTCTGTCCTCTACATCTCTTAGCTCTATCCCTAGTTTTGCTTGTTCCCCAACCCCAAGTTGTGTGTCCGTCCTTGTGTAGCTAAACTGAGGCTTCATCGATCACAGATATAACGCGGTTGTTGAGAAACCCGACCTGCTGGCTCGGGCGCCATTTGCTGTTCAGTCTGCAGTGTTGCTGGGGCTGGAGCGTGCTGGAGCCGGTGGCGGCAGCGCCCGCCGCCGTACCGGTTCCTCCACCCGCCGGTTTGCCCGCCTCGCCGCCACCGGTCCGCCCTCCGCCACCGGCACCACCGCCGCCGATCGTGTTCTGTGGCGCGACGTCCGACTTGGTCGCGAGCGGTGGCAGATTCTTCGCGAGATCACCGTTCACCGGCTGATGGCTGTGATGGTGGTGATGGTGCGGATGGTGATGGTGATGGTTGTGGTGCTGCTGCTGGCCCTGGTGAGGATGCAGCAGGGCGAGCCCGTTCGTGTCACCCGGCGGGCCCATCGTCGGTGATGGCGTCGTGCCCGGCGGCCCGTAACCGGCACCGTGCTCGATCGGGCACTCGGGATGATGGTGGCCGAGCAGCGTACCGCCGCCGGTCGCACCAAGGTGCCCACCGAGCAGGGCCTTCGTTTTGGAGAGGGACAGCCGGCGGCCCCGCTTGTCCAGCAGGATAGGAACTTCGGCACTGAGGTTGTTCTCGAACTCGCTCAGCATGAGATAGTTTTCCACCTGGCGGAAGGAAATGGGACGATGGGTTAGTTTCTAGGCGAACGGCATACAGCGCGGTCCAAAAGATTCTTGGACAGTCTGATTGAAAGTCATGGATTTGAATTATTCATTGGAATGAATCTGAACGAAGAGTTGGGTAATTCATGAACCTAAATAATGTTATTTATATCTCTCTAATATTAACATAAATCTGATCTTCTTCTTCTTCTTCTTTGGCTCAACAACCGATGTCGGTCAAGGCCTGTCTGTACCCACTTGTGTGCTTGGCTTTTCTGAAATCTGATCTACAGGGTTAATAATACTGTAGAATACAAAAAACTATAACTTTTCCCAAATAATAAAACACCCACGAATCTTGCCAAAGTTGTCGAAATAACGTGACAAAAAGGTTGGTAGTCTTCATAATCATTTTCTGAGGACCTCATAACAACTTCAAAAGTCGTATTAGGTTGCTCGAACACTTGCTAGAGGGCCCTAGCCCTACTTCATGGAATTCTGGGAATGGACCTCCCCAAAGATTAATTGAACTCTGATTCAGTTACGCTCGTGCTGAGGTTGAAGAAGAGATTGAACCTTCTCCAAAAGAATCGGATACTCTACCTTATTGCACGAGGTGATGCAGTCGCCGACGTAGTCCAGATCGTCCAGCAGGTTGTCCGGCAGGTCCATGTCGGCGATACCCTCCTCGGAGATGCAGGTCAGCTCCGGCTTGTCGAGCCCATTGATCGGTTCCACGATGCCGTCGCTCAGCGGCGGTATCAGCAGCTCCGGCCCGATCATCATTGCCGTGTTGCCGGTGATGATGCCCGGCTCGTTGTCCGGCTCCTGCGAGAAGGAGAGTTTGCGGCGCTGCGGGCACGTTTCCGAGACGCACAGATGGCGTGTACCGTTCGCCCTAGAATGGGAAGGATAGAGGAAAAGGAAGACAAAAAAAGAACATTAGCAAAGAGGCAGCCAGACCCACACAGGAGCTCAACGTTACCTGGTGTGCTTGTGGCGTGATACCGACCGCCGGTGCAGATCGATCAGAAACATCAGCACGCTGCCGACGATGGCACAGCCCGAGCTAAAGTAGTAGCCGGCCGTGCCGGACCCGCTGTCGTTCATGTAGCCCGATATCGGCACGCCGAGCGCAATCGGGATGGCTTGCGCGAACTGGACGAAGCCCCAAGCGCGGGCAAAGTTGCGGGCCCGCACCTTCTCGTACGTGTACATCTTTAGCGAATAGTGGTACCCGCCGCAGAAGATGCCGTAGATCCACACGAACATCACGTAGCCGTGGTAGTTGCCGTGGACGGCGGTGAGCGCCAGGATGCAGACGCCGCACATAAAGATGGCCGTCTGGCAGAGGTACTGCCGGGCGATCCGGCACTCGACGCTGTTCCGCACGACCAGCAGCCCGAACGCGGTGCAGCCGAGCGTCCACGCTAGCCCGAGATAGATCTGCAGGATCATCACCTTGTCGCCGATGCCGTCCTTCTGCACCTCGTGCGCAAGGTAGAAGATGGGTGTGTTGATGCCGAATGCGCTGCACGGAAAAAAAGAAATGCAACAAAATCCTCGTACGTTAGAATCCAATCTCCTGAAGATGAAATTAGAATCCCATAATGCCTACCCGATGCCGGTCGAGGCGAGCAGTATGCGCACGGTTTTGCTGCGCAGCGTGCTAAAGTCGAAAAATGGCGGCCGGTCGTCGTGCTTGTTCTTGTCCTTGATCTTGCGCTTCTGGTTCTTCAGGTGCAGGATTGCGCGGCGCTGCGGATGGTAGAGCGACGCGGACCGGTAGCAGGTGCCGAGGATGAACGTGATGAACACGGTGCCGGTGACGGCCTGCAGCCCGAGCCGCCACCCGATCGCATCGATCGCCGACTTGATGAAGGCGGACATCACGGCAATGCCGAGTCCGCTGCCCGACACGATGAAGATCTCCACGAACTCGCGCCGCTTCTTGAAGTACTGCGCCACCATCAGCGTGGAGCAGTCGCGCGTCATCCCAACGCCGACACCGACGACCGCACCTGCAAAACAAACCAGCCGGGTCGTTGGTGCTAGCGGCAACGATGGCGCAGCGTCTGTACCGTATGAGACTTACCGTAGCTGAAGAACAGCTGGTGGAACTGGGAGGCGAAGGAGGTGAAGAGGCACCCGAGGGCGGTCACCAGCCCGCCGATAACAGCCGTCAGCCGGGTGGATTTGCGCTTGCATACCGCGATCGTGATGGGTGATATGAAGAGTGCCACCGCGGTCGACAAGGCGCCCAGCCATCCTGTTGAAACGAGACGAAGCAAGAAAGGGCTAGGGTCAGATATCTTTCTGGAGGTATTGCAGATATTGGAGTTGAAGACGTTTTTCGCACGAATAGCTCATCAGCTAGATTGCAAACGCTTCAAGATACTGGAAATTCAATTCCACAAAGTGTCTGAAATCTCGAGCGTGCCTCATAAATCTCACATCGGTGGCATGTGTGCGTATATAAATCTAGCAACTACTTCTCAGGATCCAGCCAGTGTGAATTAATTCGTCTCGAGCTTCAAACGACGAAAGGGTTCTTTTCTATTGACATTAGGATTCAATCCACCCGCGTTTCTCGCATCACAAGAAATTTCCCAGACAATACTCGATACGCCGACAACAACAAAAAAGAAGTAAAAAATATCTTTCCAGTCTTTTCTATCTGTCGTACGGTCACAAAGTGTTCTCGTGTGTTTCCCGACCCATCTTTTCCCGTCCGCGGACGACGCGCGATGATTTATGGATGTGCTCGCGATAGATAAACATGATGAATTGTGGCGGAGATAGCAATGATGAGTTAATAATGCTTTCACTGGAAATCTGATTTTGGCAGCAGTAGTTGAACTGAGAACTAATTTGATGCATTTATCTTGTGTCTAGCGTTAGGCGCACTCGGAGGACCTTGGTGACTTGCTGCTGCGTGTGCTTCGATAAGTTGTATTAGGGAGGATTTTTCTCAAATTAATGAGCCCTTGTACTTACTGAGCTGTGCAAGGGGCTTTGTTGACTACAATGAGGCGCAGACAATATTATCCTAGGAACGACATAGGTGACGTTCAACTGGGTCAAACCCAATGATCCGCAAACAGTCCGGGAAGAGTGTTAAAATAAACGATCTGCAATCAACTGCTGCTGCTGCTGCCTGTTATTAGGATTTTGTCACCCAACAACGGTAGCTTGTCACGATAATACCTTGCCACTGTCCAACTGTCTAATCTAGCACAGTCCACTCGCAAGCCTGCCATCTGAAGCCGATGGTGGTAATCGGAATAGGACCCTCAGCGCTTGTGTGTGTTCGTGTTTATTAGTCTCTTTTCTGTAATCCTCTGTCCACTCTTTCCACTCGTAGGCAAGTCAGTTTGTAATCGAAATGAAAAAAGCGAAAGGAGAAAAAGTGTAGGCAATCAATGCAATGCAGCGCTTAAACACAATTTCAAATCGACTCAAGTGGGCATCCATGTGCGTGTGTGTGTGTATGTGCGGAGAGGAAACCATAAAAATGGCTCGATTCATTTCCGGCTTACCGGGGCCGCAACGGAGTGGCAGCGGAAAGATATTGGCTAAAAACAACCATTAAAACTTTTATCCTACACCAGCAAACACACCGAGTTCGCAACCGTTAGCCGGTGCAGGAATGTTTTATGTTTTTAATTTTTATTTTCCACTTAATCGTAGTGTCGCTCGGACGACGCCAGCCCGTGCTCCTGCCGATTACAACACCGGCATCCACATACAAAAAAAAAACGGCTGACTGAGCAATCGAATCCATGTGTGTGTTTGTTTGGTGTGCGTCTGGTGCCGTGCCGTGACACCGTGGCCGTCCTGGCGTCAGGATGTGAAGCCAAAGTTTTAACACATCACTTAAGAGAGTGTGAGAGCAAGTCAGTGCACCGGGAGGATGTCGTCCTTCGACAAATGGCGATGGGGAAGAGCACTGTTACGAGCGTTTAGTCCTCTAATGAGTTTAGAAACAGCTGGCAACATTGTAAGAGGAAGTAACTGGCATAAAGTGGTTGAAGTGTGAATATAGACGTTTGTTACCGATGTGGTCTCTCTTGGTGTTTTTAGTTGTTGTGTTTTAATTAATTTACCTAACACATCTTTTTGATATACTACAAACGTCATACGGTGAGAAACTTTTAAAATTGTCCAATCTTCATGTGTTACATTTAGATTCAAAATATTTTTAACATTGTTATGATTCCTCCTTAAGCAATACGGCAAAACGAGCGACGCCTGAATAAAGACAAGAGAATGATTCCATAAAGATGGGAAAACATTTATACATCCATAGAAACCACTACGCCAATATCCATTTTTTTCTACATTAGAAGATGTATCTTGCATTAGAGGGAGGTTTTTTAATGGTTTAAGATTGACAGATGTTTTAGACAACGTTTACAATCAAAAGGATCTGCAATGCTACTTAAAATCTCTGAGCTCTCAGTAGGTTAGGAACTTCAAAATTTGATGTTAGAAGTTGAGCAAATCGATTTCAATCAATAATAATACAAACATATATCCACCACATATCGAACTATGACGAACGAACTTTTTCGCAAAATATTTCTACTGTAACGATGATTAAAGCCATGGTTGTACGATAGAGCACATTTGAAGACTCGCAAAATCTTAAACCACCATATGTTTTAAACTACTTTGAGCGCCATGTAAGTCTTGAAATCTGCTTATAACTTGATATTAGCTACATTAGTTAAACAGATATTCAGATTTTATCTGGACTATAATAATTCGTGAATGTCTAAATCATCTCTCTCTAAATCTGGACTTATAATTCTCAGGAATCTTTTCTACTGAATAAAAAAAAAATCTCAGAAATATTTCAAAAATACTATGACGTACTTATTTTTTCCGATCAATAACATTTTGGGCAGAGTGCAAAATGTGCTGTGTGAACGACAATTGTAATGTTATTTCCGTTGCATTTGAAAACTATCCGTGGTAGAGGCAAACTGATGGTAAATGCGACGGCTCCAGTTAAATCGATCGTATCACAATTCCCCCCCTAGTAGCAAGGTCTGCGTATTCGATCACGGGATACAAATAAGCATAGTGAGTTTGTTCATTGATGCTACAAATGTAAGTTCTTATTCAAGAGGCATCTACCGAATTTTCTCTGCTACAATACGCCTTCTGCAACAGGTCAACAGGTATCTGACCAAAACCTTTTTGCTTGGAAATGATATTGACATTCCTCGGTCACCTGTTTCGGATTTAATTTGATCTGAACATTATTTTTTATTCCATTTCATCAATGTTTCTTATCATTTTATATTGGTAATATTCCGTATATATATATATATATATATATACATAGACCTAAAAAGGTAAGAATAAATCCTTTCGATAAGAGTTTATGTTAGCTGTTGAGCTGATGAGAGATATATGCAATCGCAACAGCGTTCATAATAGCATCTCAGTCGACAATTTTTGAAAATGAATGGCCTCTGTGATTTGTGCTATTTATCATACATGAAATATGGAAAATTGTTTCGACTCCACGAAGGTCGATTAATTTCCTATGAGCACAGAATAAGCTCAAGAAACTCGTTATTTATTATTTGGATCATATTTGACAAGCCGTGAGGTCTTGCAGGATTCAGGAGAATAAGAGAATCTAGTAAAGGATGGTTCGGATTAGAATTAGAATTGAGAAGAAATTATTTGTAGTTAGACAACCAGATGCTGAATAAATCTGAGTAACTGTAAATTGCATCCTAAACATAATATATAATATAAGCACAATTTTGACAGGATAAAATTCGACCCACAGTAGCAGTAGTTGTCTAAAAAATCTCATCATAATATTGAATTTTTTACCGATAATAAAAAACTATCAAAAAATTCGATACCACAATCCAAGCGACAAAATCAACATGATTTCTTGCTTATACAGGTTTACCGATCTACCTAATAGAACGAGAAAGACTGTCGATTTTGTAAGAGACGAATGAAACCAATTGGCTCAAAGTCTTGATAAAAAAATTAAAATAAATAAAATGTCAATTTTGTTAGTTGGGTAGATTGTTTTGTAATTTCTAATGATGATGATCTTGCAAATTTTTCCAACAGGATTTCTAACACTCCCACATAACTTTGCATTCCAATATCCTTCATTGAATCCATCAGCTGTAATATAATATTAAGAATATTTAATTACTGATAGAATCTTCCACACTTTCGAATATTTACAGATATATCGTGAGATATTTCCTGTAAAGGAGTTTTACTTCTGTGTATTTCTGCAAGAAAGAGCCAAAACATTAACGGAACCTAACGGAAGCGGTTAAAAACTGGGACTGAGGATGCTGAGGATGCTAGTAGCATCTTCTCAAGCTCCTAAATGTTGTTATATTCACTTACATTATTTCTGTGAATTATTCATACCTGTTTATCTTCACTGCTTGTTTTCCCCGATCTCCACGCCATGTCTTTTTTCAGTTTTAATTAAATATCATAAATTGGTACATCTTTAAAAGCGCTCCCCTCCCCTTCGCCGCGAGTCACCCACATTATCCCAGTGCTGTCTCTAGCCATCAAACCGTTCACCATCGCGCACGACGTCTAGGCGGCGGCAAATTTGTGCACCGCGTGCCGTGGATGTTGGTTTTTTGGGGGAATCTAAAAACCGACGCCATAATTCAGCGGGATGGCTGCTAAATTACATTTTCCGCCTTGCTCACACTCGCCCGTCTCGCACCGGGACGCGTGTGTCCGACAGTGACTAGTTTTTCTCTATTTATCAGCAGTCCTGGCAACCCATCTCCCAGCCGTAGGAAACGAAAGCACAAAAAAGCAACCATATAACACACGAAATACATTGACTTGACTGCTGCTCGCTCTTATGCTTCACTGCCTCGGGGCGGCTGTACCTCGGGAACGAAAGCCCCGGGTAGCTTGGGCAGACAGCGAAGGGAATGTTTCGCTGACACTTGGCTGCTGATGGTAGCACATTTTACGCACATAGGAAGCACCAATTCATCGGCTGCATACATTTATGGAGCGCTGCAGCGGGTGGAGGAGTGCAAATTACAGCGTGCAAATGATAAATCTACGAAGCCACAGCCGCAGCGGCGGGCGCGCGCGCTTACCGAGGGACGACAATGTGACAATTATCGTAAAGCAGCATCAACACCGGCGGCGACCACACTGACAAACCATTTCGCCCCACAAAAATACGATGCCCCATTTGTCTTGCCCGCCTTTTGTGTAGCCTGTAGCGTGTAGCAGCACCCTAATCGGTGGTAAATTTATGCACTTGTCCGAGCCGTATCTTGCCCACCGTGCACAATGCTGCCCAACCAGGCGGGCGGAGCGGTGGCGGTGTGGAAATTCAATTAAAAACATTAGGAAAGCTGTTGTTTATTAGGAAGCAATGATTGTGGCATTGCTAGTGGCGATAACATACCGGTGTGGAACGGCTGCACAGTGAAATTGGATTATAAACTATAAATGGAATACTGTCTAGCTCAGTGCTAGTGGCAAAGTTTTGGAAATAATACGGCTGCCAGCAGCACAAGCAACACCCCCTGAGCGCACAAGTACGCCTGCCCCAGCGTTATTTGGCCGCGGAAGTGCTGCGTGATCACTCAATGTATCTAAAAGCAGACCATTTTTCTTCCACGCCTCCAACGCCACTAACCTTCCTATCAAAACATTGGGAGAGTGGGTGGGAAAAACACATGCTCGTTTAGGCCATCATCCCGGCTCGGGTCGGCAAACCAGCTGGCCAAATAGACAAACATTCCAGAAGTGTGCTGCGCTGCCAGTCATCTTATGTGTGCCGCCAGCTGCCCGGGGCAGGAGTACAAACTTCTCAAGTTCATTACTTACCGAAAAGCGGCAGGGCAAGCGTGTGTTTTGGGGAGGTATTAGGAGTGGGAGTTTTTTTTACGGTCGGCCAGAGTTGAAGTGATGTGGTCAGGCAGGGTTTTTCACAGCTGATGAGCCGACACAAGGAGCGGATAGTGCGGAGAATGTGATTACTTTTGAAAAGTAATCAAAACTGAGGCTCTTTTCCAATGCACACCCCTTTGAAGGGCACCCACGCAGAAGAGGATGTAAATTGGTTAAACAATTTTTGCACCCACATCTTCGGAGCGGTACGGTTCGCAGTGAATATCAGTGAGTGAGAAAACTTAAACTTGTGATGCCCTCAAAACGTGTCCAATTTTTGGAGAAGCAGTTTTGCTGCTGCTTTTTTTCCTGCTGGACGTATGGAATGTGTTATTAGTTTGATAGATGTTAGAAATAGTTTGATTAATTGAGAGAAGGAGTTTTAAGGAGATGTTTTATGCTTTTGCGAGATCTGAAACCATTATTTAGTTGATCCTCCTTTCGTGAGCATCATTGCGAACATGTGTATGTAACTCTCATATGCGAGTTCTGTTCTTCAAGAATTGACTTCGATTGAAGCTTGGTGCTACGTACGTGAAAATCAATTTCTCGACTAGTGCTAGAAACATAAATAAATAAATATACAAGGTGTGCGAACACCCTAATCTAGAACCCGATCTATACGCTCCGATGCAAACGAAATAAAAAGGGGGTAACGAATACTAGCAAGCTGAACTCATTCTTGTGCTCTAATTATCCTCGAAAATGATACACTACCATCATATCATAGTATGGGTTTCCGGGGGTATACTTGACTGCAATTTAATTAAACAAACATTCGCATTTATGCAACACTTGAGAAGCAACGCTTTTGCCCTGTTTGCATATTCCGATCAGAAAGTAATCTCTCTTCATTCTGCATCCCGTGCTGTGGCCTAGGCTACTCAAATTACTTGGGAGCGGGTAGATTAATTATTGGTGTCGAACGGTTGAGAAATGACTATCGGTATCGTATCGGTTATCTGATATCTCTCGGGTTTAATTCTTTTGCATGGGGCAATTTACACGCTTTGTGATATTTGTTCTTAGAAAGTATAATAAGAGATAGTCTAGAAGTTGCTGGAACGTCCATTTGAAATGTATTATGTTGTAATAGAATAAAAAATATTTTAGATCTTTGGATAGATATTCAGATCTCAACTCTAAAGAAAATGCTCATCTTGGATAGCACATAAATACCCCCGCATTTCCAAAACTAAAATTTTCGAAGATTTTTCATCAAATGCACGATCTTCTATGCTACAAGAACTTTCAGCGATAGTAAAAATTGATAATCCTACTGGAGGCTATTATATAAACATTGTTTTATGAACATATACAAATCGGTAGCGTAGAAGTGCTGTATGTATTC
Organism: Anopheles coluzzii; assembly: GCF_943734685.1. Taxonomy (NCBI): domain Eukaryota; kingdom Metazoa; phylum Arthropoda; class Insecta; order Diptera; family Culicidae; genus Anopheles; species Anopheles coluzzii. The sequence goes on from NC_064669.1 coordinate 14,464,601, forward strand.
GAATGTCCCTTAATTATGTTTTCTGTCACTGTGTGTCACACACATGAGTAAATTTTGCGTGAAGATCAACAAGGAATACTATTTTGAAATCTTTCTCCAAGCTTTTTGGCAACGACAGCTTTAGCTTCCAACAGATTTCAGCTCTAGCTCATAAGGCTTAAAACTTTACTGAGCAGTGGAAGGAGTATTTACATAAGTGCATCGGAATGGCCTGCTATGTCTCCAGGTTTGAACCTGTTTGACTTCAGCACTTGGACTTCAGCAGCATGCATGCTAGAAACGTTAAGTGACGTCAAACATTTTAATTTGGGCGGATTGAAGACGCGGTTATGAAAAATATGGGACGAAATGCGGCATAAAGCGGTCTACAACGACTTACTCAAGCGCCTACGGATCGTTATCAAACGTGCAAACGTGACAGGTGTGAAATTGAATATAATGCAAGTTTTGTGCTATTATATGTAATTTAAATCGATTTCGACGAGAAATCCAACCAGATTGCATTTTCCAGATTTCACCCTGTAGATTCCATTAATATACCCTTTAGATTCCATTATTCTACCCTGTAGATTCCATTAATCCAGACGAACATGTACATTCTAGAAGAATTGAAGGAACCATTATTGTTAAGAGCGAATCTTTGAAACATTCGAAATTCGGCAACGAGATCTCACGGCTAAGAAACGAAACACGAATATCTTTTTGGATCTTGTAGAACGATTTCTGCTTTCATTTTCAGTTTTTACTTCTACAATAATAGGCAAGCCAAACTCTGGAACCAACGTTCTGAAGACATCCCAGAACTCCAACTCTCCAGATCTTTCTCCCAGGATCAGTGGCAACTAGGGACATCTTCAATTTTATGAGATCTATCAGAAACCTCTCAAGATGGCAACTATCGAAATGGGACACGCCGGACATTCCGCTCTTATTTCCAACGTTCTGCGAAAACATTCTTCCACGACAAGTGTGGACCTCACCTGTGACGATGATCGACTCGATGCGGTAGGTGCGTCCGGCGGCCAGTATCACCACACCGACCGCCGTCTGCAGGCCGTGGGTGAGCACGTGCACTAGTACGCCGACCAGCACGATGATCCAGCCCCAGCCACCCTCCGGATAGTAGTGCTGCTTGATCGTGCTGGTGCTGGTGTTGGACATCCGGCTGGAGGCGCGCTGCTGATGCGGCAGATGGTGATGGTGCCGGTGGTGGAGTAGATGCGGCAGGGTCGGTGAGTGTCCATCGCCCCCTTCCCCGACCTCCCCATGCTCAGGATCTTCCTCTTCCTCCTCCTCCTCCTCCTCCTCTTCATCGTCGTCGTCCTCTTCATCGTCCTCCTCCTCGTCCTCCTCCTCCTGTTCCGCCTCTACCGCTTGCTTTTTTGGTTCGCTCGACTTCTGCTTGTCGCCCGCTTTCTCGGTGCGTCTTCTCAGGCGCTTCGGGCGCGCCTCACCGGCCGCTCGCTTCACCAAGCTGGCGCCCTGCGCTTGGGCGAGCGCTTTGGCCAACGCTTCCAGCTCGCCGAGCGGTGAACCGGCGGCCGGAGCGCTCTTACTTTTCGCCCCACCACCAGTGCCTCCATCGACGGGCGGGGGTGTGAGCGGCTCATCGAACACGAGCGAATGGGCATCGGCACTGGTGGCGACGCCCGAATCCTCGTAGTTCCCGTACACCGGCTCGTTCTGGAATAGGATGCGCATTCTGTGGTTCGGCTCGCTGCGTTGGTGGCTCCCTCTAGCGCCCGGCCATACCCTGCGGTGCCATGTTGCGAAACCTCTGCGACGTTTTGGACGAACTTTTGCGTGTTAACTCCCCGCTGCGCACCCAAATCGACCGGCCTCACATCACGGCCGTATCAAGAACACGCTGTGCGGCTGCTTGATTTGTTTATTTATCTACCACACATACACACACACACACACACAAACACACACACACGCACACTGTCACTCACGTATGCTTCTCCAACGCACCGCTAATCTACCAGCCCGAAAAACGCACTACATAAAAACGGGGAAAATTCAGAAGAAAAAAACTGTCAACGTAGGAAAACTGCTCGCAGGGCAAGGGAAAGAAAGAATCCACTCAGCAACAGAGGGGTAGATGTGGTATAAATATAATTTTATATGCCCGTTTGCTGCACCGTTTCATCACCCAGCGAAGCAATTCTTCGCACAAGCACCCCCGAGTTTGCGTCAGAGCAATGGCGTCTAGCGCAACACGACCAGGCCCAGAACTTCTTCACGGTGCGAGTGCGATCGAGTGGCTCTGGAATGCCTCTGCCGACACGGTGTCTCCGTAAGTAGACAATTTCTATGCCCTGTCACACTGTCTCGGGCCTGTCATCATACGATAAGCTGCAAACAATTGGGAGTGCGCAAAAGGCGAAAGGAAGTACCTTTGACCGCAGCGCCAAGTTATCGGGGACATCGTGATGGTCCGTGTTGTTGGCTGTTGGTAGTCACCAGAAACATGTGGTTTGGATGGTCAAATATTGGCAAACCGATAAGGGAAAAAGTGGAATCACATGTCCTGCATGTCTATTAGTTGGCAGATAGCGTACGGTCCAGGAAAATTTCATCTTCAATTTCGTCCCAAAAAACCTCGAACGATACAGCACTGGATCGGAAGAAGGGTTCTATAAATGTAATGTTTTTTTTATGTCTTCGTTTTGTTTGCCAAGGAAGAAGGGAGATGTTTGCGCTTCGAGGTCGGACATGTGCTATGCCGCTTCTTTTTCGTTGGTTACGGCCGTTTCACGGCTACATCTCGCGCACCACGTATCGCGCCAAGGTCTTGCGCCGAAGAAACACGCAAAAGAGTGTTTGATTTATGCGTGCGTTTGGTATGGTTGAAGGTTACTCTGTATGTGTGCGCGTTTTTCCCGCCCGCCGAATTGCTGGATGGTGCGGTTACACACCGGGTTACACCGCATCGGCGACACACCGCTGACACGGCTGCTGGTTGCCGGTTGGTCGCTCCCAATCGCTCAACTTCGTCAGCGTTGATTTAGCGAGGATTTTTAGCTCTCCCACCGTAGCCTTGATTGTGGGCAGGTCGCAAGGGGAGCATCCCTAAATCCGCCGTCATTCTAATTAATAAAAGCCATGCCGAGGGGAGGGGGTGGGAGCTTTGGCAACCAGCTGGGAGGGGAACGATATTATGCCTCTCTGGCCACACTGCCTCAACTGCGACATTGGCAAGCTGCTGTGTGGGTTTGCAGGAGCAGCATTTGCGCTGGGGGGAAATCTCTTCATTTGTGAAAACAGAAGAAGCCATCGCACAATAAATCATTTGGAGGGAAAATACAGCACAGGTTCTTATTTTTACAACACATCAGCGTCGCAAGACATCTTTGTTCTGGGGCGACTCGGGAGCAGGAGGACAGGGGGGCGCTAGTGTCACTGCGTGTGATTTCCCCAACTTCCCGAACAGTGGGCAAGAAATGTCATCAAGATTCGTTGTTTTTTTTTGTTCCTAACATTCTGAAACATGACGTTCGCATTCAACAGTCAGCTGCAGGCAGAGGGAGATGTTTGCAACCAAACGCCCTCAATGTCACTCGAAAGTGGCATTGTTCTGCGCCCTGCTGTACCACGGCCAATGCATTTCTTACCCTTTCCCGTGCAGAAGCAGAAAGGGAATGCAAAAATGAAATGTTCCCGTTTTTTTCACACTCCCTCATCCCAATCCGATCCAATAAAATCTGCGCTGGAGACAAGTGATGGAAGAACGAGAATAAGTTTTTATGGAGCAATTGGAAGTTGCAAAACTGAGTGTTTGCAGCAAGCCGAGCTACCCGAAGAAGATCTTTCCGATCGGATTTCCTTGTGCAGCAGCAGCAGAACCAAAGTTTGCTTTCCGCCAGTTTTTTTCCCAATCACTTTGATTCTGCTGTCAGACTTTGTGCGCTATTCGTTATTCGTTTGTTTGTTGCACATTACGGCAACACCTCATCTGCCTTCACATTGGCCATCGCCCGAAGAACGGATGAACTTTGTGCGGTAAGCAGTGAGATTTGTTCTACGTAACCCCTTGCGCACCAGGAAGCGACGGGAACTTCCTGCAACTCCAACATGGTATGGTGGTATGGAAAGGTTTTGGGACGGCAGGCCCTGCACGGTATAAATCACGTGCTCGACAGGTTCGATTACATTTGCCGCGAGCTTGCAGGCAAGTTCGATGATTGGGGCCAATTAGGGAAGGCTTAAGAATTTTCTTGTTGCGTCTCACGCGTGTGTGGTGTCCAATTAAGAGGACGGCATAAGTTTCAAGCGCCAAAGGGGAAGGATAAGGCTCAAGAATTTGCTGCTCTCGAGGCAAGTTCGGGCCGGTGCTGCTCTGGTCCAATAAACCCAACGCAGCAATTGAGATATTAGAATTTCTGTTAACTTCGCAAAGCATAAGTTCGAATATCTTAGGCTTAGGCTTAGTCATCAGACACTTAAGAAATTTCCCAACTGAAATCAGAACACTTGACTCGATCCAGATCCAAGCACAAGCATTCGACTAAACTCTGCTCGGTTAAAGGCAGTTTTTGCGTCGAACGAGTTGAAACAATGGCGCTGTAATTACATCCACCTGGAATTCCACCGCCAAACGTCTGGACACTTGTAACAATGGGCTCCACAAACTGCCGAACGGGTTAGTCTGATCGTCCCGATTACACCGGGCCACACGCTAAAGCCCGTGTCTTGATCCGTCCCAGTCTAGGTCTACGTTTGCCTTTGCTTTCGCGTTTGCTTTTGCGGTGATCTTCGTGCGCGGATCGTCTTCTGCACAGACGTCTTTGCAGCCCCTTTCTCCAAAACGAACGTTTCTGCCCTTTTGTCTGCGACTATTTTGTTGCGTCCCCAATTCTCAGCGGGGAAATTTTTGCTTTGATAGAGTCGTTGATAGAGGTACCGGAGCACACTGGAAACTGGGTCCCGTCACGTCACACGGTGCGCGCACGGTGGCCCCAAACAACTTCACACGTGTACTGCCTCGTTTTGTGGCATTTAGTTTGCCAAAATTGTGGCATTTTTTTTATTTCTGGCAGCCCCTCTGAAGTCCACAGCGACTCACAAACCCTTGGCAGTTTTCCTCACGCTCACGAAAAAGTAAATTCACTCGGTACAAACACGGTTTCGGAATGGATAGGGAAACACAGTTTTCGGCACGAGAGTTTTTCCGGCAAGTAAACCAACTAGGAGGGAAGGAAGAAAGGTGGACAAGATCCGGATCGGTCCACCGTCGCCAGCGAACTAACCCGCGGCAACGGCGTGCCGAACCACCATGGGCTGGGAAGCTGCGGGAACGTTCAGCACAGAATCGGAACCCGAAGCGATTCGTACGCAGCACGATGCGGCTTCCCTTTATGCGGCTTTCGGCTCGGTATCGGAACCGGCTGATCGGACTCGGGCAGCCGCCGCGGAAGGAAGGGCACCCAATCGGGTGGAAACACAGTACAGCGCAGGGGTTTTCGGGTGTTTTTAAGATAATGTGCACTAGGTTTAACATAATCAAGCTTTGTGTTTGAGTATCAAATACATTCAAATGGTTCAAAATGTCATAATCAAAAGCAATATGACCTATTTCGAGCGTCCCTCATTAATATAAAAAGTCAAAGTTTGTCATCGTATTTATAAATAGTTTTTACTGTATCATCTACCGATGTACTAGATCAAGGTAGTACTTTTTGGGTAGGCAGATATGAAATAAATTATGATGTAAATGTATCTTATTGTGTTTATTCATCTACACAAATACTCCATATATTCGTTTGAAAAAAAAAGACCCTTCACTGTTCTAATACTTCAGCTTCAATAATATTAATACCAATACAAGCCCATCGAAAGATATGGGAGTGTTTGGTCTGTTTGGATTGATACATGTGAAACAATTTACTTTAATTCAAACCGATATTTATTTGGACAGATTCGATATTTGATTGAAAACATTGCTCGAAGTTGTACAAGCCATAGTACATTTTGTTGTGTTTGTTCTGTTTTGAAGTCTGCTTGTTATATAAATTTAATGTAGCCCGTGCAGTTTTATTATTCTTTGTTTTGCTTCATTCGTCGCGTGAGATAAAATAAAGCTGCGTGTGATATGCGCCTGATGTATCTTCCTTTGCTTACCTTTTGCAACAATTTATATGATAAACCTTCTATATTCTAAACTCGACGAGACTTTCAAAGGGTTACAGCCGTTGCCGTTTTATTTTAGCGCCAACACACCTATCTTAGTATCTAAAGCAGCAATTTTTGACAGCCTGTCAAAGTTTTGGCTAAAATTTTTCTTAGTGCGCATCAATTTTAGTGATTAAGACAACAATTTTTGACTGTAATTCAATGTTTATACCTGATGTATGAAACTGTTTGTTCCAAAAGTATTCAAGTTCAAATTCAATTGAAGTTCAGCAATTAAGAATTTTATTATTCTAATTGAAAATATAAAAAAAAGTTATGAAAATTTGCTTGTATTTTCAAGTGTAAACAATGCCTTGAGAACATGTTGTATTCTCACAAACAAAAATAGATGCACACTGTCAAAATTTATTCTGGAAATTTTAGCTGTAAATTTAGCGATAATGACTGTAAAAATGCGTCTTTAAAAAAATACTTTTTACCATTATACAGAGAGTTTGAAATATCTGACAGAACTGCTAGAGCGTATTATCGTTTATAATGATACAAATGCTAGAGTCTATGCTTAGTATCACAAAATCGAGCTCACTTAAATGTTGTGGAGGCTGTGTTTAAATATTACGTTGTTGCATTAATAAAACTTTACTATTCAACTAGTTGCGATAAAAAATATTGATTTATTATAAGTTAAGTACCTATAAGTACGCCAAACAATATTTTAATCTTACTTTGTGTAGTTTTTAAGCGATAATTACATGATTGTCCTAGACACGCTTCGGTGGTTTAATTGACATATTCGCTAGCTCATGATTAGCCCGCACCAGTCGTACAGGTTAAAATCCCACTCGGACCCCGCGACAAGTCTTGTATTTTCTGAGACACACTTCAAGACATTTCACGAAAGGGAAATTTCCAAGACATTACTTTAAGAGATTAATCGTTTAACTAACTAAGATAAGCTCCCCTGTAACACGCTGTGCGTGTGTGTGTGTCGAGAAAGGGAGACTCTCGGTATCATCGCGCGCGTGTTTTGAACAGCTCTCTCGCAGTTTCCAACGTGCCAGCAGAAACCGACGGAGACCCGAGCGAGAAAGCCGCGCGAGGGAAGCCGAAATTCCAGCAAACAACCATCACCACACAAACTACGATTACACACAAGCGCTCACGCGGAGGGATGTATGCTGCGAACCTCCGGAAAAGATTGTGAGCAGCAGCAGCAGAAACAGGGCACGCACATACTACGGATGAAAGTGAAATCTCGTTTCCAACAAAAACAGCAGCACAACACTCTGGCTGCTCTCTCGGGTTCAACGTGCATCCGCGCGGGGACGATTTGTTTATGTTTGTGGGCCAGCCCGTTCAGTACCGCGTTAATCATTGACCGCGGCCACCCTTTCAATGAACTGTTTGCAATTTGGGTCGCATATTGCTTCGATTGTGTGCAGATCAGCCCGGCAGCACTTTGTGTTTGTATATGCAAACGGGAGGAAATGAAATGGAGCAACGTGACTCCCAAAAAAAAAAAAAACGATGTTGTTTGCATCTGCTCAACCCCTCCAACTACCAAGGATGTTTGTTGGTCTCACCTCCATCCCGACATAAGAAGTAGTCGCGCCGAGATGCGAAGTTGTAAAATAATGAAATGAAATAATGTTATGAGGTGAAGCTGCTGCTGCTGCTGCTGATGGTGGGGCAAAAAAAAAAACAAAACAAAAAAACAAACACGCACCAAAAATGGGAAACTAAACGAAACCACAAGCAGAGCATCATGCACATCGGTGCACACTGATGGCAGTGGCGCCACCGCAGTACTTTCCAGCCATAGCCAGAAATGCCCGCAGAATGGGGACATTTCTGGAGCACCTCGTGTCCCACCAAATGTTAAAAAAACACAGACACACACTTACAACTTTCAGCGCACAATAAAATCGACATTAGATCGGACGGTGCCAAACCACCTGCAAAACGGGCAAAGAAGTGAAGTGGTACACTTGCACCCTGCCTGCCCAATCCCAGTCTATGAGATCAAGATTCATTGAAACCATTACACACCGGGATAGTTTTGCGTTGCAGCTTAAAGGATATTCCCGGCTTGCTGCACATTATCCTCCCCCTCTTACACCTTCTTTTCTTTCTCCCGTTTGATCAGGGACTTTCACCCCAATGTCAATGTGCTCGACAAACATCCGCACGCTTAACGGGTGCACACTTTGGGGAGGAGGAAGCTGTGGAGAGAAAAAAAATCGAGCACACGCAACCCCGCTCGTTGTCAACCTTTTTGTTTCTAAGCTCACTTTTTGGCGCTTGTTTTTCTTCCTCTGCCCTGCGCCGGGCGATGATGGGGGATGTTCCACCATTTCCGCAAATCGCGCTTAAGTACGCGCGGTACGGTGCACATCTCTCGGAACGTATTACAGAAACCAAACCGGGCAAAACTTCTTTCCACACACACACATTGCATTGCACAAATTTGTCGCTAAAGGTTCGGGAGGTAAAACTTTGACCTACTTTTCCCGGGGGTGAAAGGGATTTTTTTCTCGTTGCTGTTGCGTATGTGAAAATAGTAAAATTCGACACTTGCAGTGTTCCTTTCCTACTACCATCCGCCTCCGCCCTTTGCGTAGCGTGTCGAGAATATCGCGAGAAAAGCTCCATGAAAATTGGACAGGAAATCAGCATCAGTTCCGCCCGTTTCCCGGGCAACTCTGTACGGTGCAATGAGCGTGGAAAATGGTCACCCGGAAGAATGGTCTCTATTGTGGGGCATGTTTGCTCGCTTCCGCTCCGGCAAACCGAACTCGAGCACGTTGGGCAAAAGGCGGAGGAGCATCATGAGGTCATTGTTTTGTCTTTTTTCACTCTTCTTTGCTTTAAACATTTGCAAACGAGCTGAGAATTGGTACGCACGAGCGTGAAACAGGACAGTTGCTGGTTCAGCATTTCTGATCAATTAAATCTTGCTCCTAAACGTGTGTTATTAGCCGGTGTACTTGGTCTATCTAGCTTAGTATTAGAGCGTTCGAGCTGTTTTTTGATAGTTTTGTTTGTTGAATGAATTTTTCATCCTTGTTTGTGGTACATCGATTTCAAACATAGTTGATCAATATTTGCGGTTAAGCAAGTTAGAGGTTTTTCTTCACGTTTTACCGTGTTGAATTGGATTTGTTTGTTACGAAGTAGTCTAGACTATTTGTGGGGAAACAGCCGACCACCGTGAAACGGGGGTTGAAGTTGTTAAGGGTAACTTCAGACCTTTCAACCATGAGAGAAGGCAGACTGCGATCAGGACATATAGCCTCAGTAGCTGGTCCTAAACTAAAGAGGTTCGCAGTAAAACGCAACCACGGACTAGTAGCGGAGGGCCCAGGAAGCTGGACTCCGTATACCGAACCGGAGTATAACCTCAAAAAGAGAAGAAGAAGAAATGGTACATCGAATTAAATTGCTAGTGGACTAGTGTTGGGTAAATCTGATTCAGATTAAAGAATCCGAATGAATGTTTGAAATGATTGAAAAGATTCTTGGATCTCAAACATACATGAATCTCAAAAGATTTAAGAATCTCAAAAGATTCAAATATCTCAAAAGATTCACTAATCTCAAGGGGCTCATATATATCCAAAGATTCAGCTTCAAAGCTTGAGCTTCTTATTATTCTTCTTCTTGGCGTAACAACCTACGTGGTCATGTCACCCTATGCAAGCTATCGAGACTTGTTGGCAAGTACCACGCAACCGGAGTGTTTGTTTTGATACGGGGAGACGGCCCATGCGAGTCTTGAACCCACGACGGGCATTTTGTTAAGTCGTTCCGAGTAATCCACTACATCATGGGATCGCGCAAATGCAATAGTTTTAAAATCGTACATCTCTAATGATTAATGAATTTCTGGAGATTCATGATTCTGAATGGATTCGCGAATCTTTCGAGATTCATGAATCCTTGGAGATTTATGAATCCTTGGAAATTTATGTATTTGTAGCGATTAGGGATTCGATTCGAGATTCCAACTCATCGTTGAAGATTTATATGAATGAATCTCAACAAAAGATTCATGAAACCCAATACTGTAGTGGATTAACGCTCTATTTATCGGTAATGAAAAAAAACAATACTAGTAGTCCTTAATATAAGTATACGAGCAGTTGTTTGAAATACAAAATTACAAATGAACCTCAGTATAATTTAACAACATTGTACCGACAACTTATCTAGTCTTTTTCTCCTATCAACCAAAGCACGTTCATACTTCTTCTTCTTCTTCTTTGGCGCAACAACCTTTGTCGGTCAAGGCCTACCTGTACCCACTAGTGAAGTGAGCTTGGCTTTCAGTGAACATAGCAAGATAGTCAGTCCTACGTATGGAGGAACGGTCTATTTGGAGCTGGAACCCATGCCGGGCATGTTGTTAAGTCATACGAGTTGACGATTGTACCACCAGACCGGCCCGACGTTCATACTAGTGTTGGGTAAATCTGATTCAGATTCATGAATCTGAATGAATCTTTGAAATAATTCAATGTATCAGAATCTCGGTTGCAAAGATTCATGAATCTCGAAAGACTCTTGAATCTAAAATGAATTTCAAAAGATTCACGATTCTCTAGGGATTCATGAATTTGAAGGGATTCGTACATCTCCAAAGATTCAAAGAACTTGAGCTTCTCTTTATTCTTCTTCTTTGCGTAATAACCTACGTGGTCATGCCAGTCTATACAGGCTATCGAAACTTCTTTGCAAGTACAACACAGCTGGATAGTTTGTTTTGCTACGGCCCATTCTACGGTCCATGCTACGGGGAGACGGTTAGGTGGGATTGGGCAAAGTCAATATTTTAAAAATCATGCATCTCTAAAGATTCATAAATCCCTGGAGGTATATGAAATTTAATGGATTTATGAATCTTATTTATCTTAAATTGACACTTTCGAGATTCATGAATCCTTGAAGATTCGTGAATCTTTAGAAATTCATGAATCTCTGAAGCGTCGATTCGAGATTCGAATCACCCATCACTACTGTTTCATATGAATGAAACTCAACGAAAGATTCATGAAACCCAACATTAGTTCATACCACTATCTTTTTTTAATAAAATTGTAAGCGCTTATGTAATGTAATAATTGTTGTTTTAGTATCCATAACTGCTCGAATGTATGTAAATCCGAAGGAGACATTCTCCCTTAATGTAATGAAACTGGAAGCCATAAAAGTGATATAAAAATTAAACATATCTGTCGGATAGATTAGGTTCGAGCACATTCCCAGCAATAAATTGAACGAATAATCTACTCAAGTACAACATGCAACGTTTGATGCCATGACAAATCGTCTCCTTCCTTACAAAGAAACATTTGAAAAACAAAGAATTCTGTGTGTGTATGCGTGGATGTTCATTTCTAAACCAGCAACTCATTGCACTCGGGTTAAACGACACCGCCAGTGTTCAAAGTTTAAAACATCAAACTCCGACACTGTCCCTGCTGGGTGGTATAAAATTATGCGAAGTGTATTTTTATTCTCCACTCCCTACGTCTTCTTTCATCAATTTATTTCATTGCGGTCTTTGTTGCAGCGAAACAAGAGCAGTGCACACCGAATACAAACTGCAAATGACATTCGTCCTTGCGTTGGACAGTTTTTCGTCATCACAAAGCAACCAAAAAAAAGGAGGCCAACCAAGCTGAAACGGTCAACCGTAAAACTGGAAAATCTTGTACGCGCGCCGGGAGGAAATGCCAGAAAAAAGAGTAAAAAAACCGTTCCGAACACAAACGAGAATGTAGAACACAGCCAAATGCTTTGTGCTGCGCGTGTAACCGATTGCGGGGTGTTGATTTCCGTCCGATGAGAGTTTCCACTTCCGAGCGAGTCAAAATCCCCCAATCCCGCCCGGACCAGGAGCCTGGAGCGCCCTGGAGGTGGGTCGTGTTTTTATTTCACACTTTATTGTGCACATTTCATCGCCCCAGCGGCCGACGTTTACGGTGGGTAATTAATTATCCTAATCAAATCAAACCGCTCGCGTATATGAGCAGCGCAGACATGGCCGTCTGTTTTCCAAACTACCCCACTCCCCTCCCTTGCCCTTTTGATGGACACTGATTAATGGATGGACTACGCCAAGGGGAGGCCCCAACCAAGATGGTCACTCGACACAAACCGCAATCCTGCCTGTTGCCCTGCCCACCGCAGAAGGTTGAAGGTTGCAACCGGCACGTACGCGCATAAGTAAACAAGTTGCTTACCCCTTGTGGGGAGCAGCGGGGAGGTGTGTGTTTTTTTGTTTGGAACGAGAGCATAAATTTCACTTTCAATCATAAATCAACCGGGCCAGACCAACAGTATCGCAGGCCGGAAATATTACCACGCACCGGCTTCTCGCCCCAGCTTCGACGCTCCCAGCAGGCCGGCTGACAATTTTCGGGCTAGCTGCCAACGTGGAAAATCAAAATGGCAAATTAGCCCCTACCTTCACCCAACCCTGGTATCTTGATCTTCCAATGCGCGAGAGCGATTAATTGCCGCGCGTGTCTAGGAATGCTGACAGGTGGACAACATGAAATGAAATTGAAAAGAAATGCAGCTATCGCGTGCAATTAGCGTGTGTGAGGCAAGATTTGGTATGCTGTTTGCATACTTTAAGGCGAAATTATAGCTAAACAATCTATGAGGTATGCAAACAGTACCATACGCAGTTAGAAGTATATATAATTTACTTATATCGAACGGATTACGACTTTTTGGCCATAATGCATTGAGCAATTTTTTGACTCAATTATACTTGAAACAGTGCTGATCAACCAGATCATGCTCTATGGACCAAAACTGACAGTAATTCGAACAAGCAATATCTAGGGTGTACAAAGAGTGGAATAGGTTTTCCCATTTTCCGGTGTAACAGTAACTTCACTTAAGCCTCCCACGTGAACGGACGACGATCGTCGTCTCTCGGCTTCAGTACCTTTAGGATCTAAATTCTCCATCTTTCAGATCATTCTCTGTATTTAAAATCGATGGAAAATGACTTACTGAGATACTTAAACTGTCTTCGCAATGTGTTTGTACAAGCTTCTCATCAAGCTAGTAGTCCAACCTCAAGTTTTCGCAGCTCCCTTGAACGTTCGCTTGTCCTCTTATCAGTTTTGAACCCTAAAAACGACTGCGGGCAAGTTGCTTCAGCTAGAAGACGGTTACCACAAACATTAAGGCTATTTTATGTCCACCTTCGGTAGATATGTTTCCTCATATAGTCAACTGAAGCACAACTTCCAGCAAAAACATATATTTGTAGCGAGATCACTAATAGTGAAAAAGAAACACGAAAGATGATTCTCATAAATATAATAGTGTTGTCTGATGAAATCCCTCTCGACAATGTCGAAAGCTATACCTTCCATAGATTCTGCTAATCCAGTAGATGTACATATGTAGTGGGTACGGACTTGAAGATGCATTTGACACTTATCCTTATCCTCAAGTCTTTTCTCTGTGATAGAGAAAAATAAGTTAAGGTCGCCTCACAAGAACGCGTCTTAAGTCATCTTTTGTTTCTTTTATTTATCAGTGACCTACATAAAGTTCTTCCGCCTTATCATCATCTGCTTTACACCGATGATTTGAAAAAAAAAATCTTTACCATCAGCAGTCTGTATGATTGCCCAGTATTGCAAAATTGTCTTAATTCGTTTTGCCAATGGTGTTGTCTTTCTTCGTCTTTTTTTCTGAACATTTACAATGGTCTCTTTTTGTCGTAATAGACATCCTTTTGTCATTACATTACGGATGTTATGCCTTTTGATAGACAACAAACTACAACAATCAATCAACATCTTGAAAGTTGTATTGCTAAGCTACCAATATTCTGGGCTCTATGGTGGAAGGGATATCTACTGGATTCTCAAATCTATTTTCTATGAAGGAATTGTATTGTGCGTTCGTTAGTTCGTTCAACTCTAGAATTTGCGAGAACTGCTAAATCGTTTCACTAGAATTTCGCCGGCTTGCAGGTACAAATGCCAGCCTATGCCTGATTATGAGACTCGATATTGTATTTTTGGTCTACACTCTCTGGTGACCCGACGTGTTGCAGTACTCGTACATACTCGTTTAATTTCCAGTAAAACCTACTAAATCCCTTAAAATTCCCACTTCCCCATCTCTTTTCTCCCGCCACGCTTAGCGGTTTATTACTGCTCTGGCGATAGTGATTATTATTACTACTTTTTGTTCAGGCTACTTTCTCTTCATTTTCTAGTTTAACCTAGGTATTGTTTAACCTCTCTAGGTTGACATGCGAAATGAATTGAAATTGACATTGAAGTTGAAATTGAAAATTAAAATGAAACAAACATACAAGTGATGACATTTGACGGCTAAAGATTAAGCCATTTATTTATTATATTATTAAACTTTTATATAATTTTGCAGTGTGTAGGAGTGTATGTCAGTAAAGGCGAAGACTTGGACTAACATAAACTTAGAGAAAAAACTCTCATCGTGACAATACAGTAGAGCGTCGATTATCCGAGCAGCTCGGGACCGCACGGTTGCCGGTTAATCGATTTGCACGGATAATCGTCCAATAAAATTCATATAAACATTATAAAATTCGCTAGCTTCATGATTAATTCACTTTGAATTAATCGATTAATCGTCAGTAAAATATTATTTTATTATCTATGGCCGGTCTCGTGGTACAGTCGTCAACTCGTACGACTTAACAACATGCCTGTCATGGGTTCAAGCCCCAAATGGACCGTGCAGCCACACGTAGGACTGACTATCCTGCTATGGGGGGGAAATCAATTAGTCGCTGAAAACCCACAAGTGGTTCAGGCAGGCCTTGACCGACAACGGCTGTGGAGCCAAATTATTATTAATTTTAATTTTAATATGAAGAAGAAAATATTATTTTAATCAATAACTATAGGTTTAACAACTGTTCATGAACAAAAATGAATTTCGAAAATACCACTAGACACTATAGAGCAGCAAAAAAACTGGTTGCCCACTTGACTATCGCTGCAAATTTTCGCCGTATGTTTGAATAGCTGTCACATTTATGCGCACGGTTAAGCCGCTCGACGGTTAATGCGCCCCCGGATAATCGACGTTCTACTGTAGCTACAACGAGCGAGCATGTTTTAAGCAATCAAGAAATGTTACTTGGGAATAGTTTGATTGGTGTTTGTTCTCGCCCTGCAAAGATTCCTTCAAATGAGGCTGACACATTTTTAGCATAGTTCACGCACCTTTCCGCAGCAAAACCGGACCATCGAGCTTTCCCACAGCCCCTTCCCGTGCACCCAGCAAACCGGTTTTTCGATGGCTTAATCCGCTCGCTGGGAACTGCCGCAACTCAAATTGCAGCGTGGTACAATTGACTTACTTTTTTGCAATTAAAACATTGACATTGCTTTCGCAGACCGTTGAAAGAGTGTTGTGTTTTGTGTTTTTAAATCGCAAACTTTTCCTGCAACCTAACGCAACTGGTCGACGTGTGGCCTGCGGTGTGATTTACGGTGCGCGCACATATTTGGCACTAAGAAAAAAGAAACACCATTTATTTTCCGTTTTCTCGAGCTTAATTCGCTGGATTGGCATGTCTCGTGGGATGAAGACAACCGTACACGGCACAAAAGAAATCCACCCCAATCCCCCCGCCATCTGCTTAACCATTAACCACGGCACCCTGTTGGCTGCGGGGTTGCGGACGCTGGCCGCCGTTTATTTTGCTCGTTTGGTTCCTTTATTCACCGCTTTTTCAAAACGATATTTCCATTTTGTATCCACGAGCTGACTGACCTGGTGCGAGGAAAGATTGAGCAACGCCAAAACTGTTCCCCCACTACCGGTCCCCTTCCACCGAAAACAGATCGGTCGTTAAATTGGGAAATAATGGCAATAAAAAGCACATGCACATGGTCACCGATTGATCCCTTGCTCTGTTTCTTTCTTTCCTTTCTCTCTCTCTCACTCACTCTTGTTCATCGCTATCCGTGACACTTCACCCCGAATGGACACAGCCGTTAACAAAACAAAACAAAAAAATCCCAAATATGCTGATGCGAACCAAACTGCTCGAAACTGCTGACGTGCGACGGAAAACCGGGGCTCGACGAGACACCCGCCACCGGACAATGGAAAAGAGAGCACATGGATGGAGAAAGCATCAACGAGCAGACCGAACGAAACCCTTGCCGAGGGGAGACGTTGGGCGTTTTGTTTTTAAGCGTGCGATGCTGTGTCATTTGTTTTGTACGCCAGCGGGTACTTTGGAAAATAAAATAAAACACTCCAACACTCCGTCTGTGGCGATGACGGGCGACGGGTTTGTTTTTCAGCGTTCGCACCCGTGGCCAAACAGCTGGAAGATGTGTGGCCATGTTTCTTTTCTTCTTTCTGTTTCGCCCTGATGTGACGAGTGATGGGGGAGAAAAATGGCATCCGTAGTGAGTCGCTGCATGAAACCTCGTGTGTAATTCAATTTATATTTAAATAGTACAGTCAATGGGGGGATGGGGGGCCAAACACATGCACAAAGCGTACCATTGTGCTTTGGAGGAGTTCGATTTAATGCACACACACACACACACAACGCCAGACAGTAGCCGGTTGGCTACACTGACCCGGGCAAATTATACACTCATTACACACAGCCCGAAATTGGCTTGATGGTACGAAATGTTCATCGGTGAATCATTCGAGCAGATCCACGAGTGGATGTTCCCGAGGGAGGGGGGGGGGGGGGGAATGGTCAGGTCAGAATGCCAATTTAAAGCATCATAAACACACAGTTCGAACACAGGCCACGCGAACGCGCACTCATTTGCATGCTATTTTGTCTTCCCTGTGACCTTCCTCCATTCCTTCTCTCCTACCGGACACGAACCAAAAAGTGCGACGTTGAGTGGGTGCTTGGAACGTCTCCATCGCCCATCCACGCCGCTTTGAATATGAGCGAACGAAAAAGGAGGCAAAAAATGGAGGTAAACAACGCTACAATGTGTTTCGCTTTGTTTGCCCCTTTCTTCTTCTTCTTCTTCTCTGCTTTCAGCCTACTGCCACTAAAAACCGTTTTGCCGCAATTATTTTGCATACAAACAGCCCCTCGCCACCACCTTCTCTCTCTCTCTCTCTCTCTCTCTCCCTCTCTCTCTCTTTCTCTCTCTCTCTCTCTCTCTCTCTCTTCTACCATCATCTCGAGGGAAATCGATCATTCAATTCGATCGCCTAAAAAGGACAAACGAGCCAGGAACAACCTGCCTCGGTACGGAGCCTCAGTATGGCCAAAGATGAGGATGTGGACCACCCCGGACCGCAGCATCGCGCAAATAATGTCATCAAGCAGAGGATGGTAGGGTGAGATGGCGACAGCCTGCCAGAAGTTGGTGGTCTGTTACGCTGAGCAGACACGACAGGGGTTGGAAATTAACTCACTGTTGTTTACCCTAGTGGAAATGGAGCAGATGGATGACTACCCTAGTGACCCATGTGTTCTAAATTTTTTACCATGATCTGCTCGAATGATGTTCGAAATAGAAAAATTGTGGAATACAACAATTTTGGGAACTGTGGAAACCGTATTGAAAGCGTCAAAATTACG
The DNA here is from genome assembly GCF_943734685.1 of Anopheles coluzzii. Taxonomy (NCBI): domain Eukaryota; kingdom Metazoa; phylum Arthropoda; class Insecta; order Diptera; family Culicidae; genus Anopheles; species Anopheles coluzzii. Next base: position 14,482,341 of record NC_064669.1, read on the forward strand.
TTTATACATATGTATGACCTTCTTAACATGACATGGTTATACGACCAGAAATAAGGATTATAAAAATTATTTCCCAAAAGGATAGAGAAGAAAGCAATGAAACAGCCATAACGCTGTCGATTTTAAAGGGCTTGTTCTAAAAACCCCTTAAACTGGTGCAGTTTACCCAATTAACATTTTCGAGCACGAATAAGCGGGAATTCGAGCGAAGTCCCTTAAACTGGAGCCTAAAACTTCCCTTAAACTGCACCAGTTTAAGGGAGTTTAGACAAAGTTTTTGAAAATCAACTGTGATGCGGTTTTCTCGTTGCTTTCTTCTAGATTCGCTCGGAAATGAAGTATCCTATAATAAAGTTCAGACAAAATTAGCTTTTGTTTTTCATCAAAAATCGAAGCTATGAATGTACATTGAGCTCGACGGCATAAACCATCGATAAAAGAAGTCCTAATTTTCGAACACACCAAATCTTGGCGCTTTCAACACATTTGATCCACGAGATCCACACAAAAATCCACGATTTCACGCGTATCGAGTACTAATCAAGCAGATGTGGAAAAACTATTTCGAGCAGATGTCACTTGCGTATTCATCAACTGTGCAGTGCAATATTGTCCAAAACCAAAATAATTCCAAAATGGCTGTATGTGCACCTAAAAGTATGCAATGTGCATTTATTTTCTACCCTATTAAACCCGAAATATAGTTCCATTTTCACCTTAAGCCAAAGCCCATCAGTAAACAGCACTGTGTTCGTCGCAAACAGCACTGTAATGTAGCCTCTTCACATTCCCCACGCTCTCGTACTCTTCCACCTCCGCCATATCGAGGCCACCAATTATCCCCGGGGACGCCCATTACCGGTTCCTTGCCCACTAGTGATGGTGCGGGGGTGAGGGTAGTGCTGCTTTTTTCCCTTTTCCAGCATTATCATCGTCATCATCGTCATCATTTAATGGTGTTGATTATGATTTGCTAGCAGCTGCATCTGGCCACCGAAACCTTGCCACCCGTGCGTTTCGGCTGCACTCCTAAAATGGGAGCGTGGGGGGCCCAACTACACACGGGCGGGCCGCGGTCGCCTACCTACCCCATGCGGTGGTGGGCTTTTATTCATGATAATTTAATTTAGCGAACCAACGCACATAATTGGAAATTGATTCCGTTATGGTTTGACAGCGCCTACCACCACGGACCCACGGACTGGCTTGGCAGTATGGGTAAGGGAAAGTATATCGCGAATGTCTCTGTTTTTGGTTGTTCTTGTTGTTGTTGTTATTTTGCCTTCTTGCCCACGGTATCATGCTGCGCTGGCTTAAGATCACTACAAGGGAAGTGGTCTGTGTGTGTGTATTCCTTGCAGGGCCTGGTAGGGATGCGCAACAGCTGGTGCTTGCCCTGCGAAGCTAAATGATTTATTGCCCATCCAACCCGATTGAGAGAATGTTTCTTTTTGTGTGTGTAGCTTTTGGGACTGGGGAGACACTCCATGAGTGAGGATATTTATGAGATTGTTCCTTTTAACGAATTGGAGTGTGCGGTGTGTCCAGATTGTGGGAGGCAATAGCCAATGCCTAGAAGTATAGAGATGTCTATATTGAAACGATTGATATATTGAGGGCATTTGTGGTTATTCAAAACGTGGGATGTGGAGTGAAATATCATGAAGAACAGTTGTCGGCAGTTTTGAGCATTCTAGATTGATATGAGAGGATACACGAAGCCATAGGTGGAGCTTTTTCAGACATAGATATAGGTGGAGCTTTTTCAGACAAGATATTATTAAGAGCATTCCTACATTGAAAGTAACAGTAGTTTTTGGGAAGAATCTCTATGCATTGTCTTTAGCAATATCTAGGGGTTATTCGTATTCAAGATATTGAAAACGTCCACTCGACAGTGGCTGATACTGAAGATGTTGAGATCTCATCCCAGAGATTTGGTAACGCTTCAAAATAGCAGGAAGATATATTGAAATATTGAAGATCTTGAGGATGCTCTAAATGCCTATGTATTCTAGATTTTCTTTGTAGCTAGTATTCAAGCTAGTATTCATGTATTCAATATTTGTATTTTAGATGTCTATAGAAACACTGAAGAGAACGTAACATAATAGTTAAGAGCTTAACATATCTTGGGAATAACTTTGGCAAGGTGTTGTGTATTCAAGGGACGTTTTCTTAATGCTTGCTCTGAGATCTTTTGAAGATCCTAGCAAGAAACATTCATAATTTGTCATAGATAAAGAGAGGAATGTGAATGCAGTTAAGATCTTGTAAATATATGGTAAAATATAGTATCTTCAAATGCCAAAGAAAATGTAATGTCGTTCAGTTTTTCATTCAGATGTCCAACTCCATGATATTGTCGATTTGTTCCGTACGGCACCAGTAATCTGGTAGCCAATGCCAATATAACATCATCGCCCGTAAACGCACATCAAATGTTGCATTACTTTTCCGATCAAGTGCGCTCCCGCGCAGACTGCCAAGATCAATCAGGGTGATCCGAGTGTATATGTGTATGATTGCGTGGAGATATACGCATCCAATCGGGGTGGTGCATGCTATTCCCCCAATGGAGAAAACTGTACCGGAAAAGGGACAGGGTAGACACACCGTAGCTAAAACCGTGGCGAATAGAGGAGCCGGAGGAGAGAAAATCAACGCAATGCAATCAGCGCAGGAATCTAATAAAGTGTAGAAAAGATGGAGCAGGTATGAGAGGGTGCAGGAAAAAAAACCAACAAGGGACATAATGCGTTACTACCATTTCCAGCGAGCCCGCGTCGCACTGTGAACTTGTTTGTGCTGCACCGTAGCATGGAGTGGAGGAATAGCTAGGGGCGAGCGAAACGTCATCTCGAGCGCGCGGTTCGCGGTTATGCGCGACGCCACGCTATGAATTATTCAAACAGAAAATTAAAACATTATATCGGCCCAAACATGGCCAACGCCAATATGTGTGTAAGCGCTAGAGGAGCGGACACCATATCGTTTTAGGTGTCATTTGATCTCGAGCCGAAAAGATCAAATGCTGGACACGGGGGGATGATGATGTTTTCCCAAGCCACGGCCGATCTTCCCGGAAGCAGGTACGTAGCAAACACTCACCTGCGGCCACGGTTAGGTGGGGAAAGATGTGTGCAGTCTGCAGCAGGAACACACCCGCCGATAGCTGCAGCCCGTGGGCGATACAGTTGATGACGATGCCGATGTAGGTGACGAGCCAGCCCCAGCCACCCTCCGGGTAGTAGTGCTGCTTGAGCGTTATCAGCTGACGCAGATCCGCGACCAGGCGCGCCCCGTACGGTATCTTCAGGTCATGGTGGCGATGATGATGGTGATGGTGCCGGTGCCGCCTGCCGGACGAACCGTCCGAACCGTAGCCGAGATTGTTCAGCCCGCTGCAGGACCCGCTGGCACTGAGCGCCACGCCGGAATCTTCCCGCGAGTTGATCAGGTGCGGCAGCGAGTGTGAACGCTGCAGTGCCAGCGGGCGCATCGTATCGTTCGACGAGAATGACATGGCGATGGTGGTGGTGGTGGTTGTCTTCCTCCCGCGTTGTACAGGTTCTTTGGTAAGCTAGCAGCACTGCTCGTAGCCAGTCGAAAAATGTCTTTTGAGTCACTGAAACGCGAAGCGGATGCCGCTGCCCGGCGATGTGTCTACTCCCCCGATGGGACCGGTGCCACAGCGTTCGGGATTTAGCCAGCGCACGATGCCACCACCGGAGTGACGCAAGTCGCTCATAGTCTCCGGCTGGGGTTGGGGACTAGCAGTAGTAGTAGTAGTAGTAGCCGTAGTAACTGGTAGCGGGGTAGGTATGTTGCAAGCAGCCTTTATACCCGCCCCAGTCAGGACGGGCATGCTGATGACGCGGTGACAGCAGCGCAATGGGTTCGTTTAGAGCAAAGCAAGGCCAGAAAATATCGCGCGTCGTGTCACTCTGGTTGCAGGTAGTTCGTTAAGGTAATTGAAACTTCTGTAGCGATAATTAACACTGTCGCTGTACCTCTGAGAAGTGTTCACACACTAGACACTACTTCACACTACCTAATAAACCAAATCTTCACTTTTCATGTGATTTGCGACGTCGCATAGCAGTTAGGATGATATCAGAGAGCAGAGACGCGCTGTTTGATTGGGGAAGAACAAATCGTAAGAGAAACATCACTGACCTCAACCGTGTGTGCAAGTAAGCACTCGCAGGCGCATTGGAAGTGGAGAGCCGAAGAAGATTTGAACTGAGGATCGCAGTGTTACATGATCGTTGTGTTCGTCGCACGGATAGAGAGAAGTGTTGTTTATATTCCTGCCAATAAGCCTACAGGTTCAAAACCATCAAAAATGTTCGTGTGCCGACGTAGTTGGTACTTCGTGAAGAAAAGGAGTCCCTTTATTGGGTGGTTTAAATTTGGAAGCCTGATTATGGTGCGTTCCCAAGACGGTTGTAACTGCAATATCAACATAAGTCGATTATCACATTAAAATAAATGTACTTCTTCTATTTGGCGTAACGTCCTACGCCGACATGCCGGCATATACAGGCTTTCAAGACTTTATTCATTACCACGCAGCCTGATAGTCAATCCTTGCTACTGGGGGGACGGTCAATTCTAGGCTTGAACCCATGACGGGCATGTTATTGAGTCGTTCGAGTTGACGACTGTAACACGGGATCGCCCCTGCCTAAAATAAATATAATAAATGGTAAATTTTGATTATATTTAGTACTTCGTGTAATTTTGAACTATCAACATCGAAGCGCTTTGGATTTTATTTAATGCAGTAAATTTACATATTTTTCACTTTTTTATTCAGTAGGAACGGCTTAGGCCTTATTGCTTATTTCTCTCTTTATAGTAGTTTTAAAATTTTAAAACCACGCATTCTTGTCTAAGGTTTCATGCGATGTTCGATCCCATATCCACCATGAACATATTGTTAAGCAGCATCCACTATACCGTGGCCATTCAAGGCCGTGATGTCAGCTAAGAGGTGAGAATTTGTTCTACTGGGTAGGCACTAGCCCATGGGTTGACTGTTAGATTGACAACACTTCACCAGGGTGTACACTGCTCACCATCGCACACACTAGATCACCACTCAACCATCTTCTTCCGTGCACATACTCTACTAAAGTCTGCAAAGCGTGAACACATGGACGACAGCGTGTAGAAGAAAACAAACGAGAAAGAGAGCTTGCGAAAACGAGAGCGATTGAGCGTTGTTTGGAGGCAAATAAAGAATGAGATAAATGATGACCGGTTTTTGTGTGTATGTGAAAAATTGACCACACAACGCAATACGACTTTTTTTTTGCAAACACACACGCGCAAGTCAAAGTGGAGCAGCAGCAACAGCAGCGATGCCAATTTAGTGTGCTGCCCTCTCCCGCTCATCTTACACCGTGCGTACTGGTGCCCACACTGGTTAATCAATTACTTATCTTACGAATCCGTCTGCGTCCCCTTTCAGGACAGGTTTCAGCCGTCCACCGGTTAGGTCTGGCGCACAGCTCATCACTGACGGTCTCGCGAACACGCCGGCGATGTCAATCTCTGTGCCGTGCAAAACGTAGTGGACGTGCGACAAACGTGCCGACTAATTCCTCATTATTGGATCTGCACTATCTCTGTCTTTGCCGAGACACTCGTATCCTGGCTCTCCAAGGATGTATAAAGACTTCTGCGCAAAGACTTGCGATAATATCTAATGGCTTTCCAGATAGTGGCCAGTGGGCGAGAGGGAAAACATATGCATCACACACACACAATACACACACATACTCTTAGTGGTGGTGCTCTTTTCTTCTATCGATCACTCATTTCTGTGCGCCGTTGATGGCTCACGCACCGGCTGACAGGTTGATTGGCACGTGTTGATTGACGACGGCATTTTACTGTCTACTTTGTCTGCATGTGTCTATCTCTGCCATCGACATCGGTTGTCGTTTGGGACGAATTCTGCAATCGACAGCAGCATCAACCGCACCCTGGAGCTAAGTGGAGCCGAACACTCGCTAAAACCGTAAGACACCGCCGCACCACCAAAGCGCTTGTTGGATGTAGGTGCAAGGGAAGGCCCAAGATTCTCTGATGACGTCCCTCGGGTATTCCAATTTGCCGGACCGGTGAAAGATATGGATATGTTGATACGACGTTGTGCATACGCCACGTCTCACGGATCTCGGCACATGCGAGTGACAGGCTAGCGTTAACCCGCAAGGAATCCATCCATCCAAACGATCACTGGACATCGGGCAAATGTTCTAGAATAGCTTTTTTGACGCCCCGAAATGAAAGGAACGGGGAATGGATTCTCGCATAATCATCACCGCCATCATACGGCCTAACCGAAATGATACGTGACCATTACGGGCGTGGAGGATTTTGCTATATTCACTACCAGGCCTGTCAGTTGCAAAAAGGAGGAACAGGCAAGTAAACAGATATTGCCAGACGCCGCCGCCCCCATCGGCCAGCTTCTGACCTTTTAATGAACGGTTTATTTGGGCGTTGTAAACACAAACACATCTCTGCGTCTATGGGTGTGTGTTTAATGTACATTGCTGGAGCCAGGACCTGACCCCATTAGTGGCGAACCCCGTCAGCGTTGCCGTTCGATGCGTCGTACTGTGAGGGGAAAGAAACAAAAGCATACGAGGATTTGTTGGATTTTCGGGGTTTCGGGAGAAGCAATAATCCGACACCCATTAGCAGCAGCGAACTACTGGTCCGGTACGGGTGTTGCTGCTAATGAACTCTGGCAAGGTTCTAGGCCGCCCTTTGTTCGGTTTGGTGAAGCTTGGGGTTTGGAGAAGCGACTACCCCACTACCTCGGATTAGCGAAATCGGGACAGCGGGATTGACCGTGATGTCCATGCTGCTATTAATCATCATCACCGCCAAAGGCAATTGATGTATGCACAGCCCCCCCCCCCCCCCCCTGAACCGGTACAACAATGATTGGAGTTTTATTACAGAGGAACTCCAGTCCGCGTGACCTTACCCGGGTTTGCCAACCATTCCCTGTGGATGAAACGTTCCCTTTTACGCGTATCGATCGGGCCTGATCGCACGTGGAATCGATTACCAATTGGTTACCCGCCTGCCTGAAAGGTAGGTCCCGCCGTTCCTACTTTCCAATGGGTGCCTGACAACCTTCCAAGTGGTCGCACGGGAAGAATTTCGGGCGCCATTAAAAACAAAAAAAAAAAGACACACACTGGCGAGCAGGACTCGGGACACTCGTTAAGTTATTCTGCCCGATCCGGTTTGTTTTGTGTAGTGTTCCTTCAACTACCCCCTCCCTCCCCGCTCCCTTAAAAGCTGGAACAGATACCACACGCCGAAAAAGGATGCTCGATTCGAGGGCGTCGATGGTGGTCGGGTTGCAATAATTTCTCCCGCGGAGTTCATAAATTGTTGCGGCCCGGTGGCCCGGTGGCGTACCTCCGAGCTTCCATCGTCAAACATTACACCACCACGGCCGCTGGCAGTAAACGCAATAACAATAACAGTAAGCACAGTAAGCGCAGGGACTGCGGGCGCGTAAATATCATATTTCATTACGGCAGCACCCGCGCGTACGCACTGCTGGATACGCGTTTGTTGGTGTGGATGCGTTTCGGGGCCCGCGCGTGACATGAGCCGTATCGCACCGTTCATTTTGCAGCAGACGGTGTGCCCCAAAGCACGAGAAAAGAACGACGTCGACGATGATGATGATGATGATGGCGGTGATCGTTGCGAGCAGTCATAAAGACAAACCGGGCAGTATCGACAAGCCCGGCTCCGGTCGGCGTTGCCCGATTTGCCGGTCCGGTGAGTTTATTGTTTTTTATGTTTCCCCTTCTCCCTTTCGATCGCGTCCCGCCAGGAAGAGGGAGAGAGGCAGCAGAGAGCTTTCATCAAACGATACTTTATGTTTATTTGCTCCATCTTTGGGCCCTGTGCACTTCATCACATCTGACGCATCTGGCCGGGCAGTGCACGGGCGGAGCGAGCGTGGAGGATTGATGCGTGTTGACTGTTAATTAATTTTTATTGAATTTAAACAACGGTTCAATCGGGCACAATGGGCTTCCAAACTGGCAGGGAGCTCGGACCGGATCGGTAGCGAAAAGTGGGTACTTTATTGGAGTACGTTGCAATTAAGTTGGAATGAACCATATGTCACGAGCTTGTCGGATTCGTTCGGCAATAAATCTTGCCAGAGAGATTCATTAAAGTATCATCAAATAAAGAACAGCCCGTCCGCTGTACGACCCAAATCTCATGATATCCAATGTTCCAGTCCTGTATGCGACTGTATACTTTCAGCAATTCTGCCTTTGCTGTCTTTCTTCCAAACATACCGACAAAAAAATCAGTCGCGTATAATACCGAAATAAATGGCAACATAAGCTGCCAAAAGACTCCCCCCGGAGGAACGTCGGACAAGATTTGGTAGGACACAACCGATGGATAGGGGTCGCTGCCGAGCGTGATATCCTGTCGCTCCGTACCCATCGAGAGGTGCGTAAACACCACGCCGGATAATCACCGGTCCTTATCGTAAACGTTTATCGTCTGACCGTCTGGCTGGTCTGGCGCGTCTAACAAGTGGTTGAGTTTCGCCAACTCGTACACCTCGTGTAGGGAGGAGCGTTCCAATATTATTATTTTTTATTATTATTATTTCGAGACAATTTGAACCTCATTTGCAACGTTGGCAGTTGGCAATATGTTGGAGAAGTGCGTGCTTGCACTCGTGCTTTAAACTCTGCTGCCCGGTTACTGGCTTCGGCTTTTTGGGCACCGTTTTGGGCGGGCAACATTTGGGACGACACTTTCTTCTTTCCTCTTACGAAGTTTGAACTGGAGTTGCTTCTCATGTTTTAAAGATGGGCTGCGCAAAATGTACTGCTGCTGCTGCTGCTGATCGTTTCCTGCCCCAGCACGCATCGAGAAATCGCATCCAAATTCCAACCATTTTCCCGGGAATTTGTATGCGAGTAAAAGGTAAAAGGCTAACCAATTACTCGTGCGGCGTCGTTGGCGCCGCTTAAACTAAACCCATCCTTGGGGCCCCTTCCCAAATTGGTGGTAAGATTTCCTCTGTCTCTCTTCTTCTCTCTCTGTCTCTCTCTCTCTCTTTCTCTCTCGTTCGCTCCGTCTATCCCTCTTTTATATCACACGCACACGCAGCTGGGCACGCATCGCGGGAAATCGGTTGATCGCTGATCGACGCGCGACGTTGATCGATGTTCACCGTTTGACACGAAGGAGGTTGCGCCCCGTTCGCACGTCCCTGGGCCGGGGCTTTCACTCGGGCCTTTCTCTTTCGGGCCGCTTGCTGCCCTCCTGGTTGAGTGGCGGCAGAGCGGGAGGCTGTATCTTTTTGTTTTGCTTTTTCGTTTGCTTCTGGGTGAGCCTCCCGGGCGTCACATCGTGGCATTCGCGTCACACCGGGAATGCGTGCGATTTTGTATACTTGTTTTGGGTATGTGCGTGCGTATGTAGGTACGTAGCATGTGCTGTTTTTTCTTCTTTCCTCTTCTTCTCGACGCTCTGCCTCGCTGTCTGCTTGCAGGCACAGCCACCGCAAGAGCGCGAAAGGCAGCAGGAGGGGGCCAGGCTACGATCGCATAGCGGCAAATTGGCTTCGGTTCCATTTGGAGACTTGCCTGCTCATTGATAGCATCGGGCCACAGTGCCCCGTTGGAGGGGCGGACAGAATGGGTGGACAGATTCAAACTGTAGCATGACCCCACTACCGCCCGTACCGGTCCACCGAATCGCCCTTCTGGTTGGGCTGAAGATCGACAACAACAACAAAAAAAAACTAACCGAACCGTACAGTGCTGGCCTCCCCCCTCGGGCAAGACCGAGCCGCAGCGGGAAATGGATTGGAAAGGGAAGGGAAACACCGAAACCAGTTTTCTGCACTTGACTTTCCCTCACCCGCTGCTCGAGCCCGGCGGTTTCGCGCTCGCGCCCGCTCTCACTCGCCGTACCGTGCGCGCGTTCCTCTCTGTGCTTGTCAACAATTCATAAAGGATCGTTTCGTTTCGCCTCTATCTAACTGGTTCGCTTGGAGTGTTGTGTGCTTGGGTTTCGCCAAGCCGAGACATTTTGCTGTCGCCATAGTGTGCGCGTACCGTTTTGTTGCTGCTGTTGTTTTAGTTTGGTGTGAGGCACATTTCTATTTTTTTTGTTAATTATTCCCCTCCCCCCCCCCTCCCCTCTCTCTGAAAGTCTAGCCCATTTCAGTTGCATTCGATAGTACGGACAAGTACATTAAACTTTGCAGCTCAAATGTGGAGTAATGTGTCAGAGGTTGGATGGGAAACAAACGTGTTGAATAGCGTTCCGCTTTAACGCCACTGTACGAGGTGTTGAATTTAGCCCAGTGCAAGCGTTCTGCTGTGCTGCATTGATGGACGGTAGATCAAATCTCAGCACGGTGAAGAATTAATGAAGAGAGTCAAACACATTGTGTGCTTTCTCAAACAATATAGTATACAAATTCAAACAAACAAAAGCGCACCACTACTCTACACTTTCGCTCTCTTTTCATTTCCAAACGCAAACATCAGCACAAATACGGCATTTGGCTCCGCTCTTTCTATTCGCTTAGAAAGCCGTCTCATCACCACACAAACATTTAATTGGGACGATCGCACTGTGATTGAAACTAATCTGTCGTCACAACAATAAAAGTCCCGCTCGGGGGGCGCTCTTTCTCTCTCGCTCCTCTCTCTGTCTCTCTATGGCTCTGTGCTACCGCCAAACCAAATCCCCAATTAACCCGGTATTTCGATCACACATGGCTCTCTTTCTCTCTCGGTCTCTTTCTCTTTGTCTCTGTTTTTCTTCACGCGCCTATCTACTCGCTTGCACTCACTCCACACCTACTATTGGATGGGAAGTTTTCGCGATCATGATGATGCTGGGTATAGTAGAGATCTTCAGAGCAGCCAAGCACTGTTAGGCACGAAACAAACGAAACAAACAAAAACAAAAATCACAAAACACACACCTCACACACAGCGAAACAAGAGCGCGCGCGCGTGCGTTTTTTGTTGTTGTTGTTGCGTGTGCGTGTTCCTGCTGTCTTCTCTCTATTACCCTCGGCGAGCCCGCACTACCTCGCACGAGGACAACAAACCGCGTACTGATGGTACATTCAGCACGGTCGGCCCGCTCGGCCGACGCGAACCGCAGCGACCACCGGGGCAGGCAGTCGCGAGCAGGCTTCGGGAGGCTGCGTACGTTGGCTGGGCGGTCACGACGGAGCGAGCAAGCGAGCGAGGGAGCCAAAGGTGTTGGCCCGAGCGAGAACGCGAACAGAAGAAAACAGGCCCGCACGGCGTGTTAGTTTTGCTGCTGCTGTTGCTGGACACGTTTGACACAGGGGCACGCTTTTACTGGACCGAGCGTTGGGAGATAAAGAGCATAAATAAGTTCACTACGAAGGGTGTAGAGAGTAAACCAGAGAGAGTGATGGTATTTAAAAGTGTTTACAGCGTGGCACTACAGTGTAGATTTTAATTAGCAACGTAATGAACAAAATTATTTTTAAGCAAACCAATTTCATAACAATACGACACATTTAAATTTACTGACAAAATATCTCAAATGTGCTGTTAAACGAAAGCTGTTATTAAGTCAACTTCTACCAAAGCCAACTAATTGCAGAAGCTACGTCCTCGAATAATCTGTCCTCACAACTGTCAAATCAAAAGAAGCTATTCGCCGCTAGCGACCGCCAGATGGCGCTACGCAACGCATCTTCTCGGTAGAGCTTTTCGTCGCTGTTCCAATGTTTCATCATCCACCACACGAAGACGCACATTTCACTGATCCCCAAACCCTCAAGCATGCATCTACTGTTGTTGTTTTTTTTTTTTTAATTTACGTTATGTTGTATGGTAACCACCCATTTTTGCACATTACTCATCATTCGCTTTTAATTTAATAAACACCAAACGGGAAAGCAAGCAGTGTCGTGTCGGCACGTTCGTGGTAGTGCAGAACGGTTTGCCGCCCGTTGCGGGTTTACGTGCTTATATCTCATGCGAACGGCACGGCAAAGCAAATGGGTGTGTGATGAGTTTTGGGCAAATTTCAACACCTTCCCATTAGCGAGCAGCGTGGGAAACGGTGGGACGGGCCGCCTCCCATCCTCAAGGGAATGCTACGGACACGTCCCGCAGCCAACACCAGGTTTATGGTCGTTGGTGCAGTTTGCCAGTGCGTGCCGCAATGTGCGGTCGCTGCTCTTTGCAGCTACAGTTGCGAAAGGGCAAGAGCAGGGGAAGAAGAGACGGCAAATAAGGAAGCAGGTATTTCTGGAAGACAAGAAGATCCATTGCTTGTGCGGTGGAATGCGCGCCGGCTCCTTCTCCGGTACGGAGTGTCGGCTGTTCGACCGGACAGGGAAAAGCTTCTGTTTTTTTTTGTTTTTTTGGTTTTTCATTACTGCACCAGGATGCCTCCACGTCGACGTACAGGGGGCGTGTGCACTGGGATACCACTCATCACGTCGCTCATGTATAAAAATGCAGCCGCCACTGTCACCGGCGAACGAATGGAACGGGACGCACAACAGAATCGGCCGAGAGAATCAGCAACAGAAAAAAAAACAAGCAAGCAAAGAGCTATAATAATTACTCTTCCAGCGGGATGGAGGTTTTGGATCTCCCCGATCTTAGTCCCTCCGTCCGGCGAAGTGTTTGAAGCGGTTCGCATACCGGCACATCCTTTTTCTGGTCGCGTCGGGCGCACCGATCACCGGCGGTTCCATTTGTGGACCGCCGGACAATTGCAGTCGCCCGAACACGTTTGAGACGCGATGTTCCGGCCCATCGACCGGCCGGCAGCAGTAGCATCAGCAGCTACCCGACATACGTGCGCTCTCTGCTGCAGCCTGTGGCGAGGCACTCTCGCCTGGTGGTATCGCATGCACACCTTGACCCCTGACCGATTGGCATTCGGTAAATTGTTTAATTGGCAGCATAAGGAGAAGGGGCTGCTGCTGCTGTGGACGAATGGGCAAGAGGTACAGGGCCAACAGCGCGCGTTCCGATGGGGTTGCATTTGGTTGCCCTTTACCAATGCCGGCGGTGTTGTATCGTGTCGGCGTGAACAAGACACCGAGGAGCTGCACTGCACGAAGCTAGCGCTACCCACTGCTAGATGGCGCTGCGGTGGATGGTGAGCTTTCGCTAGTTGAAACGAAAGCTTTGGCGGGTGCTGTTGATTTGGTGGATTTAGAAACTGCACAACCGGGTGCCATGACCAGGAGTCAAATTGTACGTGCACCTTTTTGGTCTCGCGTACAGCGTGAGTTTTTATTTGTTTTTGGTGCTATTTTTAAAGCGCCAAGGGTGCACAAAATTGTTGCATGCTGCACCCGGGGCGATGAAATAGCTAACAATTATTGCCATAAATTTGCACAATAATGTATGCTGGCAGCGTGCATTTGGCTGCCGGAAAATACTCCAGTGCTGGGAGACCCGCATTTGTGCCGGTAAATGATTTTGCTCGCCTTCCCCGGTGCAACATTCCGTGCCCGCGCGCCAAAACCGAACGGAATGCGACCTATTTATACACCGGACCCACCGGTCGATGGCACGGAGGAGGCATCGCTCGTGTAAACATTCGACTGCATCATAAACTCTGGCACGATGAGCCGATTAATCCAAATCGGTAAGCAAATGGCGGGCGGAAAAGCAACTCATAATAATAACTCCAAGTGTTTTCGGGGTGTGCTAGGGTGGCCCAAATGGCACACAGAAACGTACATACACACACACACACAGACACCCATTTGCCGATTAATGATGAATGCGCTGCACCTCGCGCGCCTCCACCACTAATGCCCGCCCAACCGCAATAAGCCAAACATTCCATTCCGCTGCAGATTAAATTATGATCCTCTGGGGCGCGTTCTTGCGGTTGCCCGATTATGGTAAGCGAACGCTTGTTTGCTGTTGCCCTACTGGATAACCCCTTTGACTGGGTTCCCCTTTTGAGCGGGGTTCCGGTGGAAAGCTTACCCGCAGGCTGGCCGTTTTTCTGCCGATTCATCAACAGCTCAGCGGGCAGATTTAGGAGGTGTGAAATAAATCGCGCAGGCCCGATAAAAAGGGCACCCGCAAACCCGTGCGGGCTGGCTTCCAGTTAGTCGCCTTCCGTACAAGCAGACACTCACAATCACAGGCCGGTTAATGTAAATATATATCATTATAAATTTGGTACTTTATTTTCAACTTTCTTTTCGACCCGGCAAGCCCGCGCGTGACGCTTTAGGCTTAGCCGTTCGCTTGCCTTCTATGGTGCTATCAATTGCGACGGCAGCACCAAAGATGGTTGACAGATATTTTAGGGGGAGGTCCCAAAATTCACGGTTAAAAAGCACTTCAAAAGGCATGCTAGGTGAAGCTAGTGAAAAAGCAAAAAGAACCACTTATGGTGAGGAGAATGGATAGACATTAAGGACTCCTTATTAGTCGTTAATTGAGTTGAGCACTAATTTATTAAAAAAAAACTAGCTAATGTGAAATTTTACAGCAATGGAAAGCTTTGCAATGAATTACATAATTGTTGCATTGATTGCATCGTTTTGTAGCACGATTGCATTCAAGGGGACTTTAATATTTAATAAACGCATATCAACTTGTTGGTGCCGTGACCAGGATGTAAACATGAATTTGAACTGTTCATCAACATGCTGTGGTGGGCATCATTTTGAATTTCTGGTTTTCCTTGCTTGCATACAAAACTACACTGTAAATACTTTATTTTACGATACTTCGTACCAAAGAAGTGAGTAAATCGCGCGAATTATGAAATTAATAGAACCCGCCTGTATTCCGCACGCAGTCTGGGATGTTCCGCACCGGGTGTGATGTGTGCTGTATAATATATTTTTTTAAATTAATTTTTCATGTTTCCATGGCCACGAATCAAGCGCTTGCACACACCGCATTCACGCATCATAATCCCTCTCAATCAAAGCGGCCGCTTCGGAGGACTTAAAAAGGAAACAAAAAAGACGTTAACTTAAAAATGAGCAGCGTGAGGAAAAGGGTGGTTTAAAAGGGGCTCGCTCGCTTACTTCTTATTTTGTCTGCTCACTCCCATGACGGACGGAGACGGATGGCAATGATTGCTGTGTTCACTGTGTTGCAAAAATCAGAATGCATTCGGCTTTGAGTGTTTCTTTGTGAAAGCGCCCCTCCCGGTTGCAGCGAGATTTGATGATTGGTGGTGTTGCCCGTGTCATATTCGCCCCGCCGGGAGCCGCAATGCGGCTTTATCGGTGCATCTCGATGAGCCGCGTTAAGGACCATTAAAATGGAGGCTTTGATTATTTAATTATTAAATTACATGGTGTCCCCGGCGGGGAGGCGGCTGCAACGTCCATTCCGGTTGCTAGCTGCGATCGCAATAAAGATCGCTCCTCAAAACCCAAAAACTGGCCAAATAAAGACTCATAAGGGGGCACGGAACGCAGGGAGCAGCGTAAAGCGTAAAGAATTTCAATCAAGATATTGCTACGCAGCAAATCGAGATTTACTTTTAATGCGAATTTAAAATATGCCCAAATGCGTGTTTATTGGGATTCTTTTTTTTGGCAGCAAGAAATTAGGAAAAAGAGGAATAATCTTGCGATCGCAAAAAGGCTAAAAACCGAACGGTCCTGTCAACGGAATTTGGTCGATAAAAAGAAAAAAAAAAGGACCAAAGAAAACCACAACAAAACGTGCTAGCGTGACGAAAGACGTTCTGCTGGACGGTTTCGAAACTAAATTTAAAGCAAAAAAAAAAAAACAAAAGTTATGTCTCACGGATATCAGCGTACAAAATCTTGCACCCTGTCAACAACTCGTAACAGCACAAACGCTCGATTAAAGGATCAGTTCGAACGTCCGAATCACGCGCTCTCGCCCTGCGCTATACCATTCGCATTTCTCGCCCGCTGCAGCACCGTAGAATCAGATTTACTTCCCGCTGTCTGCCGTCGGTCGGTCGTCGGAGGGCCGAAATTGGCAAACAATTTGTAGCAAACGCAATCAATCCGATTATCCGGCTGACAGGACAGCTCGAGCTAGGAGGGGAAGCGCAACAAACGCTGTACTGCTCGGCCTACGCATATTCTGGCCAAATATATCTTTTCTCCTGCCGCTGTCACAAACATCAGCTTCGAGCGCTTAAAAGTGGACCTATAAACGATTTGGCGGGGGGATAAACGGCTACAGACGTACGAATTGGATGAAACAAAAAATAATAGTATATTAAAACACTGCAAAAAACAACATGAGAAAATCGCGAAGGGCACGCTTTAAAGCTTGTTTAATTTAAATGCATATCATTACGGGTACGTTTTGTAATAAGCTTTACCGTCTCAACCCGATTCGGGTGCCTTCCAGGCTTGTGGGTAACAATCCTGCCAAAACCGAATCACTGCACTGCAAGCAAATGGACAATAAAAAGAGGGTTAAAAAATTAAACAAAAATAACGCACCCGCTTGCTCATTTCCTTTGCATACGCCCGGCATGCTCCCGCTACGCTGCGGTACACCCAAACGGCTCAGCCACCCCGAAACGCGGAGGATAAAAAATTATCAATCTTGACTTTAGCGTTGCGGCGTGTCCCTTGCTGCAGCGGTGAACGGAAAATGAATCAACAAAATAAATCCTTCGCTTTGGGGAGTTTTTGTTTTTTTCCTCTCCTCTCCGGGCTAGCGTAAAGATGGGGAGGTGGCCCGAAAGCGGATTGAAAGGTATCGCACGGAACACGGACGGGCACGATCACTCGAGGCTGTCCCGCCCCTTGTCATCTGCCCACCCGCCCCTTGTCATCTGCCCACCCGCCCGTGCTATTTAGCCTGACAGCGGCGCGCACTGTCAGCTTTGACAGCTGCAGTAGAGCAACGACGATGAGCTGTGCAGAAGATGTGCTGGAGAGGACGATCCCATCAACCGATCGGTTTGCGATTGGTTGCGGGGTTCGTAGCTGGTGCGTGTTGATGTCAGAACAAATTTGACAGCTGTCAAAGAAGATGTGCGGTCGCTTAGTGTGTACGGAAGCATGGAAGGAGGGGGGATTGCAGCTTTGTTCTTCGGTCGGACGCGCATTAGCAAATGAGTAGTTGCTTTCGGAAGTGTTGGAAATTAGCTGGTTTGGTTGATACGGTAATTTTTGTGTCCAACGAAAACATAAACGAAGCTAAACAAAACTCAATAGAGATCTTCAATCATTGAGTAAATGGTTAAGATTTAAGAAATTGAAATGAACGTTAAAAAAACTCAGTAATCACTAGAATGTAGAAACTGATATTACACTCAGTATAGATCGTGAATACATAAAAAATATCATATATAAAGTATTTGGGAGTGATAATTGACAGTACAATGACAGTCAAACCTCATATTGATGACCTAATTAAAAAAGGGAGCTAAGAAATGTGGAGTAATCAGTAGATTACGAAATGATGTGAATATTGAAGAGTAAATTGAACTTTACACATCATTAATCGCTCCTCATTTAGATTTTTGTTCAACTATTCTTAGCGCTTATCTTACTCTACCTAGCCTCTATTCTTACTTAATATTCTTAGCAAATGTGGCTCAATTTAGAAGATTACTAAAATTTCAACATTGGGTTATGCGAGAAATTCTTAACTGCAACTCGATTCACCCCATCATCGGTAATGTTAGACATACTTCTGTGCATGTCTGTTGAGCAAACGGTCACCTACATGAGTATGATCTTTGTATACAAGCTAGTAAATGGACAATTGCCAGATTATCTGACGCAGCATATTCAAAGAGCTTCAGATATTCATTACTAAAGAACACGCAATGCCCAACATGCCTAGATTACCATCCGTCTTATCAACATCAGGTACAGCGCCTACCACAACTTTATGGACAGTCATTTTTCGCGATTTGCGGTTGTTGTGCAGAATACTGTTTTTATATCTTTTTTTTTGGGTTTTAGGAGTTTTATAAGAATAATTATTAAAATTAAATTTTTTACACATCAAAAGTTTTCAAAACTAAAAAATCTTTGTTTGCTAGTGTAATTTTATAGTTGTAGTTTTTTCGTAATAAATCATGTAACAATGTTTTGGAAAATTTGAAAATGCTGTTAAATGGTATTTTGCACAACCCATACATTCACTATTTTTATCTATCTCTTACGGATTTTCCGCAAATCGCCAAAAAAACGACTGTCCGTATAGTTGTGGTAGGCGCTGTAGTAATTCGCTATTTTTCAAAGGAGTCTTGACATTTAATAGACTGCCAAGAGCATTCAGAGATCACAAAGTTCTAAGAAAAATTCAAGCAATCGTGTGTAGAGTATATTAGGAATAGACCTAGGATACGTAATTAGTTTATAGAGTATTCATTTATTGATTGTAGATCCGGCATCTACAACATCTAGGCTCTATTAGATAATAATCAGAGCATCGAAAGTCTGATTTCGATTTACCAATGACCCTGAGAGACTTGAGGCTCCAAAGAAAGCTGAAAATGAAGACCGAGGGACAATTGGCTGCATTGTTGCGTTTGCTTGCCCGGGAAGTTAATGCAACCGGCTAAACAGTGCAATAGTACCTGGAGAACGTGGAAATATCAGGAAGCAGAAATCGCGTCGACTGGCTGTACAGCGGCAAGCAATGACAAGAAAACTCAATGCGATCATTTCATTAGCCATTAGTCAAACATGATCGATCGTCAACACCATTCTATGATGACGATGATACAATAATGACTAGACTTCATAGTTTCGAGACACGTTTGCGTAAAATAGGCTTTGATATGTTAAGGGTTCAGGAGGAAAACAATCCAGCCTGAAGCTCTGAACAACCAATAGGGTTAAACAATTTATTTTATTTAATTTTTCTCTAATATTTATATTCTAACAAATAAATTATCTAAAATATTGTGTTCCTCCTCCTTGGTCCTATGCAGGGGTGGAGATGGGACCAACATCATCATCTTTGAAACAAACCAAACACAATAAACATATTCTGAATGCTTTGGTTCTGATAATCGGTGGTGGTTTTTTTTTAAATGATTTGCTTTGTTTCAGCTTCAGCGTGTCGAATAAGACGCACGCGAAAATGGGTTTCGGGGAAATAATGTCCCGAGAAAGTAGCAAATGATGTTCTGCGGCCGCAAACGACACGCCGGCCAACGACTTTCACCCCGATCGATCCGGGCATACCCACCGTCCGGGCTGTGACAGTTTAATTGGTAGAGCCGAGGCGGTGAGGATTCCCGCGTGCTGCCGCATGTGCAAAAGAACCATTATCCTTAAAACCGCCCGCTCGCACCACCCCTCGATTGTGGTTCCCGCACATTGTCTTGCAACAAACTTTGTACCGATGGCCTACAAACAAACGGAAGAAAAAATGTCCCCCCCCCTGCTCAGAAAACATTCCAAAGCAAAGCTTTCGCCCAAACTGCGACCGGGATTGTGGCCCCTTCCTGCAGCGACACGGAGGATCGATTTTTGTGGATGGCTTTTGGATGGCTAGAACGAGCTCGTTTGTCCAACACGCTGCGGGTCGCTTTAAAACCTCACACACACGCACCTTGAGGGTTGGGGAGCATGTGTGCGCGACCTCGGGTGCCCCTGCACCATTCGCGATAATAATGACATCTTATAAATTTAAAGATCGCCAAATGAGATTAATCCTTTTGCGGTAGAAACGGACGGTCCTGGGGACGAGGCTCTCGTTGAGGTTCCATTTTTGGGAACGGAATGGGCACTGCCACCGAGCAGCAGCCTGGCCAAAACAGCGAGAAAGATGTCAGAGGCAGACACGGAATTCCCCCCCGCCTTCTAGCAGGCTCATATTTATGGAAGCCCCTAATGATACCTCAACGAGAGTGTGTGTGAGTTGCCGACAATTCGATGTATGTCCTCCGTCCGCCCGCAATTCGGCTTATCGGTTCGCTTCCTACCCGCACGCTCGCAACCGGAGCGATACGGGTGAAAGGTATCGATAGTTTTCCGAGCCAAGGCATAGTAACACTTACCTGCACAGGTGTACGACGCAGCCGATGTCCGAGCGGTGTGCGAGCAACCGAGAAAGAGAGACAGAGAGAGAGAGAGAGAAGGAAACAAACGAAATTAGTTCAGACTGGTCGGTTCAATTCTGCAGCCGCGCGCTTGAGCTGTGCCGCTCAATGTGCCGCGCAATCGACACGATCGCTCCGGCTCATCACTCGGGCGGGCGTTACGTCACAGACTAGCACACAACTGCTGGTTTTGCGATGATGGAAAGCATCAATGTCGAGCCCGCCGTTTGGGTGCGATCCATTATGTCCCGGGCTAATGGGTTAATTCGAAGCGGGCTTGAAGACGGTCGTATCGAACGAGATTTTGTTCGACATACAGAAAAAGCGTACGGTGCGTAATGTATTAGGCAGGTCGAGGGGGGGATTTGCCGAGCTTGGAAAGGACACACGGTCAGGGTGAAGTTGCCCTGTGCGGATTGTTGCTCCTCCAATTTTAATAGCCTCCAGGCTTCGATTCAATTACTTCCCTTTTTCTACGCGAACCAACCATTAAGATGCAAGTGTGTGAGGGGGAAGCGGGAGAAGCAGCGGAGAGGTTATTATAATCATTCACAGACATGCACACACACACACGCACAATAACGACGCAAAAAAAGCAAAAAAAAAGCGCTTCCTTCGGCAATAACAACGTCCGCCAACAAAAGGACGGTTGGATATTCGAATTAGGCAGATCTTAGATGCCCGTAGACATCATCATTTGTCACTGTCACCGTGATAGAAAACCTACAAAAGGGTTCACTGCCTGCTCCCCCCAGCTTCTGCTTCCCCCGCTGCTTTCCGATGATCCAGTGCCTGCTGGTGAGCCGGAATTACACCCTTCTTGAAGTGGCTCTGGGGCCGTGCGCGGGGCTGGGAACGCAAACAAATGTCCGCGGCGGAATCGGATTAAATCGGAATGGTGGTGAAATATTTTGGTGCAAAATGAAGTAAAAAACGGCACCAGCAGCAGGATGGATTGAGTGAATGTGACTTTTTTTTGCTGCTGTGGGTCTTGAATATCTCCTCACTAAAATCCACACCATACTTCAGGATTAGCGGATGTGTTGAGGAGCTGGAGGTAAAGATGTTAACGATACACGGCCAACGGGACCGTCCGGCATTGTTTGGGTCTGGCCAGGCATGTAAGCCTTTGTCGAGCACACGAACGCTTGCGATAGTGTGTCTCAAAAGCTGCGAAAGGATATGTACGCGTGCGGTTTACTGTCATCTTTCTATTGCACGCACCGGAGAGCACGTTCCGGAGTGCAGACACTGGACTAATTCCCCAAAGCTGACTTTTGAAAGTGGCATTTTAATCGGTGCCCTTGTTTGGTTGAGAGACGCACACACACACACACACACATCACCGAACCGAATCTAGATGGATGAGCTGCAAGATAATTCCACTCGGTGCAAAGTTCATCTTCGGTCCAGGCGGAGAAGATGCCCAAAAGTTGGCGGCGTTCGGGGTTAGCCCGGACCCGTCTTAGCCTGTTCATCCAGCCGCAAGATGACATCTTGCGTAAGACTTAGAACCGGCGCTTAGATCCTTGAGCTTTGGCCGACTAACTTGAACGAACAACCTCGCCGGCACTCGGCACAAGGCAATAAAGCATTTCGAGCCACAAAAAAAAGAGGGGAGAGCGCAGGCGAAAATAGCAATAACGTATCCTGAGCAGTTGAACCGAAGGATCTGGTGCTACAAACGTCAACTGCTAGGGGCCCAGGGTGCTAAATGGGCGCTAGTGGGTGGGAATAAATAGGACAACATTTATCTGCCCTCCCCGGACTCGAGCTCTGGTTGGCCGTGCGAACTGTCCCTTTTGGTTTGGTGGTGCTCTTTTTTGTTTGTGTTTCTCTTTTCCTTTGGATGAGATTGAGGTTAGCGTTGGACGCTGTGTGACGAATTTACGAGTGGGTTTTCGGGAAGGGGAGATGCTCGGGAATCATCGTTTTATTTATCACTTTTATTGGAACGAAATTGCTCGTTTGTGTAATGCGCGTGCACCCGATTGGCGTGCCAATTGTGTCAGTGATACGGCGGAATGGGCGGCTAAAAGAACCAAGGGATGATGGGGAAAGAGGGGAGGAGAGGAACACATATAATGAAGAAATCATCGAATCTGACCATAGTGTCTGACCCCCTAAAGGAGCACACACCGTTCGTTCGCCCTCCCTGGTTTTTCGTTGTTGTTGGTGGAGTCTCCCTCGCGAACGTGCGTGGCGAAAGCGGGCAAGGATTGTGATGTCTGGTTTGCTCTGCTCTTTCTCCTCCCACCCCTTTTTCGCCTTGTGTTTCTATGTATCAGTCGCAACGCCACAGCCCCGGTATCCTTCGTCCCCGGGCCGCCCAGCCGCGCACAAAACAGACAGCGCATTAGTTCGCCCGGCCCAGTGAAGAGGATAATTGGCAATTTTGTTCAGGCGCGCGCAATCAACGAGCGGTTGACAGCGTCATTAATTTTTTTCTCCTTTTCATCCCACCCCTCCCGCCCCACCCCCCCGGGCAGAAGGGTAGGATAAGAATGTGTTTGTGTATGCGTTCGTGCGTGCTCCTTTTTAACTGCTTGATAATGTTACTTCTCCTTTTTTTGTGTCGGCTGTCTGCTTGGTTGGTTGCTGCTGCAAGTTGCTCTCTTTGCATGCTTGCATGCTGTGTGTACCTGCTGCAAAACTCCGCAAATATAGGGGAGGGGTGGAGGGGCAGATCACTCCCTCTTGTGACGTCCCTGCAGCAATTGAACCGTATCCAATTTGGTGCGAATGTCCTTCGATTCGGAAACCGATTGATCGATTGAGCGGACGCGTTTCGGGGGCCCCCGTTTATCGGGGACAACAAAACGGCCAACATCCCGCCTGTCCGCACGGGTACGCGTTCGGCAATTGGCAATTAAATTCCCTCGCCCGGGGGAGAAGAGACCCCCACACTGCTCACGTCCGGCGGAATGCAAATGAATCAATTAATCACAATCATCCGGGACAGTGGAGAGCCTGTCCAGGGAGCGACTGGTGCGTAGGCAAGGCGTAAAGTGCGTGGAGATGGGAGTGGAAACAATAACCGGGAAGATGACGTCACAGGATCCTGCCATGTCAGCGGCCTGTGCAAGATGCTTGAAGGAACCCATTTGGTCGTAGTTTTTGGAGTGATCATGTTGAAGGATCATCAATATCTTGGATTAAAGGCGAAGAAATATCTTGCGAGCTATATTTTGGGCAGATTTCTTGGACATTTTTAAAGTTTAAGAGAGTTCGTTAGAATTTTGTTATTAAATAGTTAACAATGCTTTAATGGTTCGTGATCTTTTAAGAAATATTTGAATAGTGTTGAAGATCATTTTCTTTTGGAAAGATCTCAGAGGGATCTTTGGGCGATCATTTTGAATCATCACCAGGTTTTGGATCATAGGTGAAGAAATAATGTTTCGGCAATATTTTTGGCCGATTGCATTAGCAGCGTTAAAGTTGAGGAGCATTAGTTAGATCTTTGTTATTAGATAGTTAACAATGATTTAATCATTCCAGATTTCTCTATAAATCGCGAAATACAGTTCAATATTAATGTTTTTTTTTAAAGATCTCAGGATTTTATATCAACTGGATCTCAAATAAATAACTTTGTTCATGGCAATGATTTTCAATGCCTGAGCTCCTTTCAGCATGGTCTCGATTAAGATGATTTCCGATAAATTCTTCCGATACAATTTTATGCTTCAAATAAAGCCGAATTCTCCCAAGAACGACGGTCCTGGGATCTTCTGGATGTTTCTTTAGAAGGATATCACTCGCAGCTTAGAAGTGTGATATTCTTCTACAGACATAATCCCGAAGTTACGAGGAAAGAGTTCATGACTTTGCATTACATGTGGGTGCAAAGCCCTTGCCTTTGGTTTGTTGAGATCATCTTTGATCACAAGAAAGGTCATGAAGCAAACATTTTACGACGTTATTGTAGGATCTTTATTGATAACAATAAAGGTTTTTTTCTGACTAAACTGTAAAGGACCAAATGAAGAAGAAACCATCTCGCCGTCGAACAAACAAACTCTCAGCGCTGGTCAGGTGCAAGTGGACAGGACAACAACAGCTCGTCGGGACCCCATCTTGCAGCTCCATCCATCAGCTGTCAGCGACGTTGAGCGACGGACGTACACGGGTCCCGGGAAGCGATAGCGCACGGAACGGATAAAGCAGAGTGTGTAGCGTAAAGCGAAGCAAAAAGAACGAGAAAACCCCCTTAAATAACAATAATAAACAGCGCTCCTGACAGTAGGCAGGGCAACTGTCATCCGTCGGCCGACGTGTCGATTAACTCCATTAATACTCCCTCCGGGTGCGTGTTCGCCTGTCTGCCCTGCAGGTGCAACATTGTACGGCACCGCACCGGTTCACTCAATCACGTTGAAGTTTACCTTTAATCGTGGTTTCCCGTTCCTGTGCAGCAGCAACAACAAACGGCCCGAAAAAAAAGAGTGCACGGATATCATTTCAAAAAATAACTAGCCACCGCCGAACTCTTCTCCGGCCTCCCTGAGCCGCCCTGGGCAGGGATGGCATTTAAGCGGCGGAAATGGATTGATTATGTCTCACGCAAAACCGGGACGAGCGTATCGATGTCAGCGCCCCAAGAAGTAAAAGGTCGGATGGGGAATGTGGTATGGAAGAAAAGGACAAAAAAAAACTGGAACACTACCAACGGAAGCGTATCGGATATTCGAGGCGTTGCGATCACTTGACGAAGGTTAAGAATCGCTTTTACCGGGCTATGACAGCGGTGTAGCAATAAAAAAGGTGCTCAAAGTCAACGCAACCGGCTACACTACCACGGTGTAACAGCGACCCGAGAAGGATCGGAAAATCCCACCCACTGCTTTCCAAGCAGTCCTTTTCCCGGGAAAACTGAGGACGACCAGCAGAATCTCAACCATAACACCATCAATCATGCAATGGGTAAGTTGTTCGTTCGCCCTCCGGAACGCTGGTCGATTTTTCAAGCAAAACAAAAGCATGCCTGTCGGGCGAAGGCAAATCATCGATAATCCGGTCAGCAGGTACATCTCACGGTCTGCCGACTTCCGACACTGTCACCACACGCATGCACAGCAAACCTGTGCGGAACCGAAGTCGACCGCTTGAAAGGCGAAGAGCAGTAGCTGAACAAACAGCACGCTTACTGATAAGTACTATCCCGGCTGTCAGTCGGCAGTGTTGTTGTCTTCCCGTCTGCCTTGTGCTTTGGCGAGCGAAATTAATTGTCCTGCCAGTACCGACGGAGTGCCGTCAGTGCCGTGAAAAAGAAACGAAAAAGGAGCAAAAAGTAGTCAAAGAAGAAAAAAAAAACATGTTGAAGGCGATAAATGGAATCGATACCACGGCGCACTGCGGTGGGAAGTACGAGCGGGCAGTCGGAAGATGCAACTCCGAGACTGGACAGAACGTTTGCAAGTAGTACATGGTCGAATGGTAGTCTTTTTGCTCCGTTTGGTGGCGTTTGGTTCAAGATCATCCATCATCGCCGGTGACGGGTACCTGGTCAGGCAGCTTTTTTTTCTTTTCCGAGGCAGCGAGCGGGTGTTAACATGGCTGCAATGAACGGGAAAGTATTCTTTACCGGCAGGCTGCCATGTGCAGGACTTTCTATTCTGTCGCGAATTCCCGCTTACCTGATAGGATATTGCAATGCCGGTGCATTGTTCGGGGTTAAAGCGCTGTCAGAACCTCAAGAAGGTGAAAGGTGGTATTGACAGATGCGTTGGAGCTGTGATCGACTGAGTTGCAGTACTTGTAGTAAGATCGTTTCACAGTTTACTGTACAGTGAGAGCAACAATCATACAACCAACCTTAAGAACTCAAAGCAACCTCAGAAACCGCAGCAAGCCGAAACCCTGCAAGTGCTAGCGCTTGCAAAAAACAAATAAACAAACAAACATCCCGAAATCTGCATGCCATCATTGCCTCGCTGTCATTACGCATATCGTCATAAATAATTGACTGACCCAGATGAGCAGTGGAGCGTTCGGAGAAAGGTTAATACTGCTCGTGCAGCGTGCACGCAACCACCTGCGTCGAACTCTCAAGCCAACTCCTGTTGCCGCCCGACGAAGTTGCGGGTGCGGGGTTACAATAATATCAGAGTGCATACGGCGAGGCTGTTCGATAGCTCCGAGAATCACCTTCACCAGTACCGCACACAACAGCAAGGTATTGGACGAAGTATTACAATGTTCAGGCAGTCTGAAGATCCTGGAGAACTCTGTAGAAATCGGGGCTCCGCCAGTACTGGGGTAACGGCTAGTCGTCCAGGGTGATTGTTTTGGTAAGAATTTTATGATTTATAGAGGCATTGACGATACATCTCAAAATTCCCCGTTGTATGAGTGAGATGTAACTTTATCCAGGGCCACCATCACGTCTACCATCACCTCATCATACAAAGCATAAGAAACCAGGAATCTGCAAAAAAAAAAACCCAAGACACCTCCGCCTGCTGGAGAAAGGGAAGCCGTTGCATACCGTGAAATATTTGTTTGCTTTCTCGTCCGTACCGCTGGAGACGTGCGGTCATTAATATATGTGAAATTTTCCAATCGCACACGCAAAACTTCTCCGGCGACTCGACGGCTCCTCCGGTAGTCTCACCCGCGCATCCGTTGTCGTGGTGTTTTGCGACTCCCGCAAGAAAAATCGCCTTTCCGCATGATCAACATTGTACGGCATTTATCTTTCGCCTTCACCTTCTCCAGTAATGTGCTCCAGTTTTCAGTTCCTGCAAGCCCGTGTCTTTAACGTTTTAGCCAGATTCCGAGCTAAGAAATCGCCCAAAATCCAGTGCAATTTTTGGATTGAATGCATTCCCTCCCATCCCGCGGGTGTTGTCTGTCCGGAGGTGGGCAATAATTCACATTCACCGTCCAGGTAGGTCGTTCGAGTGGTGAGTGGTGGGCCACGGCTGCTTTATCGTAACTCGGGCCCTTAATGTATTGCTCGCTGTTTGTCTTTTCAGTAGTTTTTTTTTGTGGAGGGAGTCAACCCAGCGGTATGCGTTGCATTTGCTACCGTGGATTAATAATTAATCCGGATGAGGAGCACTCCCTGCTCTTGCTCGCGCCCCATGAAAAGGTTATGCGGTGCCGAATTAATGAGGCCGTCCACCAAGCACACCAGAAAGTTATTACCACCTGAACACGTTTCGAACAGGCCATGCTGAGCACAGTTCGATTGTTGAAGCGTGACACCGATCGATCTCTTCATTTTGCCGTTAGAATCGTGGAGAAGCGTATGTAGCCCCCTCGGAACAGGCTCAAGAGTGTAATCGATCGTGATGAAATATATTTCGATCCGGTCGAATATTTATAGCAGAAGCAGGAATATTGGGCAGCAGCGATTCCTGGCAAGTTGCCACTATTTTAAGGTTAGCGAGAAGACTTCATCCGTTCAAAGAAGCAGACCCAATAAGAGAAAGACCTGAAACTGATACGCCGTTGTACCGTTGCCGTTTTATTCCGACCCGGCCGTTCTGTCAACCGCAAGCCGTTCCACTATCGACTACGAGTGATTATTTGTTTTGTGCCGCTGATTAACATCCTTCAATTGAATCAATCAATTACCGCTGGTTTGTGGCCCCGTGAAGTCGTGCGCCCCTGGTACATGGGGTGTAGGGAGAGCCGTACCTCTGCGTACATAATTGGCGTCCATTTCAGCCCGGAGGGCCAGCTCGCTCGGTCGCTCGTTTGCAGGATCGAGACATTGTTTTGGAAATTGAAATCCATCTTTCTTGCTCGCGTTCGTTTTTTTACATTTACTTCGTTCAGACACTGAGTAGTGAATATCCGAGACGTTTGGGTAAAAAGATTGGGATATTGCGTAAGAAATGTGACTTTCAACCCAAGAGTTGTTAGATGAAGAGTATTAAAGCGGAAGTTTAAACAACAGCGAGGAACATATTGGGAAATTCGTCAAAATTTTTCAAAACATAAAATCACCAATTCTTTGTGTATACGTCGCAGTGGAT
The DNA here is from genome assembly GCF_943734685.1 of Anopheles coluzzii. Classification (NCBI taxonomy): domain Eukaryota; kingdom Metazoa; phylum Arthropoda; class Insecta; order Diptera; family Culicidae; genus Anopheles; species Anopheles coluzzii. The sequence continues at coordinate 14,510,420 of NC_064669.1, forward strand.
GTTTCCGGAGCACCAAAACAACGAGCTGCTCCAGAAGATCCTCATCGTGCCTTGGTGGGTACTGCGGGCGCAATGACGGGCAGCTTCTGCCGGGACCCTTGCCCTATGGTACTCCCTGGCCAGTTGCGTTCTTGGGCCTATTTAATATTTGGTATTTATTTAATGAATGCCACGTAATGATAAATAATGACAGGTTAATAGGGTGTGGTGTGGTCGGGACGGAGCGGGCATCGAGAGCACCGTGTGGATGCTTTTTATTATATCGCTTAAGTTACGGGGTGGAGGAAGGACAGTCTCTGGCGTAGTATCTCTTTCGTATGGATGGAACGCGAGCGCGGAAAGGGCTGCACGACACGATTTGCAGCCCATTCGGAGCTGTCTTAAAGACAATTGCTATATTTTCCGCTGCCCGGCGTGCCGAGGCAGCGCGGGACGTCCCGCGGGCTGGTAGTAGAAGGGAAGCAATCTTTTATATTGCTTTTATTATTATTATTATTATTATTATTATTATTATTATCTTGGGGAAGCAGGCGGCACTCACAGTACACGGTTGCACTTCCCGCTGGGTTGCAGGTCGTTGCAGTAATGTTGTTATTAAGCGCACAGCAACAACGAACCAAAAAGAAAGGAAAACAACCCAACAACACAGTAGCTTGTCTCGGAACACATACTCTCTCTCTCTCTCTATCTCTCTCCACCTTTTTTCTTGCTCTATAAAGACGTCTGCAAAGAGTCGGTTAAGGCTGTACGAGGATGACGCCGAGAGAGGGTTTTTGAATACAAAAATAAAATGGAAGAAGCCAAAAAACCCATCCGAGCAATCACTTCGCTTAATGGGAATTTCTTCGTCCGATTATGACACCCGAAGTACGGCTGCAGTTTACTGCCGCCTCTCCCGTTCCCGTTTGCGAGCATTACAATTTATCTACCGCAGCATTTTCAACCACCGGGGGCATTCTTTTGTGTGTTTCGAAACCAGAAAACAAAACCCCGTAACCAGCGCCGATAGAGTGTACTGGTTGGTCGCTCGCTGAAGGTGGGACGTACATTTGTCTATTCGCACCACACGCCACACAACACCAGTGGCATCTTGGGGCGTTGGGCCGTGCAGATCGGCCCGGCCATTGTTTAGTCCGGGCGTAGAGTGGGCAGAGCCCAAGCATTCCATCATCTTGAGCTTCCCTTCGCACGCTGTCGCACCCCGGAAGCTGGCAACAGTCATCTTTATTCAAATTAGCTCCGCTACCCTCTAGCATCCCGTCCTAGCTAGTGGTGTATCCTTTTTTTATCTGTCCTTGGGGAATGTGGGTGTGTATGTGAGTGAGACAGTGTTTACGGTACGGCAATCTAAACTATGCTCCAAATCAGCCCAGAATGTATCGCCCCCCTCCTCCTCTCCTCTGTAGAAGCTGGCAAGAAAAATGACCACGAGCGAATCTTGCAGTTAAGTGAGCGCTACTGTCAGCTGCATACTGTAGCGCCCTCTGGTTACAGTGCTGCTGGTTTTGTGGGTCGATAGTTCCATCCTCTGCTAGCTCAAGATGTGTCTGCAGCAAGCGATTTTCGTGTATGGTTTTGATTTTAGCCCACTTCTAGCATCGTACCCAATCCACGTTGGCTGTAGCGTGCGCAAAAGATCTTGAAAAGATAGTACAAAGATAGTGGTTTCTGCAAAAAAAAAAAACAATAAAAACTAAAAACATTTTGCCAATCGATCGCATCGCGTGTACGATATGAAATGATATGCTGGGAAAATGAGAGGAAAACTTGCTTGTTGTAAATACAGTCAAACAACCAAAAAAGGAAAACATCGTAAAACAAAACAACATTCGAGCGGGAATACATTGATACATGTTGTCGTGAAGCAACAAAAAAAACCCAACTGCCGCTTTCCGTGAAGCGTTGAGGGTGATAGGGAAAAAACATAGCACCAGCAGCACCAGCGCACACATAGCTGGAGATAAACTTAGCATAATGGAATTGTTTACGAGCTTCCGGAGCAGTGAGGACATCTTCTCTTTTTTTTGTTGGGAAGGCGAGATACACAGAAACGAAAGATTGATGAGCCTCCTGGCCCGGTTATCGCCCAGTTTTAGTCGGAATCGGTGGAGTACGTTGACTTCCTTAAAAGCGGAGCCTAGGGCGGGCAGGTTTGCAGGAACTGAACCTGTTTGCTAGCAACGTGGAAGGCAGCGATAGAATAGCTCACTGGGATATTCACAGTCTTTGAACAATAAAATCTTAACATCCCTAATTTCCTGGAATTTGTTGTCCTGGAACCCACTCAATTGCACAGGACAGCCAAGATTGACAGCTTGTGGCATCTATTGCAACGATAACAGAGACGGGACGTACACGTTCTTTGAGATGACGTAGTTAGTTACCCGCTCCGTCCCGAATGCTCCGATTTTCTGAAGCAGCGAAGGCAGCAACTGAAGAATTGTCACCACACAAGAGGGCCCTTGTCCGTCCGCCGCGATTGATTCGCCTTTTAAGGCGTGTGAGTTGAGGCTAATTAACGAAAGGGGGGAGGGGGGCGGGAGTAGTGGAAGATGCAAAAGGGAACCACCGGGTCCAACGCTGATGCGAGCGTAACCTGCCCGAAAGGTGTAAAACTTTAGCTGGTTTGGGCAGTGTTCGAATTTTCCATCCTTCTGGCGCGGTTTGTTTTTTTTTCTTGTTGCCGTTCTTGTAAGTGTCTGAGCGCAAACACACGGGCGAACGATTCCCAAAGTCAAGCAATTAAGGGCCAATTGGTGCGCCAAACAGTTGGTGCGCCCCGCTGATGGTTGCGTTTCGTCGCTTTGGTCGTCGCGCGTGTGTTCTTCTCGACGCTTTCGCGCAAATCGGTGCCCGAATGGGCACAGGTAGGCTCAATTTGTCAACGGCTGCTGTTTTTCGCTGTCGGCATGGTGCCTCTGTAGGTAGGTACAGCAGCCATTCGGTGCACTTCTTGCCGGGGAGCCTTTGGTTGTTTTGCTGTTGTTTTGTGTTCGATGCGGCGACGATGTCGCGTGCAGACACGTCTAATGGGCTTGCGGTTCGGCCGGTGTCTTAACGAGCGCTTAAAGTTCGTCACTTTTACCCGAATCATTGGACCCAATTCGACGCAGGTCCCAGGGCAAGAGTAGGTTGGGTATTTTTTATTGTCTCCCGTGTCATTGGAGCGTTTAATGTAGCGGCTTTTTGTTGGAAGCCCACCGCATACACCAGACATGGAATGTTTTTCGCTAATGGTGGGGTTTTGTAGCGATGGTTGGGTTTGTTGCGCATCCATCTGAGGGCTCCCCTATCGGAGACGGTGCGACACACGGGGCTGTGGTGGAGCGTTAATTTTGCGCACCTAACAAGCGGCCATGAATAATCACCTGCTGGCTACTTAGCACGCCCCACTACATCCAACTCTCTCCGGCAAGGTGATGATGGTGGTGCCGAAACCGAAATGACCGCACTGAAACCGGGTGATGATCAATGTGCACCCCATTTATCATACGTCACTGCTGGTCGGTCTTTGTGCGCCCCGGTGCGGCAGAATGTTGTTGGTATCTTCGCTGGAGACTACACAATTTGCATACCGCTCCTGCAAAATGCATCATTTACACAGACACACTCAGTACGTAGGAATAGTCGGTACGGCGAACCGTAGAATAACGATTTTAATTACAGAGGAGACACGCTTGACACCACGCTTAGGTCCTGATACCGTATACGAAAAGGTTCCAACACAAGCGTTGGCCCACTGGCAGCCTGGTCCGTCCCCAGCCGGGAAGAGGGATTGATGATCAGGTCAATAAAATCTCGACAAACCTATCGATCAAACGTGTCTAGTGGTGCGAACTGCAGCACACCGCGCGTCCTGAGACCGGGCCTCGGTGACCCTCGGTGCAATTCGTCATTTCGCAAAATTTTTGCTTGCGCTGCGTCTTTCGGAACCTGAGACCCTACCGTACACTGCAGTGTCGCGCGGAAAGTGGAAATCTCCAATAAAAACTAGATCAACGATGACCGCGTCATCAGCTCCAAACCTCTTTCTCTCTCTCTCTCTCACACACACACACACATACACAGATTCTCTTATGTCCCTAGCGTAAGAAGGGCAATAAAAGTGTTTCATCCGTTGTCACATTGCCGATTTGGTCCTTCGAACCGGATACCGCGTGCACCAATCAAACTGATTACGGAGGCGGTACGGGGGAGTTGTAAGGGTCATGATGGATTTCTCGTTGGACTCGCGCGATAGCTAGTGTGTCAGTTTTATTGCAAGCTCGTGTGCTTGGTGGGATGTAAGGCGGGTGAGAACGGGAGTTTATTTCTTTTCCCAACCTATCTGAACACATCCTTTTGCCGAAAACGAACGTGAATCGCTTCTTCGCTGCTACCGTTCTCACTTCCAGCTATTTTGGAAACGACCAGCGGCGGAGACGCGCCCAGTGTGTGTGATTTATGAGCAAAATGATTGATTGGGGGAAGGATCGTATTTTTTTTTGGCACAGATAAAGTGGTGTGCATGATCAGGGCATGATGGTTCGCTTGGGATGATTAAAATATGCTTTGTTTCTTCCACTTTGCTGGGCGGCTTCCGTGGCTGGCTTGGAGTCAACAATTGAAGTACGATGAGGTTGGGCTTTTGCATGCTTCAATCAAGCGCTCGGCATTCCGCGCGCAAAAGCTGCGACCGGAAGTGCGTTTCCGTTACGTTGCGTTTCTTTTTTCCTAGCTAGCGGCGTAGGTGTGCGGGCGAGCTGGTTTGGGATGCAGATTATTCCCGGGACGCAGATGATTGGGCAATGAAGCGTCGGCATGATAGGAGATCAAAAGCTAGAGCGAATGGGAAGTAGCTTGAAAGATTGAGTGTTTTTTCCCTATTTTCGGGTCATCGTTTTGGGCTATTTATTAGACGGTGACGTAGCGGAAAGTTGTGAATTAGCAATAGGACATTAACTGTGGCAATATGGGGGTGGTATGGTCATGTTTTTTTAAAAGGACAAAAGCTGCGGCAGTGACTGGTTGTTTGGTTGAAAAATAAAATGAAAATAATCTTAAGCGTTGGATGTTTATCGCGAAGTTGCATCATCTTTCTGTAGAATTTTAAGCCACAAAGCAAATGCATATATTTTTTTAAATATATTTATTTATTTTAGTATATCTACATCAATTGTTTGGATGATGTACTTCATTGCATTACAATGTCTTTCTTGTCACGACGAACGTGTCTAGGCTTCATGTCAATTCCATAAAAATACAAATATAATGAATGTATGAAATAAACTATAAAACCTCTTCTCTTACCCGCAAAACAGTTGTATATACCATAATCCATTAGAGCTGCAACGCTGTTAGTCAACACATGGCAATCGTGATAATTTTAAACTTCAAACTGAAGTCAATTATAATTCAATGATTGTATTATATAACAATGTTTTGAACTCCGAATGTCAAGATAAGCATTCAATTGCGTACATTTTTTTAAAGTTTGTTACTTTAAATTACTATACAAATTTGCCTCAATTCCATTCAAATTTATTCAATTTGATATATCTACAATTCTGGCAATCATCACTGAAGTCAAGTAGATGTAAATTTTTTGAAATAAAATGTCGCAATTTCTTGACTAACCTTCGTTATGGACCATTCAAAGTTGTTGTTAAAAGCTCTGTAATGTATATGTACATACTCTGATGTAAATGAGGGCAAGAGTGTGAAAATAGAGGAGCTTCAAAGTAACTGTATCACCAGACATTGCTGGCTTACAATGAACTGCCAGCTCCCGATTCTAAACTGATTTGTGGTGACAGTGCTGTCAAACGCTCTCTAATCGTCACCAAAAGCACCACAAAACGGTGTAAAACAATCCGAGCAGTCTCCGGATTCCGCCAAACACAGCAGGTGGTACGATTGGCATCTGCTGCGGTAGCTCCGTGAAATCCGAAACCACATCCAAACACCTTGATGCTGGGCATCCCGCAAAACCACGCACCAGTCTGGTCGCGTATCCCCGGTTCGGCCTCTAACGCGGAGTTTGCTGCTGTCCACCGTTGTCAAAGCATATTCCCAACGGGGCGGCAAAATAAACTCTGCGATTTTGTTGACAATAAAACTTCGAAACACATCTAATCTGCTCCAATAATCACACGGCTTTCGACCGTGAGCCATTCCATAAGTGGTAAAGCCGCCGAGAGCGCCGCAAAGGCAAAAGCACAGCAAAAAGTCCACAACCAGCACGCAGCTGCTGTGTGGAACACCCAGCGGGAAACCTTCCCTAGATCTAAATCATCCTAGAGGTGGAGTCAAATAAAAAAAACACCACCCAGAGGCGACCGAACATACGGGTATTGCGCAGAGCCGTGGTCAAACTGACGGCTCCGAGGAGTTAGCGTCAGCACCTAGCAGCAGACGCGAAGCAACAGAAGCCACTGGCCCAGATGAGCTGGCGGTGCTGCAGAGGATCAGTTTACGAATATTGATTCGTTGGTGCGTAAATTCGACATGTACGCGGCCTGCGAGTGGAGTAGTTTGTGGCCGCATTGACCGCACTACGATGATTCTTGTATTTAGATAGCGCAGAGCAGCAGCAACATGTCTTGGAGAGGTTATTGCGTTTTATTATGACCCTTCTAAACGGGGCAGCTCTCAAGAGGAAACACACCATTCGTCAGTCAAGCTCTCAACGCTGCTTATGGGGGGAGGGCGCAAATATCTGCAAAGTGTCTGCGGGGAGATAGGACAACATAGTCAAACAAAACGACTAAACTCATAAAACCCGAAAGCTAAACGTACCACACAGACACACATCATAACAGTAACCGATACCGATGCTCAACTAAAGCGACTAAACGACCACTTCATTCCTGATCGTTCGTTCGGCAGGACCTGGGATGAGGGCGAAGTGTTGCCCCTTGTCGTCGACAGAAACGCAAGACAAAAAAAATCCCTGGAAAAAAGCGAAATCGTTTGTTTGCCGAGGCTACAAGCGAACATGGATGCCTCCGGCCGCAATCCGGAAAGTAAACGGAATGCCCGCGACGCCTCCCAGGGAGAGAGCTCCAGGGATTGGTCCAGGGCGGGGGGGGGGGGGGAAGTTGACAAAGTTGTACACGTGCTGGGTCAGAGCATGTCATCAATGGCACCTCTCGCTCCTCGCCATGTCATGTTGTGATTTCTTAGCGCCCACCGAAACACGGCACCCAAGAACTGGAGAGAATCTTTGTTACAGCGACGTCGGCGAAGGACGCGCACCAACAATTTAACTGGAAGACAATCGCACAATAACACATTTGTACCGTCCACAGCCCGGGTGCCATTCGGTGCATCAAATTCGTTCAAGTACGCCAAGACAGCACGGGAGAGCACGCTCAGGCGGCAGCCTAGTGAGATCTTTTGTTTGAAGATTTCTGCAGATTACTCCTTATTCCGAGGGAAAGATTCCCGCGCCCGAACGAACATGATACATCTGTGGTATGGAAAAGGGCAACAGGGATGAAGATCTGTTTTCCGAACCATTGCAGCATCGCTATGGGCAAACATTGCGTCCAAATCGAAGCAAGTGCAAGTCTGGATTAAATCAGGGGGTATTACACAGTTTGCCGCGTCGGAAAAGTTTTCCCTTCCACAGGCCGGTACCCTTACCGCAACTTCAGAGTCTCGCTTGGGTAGTGTAAAAAGCTCGTCAGAGGACTCTGATTTTCCCGACAAGTCACAGTCCGCCGGCCGTTTTGCGGGATGCTTTCCAATAATCTGTTTGAAGCATTTGAAGCTTGGATGATGTCTCGTCTTCAGCTTCAGAAGTTTGGTCCCACTGCGAGAGATGTCACAATATATGTGGACACTGCTTTTTTTTAAAAGAAATTTTTATCCAGCAATTATATTCGCTATCTCCCAACGAACCAGCTTCACACCTCCGCCAAACGGGACAAAACGTTCCTACGTGCGTGTGCGCCCAAATGTGTCACAATCACGTCACACGGACGCGGTCCTCGGGCACGTACCGACAGTTTGCGGCGCCGCGTGGCACACGCACCGCGACCAAATATGCTGCTGCTGCTGCTGCTGCTCGTTGTCATGCTGGTTTTCGAAAACTTTCTCCACCCTCTAATGACTGGACCCGGCTGCAATTGTCGCCAGGCGCTTAAGGGGTAGCGAGAGCACGAGCAGAGCTGGAGCAAAAAGTAAACACACCATAAGAACCGTTCATAAATTCAAATTTATCCTCTTACAGCGGGGCGGTTATGTTCCATCGCTCGCAGCGCTCGCGTTCCTGCCGCGCAAAAAAGGTACATTCTGCAATGAAGGTTTGAGCGCGATTACTTCGGTACTGTGCATGTGTGTGTGTGTGTGTGTGTGTGTGTGTGAGTGGGTGGTTGCAGGATGTCCATGTACCCATGAGCCAGCCAGACGGGGCCATTACGGGATTAGAATGAATGCTGCAAGCGTGTCTGGGGCCCGATGTGTTGCGCACCCTTGTCGTCAGATCACATTTCAGTTTCGATTCCGAGTCGAGTGTGGAATCTTTCCAATCGTAAAGAAAAGGGAAGGGGTAAAAGAGAAGACACAGGAACGAGCAAGGTGCCATCAAGCGAGGTGTAATGCTTGGGTGTTATAGAAGCTATCGGTAATAAGTAGATGATAAGGCCCGCCCACAGACGGTAGCGGATAATTGCATCCCAGAAGCTATCGAATAGCGCAGCAGAATGGTTGAGTTAGGACGTCGATTGCTTTCGGGGTTTGATTTCAGCTGCCAGATACGGCTGGTGTGTGATTGCGAACGTGTGGGTAATGCACGGGTTGGACGTCTTATTACACCTGCAAGAATTGCAGGCCCGGGGACGTAACGGTAATGGTAGCTCATTTCTGTTGAGCGATCATCGATCACCTTTATGTGGCGGCTTACGCTTGGCACAGAACCATTTGCGAGCTGACGGCTAAACGCGACGGCTTTTATTCGAACAAATGGATTAGTGCAAGGGTTAATAGGTCGCCATGACGATGATCGATCGATGGCAAGTCTCGATGGATACGAAAAAGGGTCGTGGACGGATGGCGCCAGCACTTACTGAAATACCTCTAAGTAGCGCACTCGAAACGGTATTGGGACAAATTCCAACACCTCATGTCTCCCGTCTCTATCAACATCTCTCTCTCACACACTCTCTTACCTGTGTCAGTGAACGGTTTGCCGAAGTAGCGCATCACGTTCGCCATCAGCGGCCCGTAGCTAAGCTGCAGCCCGTGGGTCATCGTGTGCACCAGTATGCCGACCACGATCACCACCCAGCCCCAGCCACCCTCCGGGTAGTACCGCCGACAGAGCAACCGCCGGGCCGCCATCAGCTGCTGGAAGGTGGGCGACGGTGGAATGCCGCCATTTTTCTTGCAATGGCCGGCCCCGTTGCCCAGTCCGTCCAGGCCGTCGAGCGGGCTGCCGGGACCGCCGGGGCCGCCCGGTCCACCGCCGCCACCCTGCGACTGCGAGATCAGGGGCCAGGACAGGGCCCGTATCAGCGAGGACATTTCCACTGTTCGCACTGTTGATTGTTAGTTGACCGGTTGGTTGATGGTGTTGGTCGTGGTGGTGGAGGTGGATGCTTTCTGGAGCACTAGTGCCCGGATGTTGCACATCTTATCGACAGTTGGCACATACGCATAGCGAAACAAACACGCGCACTTCACTCTTAAACTAACCCAAAAATTTTACAAAAAAAACCGGTTTTACGACCCGATTCGATTGCGTATTTGAATTGATAAAATCATTTCTTAAAAAATGAGTTGTGAAACCCCGTCCAAAATACAGTGGAACCCCTCATAACGAGTACCCCTTATAGCGAGAAAATTTTAATCCTACAAAAAATATCTCTCTCAAGGAGTAAAACTTTGCATAGCGAGCTAATTTAATTAGTGATCTTGATACACTTCTTTAGTGCCGATGTGAATTCAGATCACGATCGGTTAACATTAAGCATTTATTAATTTTTGCTTTTCGCTCAGACAGATGAGAGTGTCGATTCTAAGAATAGTTAAAGCTAAAGCGATTGCAAGCAGATGTGTCGTATTATTGCGTTTTGCACAAATGATGAGTGTTTTTTGCAGACATTTTTAGATCTACTAGAAAAAGATCTTTCAACTTGGCGCTAGAGAGGGACATCCGCGACTCGTGGGAGGAAACTACGGGAACCATTTTCTATATGTCAATCCAGATACTGGACATCATTGGTCGGGGGCTCTCCTATGTAGCAGAAGCCTACCAAGGTATCGAGCAGGCGACAGAGAACCTCGGATTGCAGATTAACGAGGCAAAGACCAAACTGATGGTGGCAACATTAGCTGCCTACCCTACCAAAATAATCCAAACCTACATAGGCGTGACGTACTGATAGGTGAACGCACTTTTGAAGTCGTCCCAGAATTGACCTATCTTGGGCTAAAGGTCAGCAACGACAATAGCATGATAGTTGAGCTACACGCAAAAATACTGGCTGCCAACCGGTCATTCTACAGCCTGAAAAATCAGTTCACCTCAAAGGATCTGTTGCGTCGAACGAAGCTGGGACTATATAGCACCTATATAGTGACGGTACTCACATACGCCTCTGAGACATGGACACTGACCAAATCTGACGAAACCCTCTTAGCCGCGTTCGAGAGGAAGATGCTCAGAAGGATACTTGGCCCCGTATGTGTGGAAGCACAATGGAGGACCCGCTATAATGACGAGCTATACGAGATGTACGGCGACCTCACTGTCGCGCAGAGTACCAAGCGCCAGGCTCCGGTGGACTGATCATGGTGTACGCATGGAAACGGACATCCCAGTCCGTAAAGTCTTTTTAGGCCGTCCACAAGGACAGAGGAGGCGTGGTTGGCCCAAACTCAGGTGGCAAGATGGCGAGGAGGCGTCTGCCGTTAAGGATGGGATAAGGGATTGGCAGACGAAGGCGCGAGACCGTGAACGGTTTTGGGCACTCCTGAAGCAGGCCGCAAAGCGTTTGTAGCGCCGGATAAGTAAGTAAGTAAGAAAAAGAAATGGTTCTTTTTTGGCGAAAAAAAATAAAGGTTCCAAAAACTGATCAACCATCTCACGAAATGTCTAAATTTTTCGATTCAACTCCATTGCCTGATCCATTTTCATATCCTGGTGCATTCTTTTTCTTCAAAATTCGGAGAGAAGATTTGATCCCAAGCATCCAAGTGAAGTTGGAATGAAAAAAGCGGACGAACTTTCGCATTGAACCATCGTAGCGGACCTGAAGTGATGTTTTTGTAATGTGCTTTTATGAATCCCATCGCAAAATAATACAAATATGGAACGACTAAATCGAAAAACTGAGGAAACCCGAGTTCATAGAAACAAGAGTCGCAAATCGTCTCACGTGTCACTAATGCTGTTTCCTTCGTAATCGCTATGTCCGTAATCGCCATTTGGACGAAATTTAGGCTCTATGCGATTTGGTAATTTCTAGGAAATAATAAAGAAAAGACTAAAATAATCGACCATTAGTCTGTTTTTTTTTTCAAGAAAATTGATGTATAAAAATGGGGAAATTAAATAATGAACTACAAATATTATTCCAGTTATTAGTATTATGATGACATTTTTAATTTTTGAAATGCATATATGCCCTTTGTGCCAGCCCATCTGCGGTGCTGAAACCGATTATTGCACTATTCATACAAATTAAAAGAAAAGGAGTTTCCCGTATAGCAAGTGAGACACTGGAACGGATTAAACTCTTTTTGCGAGCGTCCACTGTGCTAAACATTCGAAAAGTAATCCATTTGGAGTGTTCCCTTCCAAACAGCCGCACGAAAGGAGCACTCGAATGAAGGTGTCCGACGTGTGGCGAGAGCCATTTGCCGCGCCCAGTAAGGATCCGGAAAGGGCAGTAACAGATGGATGGACAGCAGTCGATATCAGCGCGCCGTAATTCCCGTTACCCAGCGAGCTATCAGGCAGCCATCGCCGTCGCGATGGAAAGTGGGGACGAGTGTCCGAATGCAACATCACTCGAGCCAAGAGACAGCTGCACTTGGCACTGCGCGAAAGAGTGCTTTTCAGTGCGAGTGAGCGTACCGGGGCGGCACATGTTACAGTTCGCGTCAAAAACTAAGGCGCACCCTTCTAATGAAGGGCCCTCTCCAGGCTAATGGAACTGTAGTGTCGCCGCGGGGAGGGGGGGGGGTGGAGTTTTCGGCACTGGAGTGAGGACTTTTCACTCGAGAGGCTGTGAAGTGTGCCGAGCCGGATCATCGAACGGCCCGACTCGTCCGTGTCAGGCCGTCCAAACGCACTCGAATGTGTGGCGTGGCCGATGGGTGTGGAAACAGATCGAAGCCGGGTTTTGTGCTGCCTGCCTTTGTATGTCACCACCCTCATCTGCTGAGCAACAAAACCCCAACAGCTAAGCGTCTGTTGAAGGCTGATGACTTAAGCGCAGGCATTGCCAATGACTTCAGCGCTTCAAATTAAACAAACGCCAGCGTGAAAGATCGAGCTGTATGGCGCTCACTGTTGCGTGCGTGGCACCGCTCTTAATTGGAGCATTTGTCCGTGTTGGCCAGAGCGTTTCATTTCCGATGCACTTGCTAAGAAGGGGGAGGTTAGATAGCAATCTGAAAGAGTAGGTCATCGGTAATAAATATCTCAGTATCGATGTCGTTAGTCTCAGTGCTCGCTCCACGGAACCGCTCGATTGGATCGCATTTGCCGTCCGCTTCCGCCACAAGTCGACAAGTAATTTTAGCTCAAACATAAAGGCGGTGGCTCATCCAAAAATTACGACACCAACAAATCTATTCCTTTTTTTGGTATTCTCGTGCGCCAGTCTCCAATTTTAACATCCCCGACGCAGGATGGTACTTTTCCTTTCGATACGTAATGTATGGATAACCCCACGATTATTTGCAAAATTTACAACAATGCCGTTGGACCCTAGAACTACTGCAACCACCACAAGCTGGTAACTTAATTTCAGCAACACTTGCCCAAAGCTTGGTGTCATAAAAAAAAAAATCAAATTTACGATTCTCGCACTTGCCACAACAGGCACTCTTACACCCTTAATTTAACACCGCTCATACTACACTTGTCGTAATCCGGTTTGTTTTATTTCATTTTTTTTTTTTGCACGAGCGCACGCTCTTATGTTCTTCCCATTCCGTCCACGGTTGTCAGCGGTTGCAGCGTTTAGTGTCACATAAAAATTTAATGCGAAACGTCCGCCTGCTCACGCATCCTTCGAGGAGTAGCAAGTGCATTTCTTCAAAATGTTACAAAAAGAAGAAAAAAAACGTATTGATGCACAAACCGCGAGAAAAGATAAAATAACAAAAAATGAAAGGTAACAGACAGATTAAAAAAACAAAAACAATCGCAATATTTTACCTCCCCCTTGTGTACGCTGTGCAAAACTTTTCGTTTCGTTGTTCAATTTAACATTTTCGTGTTTGGAAATGCGTAGGATAATCCCTACACTTGTTTGATGCGTGTGTGTGTGTGTGTGTGTATATGTATGTGTGTTTGTTTTTGTTTCAAATGCTCTACAATGCCTCTCTCTGCTCCGCGGCCTGCCCCCTCCCCACCCAACCGCGTCTCACGCTGTTTTGCATGCATGCTCTGGCACGCACGCTTTCTCACCGACTCGCAGGTGTATGAGTGTCGAAATTTATTAATGAATAAATTAACATAAATTTCTGCTCCCCATCCAACCTACCCCCCTCCCCACCCGCTCGGTTTTGGCAAAGAAAACATGCTGAAAGATGGGGTGGGTGGGTCTTTGGGGTGGCAACCGAGAAGGCATTTGCTACTGTTTTGTTTCATTGCTGCCGCTCGTTCTCCTTTCTGCCAGCTTGACCCACTGGCCCCCACTGGCTGCACTATTTGCATTCGAGTGCAATAGCGCCATGCGAGGGCGGGGGGGGGGGGGGGCGTGGGAGCGATGGAGTGGCGTTTGGATGGTAAGCAAACAGAACATATTTCCGGCGCGATGCGTTAACTTCGAAACGCTTTGCTCATCCGTCGTCAAGCATCGTTGCTTATTTTCTTCACAGGCACACACACGCGCACAAGTGCGCGGGTGCATGGGTGCGTTTTTCATCCAAATGCAAAATGCTCCACCCCCTTCTTTGTGCGCCTCGCTTTGCCGCCCGCACCCGACACTCCGTGAATAAACAGACACGGGCGCGGGCCTTCGCTTACACGATGCGGTTTCAAACTTTCTTCCAAACAGCCGCACAAACATCGTGGTGCCTCGAAATCGAAATCTCTCATCTGCCTCATCGGCGCCGACATTTTACCTACATGTCGCGAAAATGCGGTGCACCGTGCGCATGTTGATCGCGTGGTTTTGGGAAACGGTGGTTCCCGAATGATGTCCGCCAGCGCACTGCGAGCGAAATGCGCAAACGGGTGCAAACCGCAAGTGAAATAGCTGCAAGCGACGAACGCGCAACGGGGACGTTGACGAGCTTCGAAAATTGATTTGTTAAACACGGGCGTACCGTGCCCTGACCAGGGACCGGGAGCACACAGGGGCCCGATGCATCACAAACAGGTACCGTCAGGCGGCCAGGCGTTTGGCAGTGTTTTTAATGGTTGGCGTACTTGTGTGTCTTTTTTTTTGTGATTTTTTTTATGTGTGTCCGAGGTTCGAAATTAAGTTCACGCCTTTCAGCAAGCTCATAGACGTGCCGGTGAAGTTCGGGCCGATGATAATAATCGGGCGGGCGTTTGCATTCCCGCACAGCGCGCGCAGTTTAAGCGCCCTCGGGCCGGTGCAGAAAGGGAAAAGATTTTTACGATTATTAAAAATTTTATACCTTTCTGGCGATATTTTGGAGCAGTTTTGTTGTTGTTGCTTCGTCTCTTCACCCAGTTGGCAGAAAAAGGGGCAGCCGCTGTGGGGGGCTGTTTGGGACGGGAATGGGAAACACCATCGCCGTGAAGTGCAATTTAAGCGAGATCGTGGCTTTGAAGATTGCGTTCCTCGATAGTCATTTTGTGTGGCCCGCTGATCTTATGAGTTCGCTAGTGTGTTTGTGTGAGTGAGCGTTTCATTATTTTTTTTAATGATCTGACACTGACATGCCACTCGGGTGCATCTCTGCCGAGGCGCTCAAGTTATAAACAAAAGAGCGCGAACGAGACATACAGCGCGGTTGAAGGGGGCATTGGGGGCAAACTGCATCAGAGCTCTCTGCTTATTTTCAATAGCCCCCGTGCGTGTGTGTGTGTGTGTGTGTGCTGAGTGCGTGCACCTTTCTTTCATCTTTCGAAGAGCCGAAAAATGCCTCCCGTTTAAGAGCACATCACCACCTTCAAACAACGCGGGGCCTTTGTTTAGGGCGTGGGTTTGAAAAAAAAAAACAGATGCAATATTTTATACCCACACAAAACTGATAAAAGCACAGACTGCGAGAAGAAATGTAGAAAATCACGAAATAGCACTTGCAAGAGAGAGCATCACATTGCAGAAAAACAATGATCTTTCATCATTTGTTAAGTTAATAAAAGCTTTTTAATCATTTCTCTCCCCCACCCGACGCGGGCTGTGAACAAGCGGCTCCACAGCGTAGCGAGAACGTCACCGCTCTTGCACATGCGACCACTGCGCTCTACTAGCGTGGGTGTCGCTATTTCATCGTTTTGATTTGCATTCGGTTTCGATCGATTGCCTCACCTCGGGCCGGTTCAAAAAGGTGAAATAATTGCCCCGAAGGTTTCAATCGTTGTAGGCCCACACCCACCACAGTCAGCATAGTCTCGAAGAAGGCTCATTATACCTTTGCACACACACACACACACTCTAAGAGGCTCTTTCCCGCGCTGTCAGCGCCGTCGTTAGAGGGCTAATTAAGGCAAAAACGGCATCCAAAAAGCGATGGTTCCCCATTTGACGGGTGACGGCTGTCTGTGTGTGTATGTGGGTACGAGTTGACACTAGAAGCCTACCCATCGGAGTTGGTTGATGTTTCGAGAGTTTCGGTGAGGTTTTTGGTTGTTGTGTGTAGCTTCTTCTACTCCCCAAAACTCACGTGCCGCTGCCGAAAACGTGTGAATGTTGAAGAAATGTTTTTTTATTGCAATTCTTCCTGAGCCGCATGTCGTGTCCATTCGAAAACCTCTGAAGAAAAAAAATAGCTTTCAGGGTGGCCAATTATCGTGCCCGGGATGGCAACATTGTCTTCGAGCAAAACAGCTCGAAACGCAAATCTACCGCGCCGCACCGAACGCTGGAATGTGTGACGCGCGCCGTCGCCCATTAAGTCGCCCCCGGAATGCGTTGGGCGAGTGCGGCACATCGAGTACGGTACGGTACGCGTGTGTGTTGCGCTGGCTGGATTTTTGGCGACATTGCGTCCAGGGATGCCTCTGGCAGCGGCTGCCTGATGAGGAAGATCGCTGGAATGGTAGGCGATTGCGTAGCTTTCCGTTGTGCGCGCGCCCGCTTGATGGATGTATTGGGACGGTTTTGTGTCGAATTTGATCGAACTGACAACTAAATTACACCCAATCAAGCAGTAGGACGTCATTTCCCTGCAGCAGCGTCGGAGATGCTTCCCTTTGAAACGCGCAGGAGCTCCCAGAGCAGCAACGACACCGCCGAAGGGCAAACCGCCGGGAACCAAGGCCCGAAAAAGGGGGAAATTGCTTTTTAATCGCTGCACCAAATGGAGCTCATCAAGCGCGCGCGACGTCTAAACGCCACAAAGTGGGCAAACAGTCCGCTCAGGGGTTTTTTTTTTTTTTTTTTTTGCATAAGTCGAGCATCCTTAAAAGGGTTTGATTTATGTTAGCTGAACTTCCCCGGCCGATGTACCCGGGAAACCCAGGCACTGTAACCCTTTTATGGACCCGGGCTAATTTGAGGCTTTGGGGCAGAGATTTGAGGTGGTTTTTCCATTTGCTTCTGTATTGCTCGATTTTGTTTGTTTGTTGTTGTTGTGGTTGCTGTTGCTTGGGAGTGAGATGTTAATCGTGCTCCCTTCCAAGATTGATGCTTTTGGGGCGGGGGAGGATGCTCGGGACAAATGTCTCGGCAGGAGCATCCCGGGCCTAATTAACGCGGATCTGGTTGGTCGCGCGGGTTATCTTGGGAAGGGCTAGCGGGAATGACAGATTGACCTTCACCCTTGCCACAGCAAACCAGCGCCTAACACCCGCCCCTGCAAACACTCATTCGCACCTGAGCGCGTCAAATCGTTAGCTCGATTGGGTTGATTTCGGTACGTAATTGATGGTTTCGTTCTTTAATTAAAATTTTATCCCAACCTGGTTTTGATGTTCAAATTTGGTTCACACGTACACAGCACAACAACTAGCCTTCAACAGTTAACCATTCACACGAAAAGGATTTAGACGGTTAGTTTAAAAAATAATAATAATAAAAACAACTTCCAATTAAAACTGCCCAAGGAGCACTCTCCCTGCGAAAAACAAAAACAATCCCAAAATTTAATCAAAACACGAAATCGAATCGGGTCGTACGCGGGTTTTGTCTGTTGCCAAAGTTTTTCACACTTCCGGCAATCCACTTGCACTTCTTTGTTGTAGTTGTTGTTGTTGCTGCTGTTGTTGTTTCCCGGCCTGCCTGGGAATTTCCCCGCGAAGATTTTCCCGCGTGTTACCGGCAAACAAAAACATAAAAAAAACTGACTGGCAAAACGGGTCGGCCGCCACTACCGGAAGCCAACACACACACGAACACGCGCGCGGGAAAAGCGGAAGCGTTCTTACGTGCCCCCCACTCCTCTGCTGTTGGGTGAGTAGGTGGTGGAGTGGGGCTGAGTCGGGGAAGCAACACAGGACACCGGGGACGTTCGGGCAGGTTGGAAGGGGGGACGCACTGAAAGGGGATCGTCTTCTCTCGCCGGGGGCGGTGTGTAGGCAAGATGTGAACTCTAACGCGGATGATAATCAACTGAATTTTCGCTAACCGACCAGCTGCCCATCAACCCCGACGATGGTCGACATCAGCAGCGGCAGCACACGCGGCGAGTGTGGCGCGTTTTTTTGTTCCCGCTTCGCTTCGATTCTTGTGCATACCGTGCGGGCCGGCAGAAGAGAAGCGTCCGATTCAAGAGCGAGCGAGCGAGCGAGCGAAAGGGAGAGAGTGCGAGTGATGGTACCGGGTGTGTGAGGAAGAGATGGAAGCGCGATGGAATCCAGCAACGCACTGTGTGTGCGGTTGATTGTGCGCCCCGAAAGGTACACACAATGCGTAAGGCAAGAGCATGAGAAAAAGAGAGAGAAAATGATCGATAGAGAGGATCCGCTAGCGTGCGTGTGAGAGAGAGAGAGAGAGAGAGAGAGAGAGAGAGAGAGAGAGAGCGAAACGAATACCCACACGGCAGAGCGGAAAGGATTCCGATGCAGAATTGCTTGGAGATTTTGGCGTAGCCGTGTGGGAGTGAGAGCAAAGCGTAAAGACACTCGCTGAAGGGGAGAGAGAGAGAGAGAAAGACAAAAAGTTCGTACGGAAAGTGCGCTCCGATGCATTGAATGAGATGCTTCCGAGTGCGATAGAAAGAGAAAGGGACGCAGGTTTCTGGGGCCGAGTTGGGAAAAGCTTGCCGGTGTTTTGGGCAAAAGGGTTGCTGGCAAAAGGAAAAACAAAACTCAAAAAAACAACTTGTCGAGCCCGGGGCCGTCACACAAACAGCTCGCTCCCTACTCCTTCCCCACCCTCCTCGTTTCCCTTCGATTTAGCAAGGATCGAAGCTGAAAAGGTGAAGTGTGATAAAGTCAATCGACGGAACAGTCAGTAAGCACCTGTACCACGGGCGGTACACGGGGATCGAGAACGTGTGCGTACAGTATGTGTAAGTATGGGAAGGAGGATGAACCTTTTTATCTCATTCCACGGGTGCTTTGCCGTAGCACCGAACAGGATCAAATAGTATTTTGGAAATAAAAAGGTAGATGATCCAGAGCAGGCTGTAACGCGCCAACCACCGCATACACTGGAGCTTGTCACACAATGGAAAACTCGAGACTAGGGCCTTTGCCAACTCCAAGCCAAGAACCGCTAACGCAACGGTTGCCGCACATCGCTCACGATGGAGGCCCTAATCCCACCGAGCGGATCGGTTAATCTGGATCGGAGTGCTGGAGGGGAAGCGCCGCAAGCGCCAAAATCCCACCCCGAGGGGACACAAAAGCCCTGCAGCGACACGAGGATCACCGGCCGTACTGTTGGCATGTTGCGCGCGCTGACGTACTGAAGGTGCGTGGGAAGGCAACAGCATGAATAATAGCGACACGGTGGCTCCAAATTCTGGCACCGACAAAGGCACAAGCTTGCTGGAGCCGTAGGAAGGAGCAGGAGGAGTGACTGATGTTTGGAAACAGTGTTTAAGTTTGCTGATAAATTAATCCACGGTCGAATCCATCAGGCACAGCGACTCGCTTTCAGTTCCGAGACCGAGGCGGAATTTCCTGAATCTTGCTAGCCCGCTTTACCCTATCGACAGGGGGACAATAACGGGTGTAGGAGCTAGTCGGCTAACAAACAATGTTGGCTGGACTGGGGTAGCCGTGCCGGGAAGAGAAGAATCAGATCAGAACTAACCGAGACCTTGTCGGTGGTTTATTCCGTCTGCTTGGATATTGAGTGTGTGCGCCCGAGTATCCTGCCCATGGGATATTAAGGCTTTACAGCTCGAGTGAGTAGGATTTGCAAGCGGGCGTCTCCGGGGCGTGTGAGATCTGAAGCTTGTTGAACACAGGAAGCAATTTAATAGTGAAACACACACACACACACACACACACACACACACACACACACACACACACACACACACACACACACACACACACACACACACACACACACACACACACACACACACACACACACACACACACACACACACACACACACAACACCAAACCGGTGTCGGTGCCAGCTCGGTCACGCTGCATCGCAAGACGTAAACCGGGCGTCCGAGCGACTCCACAACTTCGAGGACAAAAGTTGCTCCTGGAAGCGATATAGTTCCGACCTAGAAAGACGATACAGGGAGGCCATATCTAAAACGCCCCTGTTGGCCAGATACACAAACAGCGAGTGTGTCACCTCATTATTGTGATGTCGATGTTACAGATGATTAAGTTTGGTTTCGCTCCTCGTTCCAGACGGTTCCCGGTCGTGCGTTCCAGAAAACGGGTCATCGGGTGTGGACAATGGTCGGCAAGAAATCAAGACAACCGCACGGACCGAGGGAGGATAAAAGCAAAGCATGCAACAACAACAACAACAAAAACACTTATAATGGATCAAAAACAAGAAGGTGAAACAAACGTTTTCCCGTTCCCAGCACATATTTGGGTTGATTATTGTCAGAAATAAAGTCTCACTTCGGTCGCCGATCGGGTATGACGTCGTGGGCGCTGCTGTAAAGCGCTGAAGCGGCTCCGGAGAGTGCTCCAACGAGTGGGGATTGAAAGAAACACGCTTCCTCCTTCTATCCTACCGGCTTGCTGTTTATCATTTTATCCTTATCCGTTGCGTGTGCAGTTTGAGCGGTACCAACTATCGCCTCCACGTGCACCACATTCTGCCCACGGCACATTCTTGCAGGAGCGCAACAAAACATGGCCGCCTCCGCCCAACGGAATCGAGACGAATGAAGCGTAACGACCCGGAACGATCCACCATCGCCCCCACAGAGGGAAGTTTCTTGCGCGTACTAAAACGGCCAAGTCATAGTTTCAATTACGGCTCCTCCCTGTTTGGGAGTAGGGGGGGAGGGGGTTGTGGGACATACAGACAACGACGACAACGACAACGTTTTCCTCCGGGAGGTGATTCCGGAACGGTACGGGCAACATTCCGAACGTCTCCATCTGCTACCTAGGGCCTGGAAGAAACAGGCGCGATGGTACGGTGGAAGCTGTTCAGCACGCAAGCTTATTCATTAATCCGATTCGAATCCTGCTGATATCTCTCTTTCGCCGTGGGGAATGAGAAAGGAGAGGACCGTTCAAGGATTCCAACCATACAGCGAAGAAGTGTATGTAT
Source organism: Anopheles coluzzii (assembly GCF_943734685.1). Classification (NCBI taxonomy): domain Eukaryota; kingdom Metazoa; phylum Arthropoda; class Insecta; order Diptera; family Culicidae; genus Anopheles; species Anopheles coluzzii. Next base: position 14,531,431 of record NC_064669.1, read on the forward strand.
GATTGTATCGAGGGTGGAGGGCAGTGAATAAAAATAAACTAATAAAGCGTCCAGTGGACCACGACACACACACACACAGGGCGGGAGGAATGATTTTTCAGAATCAATCGAAACGCTGCAGCGAAAAACTCTACCCTAGAGGCGTCTCAGCCACATTTTCACCGAAGAACACTGAGGAGCTGTGTTCTTCTGCGTAATAGACGTCTGAAGGGGAATGTTCAGTCGGCAAGCTGGCCGAGATCGGTATGTCCTTTTCCGCCTGTTCGGGGATTTCTATTATGAGTTTGTTTTATTCTGCCGTGCCCTTCGATAGGAAAACACTGTATGTAGGTCAAAGTGCGGCTGCCATGCCTCTCTCTCTCTAATTTCGTTGTCCTCCATTGCAGGGACATCATAAAAATGCCTCATGGAAGCATTGTTTGGAGCAATGGTTTGGAACGGGTGTGTGAGGCTCTTATCAAACGCAGAATCATCGATTCTGCGATTCTATCGATGGTGAAGATGTCGATTAAACAAAGGCAGGTCCTTGGACGCTACCTCCCTTTCGGCGAAGATCTTGATGACTTCGGCGATGTCTCTCCCCCAGATACGCCATGACGCATTAATTGCTTGACGGCTTCCAGGCCAGCTCTTTAAGTACGAACGATGTTTGACATTTAAGAAGTGGCAGCCCATATGACATACCAGTCACTCAACAATGTTTCCAAAATCCTTTTAATTTTCTCCTTTCCCATTTTTTCCTCGTTCATTTTATTTTTTTTTTGCTGTTGCTTCAGATTGGCGGGAAGGCGTTCGGAAGGCCGGGAAATAAAATGCCTAATTACGTGGCTCGTGACGCGATGTTCTTATCGACTCTTTTGAAAGGCCGGTCCCGGGGGCGCGCTTTACGACCGATCCGGTTCCGTGGCATCGCGCGCACTGCCTCGGAACCGCTCTCATCAAACCCGGCTCCCAATTAGTCGCTTTCCGACTCGCCGAAAAGGACTTGCCGTGCTGCTCGACCTGGCCAAATCCATGGCAAGCCATTTCGCTGCGATTGGACGCGGGGTTCTTTCTATTTTTTTCCTTCTCCGCTCCATCATTGCCTTCGCTTACCTACTGCTGGAGGATGGCGCAGCTTTGAAGGCACCCATCGAAATGCGCCCCCTCCCTCCCTTATCGACAGCTTATGTGAGCCAATCGGGTTTGGCGGAAATTTTTGTCTTTGAAACAAAAAATAAATAAAAATAAAGAGACATTAAATTGTCGTAACTTGGCGGAAGGATCGTCACTAACGTAACGTGGCGGAAGGCGGCGGCGACGAAGCAAAGCTGACCTAGGCCGAACCCATCTAACGGTGACGAAAAGGGAAATGAGGGAGCGCAAAGGGTGTGGTGCCAGTAGGAGCAGCAATAAAACCGAAATAAATGAGGAGGAGATTCGCACAGGAGGAAGTACACAAAAATAATAGCCACAGAAAACAGAACGTAAGGCAGGGATTGGCAAACGAGTGGAAAGAAAAGAAGACCAAACAATATAGCAATACTAGATGTTGAAGATATCAAGTGATCAATTGTAGAAATGCTTTCAGATAAACTTATTGCTATACTTTTCAGACAAGGATCATACGGAATTTTTATTATTTTTTATTCCAGAGTCGAACTACTTTGTGAGATCGACTTTTTTGTTTTGGTTTGTGTGAATCTGGCTCGGTTAGTCAAACTCTGACGTTACGATATTTGTGTTCAAACTGCTTATAAAATGTTTGTAGAGTAATTGTACCAGTTTTCGGTAGTGTACCTGTTTTCGACTGGGTAACTAAAACGTGATATTATGCAAACACGTGTAAAAACTGTCTCAAAACACAAATTTAAAAGAAAAATATGCTCATTTGTTATTCAGACACAAAGTTTTACACCATTTCTTTACGTTTTTTCCAAAACACTAAATAAAATGTATGCAGTTTAATATTTTTGGCAGTTTTTGAACTTCAAAGTTCGTCAGGTATCGTGATTAAGAGAACCAGAGCAGTAAACAAATAAAAGTGTGGTTTCTAGTAAAGATTGTTTAGTTGCACAATTAGTTACAACCCGTTTGGAATTTTAAAAGTGCACGGTACAGAAGTGTTTTTTTTTTTGCTTTAAATAATGTTGAAACTAGGAACACGTTGATTTTTGGCAGTATGATACAATCAAGCGTATGGTGACATGATAATACGACAATTTTTTCCATCAAATATCACCAATTTCACGATGAATAATGCGAAAGTTTTAGCGAAAAAATAATAATTTATTCGCCAGTCGGTGCCGTGCTCTACCTCTACCCCTTATTTTCAAAGACTGCTTTGAATGTAGCTCACACCAAAAAAATTGTCCAAACTGCCAGCACGATGTCCAAAATGGGCAACATGAAATGAATAATCAAAGTGCTTATCTCATTAGGAAAATGAGCGTGTAAAACAGTTTATAATTAAAGAAGTTTATAAGTAAAAAACGATTTGTTTATAAGTATAGGTGGATTACGTGAAATAAACTCTCTTTTAAATTTTGCTCTACGAGAAACAGTAGCCGGTAAATATCGAACGCTTAAGTTACACAGAAACGCCAAAAAATCATCAAATTTGAAATCGTAAGATTGAATATGATGTGTTTATGCTTTTGGGCAAATTTTTCAGTTTTCTATTGGCGTTTTGGAATATCATTGGCGTTATTTGCATACCGCGTATTGTTCGGGTAGCACATACAAAACAATTAATTCTTGCATTGCGGTTGTGAACATGTGGAGTACTTTCTAGTTTGTTCTTCGTACCACTGAAATAGGACTACCGTGGCGCACGTAAGTTAATCTTTTGCATTTTATTTGCTTAAGAAGCTATAACGCATTAAACTGCTGTGATATTTGTCAAACTGTAGAACCCTCTTTGCCGACCACTGCAGTGTGGAGTCCCAAGGAAAAGGTGGAGAAAAGGAACCAGAGGGGGCATGAAGAGGCAGACGGTGGGATCCTTGCACCGCCAAAAGAACAAGAAAAATGAAGCTCCATTTATGGTGACAAGCGATATATTTGTATCGATTGTAAAAGTCTCTTCTTCATCACCATTTTAATCGCTCCATTCCTTCCCTTCACCCCGTTTCTGAAGGGATCCTCGCACGTACGTACTATTGCACCCTAACATTCAGCAGTAAGAGCCAGCAGAAACCTCAAAAATGATCAAAATAAAAAAAAACACACAGCTACTACCACCACCACCTTTCACGCGCGGATGCGTTACCTGTAGAGACGGGCGCCCAACAGCAGTGACACTTTCTTTTTTGCGTCCCTCTCTCGCCATTGGTGAAGATGGGGAGGCTCTCTCACTTTCCTTCTCTGTCTTGCTCCGTGCGTCCCTTCAAATTAGTGCCATTTTGGGACTGGTGTGCGCTGGTGTGAAATTTTCTCATAAAGCTTTAATTTAATTTATTGAAATTGCTCCAAACACACTCACTTACACGTGATTTAAGTCACACTAGTCAGTACTTTTTTGTTTTCTTTTTTGTTGTTGTTGCGCCCCTTTCCCGTTCGGGATCCGAACTGTCTTGTCATGTGGCCCGTTCTTGGAGTGGCTTGACTGGCTGGCTGGTTTGCAGTTTGCGCGCGGTCTTCCCAACGGTGCACAGGTACCAATAAATTGTTTATGATTATTGTTATTATTATTACAAGTTTTGAGCGTTTTTACCACCAGTATCACACGATGATTTTGAGGGGCGTCTCTCACACAGTTGCACACAACTTGGGGTGCTGTTGGGGCGAGAGAGCATACCCTTTTCCCCCCTTCGAGCATGCTTCTGCCGACGGCTATTAGTGCTGGTGTAAAGGGTGTATCGATCAGAGAGGAGGAAATAAATGCAGAAGAGCATATTTCGTTGACATGGGGGCGCGAATATTGAAAGGAAGATTTGTATTGAGTAGCCCCCGATGCTGAAAGCGTTTACTATCATATTAAAAGCAATAACTTTCGCATTAAACATTCCTGGGACTGGGCAAATGATTTTAATTACACAATCTCACAAATATGATAGGTTTCTGTTGTCGGGTTCAATGTATCTCTATTTATGTATACTAAGTATCTATTATGAAAGTCCACCATCTTTAAGTTACTTTATCATCCTCTTCACTTTGCTTGTCATCATTAAAGACACTGCCATAATTTCTATTACGTAACCAACGCGACACACGGCGGCGACGGGAATGGGGGTTCGACCAGCGTCCGGTTTTGTAAGGGCCGGGCGCTTGTACCATTAAACTATCGCGCTGCTCCGTTCTAAAGCATTTTTGTAACGAACAGTATCGTCTCGCTTGCTACGCAACCGTTTTTGATGATTGTTTTAACGATTACCGACCATTAACCTCAGCTTTAATGCGCGTTGGAATCTATTTCTGAGCTCTATCCCTAAAACAACAAGCACAACAAAAAAATACATTGTCTTCAGTGTCAGGTTGATAGCGATTGTGCGAATTTTCCATCCGCTTCAGATCCGTTTTCAACATAGAAAAAACCTCCCCGCATTGTGGGCCGTAGCAAAAAACATAAAAAAAATGTTCGCCCTTTTAGTAGGATAAGAAAAACCTGCTGATAGACCTGCACCCGTGACACAGCGAAAAGGTGCTGACATGTATACAGCACGGTACGGCGTCTAACGTGAGGTGACGCTGTGGTGAAGTGATGATTGAACGGTATTTTCATAGCTGCGTATGTGTTTGTGTGCGTGTGCTGTTTGATGCATTAACCACAGGAACCGTGCGTACCGGTGACGGTCGACAAAAAATAAAAAAAAATAAAAAAGGGATCACCAAAGGGGCAAAAGGATTACACGCCAGTTTAGGCAATGGATCGAGGGCTGCTAAGGCGTTTTCTAGCCACCGCGGAAGCGTCGAACAGAACCAAGCTGAAACGGGACAGGCCCCGGCTTCGATGCAGCCGGTTGGGCACGAAAGGGTTGGTCTGACAATATTTGTCACTTTTATGACATGTGAAAATAAACCACACACAGTTTACACAAAAAGGCGACAGTGTTTCGCCACGTGGGATGTGTCATGTTATTTTTTTGGTCCCGCTGCTGGAAAGGTTGTGAGTGATACATAAGTGATACGGTGAGAAAACACCGACAACACTTTTGTGGTTCGAGTTTTTGGTTCGGGTGAGGTTATTTATTTTTTTAGTACATCGGAGGACCTTCCAAGCAAGAGCTGCTCGTACACGTTCGATTTCAAAATATCTTGGAGAATAAAAAACGACCTTCTAGAAATATCGATTAGCGTTGACGTCATGTACATGAGACATTGACATGCTCGGTATCGGTACATCAGTGCATCCAACATCCGACACATGGCTTTTAAGTGCCTACACAAGTGCGTAGGAACTACCATCTTCAACATCCGAACCGGTCGCGGATCATTTCAGCTTGATGCATACGCCTATCGCGAAACCTCGATCCGATGAACCGTAGCAAACAGAGTAGTCGAGCAAAGCACCGGGAATGATTGAATATGAGAATCCGATAAGCAAGCAGTTTTTTTATGATTATTTTGCTGTGTGCCTTGCCCTGCTCGCTTCCAAGCCTTACAGTGACGTTGCCAAAAGATCGTCGGTTCCTCATGGTGCTCGTGTCTTTCGTCGTCATCCAGGCGTTTGGGCAGGGCAAGGAAAAGAAAGCGGAAAACTCAGAAGGTGCAGGTACGGGTTGAGTAACCACAGAAAAAGGTCCATTAGAAGAATTTGTGTGCGACTTTCATCAAGCAGATTGAGGCCTTTTGGTTAGAAAAACCTAGCCTAAGTTCAACCTATCTTTCTGGGTAGATAGGGGCGATGAACAAGAAACGTAAAAAACAAGCAATCCATTGGGTAATTAAATTCCCGCGTTAGAGTTACTCCTTCCCGCCGGTGGAGGGTTTATTGAACTTTCCCTTTCGCAAAGGGTGGAGAGGACCGCACCAGCATTGAGAATGCCGCAGGTGAGCTTAATGGCAAACTCCACGTCTTCCCCGTAATGGGCGTCCCGGAGCTGACCATTTACAACGACATTTTAATTAACCGTTGGCGCCCGTTGACCATCAGCTCGAATCGACCAGAGACAGTATACGGTAGGGAAATTAGCATAAAGCCAAAACCGCAAAGCTGGCTGCAATTACACGCAAATCGGATAGCACAACAACTTCACGACAATGTTAGGGTGGAATAAAAAAATACAATTAAAACACAGATGATTGCTCTATCACCGCAGATGCATGCGAAGGTTTGATGGGCATCGTTTGATGACGTCTCATAGCGCGTAGGACTGAGATACGCCTAAGTGCTCGGCATCAATTCTGCGCAACTTTCGCCAGCTTACCGGAATCAAGATGCGTCCTCTGACTAGGAATAGAGGTTCTCTCGTCTCTCTGGATCGCGTTCGAGAGTTTCATGTATTTGAAGATTCCGACAGCTTAACCTTCTTAGTCGTTCGACTGGAGATCTACTTCAGTCTTATCTTCTACCTCAATGTACTAAATGGTTTGTGAGTTGAGTTTTGATGACTTTCTGAAGTAGACAACTGTCGAGGTCCCAATGTCTTGAGGGCGCTCCCAGTGGCGCTTGTTGGCTGGCGTCCAGACGCAGCAAAGCCTCCAGCATGCATAAAATGGCAACCATTAAAGCTTAAACATTAACGATGAGTCTGCTGATGAGGACCCCCTCCCTCTCCCACCCGTAGCGTTCGCTTTCTCCCCACAAACTCCACACGCTTTCTGCGCGTGCGATCACTATCTGGGAGATTGGACCTTCGCCCGATCAGGCCCTCCCCGTGACCCGATCCTAAACCACTGCCGCTGATCAAAAAGTGGACCCCTGACCTGGCTGTGCGGCAGGCCTGGCGGCGGCTAATGATAAACCCATCGGTCAGGTCAGACCAGCCCGGCATGAAAGGTCATCGCCGGAATCGAAATTATCGCCGCAAACAAACAAGCGCGCGCTGTCAGATCAACATCAATCAAACGAACCAATGCGATCGGATCGGAGAGCGCTTTTCGCTGATTGTATGAATTTTAGCTTTATTTTGTTTTTTTTTGGTGAGGTAGATTCGTGATCGGGAAATGGCGCACGAGCTGATGAAAGTGAGATGCAATAAAACAACCAGCTGGTTGTTGCAATCGATCCAGCAAGGTATGCAGGTGGTACGACGCCCGCTATCAGAAATGTTTCGATGTAAAGATAAATAGTACGGATATGGATTCTAATTATAGTTTGTATCAGTTATTGCTGACATATTGAACTGGCGAAGGGTGGTCCGGGAGCAGCGGATAGAGAGACGTGGGAAGGAAAATCCCTGGCCATTATTGAGCGGGGCAAAGGGGGAATTTCGTGCCACCATGTGGAATGCCCGATATGGTGTTTGCATAAAAATAAGATGCTCCCATTGCGGTACCGTTTGCGTGTGCTAGAAATAGATTCCCACGTAGGTACGCGCAGCCTGTGTGTCGGTTGACAATTGCATGCAGTGTGCGAGTGAGTGGAATGCATAATAAATTATGTGAGAACATGCTAAGGCAGGCCTCGGACCTCAACCTCAACAGCGGTAAATGGTCGAATAATCTTTGCAAAGTAAATGTTGTATTGCGTAGAGTAGTTAGTAAGCGTTGCAGCGAATTTTCCAAACAGCCCGAAAATAGATGTATGTATTTTTCTCATCGATTCAAAATCTCTTAGGCTGATTGATTGATGACGATTGAGTATGTGTCAATAGACAATACTGCCTTTACTATGGTGAGGAACAGCGATGTTAATGTTATGTGGTCACGCGGGCCAAAATGTTACCTGAAATAGTAGCTGGAGCCACAAACTATTTTTTTTATCAGGATCGTAAAAAGTTATAGAAATTGTACATTGCATTTCTAGGAAACGAAAGAAATCATTGCATAGAAAATATTTTTGCACTAAATATGCAATTGTTGTAAAATACCAGTACTAGGTAATCTTATTTCTCTATTATTAAACTGAGCCGAAGGAGCCTGTTCAAGCCCATCACACTCTGATAGGCAGGATGTATCATTAGAATAACGCTGGACAACTTATTCCCTTAACTTTCATTTATATAACCACCTAATATACCCCATATTTTGCTCACTGATTTCAAAATAACTTTTTATAGAACATTCGTGTCTAATCGTAATTTCAGTTTGTTGTAAAGCAAACAGTGATTAAAATTATACAAAAAAATTATTCCACTGTTTTACCCCTCACTTTAATTACAACCAACCTGGATCCAATAAAGGAGTTTTGGCTCTGGTTTAGTCATATATTTTCTGATGATATTAATAGTCGGTCTAGTGGTACAGTCGTCAACTTGAACGACTTAACAACATGCCCATCATGGGTTCAAGCCTCGAATAGACCGTGCTCCCATACGTAGACTTGAATATCCTGATATATGGGCAAATCAATATATCACTGAGAGCCAAGAAATTAGTGATTCAGGTTAAGGTTTTGATCGACAACGGTTGTTGTGCCCAGTTGTCTTAATTCAAATATTTTTCAGAAGTTTTATAGATTTTTTTTAATCCGATAGTCAGAATGGCATGGCGGTGTATTAGAATCAGTTAAACTATCCAGTTCAATATATCTAAAATTAATCGAAAATTGACTTAAGCCACTACATTAGTGAATTAATCTAAAATTGACTGAAGATTACAATTGTGAACCTTTTAAAATGATTTTTTCAATTCGACAAAAAGGGATATTTTTTAAATTTAACAGTTAAGATGTCAAATTAGTACAATTTGTTCAAAGAAATGTCAAAGTAACAAAAAATCGCATACATCGGGAAATACCTGTAGGTGTTCTTGCGCAAATTTTGCACGCAAATAATTCAAGAGAAAACGAGCAAGAAAACATGCAATGAAAAGTAGATATACAGACATATCTCCTCATTGACAATTTTGACCAAAGTCCACGGGAATGGAACGAATTTTACGTGTCTTCAACATATTTATCAAAAGTAATAGAAAAAAAGCAGAAAGCAACACAAAAAGCTTCGAAACTTTACGGATAGCCCGTGCGTGGTGAATTTCCCATTTTCATCACCCGAACTCCACATCTGAAGCTTTCCCGCATTTGCGCAACAGCAAGCGCCCTCTGGCGAGTAAGCTCAAAAAAATGGCGCCCCGCAGCAAAAGCAGGGCGAAATTTGTGCCAGCGAAACGGCGCCAGCGCGAGCGAAACTGCAAAACGTCAAACAGGAATTAGAACAGCAATAGAGACAAACCGTGAGCTGTGAGGGGGGTGGTGCAATTTTCGTGCTTTGCAATTAGCTGGTGCAAAACTGGAGAACGATGCAGTTTTGCGTACCGTGAGCCTGAACCGCCAGCCAAAAACCGTGTCGGTGCTCGTTCGGGGCGGCGTGTGCGACCCCTTTCACGCCCACCAAGACCGTAGCGACACAAACAAGCAGCAGGAAGGGTGTGCGGAAGCAGCAGCAGCAGCAGCAGCTGTCGTGGTGGTGAAAGGTGTGAAAGGTGTGTGGGGATGGGGGAAAGTGCGTACGGCGGGTAAACAGACAAAACGTAAACAAATCCGTCACCGTCTCCGGTTCGTCTGCCCCGTTGCCGGCTGCTGCCTTCCGTCCGTCAATCAACCCGCAGCTCTGCCACAAACAACAACAGACAAACAAACAACAAAAGTAACAAAAGAAACAAAAAACAATCAAATTTGCAACACCCTCCCAGTTCCAACCAGCACAATCAAACTGAGGGAACCGAAGCGATGGGTGTACGGGGCGGCAGGATGAACCGGAACGGTTGTGGCTGTAGTTTCTTCCCTCCGAGGCACGCACGGAGACAGTAAGAGCGAAAGGGAGAGCGTGTCTGTGTGTGTGTTAGTGATTAGGGGAGTTATAAAGAGAGAAAAAGAGTGAAGCAGAATGAGCTGCGAACGGGAGGGGGCTGGCGATGAGCCGGAAGCGGCCTGTCCCCGGCCGACCGCCAACCCGCCCGGCAAGGAGCCCGAGCCGGAAGCGGACCCCGAATCGGAACAGGACGGGTTGGCAATTGGAGGGCAATCGCACCAATCCGACGGCGAAGACGAGGACGATGATGACGAGGAGGACGACGAAGAGGATGAGGAGGAGGAGGAGGAGGAGGAGGAGCCGCCAGAGTTGCGCGTGGCCGTCCAGCAGGATTTTCCTCCGACGCCGTACGAAGAGTGTTTGGATCTGAAGATGTTCGAGCTGCGGACCGAGCCGGCGGGCGAAGCACAGGAACCGACCCCGGAACGCTCCGAAGAGGACGAAGAGGGGGAGGAGGAGGGTAGCGGTGAGGTGGAGGCAGATTCGGTCGATAATTCCGCCGAAGGTAACCGCCAACCGTAGCGAATTGTGATTTTCGTGCTTTAGCTCTAATCAATTTCACTTTCCTCTTTTAGATAACCTCCAGCCCGAGCCCGGTCCAGCAATTGTGCCATCCCCTTCCGCCACCTCCCTGCCGGCAGCCACTTCTGGTGTGCGGCGTAAAAGTGAGCAACCGGCGAACGGTGCTCCCGAACCGCCGGACGTAGTGCCCGACGAGGAGCCGACCCCGAACGGCACGAAAAAGAAGGTCCGCCCGAACCGGCTGTCCCCGGAGCGGGCCGGCTGCTCGCGCAAGAAGCAGTTCTGGATCGAGGGCACGGCCGGGACCGGCGGCCACCGTCCACTCGAGCGTTCCTGGCCGCCGAAAGCGCACCGCCCGTCGCCCGGTCGGCCGTTCCCCGGTGCGACGACACCGGGCGATGGATTTTCCTTCGACATTATCGATATGGACGAACAGCAGCAGCAGCAGCAGCAGCACCGCCACCACGAGGAGGTGGAGGGTGCGGTCGGTGGGCAGGAAATGCCCGATGCCGAGGGTAACCCGGTCGGGGGTCAGTCGACGCCACGCCGCAGGAATCGGCGCCCGGACAGGAACGGGAACGATGAACCGGACACGGGCGAAAGCGCGCGAGCGACCGGTGCCGGCAAGCAGCCGCTCCGCAAGATGGTGGGGCGCAGTGGGGCGGACGAGCACGAGGTGGCCGGCGCCGTGCGGCCCCATCGGCCGCTGGCCCGCACGCCCTCGAACGGGCGCGAACCGCGGTGCCGCGAGTACGGCCCGATACGGCCACTGCCGGTCGACTACACGGCGGACGCATCGGTACACACGGCGCGCAGTCCGGCCAGCGAACCGGGCACACCGGGGGACCGCTCGCCCGACCAGCCGCAGGGTAGGAGCGCGCCCCAGCCCCGCCAGCTGACGCGCGTCGGTGGTGGTCGGGCCGGTTCGGAGCTGGTTTGTCCACCGACGCCGACCCATCACGCTCGCCGCAACCGGGCCGGGCCCGCTCCCTCGGCAGCACCGCCCGAGCACGGCTTCGGACCGCCGGAGCTGCGGCTCCATCGGCAGCAGACGGCGCCGGACCAGCCGCCGGAGGGTGGCTTTGACGAGCAAGTGCCCCCGCCCGGCGAACCGGCAGAAGGTGCCACGGTACGGCACGTGCCGAGCATGCGGCTGCCGTCCATCCCGGAGCGCACGCGTGCCATCCTGGCCGAGCCGGACGAGCCACTGCCGCCCGCCTGGGAGGCGCGCATGGACAGCCACGGGCGCATCTTCTACATAGATCACGCGACCCGCACCACCTCCTGGCAGCGACCGGGGCCGCTCGGCACCTCGGCCGTGCTGCTGCCCGATCCGCACCGGCAGCAGCTGGACCGCCGGTACGCCTCCATCCGGCGCACCATCTACGAGCACCTGCGGCCCGAGAATGGGGCCGCCCCGTCTACCTCGTCCACCGGGCCGGTGGCGACCCGCTCGCGCTCGAGCTCGACCGGCCGCAGCACGGTTGCGCTGCCCTCCACCGCGGGCTCGTTCCATCCGGCGCTGCTGATGCTGTGCCGGTCCGACTTCTACTCGATGCTGCACACGAACGGCGACGCGATCCAGCTGTACAACCGGAACGCGGCCCTCAAGCACATGGTGTCGCGGGTGCGGCGCGATCCGGGCTGCTTCGGACGGTACCAGCACAACCGCGACCTGGTCGCGCTAGTCAACTGCTTCGCCCAGCCCGCCCAGGAGCTGCCGAGCGGCTGGGAAACGAAGCTCGACCAGAGCGGGAAGCAGTTTTTCATCGATCACGTCAACCGGCGCACCTCGTTCATCGATCCGCGGCTGCCGACCGAGGGCCCGCGGGCACGCCACCATCGGCCACCGGTCGGCCCGGCTGCCCTGCTGCTGCCACCGGCCGGCGGCCCCTTCCCCGATGAGCGACCGATTCCACCGCCCCGCCCACCCGGCACCCTTTCCCGGCTGGCGCACGTCAGCTCGCCGGAAATTCCTGTCGCTTACAACGATAAGGTAAGTGTGTGTTTGGTTTCAGGGGGTTACAAGTTAGTTTCGAACGTAAACATTGCGCAAAATGTTATTCCACATCGATCTGACATTGAATTTCCATCATAATAATTTTCAATTTCTACAGCATGATTTTCAACACTTTAACGAGCTGCTGCCATCGGGATTTGAAGCCGCATCGCATCACCCGTTGTTAGTTGAAGTGTTGAAAATCATGCTGGGGAAATTAAAATTTATTACCAAGGGTTCCAAGTCACCTTCCAATGTGCACTTAATTACAAGGGTTTCAAAGTCAGTTTCTATTGTAAACGTTGTTATTCACCGCGCGCAAGATGTTACAGGGTTTTCGAAGTGTCTTTCGAATGTAAGCATTGTTATTCACCGCGTGCAAAATGTAGTTCCACATCGATCTGATATTTCATTTCCATCATCATAATTTTGAATGTCGTCAGCATGGTTTTCATCACATAACAAAGAACTGGCAAACTGAATCCAGCTTGAGATGTGTTGAAAATCATGCTGATGAAATTAAAAAATATTCTGATGGAAATGAAATATCAGATTGATGTTGCACACGGTAAAGAACAACGTTTACATTCAAAAGAGACTTGGAAACCTCTGTATGGCCTAAGCGGGTTTCTGTTAAATTTATAATTAAAATTCCCAATTTGCAAATGTAAACAAAACTTCGCCAAATTATTAAAAACTTGCTTTTAATCACCCTTTCTCATGCCACGTTTCCGCTCCTTTTCCCTCTCTTTCTTCTCCCGGCCCAGGTGGTGGCCTTTCTGCGCCAGCCGAACATACTGGAGATACTGCGTGAGCGGCACGGAGCGGCCGCCTGCTCCCGCAATCTGCGCGAAAAGATCAACGCCATCCGGGTGGAAGGTACGACGGCGCTCGATCGCTACAGCCACGACCTGGAGCTGACGATCCTGCTCAGGTGGGTAACTGTTCAGTTCGCGCAACCGTGCGACCCATTTGCAATTTGCCATAGTGTAAACATCCGGCCGGTGCCGGTGCACCGCCAGCGGCCCGTTTTGCTGAATAAGATGCCCATCGGCGGGGACAACAAAGTGCCAAACGATCGCGGGTGCGGGATGGGTTTGGGAGGTTGGCTTGCACACACTCACTGAGCGGTCGGGATGCAAGCTGATGCAGGAACCCTTTTCCGGCATACACACGACAACACTCGCCGTCCCCCTACCGCAGGAATGTGTTTACAATTAGGCATCGCAGGGCATCGCGTAAACAATCGTCGACGGCCGGCGAGCATGCAGAATCGGAAGTTGATTCGACGCGACCGAGGAATGTTCCACTATGCGCTTTTGTCATCCCCGGCTTGACATTGCCCGGGCCCGGGGATAGGTCATTTCCCTCGACTGCAGCGCTGCAACAGTGGCGCGGTCGGTTTTAAACGATACTGACGCCTTGAAGGAGCGTCAACACTAACTGCGCGGGCATGACATTCGACACCCATGCGGTTATTACATCCTCGCTGCGTGATTGTTAGCCCTCTCCTACATGATGCGGTGTGTGTGTGTGTGTTGTTTCAAACACCCACTTGAGCTCTGAGGAACATGTTTTGCTGTTTGTAACATACGCTTATCTATGAAAGCCTTTGTATTTTGGTCGTCAAACATGTGGTTCAAATAATATCATTGCAACATTGTCCGGCGAAAAAAAAGGGATCAGAATGCGTTCTAGTCAAGCACATCGCACTTTGGTGCAGGATAAAGCAAGTACCAAAATTATCTTTCAAGTGTGTTGAAATTTGTTTAGAAGATTGAAGAAAAAGAAGTGCAAGAATGCACTGTAGAAGGGGAAACTCATGCGATCGGATGAAGGGAACAAACTATTTTTCAATATACTCCATTGTTTGTTGAATTCCAATAATGGTATACGATGAAAGCAAAGTTAACACGAAAAATAATCGTAAATCAACGAACGTTCGTACGGGAACGTATTGCACTTGTACGCCACAGTGTATCGTTTTTTGACGGTCAACATTATTTTATACACGAACTGAACTACGCGAGCTTAGATATTGGGCTTAGCCCTCTGAACATTTTTGCTGACAACTTCCTTAATCAATAAGCAACAAGCTGAAGGACTTGCAAACTAGTACATGAGCTGCACAATATCGATAATAGTAAGCAAAAATAGTGAATTATTATTGCCTCATCTCAAAAATGGATGTAAAAAAATACCCTCACACACAGGATGCACATGTTCTTTGTATGCGCGTGTTCTTCACTTCTCGCTAAGGTCAGGTTAATTTTTTTTGTTTTTTTTTTGTTTTTTTTGCATAAAAGCTTTTGTTCCCCATAAACATTTAGGGGAAAGCGGGGCAAAATGACACTCTTAAGGATTTTGCTCTGTATTTCATTGGGTAAACCACTACACTGTTTTTTTTAAACAGGCAATCGATGCTTTAACATTTTATTCATGAAAAACAATTAGATGTGGACTTATTAACAACAAATGCAATGAATAAAATGAATTGGAAAAATCAACATCAAAAGCCATGGAAACATATTGTGCGAGGTAAAATGTTGTTGCTAAGGGGCCAAATGGACATACACCAAATGTCAAAACAAATCAAAACAAAGAGGCAAAATGGACCACAACATTGGACTTTATGCTTCGGATTAAGCTCCGCCATCTAGGTAGAATTGCAAGGATAGGGATTTAAGTGTTGGTTTAAAGTGTTTTGTTAAATATTTTTGTAAATTCCAGGAATAATTTAATAATTCACGTGTTGTCAGTAACTTTTCTTATCGATTGAGTATACATACAGCAGAGTTGTATTTATATCGATCATATATATATTGTAGCGACCTTTGCTTGCACCTCAGGCTCATAATGTGGCTCCTGTCAAAATAAACCAACCATTTTGCCCCATACGAAACCTTTTTGCAAAATTTAACCTTCAAAACTTCACAGTCAATTAAAATGCTTTCTTTTTTCACGTAAATTAAAGATAAAAATGACATGTGCATGGATTTTTTCTTCTTTGGAACAACAACTGTTGCTGGTCAAGGCCTGCCAGTAACCACTCACTAACTAGTGGCTATCTGTGACTTATTGATTACCCATAGTCAGTCCTACGTATAAGAGCCCGAACCTTTTGCGGATTGAACCCATGACGGGCATGTATTTGAGTCGTGCGAGTTGACGACTGTACCACGGGACCGTCAATACACACATCCGTTTTCTTCTCTAATTATTTGCTAAATTCTTGCGAAAATTGATTATCGAGACGGTCAAAATAAGATCGTTGAAACCAATTATGTTATTTCATAATTAATTCATTTATTTATCAATCTTGGGTTCATAGTGTGCATCTAATATTATATTTGATGTTTTTCAACCATCAGAAGTCATTTTAAACGTTAATTTGCCAATTGTACAGGTGACCATTACGCTCCACGCAACCATTTTGCCCCGCTTTCCCCTAGATTGGGCGTTGGTTTTTTTTTCACCAAAGGTTAAGTTAAAGTACCGTATTTAGGCGTGTATAACGACACCCCCCCCCCCCCCTGAAGAATTATTAAATATTTTTGATAAAAAGGTTTTTTACTTTTAATTATTTTTTTTCGAAATTCATATTAGATTTTGTGTGTGCTTCTAGTACATGTCAGTTTACCTTTGGATGGTTTGGGGATTCTGAGCTTTAGTTTTTGACCTCATGCTTGAGTGGTCCTTTTTTATGAACTAGAATCATCAATTTAAAGAACCAGATCAATGGGATCCTCACTGTTCAAACCGCTTTAGTTTTTCCTTACGCGTTTCCTAGGCATAAATCATTGCTTTTTCTAGTATTATCTTTGTGGACACCCATGTTATGCAGACTATCGTCGTTGGTAATCGAATGTGGCGTCTCAGGTGTAAACGCAAAGCTTCTACTCATGTAGATATAATGACCGGCCTAATCTGGTTTTGGTCTTTTCGACCTAAAAGGGGGTCGTTATAGACGCTAAAATTTTTAAATTTAGTTTAAAAAGATACTTTTTTGCTTCTCAACTCATTCAGTAAGAGTCAGTAGAGCCAGGGAACTCGTATCGCTGTAAACTGTATGCCACAAAGGAGCATTTTCAGCATTTTCATTTCCGTTAAGCTGAATGTCTTCAACTTGCGAAGAGATCCTAAACTCAAGTTGAAACACAAGTAAATATCTTTCACACAAATGCTCGATGCTCGGTGTGATGTCTAGGCCAAGTTGTGTTTCTTTTTTCCAAAAAAGATGATTCTTCAGCCAGCAAACATTTATCCTAGGCTGGTCGGAATTTGTTTACGAAAGGTTCAGAAATAGTGAAGTCAGTAGTTCATCGTTAAAAAAAAACTAAAATCAGAGTTAATAGAGCTCGCGTAGCAGAGGCTGTTTCCTATCCCACAGCAGCGTATCCAATCGCAAAATTACATTTCCGTTTTGCTGAACGTGTGATCTTCGGCCTGTCAAGCGATCCAAAAACGCATCTTGCACTATTGAAGCAATAGTGCTGCTCGCCAGAAATAGTGCGTGACTATTCGCTCACTTGAAAGCAATATAAACAACGCCCGCCCAGCACACGCCCGGACAGGATGCTGCGTGTGTGGCGGCAGCACCAGTCAGGGCCAGGCTTTATCTTTTTAATTACATTTTTGTGAGTGCAAAATATGCTTTTTCCAGCACATAAACATTCGCCCTTACGCGCCGGCCGGAATTTGTCGTGGTACGCTACTTGCGCGCTCCACACCATGCCTGTCCACTCCCCGCCGCAGCAAATCAAGCGTCAGGCGTGTTCGCACCAGTCGCAACCGTCGCGCGCGCATCGACCAAGCCGAGGGCGAATGTATCGCGCGCGCCACAGTGCGGTATCAGTCCGGTGGTCGACTTGCGAGCGTACGGACGCGCGTTGAGCATCGCGCGGGCGCAAGAAAAGGGAAAAACGCCGAAGGTTTTCGCGGTTGCCCGCTTCGAGGAAGTCGCGAAGTAACTCACGCGT
The DNA here is from genome assembly GCF_943734685.1 of Anopheles coluzzii. Taxonomy (NCBI): domain Eukaryota; kingdom Metazoa; phylum Arthropoda; class Insecta; order Diptera; family Culicidae; genus Anopheles; species Anopheles coluzzii. The sequence goes on from NC_064669.1 coordinate 14,548,764, forward strand.
GTTGTTGTTGTGTCGGTTGGTGTTTTCCGTTTGTTTTGCTTTAGATTTTCGCAGCGGCGGTGGCAAATGTGTGGCTTTGTTCGATCGTGTCGAGGTCCTTTCACCTGCAACAAGTGTTGAGCGTCGTGTCTACCTTTTGTGTGTGTTTGTGTGCATATGTGTGTTGGGAGTTTTGAGTTTTTCGTGAAGAGAACGCAATCAACCAAATCAACGCTCAAGCAAACCAGCCAAATTCACAGCGTGACGAATGCGGCTCAAATTAAAAGTGTCAGCCAGCGAGGCACACACACACACTCCTGCTTGCATGTTGTGTCCCGGTTGTAAACGAGTGACGAATCGTCGGTGCTGCGAACGGGCATCGCATGCGAACCGCGTCGCACCGGGATGAGTTAATCCTCGGCTGTGTGATTAAACCCTGCCCGAGCGCTGGTGTTTATGATCCGGAGGGCTCTTTACGATCCGATCGAAGCAGTTAATTGCCGGGGCAAACGGCACGCGTCAAATCTGACTCATATGCTGCGATCACTTCCGATTCGCTGATGTCATTGATTTGTTGTGGATTGGCGTTGCGAATCTTCGCATCGCTCTTCGGGCAGCTCTCGCTCGTTGTGTTGTGAAGTTGAGGTGAAGTTGAAGCTCAAACATCAAACAGCTTTTGCAGCATAAACCAAAAAAAACTGTCAGCTCCAACAATCTTACCAAAAACCAAAGCGCCTTTTTGGTCCAAAAACGATTCCTCCCGATGAGGTGTACGTTAATTCCCTGTGAAAACGCTTTCCGCCCAGACGCAAATGTGCAAAAGTGCGTCATTTGCGTTCACCCCTCCCAGGCGGTGTTATCCTGTGTTATGTTGCAATGGCGCAGCATTCTCCGGGGGTGCCGGTGCCTGATAGTAGCAGCGGGAAAACAGCTGATTCCAGCCGAGCGAGAGGGGGAAAATGTAACGTCGCATTAACGATGCGGCAGTGGTGCGGTGCCAAACGGCGTAATATAGCAGGTGGATAAAAAAGGGCTGGATATCCTTTCCTTTCTCTCGCCGTATTTTTGTTTTTATCACAACTTGAATAAGCGAATGCGGTGAGAGCGAAAGTATCAACCAAACGCTGGACACGAGTGCTGGAATTAAGCAGTGTTGAAGGAAACGGTGAATGAATGCAGCCAATTGCGTTAACATCGTTCGAGCATCAGCTGAGAGGCAGGCACACGCACTCAGTAACCAAACGAAGCATAATTTTGGGTGTGTGAGTGTGTGTGTGTGTGTGTGTGTGTTTCTATGTAGCATAACAATGTAACCCTGGGCATAAGGGGAAGAACCAATAGAGAAGAATAGCAACAGCAACAGCGAAAAACAACTGCTGTTGGTCGGCAAGAAGAGGGTACCCACCGGAGCATGGAATCTGGGTCGTATGGGACGGTTCGCGACCCTTCCCTGTTCTCGCTCGCTCGCTGTGCTGCTGCATTCTCATCAAGAGATCGATGAACACATACACACACACAGACACACATCCGGAACAAGGGTTTTGGACGAACGCGGGCAACTTGGGCGGAGAAGACGCAGAAGCAGAAGATGATGCAAACCAGCGGTAGAAAAGGTCGTCCGAAGGGTTCACAGCGTCGCAAAGAACGCGAAGAAGCAATCGCACAGCACCGAAAAAGCCTCCCGCCCCTATCGATGTTTCGGCGTTACCCCCAAATTGCATATCTCCTCCCTATCGGGAGCGACTATCACAACTTTCGGGAAGGTTGGCTACGTTCGCCTTGCGCTCTGGGGCCTTGGGTCGAGGTCTGGGACATCTTGAGGAATCCCTGGCAAGAGAGTGGCAGCTATCTATATACCCATCTATGTTGACACTCATCCGCCACCCCGATAAAACCCGCACCCTTGGACGGGGGCCGCATTATGCTCTTGGCCGCCCCTTGGCTCTCTTATCGCCCTCCACCGTCCTCCACACTAGCTATCGAGCCACAATCTGGAAGTCAATGGCATTGAGCACGGGGCGGGTCGGACTTATCGGGAGTTGGATGTGTGCGCGCAAAAAAACGAGGCAAAACCCCATATTGCTCAATGGTTCTTGTGTTTCTTGAAAACGAAAGGTGTTGCCGGTAAACTGGACGGAATTTTGTAACATTTGGCGCAAAAACAAAAAAAAACAAAACAAAACAAAAATACAATTTTACGCTTATTGCTGCTGCTGTTGCATAAAAACCAATTAATTCGCCTGTGTTCTTGTTCAGAGCCGCTTACATTGAAGAATTTGGCGAAACGCTAGTAACGATGGTTCGTGCACAGGTCGTGATCCAAGTAGGTTCCGTGTTGGGGTAGCACCCAAGCTTGTTCTCAGTATATGTGCAACCTTTTGTGACTTTCACACACACACAAACACACACACTTGTAGCAAATATTGACCGGATATCTCGAGATTTCGATCTGCCTATAGGGGGGGGGGGGGGGTTCGTTTCTTTCAACTCTTTTTATGTTGATGTGGCTGCATTTTGGAGAGCTCAAAGGAGTCTCCAATTTGATTGAATTTAGGCATCAAATTGATCTACCCAATCAATAGCCTAAGGTGTTTTGGGTTTGGGCTTTTCCTTTCGGGTTCTGTTGCCTGTTTTTTGTTTCGCTGGATCGAGGGACCGAGAATGGGAAAGTTGCACACAAAAAAAAAAACAAAAACTTTCTTCCCTTTTACAGTAACACAGAAAAGGTTAAATTGAGTTTCGAGGCTCAGGATTAGCAGGGCCTAAGCGACGACCTTACAAACAAGGGATATTATTATGGTTCTTGTTGTTGTTATTGTTGTTGTGCCCATCTAATTTATTGCTAACGTCGTAGACCCGTCTTCTGTCCTCGAAAGCTGTACCACGTTTCGTGGAGGCATCGGACGAGATTTGCAAATGCGAACGCGAACGGGGCCGCAAAACCGTCGACCGTCGCTGTCTAGTGCGCCCGATCGGAAAGATCTGATCGGCGAGCGCGTGTTGTCTTCCGCCTATGAGCGTCGCTGTCACGCACAGACGCTGACCAATTAGCTAATTCTCCCCACCCTTCAGCCCGTCAGCTCCCCTACTCCCCCCTTTGCAACCACACTTCTGCTTGTAGAGCTCTTTATATCTGCATCCAGCACCTGTGAGCGACATCATCTTTGTCACCCCGGGACCGACGGGGTTCACCTTGATTGGGTGTGCTGTGTACCGTACGGAGACGGTTGCAAATTTCCGTTGCATTTCGCATCGGAAGGACATCGGTGCCGCGGTGCTGCTACCGTGTGCGAGCGCCCTTGACCATCTACACCGGTACGGGAGGCCGACAAAGTGGCCCAATCATCATCATCAGCAGCAGCAGCACCATCGCTGTTTGCTTAGAATGCAGGTGTTCTAGGGTGCTTTTAATCGCGAACGCTCCCATCGCGAGTGTCTGATTGTCTAGGGTGACGTTAAAGTGACTCCCGGAAATCGTTTCGGACACAAAGAGAGTTGTCCTGATTTCTCAAGAACTACCACCTGTCAATATCGATGCTTAATCGTGATATACGCGTCAATATGTTATCTTGCACTTGGTACGATGCGCCGTGGACCGATTCGTGCATTCCAGGAAAGGGTGTGTAAGTGTTAGAATGGGAGAAGAAGAAGGAGGAGAAGGAGGAGGTGGATCACCTTAAGCGTGTGTGGCGGCGCTAGTGAACCGAACCGGTAGTGTCGGTACGGGCGCCTGTGATCTGGGCAAGAAGCTAACGGCAACCGCTTGCGGGTGTTATAATTAAGTGCGAAACATTACGGCTGTGTATTATCGGACGCGTAGAATATTACGCACGCTCCGATGCTTTGGATAGTTTTACTGCGTGCGCGTGGGCGTATAGTGTTGGCTGTTAGCGTACCGGGCTGCATGCCGGTGCCGTAGTGTAATCGTCAGGTCGTGCGAGCGTACAAAATGCGCGGTCGTGCACGTGTGTTCAAATCTCACATAATGGTGTGCTGCAGTAGAGCTTGAGGGGGAAGTTATATTACGCGGATGACTTTTGGATGACTCTTTCTAAGTATACAAGGGTTTATAGGTCGAATAAATCCACACATGTTAGAACAATCGTTTGTTTGGAATAAACGGCATTATTAACCTACGATTTGTTAATCAACAAAACACGTCTGATGGTGGAAGACTGGAATGGTGGAAGAGGAAACAACCGTCGATTTTGATTGCACAAACGTCAGAACTCGGCATGGTTTGTTTTGCCCGAGTGCAATATTGGATTTTTTTACGATTCTCTGTATTGTGTGGCTTTAATTGCAAATTAAACAAAGCGTAAATGATACTGTTTATGTGGGTGTGTGTGTTGCACTAAATGGGAACTTTTAGAAAGAGCAAGCGTTGCACAATGTTTTAGAGTTGTAACGAAATGTTCAACCTTCTTTTTGGTAGGAGATTTTGCTGGTAGTTCCTCAAGGTCACCTCACTTCACCTGCCAACATTGCTACACAACCTAGAGCAAGAGAGAGAGAGAGAGAGAGAGAGAGAGAGAGAGAGAGAGAGAGAGAATGAGAAAGAGAGCAAAAGGCAAATGTCTTCCATTTTTTTTTGACTCTGCCTCTCTTCGTGTCTCTCACGCGTAGTCTAGAGGAAAGAAAGTGCCAAAAGTGTGTGCGACCTGATGGTTCTCCCTTTAATGAACTCTCACTTGTCTGTAGGACAGGCCCCATTGATACACTGACATCCATTCAACCTGGGCAGCAGGTGCGAGATGATGTCAGCGCAGGGGGAGCCTGCCCGGTGGGTGAAGCGAAGGTAGGGAAGCTCATAATTACCCCGCAAGCTGGCATATCGTTGCGGCTGCTGGATGGATGGCGATGGAGGCTCGCGATCGCGGATGCATAAATTTCGCGCTCCCCCTTTTTTTGCGCTCTCGGTTGTGCGTTTATTTACACATGTTGTGCCTCTTTTGCGCTGGTTTTTGTTGTTTGTCTGGTTTGGTCTTTTTCTGTGTGCCTCTTCTTTTGCCCGGAGGGTTTTGTGGTTTGTAAGTGGCAGGATAGAACCCGCACCGGCGATGGTTTGCGTTTGCGAGTTGTGTACTTTTGCTAATTTTTCGACAATACCAACAACCAGCGGCGGGCTGGACGCGATTCCTGACCTAGGCTGCTGGTGGTGTTGTACTGTTGGGTCTGTTGGTGCTGTTGATTTTGCTGATTGTTTGCGCTTTTGCACGGGGGTTTGGTTTCTCACGCAGCGGAATAAAGAAAACGCGATAAAGGCGCAAAGATATCCCTCTAAGCACAGTATTAGCTTACTAAGTATTTGTTTGCAAACACGCGTTCTCATCTCAACAGCTGGAAAATAATTAAAAAAAAAACATTCGCACACGGTGAAGTGGGCAGAAAATAAAACAAAACTCAAAAGACGGGGAAAAAACCAGAACGCGAAACAGGAAGAAAAGTTCGGAGGATTGTTGCTCCCGCGACACCGCTCTGGATGGCGAAACGTACGAACAAAGTGGTGATACCGTACGCAAACAGCGGCCCATACACAGGCACAGGGTTTGTAGGCCGTTCGGTGAAGCGTCCGGGCGCTTCCTGTTTCGCTTGACCTCGTCCGGCACGCGCGGGCGGGTGAACGATGCGCTGGCGGCTAAGATGAGTGTCAGCAACTGTGCAGAGGCAGCGGCGGCGGCGGCGGCGGTGGCGGTGGCCCGTCGACGTCGAGCGTTGCCAAAAGGAGCGATGACGACTCCTCCTCCTGTATTTCGACCTGCAACCAAATGTGGTGGTGGTGGTGCTGGCGAAAGACGAGTCAGGGGAGGAAGTGTAACGCGGCAGGAAAGTGGTGGTGGCAGTGGACGAAACTATCGCGTCGGCTTAGCAGCGGCCAACAACGCCGGGGCCAGCGCCGCCGTCCTGAAGCGGAATGCTGCCGACGGGATAGATCTGTGCTTCAGTGAGGAAGAGCAACGGCAGGAGGTGGAGGAGGAGGGAGTGGTGGACGACGAACATCGGTCTCGTGCGGCGGCGGCAGCCGGTCGTAGACGAAGATTCCCGGCCATTGCGACGACAGTGTTCCGGCCACTCTGGCGAGCGGTAGGATCAGCGGTCCGTGGCTTTTCCGTATTGTTCTCGGTGTAAGTATTGTGTGCGGTGCTTGTTTGTTTTTCTTGACCTTTGTTTGGTAAGGATACAGAGAGGTCAAGAAGCGAGCAGAAAAAGAGACCTGTGCTTTTGAAAATAATTACGATCGTTAGCGGACCCTACCACACCCGCGGAATTGAACTCACGACCTTGAACTTAAGAAGTCTGCGCGCTTGTGCACTACACCACGGAAGCGTTCCGCGTGTGATGCGCTATATCGTGTATAATAAGCAGCTGTGCTGCTGATAAGAGCAGCCCGTCCCGTACGGTAGTGTAAATTATTGTCAGGTCAGGCATCTCCCCTATCACAATCGAAGGGGGGAGGGAGGGGAACAAAAAGGTAAAGGTGTGTCGCATGCAGATGCAAATAATTAATTATTACAACTGTCCTAGGGCTGCGTGAGCCCTGCCGGTCCAGCTGGTTGGTTCGGGCCTTCCGCCAGCTGTCCGGCGGGAAAAGTGGGTCCTTGGTTCGGATACCCCCCGTAGACCAACCCTTACAGTGATGTGCAGCAGATGCACGCGCACTCTTTCCCCCATTGCTGTTGTTATTGTGGGGTTTTTGTTCCTTCTTTCACACTCGCAAAATGCTACTGTACTGGGAAGCTGGGATAGGCGTCAAAAATAGCGAAAAATAAAACAAAAAAAAAACACGAGGCATTCGCGCATACTTTGCGTCGCATAGCGAACTCCGGGCGCCATTAAAAACTGTGGAACGACACGACAGGAGACAAAAAAGAGCGATAAAAACAAACACACACACACATATATATACATATATTCACAGAAATGCGCCTTCCAAAGAACGCTCGTAAAACCCAACGTCAGTCCGTTGGTTGGTATGGTCATAAAATTGGAAATCTCGCTAGCGGGAAGAACTTTTGATTTCGATCAGCGTAACAAGTGGACGGAAGGGTGATGGGACTGTTCCCGGGCGTGAAAGGGAAGGTGGGAGGGGGTTGTGCAAGGTGTGGAAATAAAATAATTGGATACAGCCACTGTGTGTGCGCGCGCGCGCGCTCGCTTTTTGGAGCCTGTGAGATGCCTGCGGACCTTAACTGTCGTTTTATGTCGTTCACTTTGATTATGCTAATTAAACTTTGGGCACCCGTTTTCTTTTTTTTGTTTTAACTCGTTGGTTGGTTTCGTGCTGGAAGTGTGTGGCGTGCGGGGAAGCGTTTGGGGTATTTTTTTATTGTTTCCCGATCGATTTTTCATCCCATAGAACGGGTGTTCATAGAAACAAAATTTAAAAAAACTGCTACGGTGACGTCATGAAGTGGCAGCAGCGATTGCGAGCGACATCTACACCGCGGTAAAGCAAAGCAAATTGCAAATGTAATCGTATTTTTGTTATTTTTCCTCCCTCCACTGCAGCGGCTAAATGGAAACAGTTTTCCTGCTTCCGTGCACTTGGTTCACTTGCGGCAGCGCTGTCCATTTACTACTGTGTGTGCGTTTTATATGTATAAAAAAAAGAAAAAGGCAGCCCACGATTTGTCCGGGTCGTCCTCAATCACGCAACACACACACACACACAAACGGCATCGCGGTAGAGCCGCTTTTGCAGCCGAGCCGAGTTCGTTTGACATTGACATTGGCCCGGCATTTCCGATGCTAGTGGCCGGTTTCGGTCAGTTGGCTCAATATGACCTACCTTCACGCGGCAGTACACCCGTGCGACCATTTCCCGCTCTCTTCTTCAAGGGACGACGTAGCGGCACCACAAAGAAGCTGACAAACCGAGCTTTGAGCGTGAAAAACACATATTTATTGCTATCTTTTGCTCTCTCTTTCTCTCTGGCAGCCTGTTCGAGGACGAGGTGATGACGTACGTGCCGCCCCGGGCACGCAGCCCCCCGGAGCCGGGCACCTCGGCAGGATACGGACCGTGCGGTGGACTCGTACCCGGTGGTGCGCTCAAGCCAGGCGGTCGGCACGTCCAGCGCGCCCCGATGCGGCGCGACTTCGAGGCCAAGCTGCGCACCTTCTACCGGAAGCTCGAGTCCAAAGGCTACGGTCAGGGCCCGCACAAGCTCAGGTAAGGTTCCCTGTTTTTGGGACGGATGGGCAAGGGGGAATGAGGGGAGCGGTTGCAAGAACTGCTATAATACTTTCGAAATTGGCTATTGGTGTTGGGGCAGTGTGGGCTCTGCGCGCGAAGGTCACCCTGGTTTGTTTTTGTTTTTCTCGTGTGTGTGGGCGACCGGACCGGCGTGTGTGCGAGGACCGAAGCGAGGAGCTTGTGATAGCGCACATACACACACCCACATACAGGGGTCTTGGTCACGGTAGATCGCGCTTCGCCGCGTTCATTAAGTCGGTATAAATTGGAAATGCAAAGCGCGCGGACAACCTGCGATTGAACGCTGAATTGTGGGGCAGTTGGGGCGCGGAAGACAGAAAGCAGAACCGGGTGTACCATGGCACAATTAATGATCCAGTACCATCCTGCTGCTGCTCCTTGTACCCTGCTAGGCTGGAGGTGCGCCGGGCCCATCTCGTGGAGGACGCGTTCGAGCGCATCATGGCGGCGAGCCGGCGCGATCTGCAGCGCTGCCGGCTCAACATCGTGTGGGACACGGAGGACGGGCTAGACTACGGCGGGCCGTCGCGCGAGTTCTTCTACCTGCTGTCCCGCCAGCTGTTCAGCCCGTACCGCAACATGTTCGAGTACTCGGCGAACGACATCTACACCGTGCAGATCGCGCCGGAACGGCCGACCGATCGGGACGACATACTGGAATGGTAAGGCGAATCCATCTACCGCTGTTAAAACATATGCCTAACATGCATCTTTCGCAGGTATCGCTTTGCCGGCCGCGTGCTCGGCCTGGCGCTCGTCCACCAGTACCTGCTCGATGCGTTCTTTACGCGCCCGTTCTACAAGGCGCTGCTCCGGCTGCCGGTGTCCCTGTCCGATCTCGAGTCGCTCGACAGCTCGTTCCACCAGTCGCTGCTGTGGATACGGGACAACAACATGGACAACTGTGGCGAGCTCGGGCTCAACTTTACCGTCACCGAGGAGCGCTCGGACGGCACGTCGATCGACATCGAGCTGAAGCCGAACGGGCGCAACATTACCGTGTCGGAGCGGAACAAGCGCGACTATCTCGACCGCATCATCAAGTGGCGGCTGGAGCGGGGCGTCCTCGAGCAGACCGAGTGGCTGGTGCGCGGTTTCAACGAGGTGGTCGACCACCGGCTGGTGGCGGTGTTTGACGCGAGCGAGCTCGAGCTCGTCATTTCCGGCACGGTCGAGATCGACGTGCACGACTGGCGGGCGAACACGGAGTACCGGGGCGGCTACCACGACACGCACCACGTCATCATGTGGTTCTGGGCGGTGATCGAGCGGATGAGCAACGAGCAGCGGCTCCGGCTGCTGCAGTTCGTCACCGGCACGTCCAGCATCCCGCACGACGGCTTCGCCGGGCTGCGCGGCTCGAACGGGCTGCGCCGGTTCTGCATTGAGAAGTGGGGCAAGGCGAACGCGCTGCCCCGATCGCACACGTGCTTCAATCGGCTCGATCTGCCGCCCTACCCGACGCCGGACGTGCTGTACGAGAAGCTGGTGCTGGCGGTCGAGGAAACGAACACGTTCGGCATCGAGTAGAGTAGGTACGGAGGCGCACGGGCCGAGGATTGCATATTTATAGCTTATTTATTTTACCTTAGCGTCCCCAGAAAAGTGTTAACCCATTTTTTTTGCGCACCCCGAGGCCGTTTGCTTGGAGGTTTGTTTTCCGAGCGGAAGTTTTGTTGTTGTTTATAGTCTTGATTTTTTTTAATAGCAAAGCTGCCCGTCTACGGCACCACCGTGTCAGTAAAGTAGTACTAAAACAGGGAAGCGTTTGATTCAACGCAAATAGGGTTTTTTGTTGTACTAGCAATAGGCAAGCGATACTGGCGGCTGCACCCGCAATGGCACTCGCGTACCGTAAGTCAGCGTATTCTTCGCAAATGTGCCATCGATTTGCCGGCAGACACACCGGTCCTCCTGCCCGGATGCTCGGCGACAATCGAAACTGTACCAAGGACTGTGCGCAGCTTGTACAAGTGTCTTTGTTTTGCTGCTACACACACACACACAGAGCATCGGGATGCATCGCTCCCGGAGTTGGCTCCACCAGTCCGAGCCCGGCAGGCATCGTTAGCTGGAGACGTCAGGCGCTAGCGTCATTTTATCGTCCTGCCTGGGGTTGCTTTCTTTGCAACAGAAGCTCAAACAGCTCGCTCGCCCATCCCCCAACGCTGCCCGCCGGTGCCATATGCTGGCGCGTTGCGCTGCATCATCCCCATTAGTCGGGCCTTTCCGCTTTCCAACTCGCCTGTTCAGTGGGCGTGTGTGTGTGTGTGTGTGCAGCATCATTGTCATGCTTGTTTTCACTTGTTCACTGTCGCCGCGTTAGAAGGGCGAACGAGGAGCCGAGTCCCGGGACCGGGGACAGCATGATATGTAAATGTGCACCAAACCGGCCATCGTAAGCATCGTAATTAGTTGGTACAGGCTAATCGAATCGAGCAAGCGGGCCCGATGATAATTGATAGAGGGTGCTTTATAACGAAAAAAAAAAAATAAGAAAAAAACCGTTTCCCTGTAATCACGGCCCAGTAGGGCAGCGGGCCAGCAGGGCAGCAAATCGCCGTGCAGTGCGATATAGTTAATTTTGCCCTCAGCGTGTCTATTTTGTTTTGGCTGGACAGGGTTAACACATGGTGCGCTTTTGCTCAGCCTTGTTTTTATTACATTATTTTATTTTGTTTTGAGCGTTAGATTAATTGTCAAAAAACGAATGCAGGCATTTAGCTCTTAAAAAAAACGACAACTCTATTGCAAATCGGCCAGGTGTGCACAGATCGGGGGAACTCCTAAAGGAAATGTAGCTCGCAGCAGGGGAGCTTGAAAAAAAAATACTAGACTCGTAGTTGATATAGGTGCAGCTTTTGAAAAGTAGAATATGCCAATGCACACGTACGCAGCGTAGCGATAAGGCGGTTAGGATGGCACTAAAACACTCGCGCAACTTATTACTTATTAGCAGCAGGAGCACAACAAGCAAAAACAGTCAAGAGAATAGAATAGCATAGAAAGGGCGAACTAGGCTGACGAGAGTCGTAAACAGTGCTGCGAAATGTCATGAGCATCACGAGATGTTCACCAACGAAAATAGTGAACATATCCGTGGTTGCTTGATGCTCATTGTTGATACTCAATGAAAGTGCGTCATGACGCATGCCGAACGCGACATAGCATAGCATAGTCATGACTTGTGAACAGTGCTGACAAATGCCATCGTTTCAGTCACCAACAGCCATGACTAGAAACGACGCTCAAATCAGCTCACGTTCACTACTGAGATGATCAGATGTGAGTCTCAAACAGTTGCTGGATCAATCATATGCTTGGTGGCATTTTGTTGAGAACCCAACTCTTAACCACGACATTTTCTGGCGGTGATAATCACGTCATTCTTGGAATATACTTACCGTGCGGTTCCAGTAACAAAATGAGCATGCTCTGTCTGTTTTGATTGTCCGTCGGGTCAAACAGAGTGAGAAAGTATGCTCATTTTGTTTCTTGGTACCACTCGCAAGCACCGCATATCTCCCATGACTATCGTGATGTTCATCGACAGAAAATGTCGCGACCAAGTGACTGACCAAGAGTTGGTTGTACACAATGTCACCAAGCATGTGATGGTCGCAACTACTGTTTGAGTCGCACCTGTGATCATCACAGTAGCGCACGTGAAGCTGACATTATTTTGTTTCAGTCGGAATTTGTCATGACTATGTTAGTGACATTTTGCAGAATTGATCACAGTAAAAAAAAGTCATTACATAGTGACTGATCAAACGATGGTCGCAAAAATGGCACGAAGCACGCATTGATCACACCAAATCGTTTTGAGTATCACCACAGATTATCGCAATTGAGTACGTGACGTTGACATGGATTTTGTTACAGTCAGCTTTATGTATGACATTGGCGGTGACATTTTGCAGCACTGATCGTAAATCTGAAATCAAAATCTCAACACACACATAAAGACGTATAGCACCTCCGCTGATGGTCGATCGGAGCACAAACGGTGTCCACTTGCGGCCTGACTGTGGTGTCATTCCGAGTAGATAGACTAATACTAACACCACGGCATAAAAAGGGGCTTAAAAGGCAACCGTGAGACAATTGGGCAAGCCAGATGTACCAAAGGTAGCCACTATTTCGCTTACTTTCAAATACACTCATACACAACACACACATTCCGGCTAGCTTTTCCGCGCATTCTTGTGCTCACGAAAAAAGGGGGTTTAGGATCGTTTTTTGGCCGGGGGCAAGCAACATCATAATTGCTCGGTACGCCCAATCCAAAACCACACGCGACTGTATCGTATTTATTATGCCTTTTTTGTTGTTGCTATAAGTGAGTGAATATTGACAACGTTTCTGCGAGCGAGTAAGAAAGAATCTTCGACCGCTGAAGCCTCGCCAAACAGCCAAGAAACGAACAACCATACTATTAACGTTACCAAGCGATGTTCACCGAACCGAGAGTGTCCAGTATGTAGACTTAAGCAGAGAGAGAAGAAAAAACACACGCGCCAGTGAAGCTTTGAAGCCAAGTGTTCGAGTATGATGAGTTTCAAGTAATTGAAATAAAAAGAAAAAAAAAAACACATACAAGCTTGCAGCGGTAAGCATCGAGACGGACAGGGACAGACATACCGATGGGGAAAAGGCTAGTGATGCAAAGTGAGAACCCGTAAAGTCGGGCGGCTTTTCACCGCCAGCAGGGGATGTGACTGCAAATGTGCTTGCCCCTTCCCTGAGTCTGATAACAGATGCAGCTGCACACACACACACACACACTCACACACACTAATCTTAAGGATTATCCGCTGCCGTTCTCCCCTTGAGTAGGTCCCCAACCGCATGGAAAACTCTCTTGTTGGCATGGACAATGTCAGAAAAGGATATGAAACAAACCAAGCAAAAAATGGCATTAGATCAGGAAACAGTGTATGTGTGTGTGTTTATGATATAAAACTGCAAACAAAAAATGTATGAAAAATCAAACATGATGAGTGCAGGAGGATAGCATACAAAAAAATACAATTTTTTTTTGCATAAATGACACCGCTAAAGACACTGCTGATGCGATGCGCGCGTGGTGACAACGCGAAACAGCACAGCAGCCGCAGCATACGCCCGCGTTACAACAAGATAATAAACATGCAAATTGCTTCGAAAAGCTATGGATAATAAAAGCCGCGCGCATGTGTTGGGTTGTGTTTTGCCATGTTTTGCCACCTTCGATGCATTCGAAAAGCATTAAGGGGATGGGAAACCCCTTAACCAGGTCGCCCAACATCTTGGGTATCGCGTTACACAAAAATGGATGCTGCTGTGCTCCTTTCTGCTGTATGTTTTCCTTTTCTTTTCTGTTCGCTCGAGCCACACACAAACAAATCGTTCAATCGTTAACGTTGTGTATCCGCGTGGTATCCGGTGTCCTGTCCCGATTTAAAAAGCAAAGTAAAATAACAAACAGGAACGTCTGTGTACCACCTGTCCCGCCTCGCGCCAGGTTCCTCGCTTTCCTGGGTGAAAAGAAAAAACAAAAAAAAGTCCATCGTCTCCACGACTTACCGCAACTGTTGACGGCCGGCTGGTGGAAGCGCTCGCCCGCCGGCAGCAGATAGAGCGGCCCGGACAGCTGCACGCCGTGGTTGAGGATGGCTTGCAGTGTGCCGACCGCCAGCACCACCCAGCCCCACGACCCTTCCGGGTAGTAGTGGCGGCGCAGGGTGGACGCTTTCGCGGCGGCCTGCCCGGACAGGCAGCCGTGCTCGTTGCAGGTCACGTTCGCGATAATGCCTGCACCGCCATTCGTCGTCGCTGTTGTCGTCGTGGTGGTGGCGCTGGTGGTGGTGGTGATGGTGGTGGAAGTGGTTCCTGTCGCCACACCACACCCCGTTGCCGTCTCGTGTCCTTCCGTCGGCCGACAACTGGGAGCGGTAGCTCTGTGAAAAAAAAAAAAACACACACACACACACAAACACCAAGGAAGAAGTGATTAGTGTCCGTGTGACCTGCTGTTGACCTTGAATTTGGGGCTAGTGTAGGCTTTTGGGTGTGACTCGAGCGTCAACGAAAATCGGAACATTTGGTAATGTCCCCTTGTGTGTGTGTGCTAGTGGTGCAAGCTCGGTATCGGAACTACACGATTCCGATTCCATTTCCGATTCCGTCTCTGGAATCGATTCCAATTCCGATTTCAGAATTGAAATCAGAATCGGCTCCGGATTCGGTTCCGGAATCAGAATCGGAATCGATTACAATTCCGATTCCGTCCCCGGAATTGATTCCGATTACGATTCCAGAATTGAAATCGGAATCGGATCCGGAATCGGTATCGGACTTGGTTCCGAAATCGGACTCGGTTCCGGAATTGAACTCGGTTCCGGAATCAGTATCGGCTCTGGAATCACAATCGGCTTTGGAACAAGAAACGGCCCCGGAATCTCCATATTCCGTCAAATAGTTCATTTCGATGTATATATCACTCTGTCTGGTCTTACGGTAAGATTATTTTGATTTTTAGTCCCATTTAGTGGTGGGAGCTTGGAATCAGACCTACCCGATTCCGATTCCATGTTCGGAATCAAAACCGGAATCGACTTCCGGATTCTGATCGCGGAATCGATTACGGAGTCGACTCCGGAATCGCGATTTACTTCGGTAACGGAATCAGGATTGATTCCAGAAATGGAATTAGCGCCGGAATGAGAATCATTTTTTTAATTGAAATAAGAAATTTCAGAAACTAAATCAATTCGGGAATCTCCATGAGAATGGATCGTCTACACGTAAATTTTGATACTTTGCGGCATCAATACGTAGCATCATTGGACCCAAATGTCTATTCTTTTGGAGATGTCGAAACTGACTCCGATTCGAAACCGATTCTAGCCGATATACTATCCGGAATCGATTCCGACAAAAACATCATTTTTCCCATCACTAGTCCAATTGCTATGGAGCCCAAATTGAGGTGGCAAGAGGGCGTGGAGGCGCCTGCTATTAACACGATGACTGCCGCCACGATGACTGGGTCTGGTCATCTCCAGCTTTAAATCAGATACTCAAAGGTCATAATGATCCCACGGTTTTTGCCCGAATGTACTGTAAGCTTCGACTCCTATTTAATAAGCCTATTTCGATTCAAATATATTTGAAAACGATCCATTCTAATGGAGATTCCGGAACCGATTCTGACTCCGGCGTCGAATCCGATTCCGGAGCCGATTCCGGTGCCGATTCCGATTCCGGAACCGATTCAGCTGACTGATTCCAACCCTACTATCTAGAACCGATTCCACAAAAATTCGGAGCTAATCAGAATTTCGACCAAAAGTTAATGTTTCCCACCACTAGTGTGTACCTGTGAATTGCCACACCCGTTTCGGGGCGCGGGGTCGGAGGCAGCGCGGGAGTCGTCGGGGTGGGTGAGGTGGTAGTGATGGCCGGCACGACGAAGCTGTACGTGCGGCCCTTCGCGTCGATCCGCTGCAGTATCGATGGCCAGGTCTTGCTGCCCTTTAGGGAGATGGTGGCCATGGTCGAGCTGCTGCTGCTGCTCCGTGGCTCGGATGCTGACGGCCGGCGTCCGGTGTCATTCGCGCTCGTTTCTGTGCGTGTACATGTGTGCTGTGGCGGAAAATAGTGTGTGTGTAACAGAGAGAAAGAGAGAGGGAGAGAGATAGAGAGAGAGAGAGTGAGAAAGAGAAAGAATGAGAAAGAGAGCGAAAGGATCAATTGTGAGCAGCATGCGGGGAGCGAGCATGAATCGAACTCAGTTTTCGGTGGATGTAGGTAAATGGGTTTCGGTGGAATCTTTAATTGTAATTTATTTTATGTAATGGCAGCTAGTCGCTGTGAAAAACCCCATCAAGCGCCTACCAAGGCAACGCTGTACGCTGTCTATCCGTTGCCAGGAGCGATCGTTTGATTTCGCCATTTTTAGCAGCGAATTTCGAGTGTGGCTTGGTACGATGGCCACGTCGGTAAAGCTTTTCTGTTGTTTGTGCAACTATCAGAATCAGGCTGTATATCAGAGTTTAAACCTCCATCGTTATTGGGTTTGCCCAACGACTGAGGAGGCATTTCAACGTGTAAAAGATGTTCCCTATGTTTACGATTGACCTTTTAATTAAATATTGCTCACTAATTATACCAGCTTCATGATTGGACAAGATATGCCGACCTCTCCAATTAACTCGAATTACCTATTGGAGATTAGTCTTGAGGCACATAAGGTCTTCGATAGCCGTACTATTAAAGGCGTCAAGAGGATGGCTGGATTCTTGGTGAATTGACAGCATGCTGTCAGCTTTTTCATAGGGTGAGTTGTTCATACCGATAGAAAACGGCAATTATCCCATATTCGTTAATATACGCTAATAGGCGGAGCGTTTCTAGAGCTTCATGTTGTACTTCATGAACCTTTTACTGAGATTTATTCATCTGAAACTTCGGCGGGGAGTCATTAAAATCTCGAATGTGCTCTCGCTAAAGGTGTATAAATCCATAAAGATAAATCTCCATAGATTCATAAATCTCCAATGATACATGCATCGGGATCTTAAGGTTCTTTTGGGTTCTAAGCTTTCAATGTTCACTGTGATGACATCATTGGCCGGGCTAAGTAGACCTAAGGTCTCATCCGGTGAATGACGAGTGATATTCGCGACCCGTCGTGTCTTAGGCTCTTTATTGTTGTTTGGTCTATAATTGTCTGGTGTTCGAGTTATTCAGCGTGCATAACAAAAATTAAGTCACTGAAAGCCAAGCCCACAAATGGTACAGGCAGGTCTTGGCCGATAACGGCTGTTGAGCCAAAGAAGTAATCGTTGTTTTAGGTTTCCCATTAATAATCTCCCTTAATATACGGAGCGTAGTTCGATTATTGGTCTTGAAACATTGTAAATTCCTCGCCTTAGAGCTCAGGCCACCTTTATTGAAATTCTGTTTTCTGAATAGCATTGTTTCGCTTTTGTTACTTTCCCGCATTCCTATGTATGTCGCTTACAGATCGCTGCTCCCCGTCCTCCAATCGCTTCGTTATTTCGGCGTACTAGATATGCAAGCTGTGGTCCATTTCTGTCCTGTTTACATCGCCTTGAAACGCCTTTTGAGACTTTGTTCGACTTTGACCATTCCATCTCAAGCTTCCGCTTCGGTACGCTTTCCGCTATTCAGTGATAATTTTTTGTTTTGACGCGAGCATTCTAATTATTATTATTATTATTATTATTATTATTATTATTATTATTATTATTATTATTATTATTATTATTATTATTATTATTATTATTATTATTATTATTATTATTATTATTATTATTATTATTATTATTATTACTATTATTATTATTATTATTATTATTATTATTATTATTATTATTAATATTATTATAATTATTATTATTATTATAATTATTATTATTATTATTATTATTATTATTATAAGTATTATTATTGTTATTATTATTATTATTATTATTATTATTATAATTATTATTATTATTATTATTATTATTATTATTATTATTATTATAATTATTATTATTATTATTATTATTATTATTATTATTATTATTATTATTATTATTATTTTTTTTTTTGTTTTATATTATTATTTTTATTAATATTATTGTTATTATTATTATTATTATTATTATTATTATTATTATTATTATTATTATGTATTGTATTATTATTATTGATGTAAAATTCTAAACTTTTTTATCAACGCATTGTCATAGGAATAGGCTTTAGTTAATTAGATATAATCAGATTTTATATCAGGTTTAATCATTGTTCAACCATCAAGGCAAAAAAATGATATTGAATATAGTCCATAGGGGGGTGTTGATGTTCGTCACGATCGTTACTGAAATGTTTCCATTTTTCGAAAAGTGTCTGATTACTTGTTTATCATGTTTTATGAATATATAATTGATTATTTGGTTCCATTGTTTTAATCAGGACCAGTTGATGTATACATCTACGTCTGGTTAAAACATTATCGGTATCGATAATTCGGTATAAAGAGAAAGAGCGTATTCCAGTAAATTGTCATGAATTCTATAAACTGTTTATTTTATTTAAAAAAAATCAACCATGATTTGTAAAAAAGTTGTGTGGAGGATTTTTTAAATTTTTTTTTTTTAACACGAATCATTCAAAGCAATCACTATCTGCATCAATGATGGTCTCCGGCTCGGCAACTAGGACCCGAAATTGGCTATCGTCTCCCTGGGAAAGACCACGTACACGGATTTAATTTGAACGACTAATTGCGCTTTATTGTTGCTGGGCGATCTTTTGATACCTCATTCAACTTCGCCAAAAATAAAATATACAAAGGGTTTCAGCTCCGGGAAGTTAGCAGATCAAATGTGGTCAATTTTCTCTGAATTCTCTCGTTGTGGCAACATGGCATGGCAAAGTATCGGGGGTTACCGCTACACATACGACCTACCATTGGCCTATTTTGTAATCTATTACTTTACTACAATTTACAGAAGCTTTCGGTAGCCATCCATATTGAGTTTGAGGCCCTGATCGTAAAAATGCTGTGAAATCACGTCCCATTTGGAAGAAAGCGCAGCAGATTGGCCCTGATTGGCATCGGTATGAACTCATTCCAATCGTGTGATGGGAATTATTCTTTCTAAAACTTCCATAAAATCTCCAATCCTTTCATTCCGAATAGTTTTCATGATTTTCAGTTTTTCGCGGACAACCATGATGAATTTCATTCAATTCCAAAATTCAAACGGCTTTTATTGAGCAATCATCAGCTTTCCATTAAGGCTGTTAAGCTTGTTATGTTGATATGTCAAGGGAAACCCGATCTATTGGCTAAAATGTAACTGTTCAAAATTAACTAGAACACTCTGCATATCTCTATGGGGTCAGCACAAAACATTGCCTTATCAATTAGATACTTTCTATCACAATTCCCATTTCCATAAACATAAATCTGATACTGGGGGCCTTTCCGTTTTAAGTTCGTAGGCTGAAATTTCAACCTGTCAGCTGTTTGCATTGTATAGCAGTTTTCGAGCAGCTATCTAAGTCGGTATAATATACAGGTGAGCTTGTCCCAAGGTGTATGAATTTAGAAGGCTTATTTTTATCGCTTCTGCTTCTGAATGAAGATTTTAAGAGTGTTTTATGTATTCGTCAAGCCTCCAGAAAGCTTGTTTCAACAAAAACTTGGACTACATACACTTTGATTTTTGATTCCATCACTAGATCTCTTTAATGCACCTTGCAATAAATGTAAACATCACCTTGTTTTGCCATTTTTCAAGCAGGTACTCGAATCTAATTCTAGCTTTTAGGCTAGAATAATCTAGACTGAAAATTGCAGGCTACTTTTATGTGTGGTTTTGTATGGAGTGTTTACATGATTTCGCAACGGACTTCTCCCAGCAACGGAAAAGAAAAATGAACTTGTTTAGGTTCCAATATATTTGGCCGTGGAATGTTATACCGAGTGTATACACTACGTGGTGGAAAATTTAAAATATCTTCACCTCATACTCTTTACTTACGTCAGATAAAGTAAAAGTATATTGTTGTTGGGACGATTCCAACGATAAAAAAATAAGGCGATGTTTATGCCGAGTTTGAAAAGATATAAGAAGAAGTAAATCATCCTAATCATTAGATTGATTTTCTTTGTTTTTTTTTTAATTTGCTGGATTACAAATAAAATAAAATAAAAGTTTTTCAAGTTTAAATGAAATACAAAAAAAACTTAAAGATTAAACATAAAAATTGCTAATAAGATCAGTGTTAGGTTCAATGATAATTGGACTGAGCCGTCGCCTGATACCTGGCTCGAGGATCAAGGATTTAATTATGTCAGTGTGAGTCAAGGTGAGAGAGCACGATACCATACTTCTTCCCGTTAACCGTTTTATTTAGAAGTTGCAAGTCCAGATCAATGGGTTCGCCTTCTGTGTGAAAGTGGACTTCAACCTCTCGACTACACCATAACCGACAAATTAGTATCAGCTGCAGGACAAATGATGGAGAAAAACATCAAGGCCGATACCCTTATCCGTAGGGCAAACACCGATTTTGCCACACTAACACAAACAAACTCTCCCTTAAGTCATCAAACTCATCCAAATCGGCAATCGCCCCACGGGCTGCCGCCCATCACAAATCAAAAGACCGAATAGACCATCAAAAATCAGCTTCAGGCTGGTTGCTATAGTCTCATTGACAACTGAACTTGTTACCAAATACCAAAACCACCATCTGATCTACACCGACAAATTAGTACCAGTTCCACTGGCTGTGGGATCTACTCCAGCATCAACAATATACCTAAATCTTCACCACAGCAGCAACCCAATGCAAAAAAACATGCAGCGATATACCCAACGTGATCTTCATTGACAGTCCCTTGGCCTCTTGAATCTAGAAACACCCGTGATACGAACATTCAACAGATTAGCAATGTATCGATTTCCTCTCAAGTCACCTTCTGCTGGATTCCTGGTCGCACATGTATTCGCGAAAACAGATGGGCTAGCTAGCGCAGAATGTAATAACCCGCCCTGCAGATCTACCATAATATCCTTCCACGTCGTGACTTCATTAGCTTTAGCAAAACCATCATCGCCAATCAATAGTTCAGCATAGAGAGACCATCCATCACACCAAGATCAAAGAGTGCTATCACGTTGTCGGTTTGGACACACTTGGCACGCTCACATTTTTTTATTGCCAAATTCAGCCCTTCACTATACAGTTTCTCAGTCCGCCATATCTAAACCGAATGTCTTGAATATACTGCGGAACGCATCACCTGCAAATTCAACCCCAGCCTCTCACCAGACTAGTGATGGGTAAAGTTGGCAAAAATCCGGAGTCAGTCGACCGATCCGACTCCGATAAATTCGGAATCGACTCCGGAAGGTAGGTTCGCGCTGCAATATCCGGAGTCGTTCGGAATCGTCCGAAAAGGTCCGGAGTCGTCAGGAATCGCCCGGAGTCGCCCGGAGTTGGAGTTGTCCGGAGTCACCCGGAGTCACCCGGAGTTACCTGGAGTTACCCGGAGTCACTCGGAGTCACCCGGAGTCGCACGGAGTCGTTCGGAGTAGTCCGGAGTCGTTCGGAGTCGTCCGGAGTCGCCCCGAGTCGGAGTCGTTCGGAGTCGTCCGGAGTCGGAGTCATCCGGAGTCGGAGTCATCCGGAGTCGGAGTCATCCGGAGTCGGAGTCATCCGGAGTCGGAGTCATCCGGAGTCGTTCGGAGTCTTTCGGAGTCGTTCGACTCCAGACGACTCCGGACGATTACGACTCGGGGCGACTCCGGACGACTCCGAACGACTCCGGACTACTCCGAACGACTCCGTGGAGACTCCGGGCGACTCCGGAGGATTCCGGAAGACTCCGGGCGACTCCAGACGACTCCGAACGACTCCGACTCCGGGCAGATCTAGTGGTTCCATTTTGTTGGAGTCGGAATCGAATTAACAATAGTCGGAGTCGGATCGGAGTCGTGGGTGCGCTCCATACAGCACATCACTAGACCAAACAGCAATTGCCAGCGAACATTGTTATACATTTTGCACGAATTCATTACATTAAAAAAACTCCAAATGGCTTGCAAAGAGGAATGTTTGATTTTAAGATTCAATTGATCTTATAAGAATTGAATATAATCTCTACAAATACAGGAAGCCGTCAAAATAATACTGTTTATCCTGAGAATTGTCTTGTTTCTTCCATGAAGTCATCTTGACATGATTTGATTTCAGTTTTGAAGTCCATAGCGGGTTATATCTCAATTCCAGTTGTAGTTTCGCAAAATAGAACTATTATGTATATAGATAACAGGGGTTTCCAAAGTTTTTTGGTTGTTTCTCCATTGTTTTTTGGTTACTTCCCATATTTTTTTAATGTGTTCGCACGATGTTTTAAGCGGTTCTCAGATTTTTTTGGCTCCATTGTATTGATGACCAATGGGTCGATACCAATAAATCGTGGGAACGATCGAAAAATCTATGAGATACGATGAATAAATCGTGAGACGAGCGACAAACAAATTACCAAATTACGGGAACCAACCAATAGATCGTGGGAAACACTGTATCTGTTTTTAAATACCAACCAGATTCTGTCATACATCCATCGATTGTGTTCTATTATCTACGCCGTACATTAGGTTCTGTCGATACGCATTTTTCTGTATTGATTTCTTTCTAATACGTTTATTTCTTTCTAATCTTTCTAATCCGTGAGCCTATTCTGATCATATTTCTGATGTTCTGAGCATTGCATTGCTGTCAAGCAAAAATCTCTCATGGAATTAAAGCCAAACCACATGCTTCAAATGATATGAGATATTTACTTCAATGCAAAAATACATCCGCCAACAACTTCGCAAAAAAAAACCTCTAGAAGGTGTTTTTTTTATTTCCCAGGTAACGTCACAGTTCCAAAAGACAGTAAATAAGCAATCTCGAACGCAATATTTGCAGTTTGTTGAGCTCGTCTTGTGCGATACAAGCATTGTTAGCGAACGTTACCCACCAACTGGAAACTATTTTTAACTAGAGCCCATGCTTCGAGTTTCGATGTCATTGACACTGGGAGATCGATCTCAACAGTCAACGCCGTAAAACCAGGATCCGCTTCACCCACGCTTCACAAGGACCAAGTACGGTCGAAACGAGCAGCACTTCCCCCACGCTCGATGCATTTGTTCCGGAGCGTCATTAAACCTTGTTGAGATTGGCTCATTTAATGGTACATTTAACTCTATGTGCTGCAATTTTAAAGCGTTTCCGCTCCACTTTTGCGCTCCACATGCGTCCACAGTAGGTTGCGTGTGGGGAGGCGCTTCAAAGAACATCTCGAACTATTTCGAATGCTTATACTTCCTCTCTAGTGCGTCCAATTAAACTGCTTTCCCATCATGTATAACCAATAGACGAGGTGTATCAATCAGCTTGAAAACTGGTGCACATTGAAACGAATTTGATTTTTACAGCCTTTTGCATCGCTTTTCGGAGGGCCACCCCTGCCCACCCGTGGTCACTGTGGTCGCCGAGGTTTTATTCGAGTGAGTGCCAGTTTTTGCGTCGTAAAATTATTAGCAGGCTGCACATTTGTTTCCAGCTGTCTTTTTTATTATTATTGTTGCTTCTCCTCTCTATTCCTGGGGGGGGGGGGGGGGTGATGGTTCAAGGCGGGGTGGAAATGGTTCAAGAAGGTTTGATATTTGGGGGAAAAGGCACTAAAGTGTGAAGCATAAAAATGGAAAAAAGATATGCTACCGTTTTGCCTGCCGAGCGTCTGGCACTCCCACGCTTCCGTGCACGCCCCGTCGATTGGCGGGTAGGATGCGCTGCTGTAGATTCAACGAGCCCTTCTTGCCCCTTGCCACCACCCGCTAGGGTGGTAGAAGGTGCGGGAGGATTAGATTTATTGAACGACATTCAACACACTGCTGAACTGCGGGGCACGTTCACCCTGTTTGACTTAAGCAAACGTCAAACAATTCATCTATTTCCAAATTAAATTTGAGATGTCCTTCATGAGCAGCCCGAAATCTCCGACTGCACACACGCACACACTCGAAACACACTCGTCCACCGGCTGCTTCGGCAAAGTTTATCGGTCCAAGAGGAAAAGTGTCGAAATCAGCACAGTCGCCCGTAGGAAAGGTTAGGCGAACCACTGCCACCCCGGGGATGGTGGTGGCATATGGGCAAATGTTTACCTCGCACACACGCACGCACACACACACACACGCACACATACGAACGCATACCGGCGTACGAATTGGTTTGCCGGTTACTGGTGTAAAGGAGCATTCACGTTGGGCACGAAGGAGGGACGGTTGTTCCAGAACGAATTGGGACCAAAGTTAAACCTGGGCCACCCAGACGACTAAGACGAAATTCTTCCCTCCTCCCCCGACCCCCCTCTCCCCACGATCCATCTCCTCCGCCTGCTTGCTCAGGATTCTACTGCTGCCTGAAAAGACGAACCCTCCAAGGTTAGCAGCCGGTTATCGCGTTTGGTTTTCGTAGCACGGGCGCGTAGCGTTGGCGTGTAGCGCAAGAGCAACAGACAGGCTACAGAAAGGGAAAATGGGATGAAAAGCAATATTTTACCACCCTGCGGGGTCTGTCTCTATGTGAGTGTGTGTGTGTGTGTGTCACGCTTTATGGACCGTTTGGACCGCTGCGCACGAAAGTAGGACATTGGTGCACCTTGCCCTGGCTCAATAAAGCGAGAGAGAAATAGCGTATGTGTGTGTGAGATAGAGAGAGATAGAGAGAGAAAGAGAGAGAGAGAGCAAACAGCGAGAAAGATAGGCAATCCGCAGCACACAGCGGAGATGTTCATTCATTTTTGCGCTCCTGTGGCTGTGAATGGCACGGGCGAAAGCTTCTGTTGATAAGATTCGCTCGTTTCGGAATGTCCCTGTGTGTCCGTGTGTGTGTCTGTGTGTCTGTGTGTAGCACGAGGTGGGGGCGTAATGAGGAATGGGTAGTCGCATGACGCAGCCGGGCGGCCCCAGAC
The DNA here is from genome assembly GCF_943734685.1 of Anopheles coluzzii. Classification (NCBI taxonomy): domain Eukaryota; kingdom Metazoa; phylum Arthropoda; class Insecta; order Diptera; family Culicidae; genus Anopheles; species Anopheles coluzzii. Next base: position 14,573,504 of record NC_064669.1, read on the forward strand.
GCGAGAGAGTGGCCGTGGAGTCGAAATGATGGTTTATTTAACCCACGTCATAGCAAAATGTTGGCTTTTACTTTACGAGCCAGCCGGCACCCGGGCGGTACAAAGGGGCCGAGGGAGACGGAGGGAGGAGAAAGGGGGGGGGGAGGATGAGTGGGCGGCTAGGGGCTACTGGCTTGCGAGGGACGCTGGCACGCTGTGCGCACTACCTACAGATATCTATGCTAATAAAGGAATCCCTTTAAATTCGCTGCCGCCTCACCCACATCGCACGCGGGTGGCAACTGTTTTATGTTGCCTCCTTGTGTTGTCTCCTTGCTTCTTTTTTTGTTTGCATCCTGCAACGGTCGGAATAGCAGAGCTTGCGGCTTTTTGCACATTTTCCTCCCTCGTTTGCGGCTGTGATGAGCCGGTCGAACAGCACACGGAGCCAAACTATCGCAACTGGCAGCCTCTTGGGGCGCGTATGTGCCATGCCCCATCCGCTACGGTACAACCGACACACACACACACACCGTAATGAGGGATTATTGGACTTGAGCGGACCGAAAACAAAGGGGAAAAAACACAGAAGAAGGGTCAGCCACTTTTTGACCGGGCTTCGATAAACTGATGGCCGGATGATTTAGGGGCTATCCATCTTTTGCCCGCGCAACCTGCTGCTGCTGCTGCTGCTGCTGCTGTGACAGGAGCGTTTTGGGCTGCCGGCTCGAAGGAGTAACCACCGCCGATTACAAAGATTATGACGTACCCGACCGAATCATAAGCTAAACCCCTTACGTTGGACGTCCTTGCCCAAAGATCCCGGGGTTCTTTTTTTCTTGTTTCTCCAGAGCAGTACCACTTGCTGCAGTGTGTTGTGAGTGTAACCATGGTCCACGACACGACAGCCCTTGTTTCAAAATCGATCCTCTTCTTCCTCCCATTACAAGCATGAGGGAAGGGCACTTGGTGTAAAAGGGGAAGCGAGAGGGCCGAGAGTGTTCCAGCTTGTAAAAAGAACGGATCATTCATTACTTGGTCGTTGGCCCAGACGAGCCCGTTCTGGCTCTTTGTATGAGTGTGTGTGAGTGTGTGCGAGTGTGTATGCGCTCTAATGATGGCCCTGAGGCATCTGGCATCTGCTTTGCAAGAAAGCACCGAACGAGCGAGTCCAATAAGAAAAAAAAAACAACAAAACATTTTCCAAATAAAAAAAAAAAACAAAATTGGTATCACTGCTCTGTTCTTGTTGGTCGATTTGTTGCCCGGTGTCGTTTTCGGTCGGTTTGGGTAAAGCCAACTGGTTCGGCATGCCCACTGCCACTCGCTGACGGAGTGTGCCGTGTTAGCAAACGGGGCCAAACAAGCCGCTGCTTTGTGGAAGGATTGAATGTACCCAAAAATACCCCTGCAAGTATGCAACTTCGGCACCAACAGTTGTAAGCAAAGAGTATGCATTTCACATACTCTTACGTCATTAGGTGCCGTGAATCAATTGTTAATGCGTACACTCTTAAAGGTATTCACTAAGTTAAATAAGTACATACGTAAGTGAACATGGTAAATGTGAAAATATCTAAAAAAATATGTTTTTTACTGTTTTATTTTTATACTGTTTTTATGGCTTTAACGTATAAGAGCAAAAAAAAAACAATTGAGCCAAAACTAAAAAACAAAAAGCAAAAGAAAGATGAAATAATTTGTTTAAGCGTTTCAAGCCAATTAAAAAAAAATACGAAGGTTTAGCAATATTTACTTTTTACTACAAATTCTCGTTTTGATGACACTCATACTTGTTAACAATAGAACGTCGCGTATAAAAAAGTCTGCTCTAATGGAACGTACGACATGTTAACTTGTCAGTTTAGAAAAGTATCGAATTACAATAACGTACAATTGCGTATTACAATTAAAGGAGCATATGTAAGAAATTTTAATAATATGCACATGTGCATTTGCTATAAAACACATTATGACGAATTTAAATAAATGGAAATAAAAGTTAAAAAAAGTTGATCAAAAAAATTAATGTCCAGGAGTGTGGGAAAGGACAAAAGTAAATTGCTCGCTCGTGTTGCAAAACACATGAAAGAATGCAATATGTTTATCGATTACACTTTTTTACTCATGTGGATTGCTGAAGAATTTTATAAAAACAATAAATCATTTAAGCTAAAAGAGAAGCAACAAATTAACGTTTGTAACGTACAACTTCCTAAGCCAATGTACAGTGGAAGCAGAGGGGTAGTATGTTTGCTTTAAAGTGGAATGTATTACATTAAGAAAAGTTTAGACTAGACGTCCAAACCCTGTTAATCTTAAAGGGTAAATTTTTAAACATGTTGGTACATAAATGGAGCATTTTTCAATGAAAACATTTAAAAATGAATTGTGTTAATTTTCTAATGTAAAGTTGTTTTTAGAAAGGTCATTAAATATCCAATAAAAATTGTCTTATTTAGTGCCTTATTTAAAAAATGTTTTAATATTCATTGGAGCTATTGCAATAAAAATTGTATTTTCCTTTGTAGAATTTGAAGAACAAATTGTAGAATAACTTATTCTAAAGCTTTTGTTCAAAACTCAATCTGTATAGTCCTTATTATTTCTTCTAATAGTATTATTCCTGAAGGGATAACAAGAACTCAGTTTATCTGAATAGCAGTCATTGAAATGATGAGTTTTCACAATTGCAAATCCTGTTTATAAGATACGTTTGAGCAAATGTTTAAGAATAAGATTATTAGTATGTAATTTCCAGCTGAGATGATACCATTTTTAAGAAGCTTTTTCATAAATATAAATAGGAAAATAATAAGATATACTTAGTAAATTTTGAAGATTAAGGTAAAGCGTAAGTAAAGCACGTCTGGCCATATACCGTGGAATCTCGGTATTCCGGCATTAATTTTAATTAATTCGTTCTTTTTTAGAGTAATACGACTTTGGCCATATTTTCTGTTCTAATGTTATTGATTATGATTTTGTTTAGAGCACATTTTAGCGAAATATTAGTCATTGGTAGATCTTACAACATCTAAAAAACAATATAAAAAACTGAAACTATCATAATATAACTGTTAATGTTAAATTTTAATTATTTTTAAACATAAATAGAATATAAAATTCTTCTTCAATTGAAAATATGAATTTCTATTAACCACATATGTTTATCCCGGTGTTTGTATGAGTTGCTTCAACTGTATGTCTGACCAGGGATAATATTTTATTTTACAAATCATAGTAAATATAGCATAGGTAATGGAATTTGTTTGTAAAAGAGACTAATGAAACTATTATGGTACAGAATATATAAAACGTCAACAGTATTCCTTTCAGTTCAGCAATAAAAAATCTGTGCACGTATTTGCTAGCAACGATGTTTTAAAAATAAGTTAAAACTAGTTTGTAACCGTTGTGGTATGCAAACGCGTCCGAAAAGGTTCCTGCAACAGATAAACGTGAAACAAATCGATTTGTTTCTCTTGCGACAAAAATGTCTCCACAGCATGAGTTTGACAGCTCATTCGATACGATTTGGCAAAAAATGTTCTCGCAACATTTTTACACGCCTGTGTCTTTCGGTATGCAAATAGTGATTTAGTTATAATTGAAAAAAAAGTTAAAAGCCTTTTTCATTGAAATCATAATTGTCACAGGTTACAACTCATACCTGATGACGAGGGCCTCCCTTGCACAGTGTGCAGTAACATCCAATCAAGCAATGGAGACGCCTTTAAGTCTTTAAGCCGCATAAACAAGCTTACTGAAGCAAACTTAAAAACAAACGCCTAAACGGTATGCAATTCCAGCCAATAAGCAAATAGGTCTTATTAAGGTTTGCCTTCGAACAGGTTCAAACCAGCTCCAGCGGAGCGGGGGGAGGGGGGGGGGGGTGTAGAAAGTCGTATTCTTTCCAGTTTTCACTCTCTTCCTCCCTCTATTCCTCTCCCTCATTAGCGTGATTACATATTTTTCGGGACCTGAAATTGGACCTGCACTCCAGCTGGCGGGCTGCTCCTTTCGTTCGTGCATACTCATAGACACACATAACGAGTGCACAGCCCCTTCACACCATCGAGCCAGGATCCAGGACAGCCCAAATGGGTCCAGTCTGTCGTGCCGATGCTGCCCGATGCAACGCCAACAGTCAGTAGGTCATTCCGAAATCGAGCAGGCGGAATAAGAAGAGGCCACAGAAAGATGTACACACACACATGCACACAAACATATACAGAGCGTGTAGACCGACACGAGCCTGACCAAGTTTGGTTGGGCGTCAACATACAGCGACATAAACATACACACACACACACACACACACAGGGAGAGCAGTGTGCTGTCGTCGCCATAGTATCTCGGGCGCGCTGTCGTCAGATTGCATTCCGCAGGGGCGTGCGGGGTGCGAGGTTGTTTGCGGGAAAAGTACGGGAGACCATGACCTACATAGCGGTCGAACGCTGGTCCGAGCGCGCGCGCCTGCATGTATGTAAGCCGCCCGCCAGCGGCACCGGGAGTGCAGCGGGTGCACATACATTCAGGCGCTGTTCGGGCCTGTGACGCCTCGGCTACTTACGGTGTGGGGCGGGATGGTATTTGTTGTTGTTGTTGTTGTTGCGGTTGTTGCTGTTCGGCTTCTTCGGCTGCTGTTTGGTTGCAGAGCGTGTTGATTGCGTGAGATTTGCACACAAATTTACACAAACACACACACACACGCACACACACACAGAGGCACTGGCAACGGGCAGGATGGCGGGTGGCGGAAACGGCGCTGGGCAGGGGATTGTTTTTCCCCCAGGATGTTGAGGTTATGGTTGAGTTGATAGTTGAGCGTTGAGCTTGCGGGGCAGGAGTATCACTCCGTTGCACTCGAGCGATCGCGTCGTGCTCTAGAAACACAAACCACAGACAAACACACACACACACACACACACACACATATACCCTCAAGCACTTTACCACGTAATCACACTTACAAAATTACACACACACACACACACACATACACAAACACTTTTTTTGATAGTTGGCGAACGCCAAAATAGAGGGACCGGGTTGCGGGCACTGTTTTCGTTTCGGCAAGCAAGTGTGCGCCACTAAAACCTAAGCAGCATGATTTGCGGATAGAAAGGTAGTGGTTGAGAGGGTTCTGCTTTGTTTTATGTTTTTTTTTTATATATTTGGTTTAGAGGGGATAAAATGGAGAGGGGAGGTAAGCCGAAAACCGATCAGCCACGTTGGAAGGAAAGGCGCGAGACGATTGTCGCCCGTGCGGCGCATAAATATGTAAACTAAGGTGATGTTATTTTCAAACCTTCCCCTCCCTCACACCTCCATCCTCTCTCCTCTTCACCCTGGCCCAGCGGCGGTACGGCCGCAAATTGGTTGCGACACTAGAAAAGATCCGCCCGCCCCTCGCTAGCACCGTAACGCCCGGTAACGGCTTTCATCTATCCGATTCCTTTCGAAGTAAGAAAGCGGCAGCTACGGGAAGGAAGAGGCAGAGAGAGAGAGTGAGGAGGGGGGGGGGGGGGAAGTGTTTTCTACTGCTAGTTTTGAAATAAAAATATTAACCCCTTGTTAGTGAACCCCACGCAGTTCCGCTGCTGAGAGTGAAGCAAGATGGGCAACTACCGAAATGTAAACAAAATCAATTTAAACTGTCCGGACGCCTCAACGATGGTCGCTAACGGGGACGCATCTTTTTTTATGGTGGTGAGGGTGTAGGGGGGTTTGCAGTGTAGGCACGAGGATGACATGGGTCGGTGGAAATAATGAGGCAGGCCCTGCGAGGAGTGGGAAACCCTTATTCCAAAAACACACTCAGTGCACATTTGCAATTATTCGACCACTCGGGGCTAATTTCTACACCGTCCGGCCAGCAGCAAACCCAGGGAGGGTTTTGGGGGAGGGTGGCTGTTTCGGCTCGTAAAATTGATTGGCTGGGTGGAGAGCGAGCAGAAGGAGGAGGAGTAGTGGAAGACGCCGTTCGATGTAACAAGTAGCATGAAGGGGGCACCGTTGCTATGCATATGATCGGAGGGAGGAGTGGAATTGGAGGGAAGTAGGAGGGGGGGGGGGGGAGCGTCCCGGCACGCCGCAAACATTAACGGGGCCACTTACACATTAATTTTTGTCGCGTTTATGAGCGTCCGCGGTGGGTCGCGCGGGTGACATTAATTGATATGATGTTCTCGTAGTGTTTACGCGCGCACTCGACCAAACATACGAAATCGAAAGAAAAAAAAAAAAACACACACACACACACTCGCTCGTATTCAGCACCGGCAGTAACGCGGTTTGCACCCCTTTGGGGTGGTTTGTGTTTTCTTTTTTGTTTGTTTTTTTGCTGTTGCTTGCTTTCTTTCCTTCGTTCGCTTCACGCACGCCAACCGACTCTTTATTAGTAGCTGCACCGAGCGGGCCAAGTGTCTGGGTCAATTCGGCTTGCACGTGTGGCACGTGTGCGACTGACAGTGCCTGCTGGAGACTGTGGCGTTGGATTCGACTGTGGCGGACGGATCGACGGATAAACGATTCGAACGCGGTCACCTGGCCCACCGGCGGGGAACGGCCCCTGGACGACTAGCTCGAGCGCGCGCGCGCTTGCAGGTCGCACAACCGACACGGATCGACTGACCGTGGCGGACACTGACGATGGCGTCGCTAGCAAAGACCGCCAAAGCATCTATTTTCTGCCTCGCCTCCCCCCACCCCCCCTCCACCACCCATCGGCACAGTGCCCTCCACCGGCAGGGGTGTGGGTTCCCAGCGACGCCCGAACACTTTCTCTCCCTCACAAACAAAAACCGTTCCGCAAAACCCGCATCGTGCGTATCTCTTTGCTTTTATTTCATTCTCGCATACTTTCTCTCGCTCTCGCTCTCTCTCTCTCTCTCTCTTTCGCTCGCTCCAGTGATGCTCTCGACGTAGTAGCACCGTGATCAACGTCATCAACGGGTCCAGGGTTCTGCGCTCGCCAAAAAGCTCCCGATCGGAAGCTGCGGCACGCTCGGGCACATCGCACAACCGTTCGGGTCGCCTGCTCGTGTCTTTAGTAGACGCGTCGCAGAGCGAGCAGACGTGAAGGCGAGCGCGCGAGAGCGCGAAAGAGCAAGAGGGCAAACCCTGTGGGGATGTTTGTTGCGTCTGAATGTCGGTCGGTTTCTGTCAGCTTCGACTTCAGCTGAAAGGATGCTTTACGGTGTAAGGATTACAAACACTCTCACACACCGGCAGGCAGTGCCGATTTCTTTCACTCGCTCTCCCGTTCGCTTTGGTATACATTTATATGTCGCTCCATCTTTCTCTCTCTTTATTTCGCTCTCTCTCTCCCTTTCTCTTTGCTTTTCCCACTTAGTTTACACGTCAATCGGTGCTAATCTTCTCACTTGATTATTGCACCTTTCACAACGGGTTAACACACAACCGCCGTGTGGAAATTCAAAGTAGCGTTCGCTCCCTTTCCCCCTTTGCTCGCTCTTGCCAGCCATCCAATCCAATTTGTGTATGAGCGAGGGCGTGTTTGTGTGTGTGCGTTACTGCTTGTAACTTCTATAGTCTAATTTGAGAAACACAGAACTTTTCCTACCTCCTCCCCCCCAAAAAAAAAAAAAACCGGGTCGCATCATTACGCCCGGTTGCGAGAAAGCGTGCCTACTCGTTCCCTGCTTTAATGTGTAATCATTAAATTTAAAAAAAAAACTAATCACTCATGCAAACGAATCGAGTAGCGTGCCATTACTTATACATTGTGGCACGAGGATTCGTTCACTCAAAACGCATTGTTCGTGCGGGAGCTATTATTAATTTGAGTGTGCCATCTTTATTGCATTCTCCTTTTCGTTTTGGTAATCTATTTGAATTTGCTGCCGCCGCAATGTACGAACGCCAATTAAATATTAATTCCACCAAGTAAAATGACACAGCGCACAGGGTTTGCTTTTTATTTCCCGCTTCTTTGTCAAACGTTACGACACCTAAAGTGGGCTGTCCTGTGCCGCTGCTCGGGAATGCATACTTCTGCAGAGAAATGATTGGCAGGTGTGCTTTTTATTGCCTTTTTTATTGCAATGATATGAGTTTCTCTCCGGTCCATTTTCTTTTTCTTTCGGGACATTATTTAATATATTTCCAACTTTTTTTTTGTTGTTTGGTGCCCACCCCCGTATCATAAAAAAATCGTATAATTCTAGGAATCGCCTTTCTTTTCTGGACAGCTGAACTCGTCAGCGCCCGAAAAAGTCATCCCCGTCTGTTGCCCCGTCTCATTAATCAAACTCAAACCCCGGCCCGGCGGACTGGGAAAGGAGTGTTTTGTCATCACACGTTACCCGCGCACGGAGTCCTTTGGCGCTTTGCTTTGTAAACATAAATCCTTAGCTAGCCTCTTCTCTCTCTCTCTCTCTCTCTTTCTCGTTATCTTCTCTCTGCAACTGAAGAAGAGCAGAAGGGGACGGGGAAACTCAAATGAAACCGCGGAAATGCAACAGTTACGATTCTGCTTTGCATACTCACGATGACGCATGCCGACGGGCTGGTTTTTACTGCTGCTCGGCAAATTGTAATCAGTTTTTTTTGTTGTAACCATCTCCACGGCCTCGGCTAAGGCTCGGGCGAGCACGACAGTGCAAACTGGGTACCGGTGGTGACATCTGTCCAATAGCTTTAGAAGGTCGGAAAGTTTGGTGAAAGTTTTTCGCGAAAGCTTGTCTCGGTGGAAAATGGAAAATTGAGGGTTTGGGTTTTCAAAGCCCGGGAAATAGAAAATCCTGCTAAAGCAAGTTCTTTAGTTTTGTTGAGTAAAGCTTCCCGGGAAATGAACGAGCTTTTTTTTTCAGAGGAGCTTTCTTAATGACTTCCAAGAATCTCAATGCCAATACACAATGCACAATGTGAGACAAAATTAAACTTACAGGAAGGCTTTTATTATTTGTACCGAAGTTTGAGCCAACTTTCACCAAAGAAATGCTTTTGGAGCTTTTTAGTAGAAACATTCTTTTATTTTAAGGGGACATCCATTTACTACGTAACGCAGCGATAAAACACTGAGAAGAAGTCGAGCAGCAAACCACAATTTCATATTTTCCCTTTTTATAAAACTTATTGTATACAGTTGAGTATTGCAATGTGTATCAACATTCAACTGAACTAATTTATTAATGGTTTCTCCTATGCATGCGTATGCTAGCTCAGATGCTCATTTCAAGTCTTTAACATATTATGTTGAATGCTAAAAATTGTTAGTAACACATATTGCTATTACTTTTCTTTTTTTTTGTAGCAAATCGTATAGTAATTCATATCTTGCACCCAAAACGTTACGTAATTTATGGATATTTACTTAAGTGAATTTAGATTCGCACTATACTTCATATCAGAACATTTCGGCTAAGTTGTGTGTCCTGTAGATATGTGTTTGTTTTAACGTTCACTCGTTTCTTGTACAATTCTTCCTCTGAGCTTCGTAAATATCCTCCGCCTAAATGTCCTTAACCTCCCGCTCAAACAACAAATCACTATGCGTGCCCTGAAGCTTCAGTCCTCCGACAGCATCTTCCGAGTGTTTCCGTTCAGTGCCAACTTGCCACCATTTTGCCTCCGCTGGTTGCCAGTCGGCAGACGGTCGCCCATTCCGTTGCCAGAAATGTCCTGCTTGCTGGAGCTGGTCGAGTCCTCCACGTCGAGCTCGAGCGAGTTCTCCCCGGAGGCGGACGAGCTTTTGCGATGGCGGACCGGTTTGGTGTTGCCATGGCACTTGGCGACGAACCGCAGTTCGGCCATCAGCTCCTCACGGAACGGTACCTGGGTAACGAGACGGGCGCGTGTTATCGAGAGATGGCAAAAGGCAAACGTTTAACGTTCATGAGTGTTAGTCACTGATCAAATTAAAGACATCAAAGAGAGAGAGAGAGAGACAGTGAGGAAGAGAGCAAGAGTAGAGAAACATTTCTGGAATTATTGAAGATTAGCATCAGCGGTGAAGCGTTAGGTACTGGTGGAGTTCATCACCTACCTTGGTGATGAACCTACAAATCTACAGTTCCCCAACACCCAAAACAAAGCTCCCATAAGCACAACACTCACGCATACACACACATACACATACACATGTCCACAATTTGGAGGTAGGGGTTAGTGTACGTTTGCCGGACGCCTTCTTCAGGTGCACTATCCGGTGCCCAAGTCGAACACATACACAACACATATATCGCAGCCAGTTTGCTAGAGTTACCTTGTGCCGGCGGGCCCGGTGCGCAATGACGAAGAACAACTCGCAGCAGCCAAACAGGCTAGCAAACGAGCAGCCGACAAAGAGGACAAAAAACACACCGCCTACATTGTCCATGTCGAGCTCCTCCGCACCATCGTCGCTAGTGCTTTGCTGTGGAGAGAAGGGGTAAATGGGGCAGGGACAAGGGAAACACGGCAAATGCAGGTAACGTTGGTTAATAAGGTGCGCTAGTGGGAAGTTGGTGATGTTGGTGTGATCGAGATGAGGTTCTGATGCTATCAGTTGGAAGGGAAGTTTTGGAGGGGTTTTCGGTATTCCAGACATTCCAGACAAATGTACAGTTGGCCCGCAGTATTGTGAAGATTCTTGGAACATGCTGTACAAGATGCTGAGCCTCGAGCATGACTCAGTAGATGCTCAGGGAAAAGGTTGGAATACTTGGAGGGATTCATTGGTAGCTTGGAGAGGGAACATAACCGAATCTTCAACCACTGCTACCTGTTACGGACTAGTACTACTGGCACAAGAGTCTACAGATGTTACAGTATCTAATCTGCAACAGCGTTTAAAGATGCCCCAAACATCAGCAAAAGCGGACAAACGACACAAAGGCCAAACACGGTAGTGTGCAAATGTCAGAAGGTGCTATGTGCAGAAGAGTGCGCCGGGTGGAGGGAGTGGGTCGGAACAGCGGAATATTATTTGAACCGAAAGCAATTCCTCCAACAGGAGGCGTGGACGGCGGACCACACATACGCACACGGACCGTACCTTCAGTTCGCGTGTGCGGCTGTGCACTTCACATAGCATCTCGCAGAAGCTGACGAACAGGGCGGCGACGCAGCCAACAATGAGCAGTACAAAGACGCCACCAACGTTTGATAGCTCGAGCGCAAGTGCTCCACCCTCCTCCATCGTGTTCTGGGTGGGGGAAGGGCAGCAACAAGTGTTGGCCGAGCAGAAACAAATAATGGATGTGTGAAGAAATGTCAGTGACTCCGTTGCATCCCGAACTGAGGCGTGACGGACGAAACCGCGGACGGAAGAGACGGCACTGGAAGGAATAGGACCAGATACTTACTGAACATGCTCCACCGCCACGCTTCTCCTTCCACCATTTGCGCTTCAGCGAGGTTAGGACGCCCTGTTCCTGGAGCCGCAGTACGGCTTCGCTCAGCGCACTGCGGTACGGAGAATCTGCCGGCAGATGGACGTAAAACATTTGGAAGCCATTATTTGGATTTCTGGAGTGTCTTGCTGCAGCTACTTACTCTTGCGCATCGCTATCCCGTAGCCCTTGTCGTCGAGCAGGCCCCCGATCTGCGTGACGTCACACTCCCGCTCCACGATGTACTCGATCGAGGTGGACTCCATCAGGAAGGCGTAGTTCTCCGTCTTGACGCGCTGCAGCCCCTCGGGATTGGAGGAGGTCAGCAGTTCCTGGTTCGCCATCATGTACTGGTACATCTTCGCGTACGTACCGTACTCCGCGTCCTTGAAGAAGCTGATCGTGCTGCCGTCGCGCTTGGCACCGTACTTGATTGTGCCGCCGGCCGCCGCCAAATCCTCCGCATTGCTGATCGGCGACACGACCTGCTCGACCGTGAGGAAGGCCGCCAGATTTGCCGTATAGGACGATACCATGATGAGCGTGAAGAACCACCATATCGAAGCGACGGCACGCGTTGCCGGTGCTCTGTGGGGAGGAGGAGGAGAAGGAATAATGCGTACGTATAACTTTCTCGCCCCCGGCCAGTGGCAGCGTTTACTCCGGCACTTACTTGGGCGCAATTTCCGAACCTTGCTGTAGTAGCGCACCGATCGTGAACCACATCGAGTTGCTGAAGCTGAACTGGTTCTCCAGCTCTTCTGGTTCCTCGATGCAGGGGTACGGGTTGTCCCACTCCTTCGGCGAGATGCGGCCGAGGATGAACAGTGACATCGAGACCATCATGTAAGCACCGCCGAGGTACAGCCACACCTGCTTGGAGAACGGTGACATGAACGAGAACAGCGACGGTGGTTCCTTCGTGGGCTTGCGGTACAGTATCGAGATGCCCAGGTTCATGAAGGGCATCGTAAAGTCGACGGCACTTTCGCGGTCGGACGTGATGGTGAGGTCAGTAATAGCTAGGTCAGCGCGCTGTAAGTGTGAGGAGATGTTTGGTAGGTCGCGTTCGGGCAAAGGTGTTGATGCGTTGCTTACCCATTCCAGTAGTTCCAGCACCATGCCGTTCCACTTCTTGGTGTCCCGGTTGAGCGAGCCGTACACGCCGTCCTCCTGTAGTATGAAGGTGTAGTTAAAGCCCAACATCAGCGACAACTCGTGGATGAGATCGATGCCGAAGCCTTCGAACCGCTCGTTGCCGGTCAGCTTCACGGGCGAGTCCTTCAGCATACCGTACGGCGGCGACTGTGTGCAAAGAGAGATACGATTTCGAAAAAACAACATTTTCGCAACAGCATGTCTACTTGTCGCCCTCACTTACGATAGCAGTCAGCACGAGAAATGTTCGATTCTGCAGCGTCCCATCGTCGAATGCCAGCAGCGTCTGTTCTTTTTTGCGCGTAAAGTTAAGTCCCTCGGTCGAGTTCCAGACGCCCACCTTCTCCAGGCCGGCCGGCCCGAGCTCGATAATGTCCAGCAGAAAGTCCGACCGGTGCCCCTGATGGTCGAACCGGATGCTGCGCGTCAGCCCGTGTATGGTGGAGCTCTTCATGTAGTTGATCACGCTGTACCCGTTCTTCCACGTCGCCGTATCATCGCAACGGAGCGCGATCGGTTCGAGCAGGTGGGCCGGCTCGCTGCCGATCAGGTGCTTCAGCGCCTCGGCAAACAGCAGCACCGCATCGTACATGAGGGCCGTCTCCACGCGCATCTTCGCCGGGTTCAGCCCGTCCTGCAGCTCGAGCGTCTTCGCTATCTGGGACGCGTTCAGGAAGTCGGCCACCTGCCGGATCTTGCCCTCCTCCGGGTCGATCAGCCGCACGCCGGTAATGTTGGTGCCACTGTACTGGTACGGCTCGAGATCGATCGTGTGCAGATCGAGCGAGGTCACGATGATCTGGTGGTGATCTGTCAGCAGCCCGACCTGCTGGGCCTGCCGCAGCACCTCCGGCATGGAGTCGATCGAGCAGGCCAGTATGATGCGCTTATCCTCCGACAGCTTGACGCGCCGCAGCACCGCCCGATAGTTGCCGTTCAGCCCGAGATCTAGCTGCCGCACCGTCACCGTGTACCCCTTCGGATCGTACATCTTCAGCAGGTCGGCAATGCCCGGCAACCAGGGCCCGGACTCGTACAGCACGGTGAACGACTTCCACTCGAACGCCACGACCAGGTCGAGAAAGACGCGCCCCATGATGTGCGGGTGCGGGTGCAGGTTAAGCGTGGGCAGCTTGGTGTACGCGTCCCAGCGCGTCTCGATGTGCGGCATCTCCTTCTCGTCGCAGACGCTCTGCACGTGCAGGGCCGACTTGGGCGACGAGGGACCAAAGATGCCGGCCACTCCCGTCTGGTGTGTGGGAACAAGGGAAGCAAAACCGTGCATTTAACGACCGGAGCGGAGATGCAGTGACAGATAGCGGGAGGGAAGGAAGGTACTAAAACGAACCTTAAGGTCTATTTTTACACTCGCACTCAATTCGGAGGGTTAAGTTATGAGCTCTCCGATGATGAGCGGCAGCCACACTTAAAACTTTATCGATCAAGTATCAATCCAGCTCAGAACCAATCGACAAGTCGTACCATTCAAACCATAGATGCGATAAATCAACACACACACACACACGCCAACATTCACTTCGATCCCATCACCCCAGAAGAGGGATTTTAAATTTTATGACCCAAAATGATGTGCCAACGGATAATCGGCGGTGGACGGCGTGCGGGAAACATTCCAACGTGTCTGTTTTTTTTTTTACACAGCGCTCGTCATGAAGCGCATCCTGCATTGGCTACTGGTCTAAATATTTACCAGCACACTTCGGCCGAGTGCAGCATTGACCGTCCGATCCCCGCTAAGCCGGACCAAATGTGTGTTTTTAGCGTTAGCAGCTGCTTTACGTGTACGACCGGGTGAAGCGGACGGTAAGATGAGCGTCTGGGATAAATATTTCAAACCGACCCTCAGGCCAGTGATGGAATAAGCACATTTAATAAGCTGTTCACGTATTACGTTTGATAGCACTGGGGGATATTTACTGCCGAAACGGTGATTGATCGGAGGAGCGACTTGTGGCGACTTTGGCTCGCTAAAGAAATGCTGTAAAATGGGTTTAAGTATCTTACGTTGAATCTAATGCTTTGAATTGTTCATTCGTTGCAATATGTTCCATGGAAAAATACGAAAAAATTGGGAAACTGCCTTTGTTTATGGTTATATTCAGACATAATTGAAAAGAATAAGAACAATTTTAATTTCTTTGTTATTTAGTTTTCGGAAGACTAATTTGCCCTAAATTAGTACCTCTATTTCTAAAATAATACAAGGTTGTACTGTTGTGTTTGAAAAAGCTACGTAGGGATCGAATTAAATTATAGTTATTCTGAATGTTAAACAAGAGCTGTAGAGCACTTACACAGAAACGTAAAATATTCACAAAACATCAATCAACAATCAGAGCATCAAACTGCACATAAATGTTTCAATAACCATGTCAATTTACTCGTATTTTAATTCAAAAAGTTCACAATTATGAACTGGGGCATGATGCATCCATCAGATCAGAGCAAAATGCTCCAGTTAGTGCAGAGCAATCTAGGATGTGTTTTGTTATAGGGTAAATGTACCAATAGTGGTGCAATTTGTAGTGATACAGATGTGTTTCAATGGATTTAAATTGTCAGGAAGGACAATTTGTGAATATTTTAACATATAGCAATTGAAATATGTTTTACCTTCGTAAACACAACCATTTTTATCATAAAACCCATCAAATTTACGAAAAAATACATATTTTTGTAACTGCTTCGTTGTAACCATAATGGTGATATGGTTCCTGTAGTCAATAGTCATAGTAATAAAGTAATAGTCAGTCACAATACGACGTGTTCGTATAGTTGTCGTAAACAAAGATGCCTCAAAACAGTGTATAATATCAATGTAACTTAGTTTTGAAGCTGTTTTCGTGTGAATAGCAAGGATTACTGCCATTCGATTGATTTCTTTCGTAATTTGATCGTAAAAATGGTTGATGAAAATATAGACTAAAGTACTGAGTCGTCAACCCACACCCAGAAAAGTTGGCTTGATTTGAAATCGATTTTTCACTCAGCCAGATAAGCGAATTTTGACCTTTGTTTGGTATTTGTTTGCTTATTTTAATGAAAACAGTACACGTCGAAAATGTCGTCGAAAAAAATCTAAATTTATCTGTTTTTATTGATTTTTGAACTAAGATCACTATAGGAACATGTCTGTTTGGTGTACCTATAATGGCACTATGGTAAAAGTAGTATAGTAGTATACAAGTTTTTATTGATTTGAAATTTGTGTACAGTGTACAATGGGTACTCTTGTAGATTTGTAATGGGTTCGAATTCGTTTTCTTTCCTCATTGTTTGAACAGTTTAGCTAGCCCTGCCAAGTTGAATTTTTAAACTTTTTTTTTTGTGTTTAGGATTGTCGTTGTTGGAAAAATTAGAAGAAAAAAAAAAACCCCCGAGCAAAATTTTTGAATGAAACTAATCCTAACTAACCTATTTTAATCCTACATTAATCCTACGACCTAATCTATATATTAATGATGAATTATCCATTAGGATTTAAATGCTTTAATGTTTTGATAGAACTATAGTGCAAGGTTTTGTACCAAAGAGTTTTCGTTCATTTGACATTTGATGATGTATTGCCTGGATATTTTGTCGATGTAATCTTTTACTATAGATGTTTTTGTTCTTGAGTGCAAATTGCTAGTTCTGTACCAAGGTGGGACGTTGAGTATTATTTTAAGTAATTTGTTTTGACAAACTTGTAGTTTTTTTATATGAGTTTTGGCACAGTTTTTCCAAACTGGAGCTGCATACGTTAGCAATGGTCTGAAGCAAGCATAATAAAGCGCACTATGGTAAAAAAAAAAAAAAAAAAAAAAAAAAAAAAATACTTAAAAATACGTAAATATGGTCAAAAAGCAATTGATTTAAACAATATCATTTGATAACAATTATGTTAAAAAGCTGATAATTGCGTTGTGATGTGGTCATTTAGAACATTAAAAAATATGAGTATCGTTATGAAATCCTAAGGATTTTGGAAAAATGTTGATACTCTTCACAAAATAATGGATTTTTCGGTCATTAGGAAACGGATTCATCCCATTTAACTTTTAAACCCATCTTGAAAGACCATATACTATCATAAACTTAACTACTGTTAATTTAACGTATGTGACGCATTTTAGTGCAATACCACCACTGTGGCCCTTCACGATTCTAGTCAGCTTTTTGTATGGAGTTTGACAGTTGGAGGTTGAAATTATGTAAATACTCCATACAAAACCACACATAAAACTAGCCTGCCTTTTTTAGTCTAGATTATTTTAGTCTCTAAGCTAGAATTAGATTCGAGTACCTGCTCGAAAAATGGCAAAACAAGGTGATGTTTACATTTATCGCAAGGTGCATTAAAGAGATCTGGTGAAGGAATCCAGAATCAAAGTGTATGTAGTCCAGGTGGTCCCATAACATGTTTTTATAACCAAATTTGAATATCACTTGTTCAAACAAGCTTTCTGGAGGCTTGATAAATACACAAAAAATCTTCGTTCAGAAGCGGAAGCGATAAAAATAAGCCTATTAAATTCATACACCTTGGAATAAGCCCACCTGAATATTTTACCAACTTAGATAGCTGCTATTGGTACTACCACCACTATAGGTACGTTTACCCTAGTTGGCATTTACTTTGATGAGTTTTCCCAGTTATTGTGGTGCGCCGTTAAGGTGCATGTTACGCCGTTGCAATGGAGTATATCGCCTCAACTAGATAAAAATCATTCTAAATTGTGATGTGTTTAGAAAATGATATATTCATGGTTTTTATTTAGCAAAAATGTCAAACATTCCTTAAGTGATAGAATCAACACTTGCTGGCAAATTTTATTGGAAAACAATTGATTTTCCTTCGGTGTTGTGAATTGATTAATTACTTTAGAAACCCATACTTCGGCATTTAAGATTGTCACTGTTTTGCTTGAATTGTCGGTCAAAGGCCCAATGTGTGTGTCTCAAGTTTTCTTTTTTATCAGCCTTTGATGCTGTAGTATGTTATCAGTTATTTTATTCTATAGTATGCCTCTAAAAGTATCTGAATGCAATCGTATTACCCTGCATGACAAGCTTGGTAATCATAGCCGTTGGCACCAAATTTTGGCTCAAATCAAAACCGTGTAATTTTATAATTTTTTTCGTGAAAAAAATGTAATAAAAATTTTATGTAACTTTAATGCCATAGTTTACACCTGAAAATACATGCCAACTTTTTTCATTCCATTAAAGCTTCCAAAATTTCCACAACAGTTGTTGTATTTTG
Organism: Anopheles coluzzii; assembly: GCF_943734685.1. NCBI lineage: Eukaryota > Metazoa > Arthropoda > Insecta > Diptera > Culicidae > Anopheles > Anopheles coluzzii. Next base: position 14,591,249 of record NC_064669.1, read on the forward strand.
AATTATAACATTGACATTATCAACTACTTAACTCAATTTCAATCATTTTGGAACGCACAGTTTAGAATTTTGCAAATAAAGCGATTGACTCACAGTAAAAATGGATGCCTTAGAGACAAAAATTGATGCGAGCTGTCAAAAATTGATGCCTTAGAGGCAAATATTTTCACACGACAGCAAAAACTGGTGCTTTCGAGACAAAAAAAGGTAAGTTAGAGTCAAAATTTAGCGGCAACGAATTGACGCTAGCAACAAAACACGTGAATTGTAAAGTTAATGGAAGTTAAAAAGATATTTTCAACCATAAAAACAGTTGGCATTTACAAGGATGCGTAAAGAGTACATAAATGGTATCAAAAGTAGTCAAATAGGCTAAAAATTACAGGGTTTTCAAGGAGTTTTCATAGCTGTGGAACACTTCATTGACTCCTTCTTAAGTGAAATGAATGGGAATTGGACTTTATGGCACGATTGTTGGACAAATCGTATCGATAGTGAACATATTTGAACGCAATATGAAAATAATCTATGCTAGCGTTAACCAAAACAAATTCTTTTTTTGCTAACCAAAACAAATTCTCTTTTTGCTTTTCTTTGCTCAATGAAACCTTTTTTTGCTGTTAAAATATTTTTCAAATGCCATTGTCTTCAAACTGAAGGAAATGATTCATCCTATAACTAGTTTTACTAACAGGTTCTCATTTTCTATCGTCTCACTATAGAGCGTTTTTGTTTTCACACTATAGTGAGAGGATGCTGGTTAATGAGTTGTTGCTAGATGCGGATTGTTTGGATATTTGTTGTATCTTTGGTCCTGTAGGTATACCTGCACTCTCAGCCACGACATAGCGATTCATCTATGTAAGCGTTGACCGAAAACGATATACATATTTTTGTCAAATGAATCCATATTCTAAATGTATAGACTGGCATATCCACATGTATAACCATATAGGCATAGACCGAATGGACTGCATATGGAAAATGGGAATATGACCGAAACAGAGGTAATTTTGTAAATTCGTTTTTTCGACAAACCAGAACAGCTGCATGCCTTTTACCGATCATTAGTGAGTGAAAAATTCATGGAAAAATTCAATCAGCCAGTGCAAAAATAAGTGTCCTCTTGCTGAAGTACACGAATTTAAAAACGAAAAAAGTGTTACAAAAACAATCACGTCGACTTGTGTTCCAAAGAGATTTAGTAGGGGAACTGGGGGTAGTTACGACACCGTAATCTTTTCTCCTAATTGCAATACTTTTGCCAATGTAAATTTACTAGTAGACATCAAAAAAGCTTTTTTGTTTCATTATGTATCATGTTACGAGAAACTACGGTTCCTGGATTGATTTTGATAACATTTTGATAAAAGTAAAAAAGTGTGTTATTTGTTCGATCGACACGATGCTGGGGTAAAATCGACATCTTGTCTTGACATCGACTCATTGGTTAGAACTTTTAAAAGAACAAACTCTGACGGCCGGCTGTTTTTCATTGAAGTTCAACAAAGCATTTCGTACCTATTTTAAGATTTAAATTTAAAGAAGATTTAAATTAACACAACACATTATTGAAATATGGGAACATTATTGAAATATGAAGTTACAAGCAAAAAAAAAATTCGTTACAAATAGCATGGGACCCGACTCCATACAATCAAAGCAGCGGAGATAGCATCTGGTTTACGGAATGAATGGTTACAATTCCTTTAAAAATTAAACCTTGCAGCCAGTATCTTCCAGCCTTCTTCTTTTTTTGTTTTTCATTAAATCGATTTATTTTTCTCTGCCAACTCGCAAGCCAAAAGTCGAACATCGGTCAATTTGATTCCATGCCAGCGATTTTTTTTTTTCTTCAGTTACGCCCAAACCGGCCTAAAGTATTCCTAAAATACGGTCAAACCCATAACAATATTATTTTTAAAAATCCTAAACCATATATTGAGTACATGTTTTGAGTCAGAGTTTGGTAAACGTTCTAGACACTATAGGCACTTTCAAATTATGATATAAAAAAAAAACTTAACATGCTACAAATCAGCATTACACTACCAGCAAGTGTGGTGTCGATTTTACCCCCATTGGCCACACAAGTCTTAGTGACATTTTATACTATATAGTTTAATATAAAAACTAAGCACTTTGATACAGAACAAATCAAAAGTGTTTATAAAACAATATTATTAACACGGCAACTATAGTTTTGTTGAATTAACGCCACAATTCCTTAAGCCCCACAAGTAAAAATTTACATCGGCTGTCAATCAGAACCATCATGTGTTTATTTTGTTGTTTTTTTTTTGAAAATTTACAGGTTTCTGATAACTGAAAAGTGACTCAGATATTCGAAACAATTAATATAAATAATGTGCACTATTTTTTTCAAAAAGTTTTACAAATACTAAAACGACAAGGTGTCGATCTTACTCACAGTGTCGAACCAACCCTGACTTCCTCAACACTTGAAAGCAGGAAAATGTTAGTCAAATGAATGTACCAGAAAAATGTCATCGCATCAAAACGATATTTTTTGACGTGACTGTCGAAAAAAATGAGAGAAATTTGAATGCGGAACATCCAATAGTGTAAAAGTAACCGATTTCGTGTCGGAGAATTTTGGAAACAAATTAAATCTTCAAACTGAAAAAAACATTGTATGATGCAAGCAGCCCCATAGTTTCAAAGATTCAAGCAGGGAAATGCTTCCTCCTTCCGTCAAGCACACCCATCATATTTTAATGAGAAGCGTCGGCACTGCCCTCACACAGGGAGACTTTGGATTCGAGCAGGCGCTTTGATTTTGCCGCCCCTTTCCGGGCACGAGATGCAGAGCGGGATTTGTTTGTTTGCATAAACGGTTCAGTGCAGCATTATACCGCCGCGTGTGGGACTATTATTTGATTATGTTCGGTTTAAAATCAACCGAACCGAGGTTCCTGGGATGGGACAGTCATTATATTGTTCGTGTCTGCGTTTGCTTACCTTCAGCAGGCGGCAGAGCTTCTTGGACGCGTCGAACTGATCGCCGTACTTCACCTGCACTGCCTGCGCCTCGAGCTGGTAGTTCGAGTACGACAGCTTCTCGTTGTTGACCGCCTCGACCGCGTACTGGAAGGCGAGCTCCACATCCTCGGTCGCACCATCGAACAGTCCACCTGTGCGAGAGTTGTTTTTTTTTTACAATAATTCCGCTTGAATGAGCCCAGGGAAATGGAACAGTGCGCCGTTTACCGATTTTAATGTGCTCCACCGTCTCGTCCAGATCGCCATGGTGGTAGCCGGTGACAGCGGCAAGCTGGGTGATCAACAATAGTGCGAACAGCACTTTCCACCGACGCCGCCCGATCGTCGACATCGCGTGTCGATTGCCGAGCACACAAACGGCACCCGCGAGCGTCCTGTGTTGATTGCGGCAGTAGTTGATCGCGCCGTCTAGCAGCGCTGCATCTGCTCGGGGTGCCGACAGGTTGACAGATTGACTCGTTGACGGGCTTATATAAGTGGCCGCTGTTGGCACGCTTCGCTACGCTACCAAAGCGCTTCCTTCACGGCACGGGCGCAAACCACACGCTCACAGTTCATTAACAAATCGGAATGAAATCGAACCGCACTAATATTCACACGAGCCCGCAGGATGAATGGGATAGGGTTCGCTGTCACTATTGCCCACTCCGGCCAGGCGGCACACTACGGCCGGCCGCTCTACGGGACGTCCGAAACCGGTCGCGACGTGCGTACGTTTGAATGCGGCCCTCCGTGCGCCTGGCGTGCCGAGCCGAATGGAACCGCGGCGGCGGCTGTGCGGTGGTGCACGCATCACAACCGCCCAGGGGGAAAAACTACGCTTTGCCACTACGACCTACGCGAAGCGGTGCAGACAGTGTGTCACGCGAGCCAGTACCGTGTGGGAGGAATTATTGCGCCTTTTTACCCGTTCGCTCCATTCCGAGGGCATGTTTATTGCTTTCGAGTAACCTGTTAAACCCCCCCCCCCCGCATCAGCCCCCTGAGATACTGTCTCTTTTTCTCTCGCAGACACTCACACCCAAACACACACCCAAACTGTGGTTGTATTTGCGACACTGCAAGTACGTAGCTATGCGATGGTTGCGTTCTATTTTCCCACAAGCATTTTTCCCCATTCACTGAGCTGCATGCCTGCCGATTCTAGCGGAATGGAGCTCTCCTCGGTTGCGCACTCTGACACGGCCCAGCATCGCTTCTTTTGGGTGGGCCGGGTGTATTTTTAACAACAACAAAACCCCACCCATCCTTCGGTTTTTGCCACCCCTCCCCCTCCCCCTTCCTTTTTCTTCAGGAGCGTTTCGGTTCACTGGGTGTTGCGTTTCACATGGCGAGACCAAAACCGCGGACGTTTATTTCTGATGTTTCTGTATGTGTGTGTGTGTGTGTTTTTGGTGAAGATTTTTGTTTGGGTTTTTAGTCGATGTTGCTGAAGAACGATGATGAAGTGAAAGCACAGGGGTAGATAGGTTGTGCTAAAAAGATGCTGACAATATGACGCGAAAGTTGTTTTAAAACCTTTAGATGTGAGGCATGTTTAGAAAGATACCATTAAAGGAAGTAATGGTCAGCACTTTGTTTAGATTGCAATATCCCTGGAATTCTATTACAAGTCCACGAGAGGCCGAAGACCCCTGCACTGCGAGCAAATGAGGGAATGCCGTTCATTCATCCTGAACCGAGTGCTATTACTTATCTGTTTCGCCTGTAAGTCATGTGAGTTAGTGTTTGTGTTATTACGCACACTTGTGCTGTTGTTTGGTGTTCAGTTCAGAGTGATGTTCGTGTCTGTAAATTTTCGTTGCTTGGTGTAAGGAATCTAAAGCAGTGATCCCCAACGTATGGTCCGCTAAATAATTGATTTTGTAAAAAAAACCATTATTTCAATTTTCTTCTTCTTCTTCTTTGTCGGTCAAAGCCTGCCTGCCTATACCATCTGGTGGGCTTGGCTTTCAGTAAATTATTGAATACCTAAAAGCAGGATAGTCAGTTAAAGGTCCTACGTAGTCGGTTCATTTGGGTTTTGAATCCACAACGGGCATGTTGTTAAGTCGTTCGAGTTGACGACTGTACCACTAGACCGGCCCTGTTATTGCAATACATATTGCCAACTTTATTCCCACGATCGAGATTAAATTTTCAACATGCATGTCTAGAATAGGAATTTAACAAATTTGGACGGGAAGCTTTGAAAACAAGTATTTAACCAAATAGATGGTCCATCTATTCCTTTTGATTAAAAAAAAATCATATCAAATAATAGTGGCAAAAACCACACCTTACATGCAAAATTAAATGAAAATTAGTGAAATTTAGCCAGGAAATTACGAGAATCGACTTACCAAAATCGAGATACGCGGTATTTTGCGGCCATTTTCGGTCCTCATTAACCGTGTATCTAGGGCACCGCCTGTACATGCAAAGGAAGGAGGTCTGTGACCCTAAAAAGATTGAAGAGCTGTGATCTAAGGTATTAGGAGTTTGGGAAAGTGTTGTTGTGCACTTCTTTTTTTTTTAATTTATTTTATTTTTTCAATATTTCTATGTGTGAGTTCCTCCTTTGATCGATACATTTTCTGCTCTCTTGAAAATATCAATGACGCTTTTTAGACAAATTTAATCGATACACCAAACAAAAACTCGGCACGAGGACCAAACACCAAAATGTGTCCGTTGAATAGATGAAAAGATTAATAAAAAAGACAGTGATTTTTTAAGGTGTATCTCTAAGTAATCTACAAAATTTTGGGAAGTACAATTAGATTTAAGGAGACAATCATTTTGAAGAGGCATACATGTATGAAATCTGAAGGAACTGTCAAAAATCATTCTCAATGAAAGGGAATTAAACCTTGGTTTACGTTCGTTTAACTTGTTCCTGTTTTTTTTTACAACATTGTTTCAATTAAATATACTAATTAATCCTATTTTGGGCTTTGAGCGTACTTATTTCACATTTCACCATAGATTGAACAAAGGCATTGCTATATAAAATAGTAAAAACGATTGTCCTTTCATGAATGTATTGTATAATTCACTGTGTTCCTGACATATTTCAGGATAACCATTACGACATCTTTAATGTTACATCTTTTTACATTCATGCCTCATTATCTACGAGATGAATGGACAATTTGAGTCGAAAAAATTAAATTGTTTCACTCATTTATTTAATTAGAATTTATTTAAGATTTCGTGGCTTAACATATCATCAACTCATTCGTTAATATGACCCATTTTTTCGGCATACAAAAAAGTCAATAAACATACAAAATATTTCGAATGATATAAGGTCCCTCAAATATGGCAACTCTCCAAAGGCCCTTTTCCACCACTGGACTATTTAATGCACATTGAAAGAAACCATTCGTTTTCAAAAGAGTAAATATTAGTCAGATTTCATGGCATTCTAGAGCGAGGGTCGCAAAATGTATCAATTCGTAGGCCGCATTACCTTGCAAATAATAGAGTTTGATGCCATTTTAACGTTACCTTAAGCTACGTTTGAAACTTTTTTTTAAATAAAATATTAACCAAATAAACTACAATTTTCTACAACCATTTTCCATTATTAAAGCAAAATAGGACTATTCTTTCATCCTTTACAAAGCAAAAACGCATTGTTGGTTTTCGTGGGTCGCATGCAATTCCCGGGCCGTTGTTGGGAGATCCCTGTGCTAGAGCCAATGAAATAAAACAAACCCAGCAAAATGTTGAAATACGACAATCGCAAGAAACGCATGAACTAATTTGCGCACCTAATACAATGATGCTCTCCAAAGATTTAAATACATCGAAAGACATTTTTACGCGTGCTAACAGCCACATAGCGTTGGGACAAGGACCGTTTTGTGGTGGAAAAAGCGGGTCCAAAATCACACAAATCCCATCAAACAATCTTCAACGCGTTCACAGCATTACCAAACCGTGTTCGCTCTGTCGCCCTGGTACGCACGTGCCCAATGATTGATTCTCACGCACTGGCACACAGCCGCAGACCCGTGCGGGGCGGGATATTGTTTCTCGAATGATTGTTTTCGATGGTCAACTTCTTAATAAATGAAGCTTACAACTTGAAACTCTGTGTGTGTATGTGTGTTTGGCTCCGTTGTGTATTGTTTTTGCACGCTCCTTGCGCGTCTCCAGGACCACTGCGCCATTAATCTAAGGCAATGGTCTGGCAAAACCGTGGAAAACCGCCGCAACAGAGCGTATGAATTGTTTATGCGACCCCGCGCGCAAACACGGCAGGACGAGTTGAGCAGAACCCGGCGTGTGATGGAGTGATGTGGGGTCGGCGAGTCGTAAATATTTATGATCATCTCATCTCGCCGATACGATCCCCTTCGCTCGATTGGCAAGCTGCTCAGTACTTATAGCGTGTTTGTGTGCCTGCGTGTGTGTGGCGCTTGGAAATGGATTTGTTTTTTCACACTTGCGCCTGGAACCGCCGAATACGTAATTCGATTTTTATTGCATACTTTATTGTGTTTCCCTTTTACCCAACACTTGGTACATCCTCTCCAGCGCTTGACTGCTTGAAATAAACTTCCGCACTCGTATCTTTTCTTTCAATAATCCTATAAGCGGAAGTCCAGTGTGAAGATGGAAATGATTTGTGAGTGATATATTTGAGAAGCAGCTTCATTGTGTGTGTTTGTTGTTGTTGTGGACTCGCCCACGTAGGCAGTAACGAAGAGTTACAGGGTTTACCTAGCCAATCCGGCATCATCAAAGCGTCATGATATTTTCCATAAATATTCTTCATAAATCCGGTCGTCATAAATATTTTTTCGGGCGACGTAAACCCTCAATTGGGCACTGTCATTTCTTTTCGGGCCTTGTGTAATGAATGCGGCTTTTCCTAGGTTTTCTTGCTGTCTAGTTCTAAAACAATACTTGTTTGCGAGTAGTTCAATTGATCTGTAAGAAAATGTATTATTTTTTAGTTAATTTACAAATGAAAATGATTTAACTATCCTATTTCAAAATTTTAATTCGAGCCCTTGCAATGCTATTTGGTTTTAAATTTTTTGAATAATGTAATTTGCTTTGCGATTGACTTAGGTTAACATTTTAAAATAATACATAGTCATTTAAACAATGTGCAAACTACGTATTGTTAAACAACTTAATGGATCAAACACACCGGAGCTACCGACTTGAAACCTTTTGAAACCAAAAGTTGGCCGCATTCTGCATTATGTCCGATTCATACTTCACAAGGCCCGAATAGAAATGACAGAGCCAAATTGAGGGTTTACGTCACCCGAAAAAGTATTTATGGCGACTGATAACGCTTTGACGATGCCGGATTGGCTAGGTAAACCCTGTAATGTTGGTCAGAATCGATAACAGGAGCGTATTGCAATACGGATTGCATAACGTTAGCCTGTTTTGTGAGAGTAAACTGCAATGATGAGAAAAATGAATCTCAGATGGGATTCGAATCTTCGAATCACAATCCTGGATGGGATTCGAATCTTTGAATCTCAATCCCAATCCCAATGTGGTATTGTGTTTTTTTTGTAGTTTGCGGCGGGGGGGGGGGGGGTTGTATAGGGGGATTAGTTGAAACTCGAATAAGAGGTTATTCTGTTTTACTCTTAATTATTTAACATTTCAGTTCTTATATCATAATTAGTACAGGTAGTCCCTGAGAAACGTGGACCTTTATTCAAAATCAAATCAAATAATTTATTTAGTGACTATAACTTCTCATTAAATGCATTAAATGCATTACACGAACATTTGCTATATTTTGACTGAAACTACGTTATTCGACATCCGAAATTTGAGATACGTGGTTTGTCTTGACCCCCATTAATAGCGAATCTCGGGGGCAGCCTCTAATTCCAATCGCAATCCCAACGGCAATCGCAATCCGAATTCCAATCGCAATCAGAATCCTAATTGCAATCAGAATCCCAATCAAATCGCAATCCCAATTCCAATCGATCCGCAATTCTATTGAGAATCCCAATCTCAATCGAATCCCAATCGCAAAGCAATCTTTTAGAGATTCAAATCCAACAAACGGGATCCGATCCGATCGAATCTTTCTAGGGATTGAATATTCGAATCTTCCGAATCCTGAATCTCTCAACACTGGTAAACTCGTGCTGCGGTACTCACCATCACGTGTTTTTTAATTATGATGTGTCATTTATTAAAAAAGAAGAAGTATGCATTTGCTCGTAGCATTCACCAGCACAACCACTGTTTTTGACATTTATTAAGACAAGTTTGGTAAAAAGTTACATACATACACCATTTTTTTCACCAGAAGCTTAAAGGTTTGCTTGCCAGAAAAAGACGCACATTTGGGGACGAACTCTTGGCTTGGAGTTTGGGAAGGAAATGTGAAAGATAGATAGCGAGAGCGATAGAGAGAGAGAGAGAGCGCGCGAGAGAGGTAGCACCGAATCAGAAGTGATACTCGGCGTAGGAGGCCGACCCGAGGCAGACCGAGCCGCGTACCGCGATCGTGTCGACGCGGTAGCAGGAACCCTCGGGACACCGCAACACCTAAGGGACGGCTTTCGGGTCGAACTCGTACTGGGCGTACGGTGGGCCGAGCGGATGGAACCGGCCGTGCTCGGACGACGGCTCGGACGCCGAATCCTTCGGCGAGGCGCGGGACGACGCGGTGCGCAGCGTGCCCCCGCTTCCGGCGTGCTTCGGCTGGGCCCGGTTGCGCTTCAGGGCGAACCGCAGCTCGGACGCCATCTCGGAGCAGAGCGATACCTGTATGGGGTAGAAGGGGTGTGAGGGGGAAGGGGGCGAGAGAAGATTGAAGGTGAGTGAGCATAAACGGATTTCGATTAGAGCCTGATGGCAGCTGGCAAACGAAGCATACCTCCTGGCAGGAAAAAAAAGAAATAGACGAAACCGGTCCAGGATGTGCGCGTGTTGCCCGGCGTTCAGCGTCCAACGGGCAACGGGATGCAGATGATGCAAACGGGGGGAAATTACAGAAGACAGCAGTAGGTCCCCGGTCGCAGCGAGAGCGAAATACACAAAGAGTGAAACAAGAAATAGAAGAAGAAGAAGAAGAAGAAGAAGAAGAGGAAGAAACAGCAAAAAAGGATAAGAAACAGAAAACGATGGCGCACGACGAAAGCAGGCGAGCGAAGTGTGTAAGTGTAAGTGGGACGAGCACAGAAAGGAGAAGGAAAGGGCCAAATGAAATTGCAAGGAGAAAATATAGTTTCACTTTAGAAGAGAATCCAGTTTTATTTAGTGCATCCAGTTTTGTTTCTTGCGTGTGTGGGTGTTTCATTTTTTTCTTCTTCCTCTTATTTGCTTCCCTTTTTATTTACTATATTGTGCTTTCGCTTTCTTTTGCTTATTCTTAAAATGACGCCTCCGGCGGTGCTCCTTTTGGCGAGAATCGCTTACATCTGTTTCCTCCTCTACCGGGGGTGGATTCTGTGGGGGTTTTGTATGGAATACACAGCATATCTAGTCCCCTTTTGCTTTTTTTATTTCACCTTCTCTCGTATTCTTCTCTAAATGCTCTCTGTTTCCTCTCTCTCTCTCTCTCTCTCTCTCTCTCTCTCTCTCTATCTATCCTGTTTTCTGGTTTTTTCTCTCTTTCTCTCTCTATTTCTCTTTGCCTCTAATTCCACCCCAGGAATGCAGAGCCTGCGGTTCGGTTACGGGACAATTTATCTGAAGAATGTTTAATCATAATTGTTGACTACTCTAGATTGTTTATTTTTTGTTGTTTTTTTTGGTAAAAAATTCCCTAATATTTTTTCTCACGCATTTTTCCGCCTTCGAGCATAATGGCTCGTTTTGGTTGCCCCGTTTCTTCACTGTTCAATCAGAACAAATGTACAGATTCACATGTTCACATGTCGTTGGATATTTACTGTGTGAGTACTCAGTTTGCGCATATTGTTTCAATTATTATCCGTTCGACCATGTAACTTGTATTTGTAGTTTGTTCCATTCTACTATTTGCTTCGCGTTGCATGGAACTGCCAATTTCAACTGTACAGGGACTTTTACTGAGCATCTACTGTGTGTGTGCGCGTGTGTATGGGTTTTATTTCCTGTGAACATCGATCCCTCTGCTCGGCTTACTTTAGTATGCGCTGGTTGTCTTTCAGTCGTACGAATTTCCCTTTCACCGAGGGTAGGTGCACGGGTGGATGCATTTAGTACTGGTACATAATACAGGTAGGGTTTGAAAACGGAAAATCATGGAAAGAAAGAGAAAAAAATAAAAATAGAGAAGAATTAAGAAAGGAAATAAATAAAAGGAAAAAAGGAACGTACAATAAAAAAAAGAAGAACAGACAAATAAAAAAAAGATATAACATGAAATGAAAAATGTTGACACGGGTATTAAAAAGACAAGTGTAATAAAAACAAACAGTAACAACAACAAAACATTTCACGTTTTCGTCGATTGGCTAGTCCTATTCTCTGCTTCTAGGAAACCATTTCTTGTTGCTTCCAACTTGTATTTTTCTCGATTTTTTTTTAAACAATCAATGAATGATTATATTTTACACATGTAGTTTCCTCTCCCTTCCGCTATTACACTCCCCCGCAGGAGCATCAGCATTTGCATCAAATCACGACTACTACTACTATCTCTAATGGAGGCGTGTTATCCGTACCGGGGCTGGGGCTTTGCCAAAAACGATGTTTTCTGTTGGTTTTGTGTTAGTTACATGGTTCCTTTCTGTGTCTACGGGGTTTTATTTTTTGTTTTTGTATGTTTCAAGGGGGGGGGGGGGGGGGGCTTTGTTCGTTGGCTAGTTGGTCCGAGCAAGAAACAGAAACCATCCCAAACGGTGTTGGGTGGCAAATTTGATTTAGCTAGCATCCGCCGCTTCTCCTCTTTAATTTTGCTTTTTCTCATTTTCTCTCTCCCTCACTTTATCTCTCCCTTTCTCTGTCTGTCTCTATCTTGTGTTTGGAAGGGTTTTTTTATATGTTATGGATGGCCCAAAAAACCAAAGATACACCTGAAACTAAACCCTCATGAATGAATAACTTCACCGAATGTAATCGTAACGCAGTTTCTTAAACCTGCAGAACGGTCTTATCTAGTTGAGCAGTTTATGTCATGGAGTGATTTACTGTTTGGAGCTAATAGTAACATGCTTAAACGATCGCGGTACAAACTGTTGCGAGCGATGGAGGGATCCTTGCTCCCTGTTAACGTAAATAGTAAATGTGGCCTTTTCTTTTTTGTTCAGAAGCGTGAGCAGCTGACCGTAATCTACTCGAATCTACACTCTTTGGGATGCTTTTTCTGGTATGGTTCCTTTGCCGGCGACGAAACAAAGAAGCACGGTGTGAAACAAACCATTATTGGGAAACCGAAGAGGGAAGAATAGTGGGAAGCAATACGACGAGCCGTTGACGCAAAGACCGATTGTGCGGAAATGGAATCGAATGTACAATGAAAACAATCAAACAACCAAAATTTAATCCAGTTACAAAACGGAAACCGGTATGCATAAAAATGAGAGAGAAAGAGAGAGAGAGAGAGAGAGAAAGAGAAAAAAGAGAAGATAAATGACAGAAGATGGTGTGACGTATGAGGTAACGTAGTATGAGCGGGAACGGGGGATCATGGAATTTGATAAAGATGCCGTCGAACCGCTTGAAATTTGTACTAATGGTGGGAGAAGGGAGGGACGGGATGGGGTGGGATTGGTGGCAAATATTTTAAACCGAGTGATGCTTACCCGTTCCTCGACCGCCACCTTTCTGCTCTTCCAGACGAACTCGCACACGGCGATAACGCACGCAACGCCCATACCGCCCATCAGCACGACAAACACGCCGCCCACGTTCGCCAGCCCCAGCTCGTTCGCTGTTGAGCTCGATTTAGACGTATCGTCCTGGGAGACGCAAGTTCGATTCGAGAAATTTAAGAAATAGAGAGAGGGAGAGAGAGAGAGAGAGAGAGAGAGAAATTTGGATAAGTTACTGAAATGGGGACAATGCTGGAATATGTAGCAAACGTACCCGGCAGGATCCACCGCCACGCTTTTCCTTCCACCAGCGCGTTTTCAGGATGTGCAGTTTGCCTTCCTCCTGCAGCTTCAGCACCGCACCGCTAATCGCCGTCCGGAAAGGTGAGTCTGGAAGGGTGAACGATGGATTAGTACGGCCCAACTGGTTATGAAATTGACATTGAAAAGTTTTTAATGCAAGTGATGTTGCATACTGGCGGGCGTAATTTACATTCATTTTATGGAAAAACGAGTGTTTGAATATTTTTATCGGCTTACTATTAATCTCATCATCTTTTCAATTTAACCAACTAAGAATGTTTAATCATAAATGTTGACTACTTTAGATTGTTTTTTTTTTGTTTTGTTTTTTTTTGTTTTGTTTTTTTTTTGGTAAAAATTTCCTTAATATTTTAAGTGTTTGAGTATTTTTATCGGCTTACGCCTACTATTAATCTCATCATCTTTTCAATGAAACCAACAACTATCATTTAAAAAGATTATGTTTACAGTCTTTGCCGTCAAATTTTGGGTCTAAGGCATTTTTTTGTAGATTTTGTCAATTATCTGACCAGTTAATTTTACATTATCAAAGTTTTACCAACAAAACAATTGGTTCATGATATCAAGCAATAGTGAAGTGAAGTTGCTGTCACACTATTATCCAATGTTAAAGATTGGTAGTTCCTATTAATATAATTTATTGTTATAGTAGTAAGGTGGTAGTATAATTGATAAGGTATAATTGATTTCGCTGGTGGTAGCTTTGAACAAGCAAATTGATCGTATCGAAGCAACATGTCTTGATGCACCAGCATTTAACGGCTTCATGATATACAAACCGTCGAACGATATCAAAAATGATCCCCTGAGTTGGTTTGGGGAACTATTTTGCCGAGAGAGCCAACATGCCGTTGTTTTTCATTATCAAAAGCCATTTGAGCTATAGCTTGGTGCTAAAATATGTTCTGGAAAACACAGTTTTTGCTCTCAACAGAGTTCTACTTCACCCACAAGGCTTTAATAGATTAGGAATGGCGTTAGAAGAATTTGACTTATTACATCAACTATCTAAAATGGCCTGCAAAGGATCAATAAAGTGTTCCAACCTTATTCCTAAAAACGCCTCGCAATAATTTGTCCCTCTATCCAAATAATCAAGGTTTAATGGTGCGGCGGGCCACATTTGGCCTGCGGGCTAGGCTTTGCCGAACACTACTCTAAGGCATCAAATGTTGACAGTGGGCATCAATTTTGACTCTAACGCGCCTATTTTGATTTGTAAGTCTAAAAGTTTAGATTCTTGTAATAAGTATGATCAAATACCATGTTTACTACAACTGTAATGTGATTATACAAAAGCACTACTAAAACCGGGTAACCATGTAATATTTAATAGATTCTAAAGCTATGGTTCCAACCTGAAAATAAATGTCCATTTTTCACTCCATTAAAACTTTCAAAATTGGCATAGCAATTGTTATATATTTTAAATGACATCAATGAAATTATTAACTGTTTAACTAAAATGCAATACCTTTGGAACACATACAGGCGTATTCTATTCTTGTATGTCCATTTGTATGGAAAAGTTCACTTCGGAGAATAGAATAAGCCTGATAATTTCAAACATTACCTTAAATATTGTAAGTAAAGCTATTGACTTGCAATCGAACATTGATGCGCAGTGTCAAAAATGTATGCAAAAATTGAGACACGATGTCAAAAATTTGTGCCGTTGAGACAACAATAGAGTTAGAGCCAATATTTATTGGATTCGACTGTTTTGCCTAAAATGTATACATTTTGATGCAAAGCAGTTGAATTTAAACGAACGCCTAACGAAGTCAAACAGGAGTTTTCTCTAATCAAGTTTATTGTTCAATGCATCGTGATCTAGATGATCTAACTTCAACGTAGTAAAAGTATTGTTTATAAACTATATGAGGAGATGATGATGATTGCAAAGGCTCGATTCGATTACTCACGGCATCATAGTATTCAAATGTAGTATTTTAAATCATATCTTATTGCACTATATTGTTACGAAGTAGTCTTCCTTTTCCATTTGAATGTCTTGTATAACCTAATGAGACTATAATAAAACTCACTTAAGACTGAAATGGCTCATCTAAGGAACTCAGTGAAGAGTACTAGTTAAAATCATTTCTAGATATTTGAGATGTGAAGCGCAAACAAACTGTTAAAATCACATATTATTGCTATCGATATGTTCTTGAGACGACAATGAAGTAATGACTATGAAGTAATACAGGGTTTGCCACGATTTATTGGTTGGTTCCCATATTTTTTTTAATGCATTCCCACGATTTTTGCCCGATACTCAGAATATTTTGGTTCAATTGTATTGATATCACGATACCAATAAATTATGGGAACGAACCAAAAATCTGTAAAAAACCATGAATTAATCGTGAGACGAGCCCTTTAAAAATAATGGGAACTGACCAATAAATCGTGGGAAACTGTGTTATATTGGCTCAACATTATTTGCCAAATTTTGTATTTATGTTTTGCCTGTTGAAATCGCTCGCGTATGAGCAGAAATCTATGCCGAGAAAATTAAACTGTTGAAATACTTCAAAATAATTTGGAAAATATCAAAGCGCCTCAATAATATGCATATTTTCCATTGGTACCGTATATTGGTACATCTATTATACATCTATATATTCCCTTACAATCTCTATCAATTATTTTACGATCATCAAACCAAAATGAAAAAGTAAAGCCCTAGTAAAACCAACATGAAAGGGAAAAATATGCTTGCTTTTCCCAACGGGGTGCAATACTTACTCGGTGGCATCGCGATACCGTAGCCCTTCGAGTCGAGCATGCCGCCGACCTGCGTCAGCTCGCAGTTCCGCTCGATCACGTACTCGATCGAGGTCGACTCCATCAGAAAGGCGTAGCTGCCCTTGCCCTTTACCACGCGCTCCACGCCCTCGATGTTGCTGGCGGTGAACACGGACGGGCGGGCCGACTCCATGAACGACCACATGCGCTGATAAGTGGAGAAGTTCGAATCCTGTCGCCATTCGGTGGGACAGAAAGAGAGAGAGAGAGAGAGAGAGAGAGAGAGAGAGCGAGAAAGTATGTGAGTAAAAATGAAATAGCCATCACGAGGGCAACACGGGCCTAGCTTACCCGGAAGAAGGCTGCGGTACTGCCACCGCGCAGTGCCCCGTACTTGATCTTGGTCTGCTTCGCCAGATCCTCGGCCGACTCGATCGGCGAGTCCATCCGCTCGACAGTGAGGAAGGCGGCCAGGTTAGCGGTGTACGACGAGATCATGATCAGCGTGAAGAACCACCACATCCCGGCAACCATGCGCGTCGAGACGGCCCTTTTTAGGACGTGTCGATTTGTGTATCCGCGCGCGTGAGAGTGGGAAAGAAACGTGTTAGTAAGTGTATTCCAAGGGTCTGTTAGGAGTGCCTCACTAGTGCTCTAGCCTTTTGCTACAACTGCTTTATTTCTTTGCAAAGTCTAAAGGCTCGTTTGGATGAAAATAATAAGGTGGGAGTTGCGCTTCTTTTAGTTTGTTGAATTGTTGCTCTTTTCTTTTGAATATCGTTTTTCATTATTATTTTCAATACAAATGTAAATATTAATTCATAATTTGGAGCGCAACTCACAGCAAAGTGGTAGAGAAGCTTTCCCTATCTAACTAAAAGCTACGATCTTAACTTTTTAGGAATGCCTCACGTGTCCCTCACGCGGCGAACGGATAGAGTGGCAAGAGTGACGCTTGACAAAGAGGAAACAAATAACATTGAAGCAAGTGAAGCAGTGAAGGTTAAAGAAAGGAAAAGCACAACGCAAAATGAAGCGGACTCTAACAGCAAAACATCGAGTGAAGCAGGCCAACAAAATGGCTGTTCTTGACTTGTTACACTAGACAGACATCTTTAAAGAGAACCACGGTAGCAAAAACAACACCCCAAAAATACACAAACACACACACACATACAGTTCGCTGATAATTCCAGCACAGTGAGTGAGGAGAAGCTTTTCCCGGCAATTCGATATGGGCTTATTACGCCACGCTAAGAATGATGAATGCAGGCAAACAACACACCGACGGCAACAACAACCGCTTTAATCCCATTGCCATCCCCGCTGAATGGGCCGGGCAGGGTGAAATCGGACATTTTCCAGCTCGCCGAGCACACGCACACCCGAAACCCCGGGTGCGCTGAAGTGTTCAGCCGTTGCGGGATGTTGTTTTTGTGTGTTGCGTTCGCATTTTCCGCAACAACTGAACAGCGGCACGAAGCCGGGGGTCAGGGGGAGGAAAAACAACCAAAGAGACACGCTACCTCGCAGACTGGGTTTTGTTTTTCGATCCTATTCGTGTCGTGCGCGTGTGTGTGTGAGAGAGAGAGAGGAAAACAAAAACACAAAACAAGACATAAAAACGCTCACTTCGTCCATTTTCCGGGAAGTTAGTTTGGCCGGCTCACTCATGGCAAAACATGGTTCGTTTCTAACCACCAATCCTGTTGTGCAAAACCAGTTTCACCTCGTCCGTGCTCGTCGCGTACGCATCGCGGAGGGGTAATTAGAAAATCGGCACCGATTGATGCAAATGATTCATAAATAAATATGCGGCAGCATGCACAAACTCGCTCAGTCTATTATGCTCCAGTTTCTGTTTTACCACAAACACTCGCAAAAACAACAGCAAAAACAATCAAAAACAAAACGGATGAACATTAAACTGTTTGCTCACTGCAAGGCTTGCATTAGCTCACGTGTGCCGATTGATTTTTCTCCCAGACTGAACCTTTGTTTGAGCCTGTCCCTGCTGCCTTCGCCCTTCTTCGCGCCTTTGTTTTATTTTAATTTTTCCACTTCCGCAGTTTCAATCAGTTGCTTTTCGTTTTTCTTTCCTGTTTTTGCAAAACAACGAGTTAGCCAGTCGGAAGCGCTTTTCAAACCACGCGCCGCGCTTTCCCTTGTAGCCGGTTTTTCATTACCCTGTGTGCAGCGAAAGACGCCTCTCTTCGAACGCCCAGCGACCAGGGAAAACCCGAACTCAAGAATCAAAGCTTTCCGCACGGAGATGGTGAACAGGGCGCGGCTTTGCATGTGAAAAGGGAACAAAAAAAAACAAAACAAAAAATTAAAAAAAAAAACTTGCGAAGGCAAGTCAGGCCATCAGCATGCAGTTTGCGGTCGTTTGAAGTGAGCCGCTCATGTTGAAGGCTTCTAATCGATAAGCCTTTTGTAGTTCGATTTACGGTCAAAGTAGCAAAACAAAAAAAAAAACACACACACACACAGACAAAAGCACGGATACTACTCAAGCTTCTTGTACTGTATTTTTGACGGGTTAGAGCAGAGATGTCAAACTGGAGGCCCGCGACCGCTTGAGCCATTTTTTTTTTGTATAAGCATATCTGCATCTACAGTGTATGTCAGTCAATTCCGGAGCTGAAATATTGAGTGATTTTCTTCTTCGCAGGTTTCTCTACTAATTGTCGGACCATCATAAAACTTTGTCGGTATTTTATCCTACCTTGCATCCATGCGTGTATGAACAAAACAAAAAGAAATTCAAGAACTGGTTGAGTTGAAGAAGAAAATCTCAAAACTGTTTATTTTGATCAAAATGAGCATTAAGTTCAAATTTCGAAAAATGGTTAAAAATTCAAAAAAATCTGTTGTACCCTTTTCGATGAATTAATTTGTTAGTAATAAATATTTGATGCACAGCTCTTTAAAGAAACAACTCGCGTTTTCGTTTCAAACTCTTATAAAACTCCAAAATGTCTGGAAGTATCTTACCCATCTGCATGTGGTTTTGGAACATTATTATTTTAATTTGAATTTTGATTCTTGATGATCAAAAAGAGCAATTTGTATAAAAACGTACATGAATAATTTAACAAAATCACTCAACCAACAGGAATAAAAAATGCTAGCTCTTACACTTCGTTGGCATATTTTGGGAAAGATCGAATCCCTGTTTAGGTATGGCTGCAGATTAGAATATTATACATCTGCAATACGTTTAGAAATCAGCTGTAACATATGTCAGCATAAACACGTATTATTGCTAATAGGATATTACAAATGATTTAAAGCTTTCCATGAGGCGGCACCAAGGTCACCAGATATAATACATGTGAGCTTATTGCTATGATTTTTGCTTAGTTGCTATGATTTTTGCAGATATAATACATGTATGCTTATTGCTATGAAGCATAATTATGTTTTTTTGGCTATAAACAGTGCTGCCGGGCCGGTCTCGTAGTACAGTCGTCAACTCGTACGACTTAACATCATGCCCGTCATGGGTTTAAGCCCCAAATGAACCGTGCCGCCATATGTAGGACTGACTATCCTGCTATGGGGGATCAATAAGTCACTGATAGCCAAGCCCACAAGTTGAGTGGTACAGGCAGGCCTTCCGACAACGGTTGTTGAGCCAAAAGAAGAAGAAGAAGAAACAGTGCTGCCAAATGCCACTGTTTGAGTCACCACGCTCTTTCTGGTTTAATGGTCTGTCGGGTCAAACAGAGCGAGAAAGCAAGCTCATTTTGTTTCATGGAACCACTAGCACGCACTGCATATCTGGCATGAATATCGGGATGATCACCGACTGAAAATGTCGTGACCAAGTGACTGACCAAGAATTGGTTGCACACAATGTCACCAAGCACAATGTCACTGTTTGAGGCTCGCATCTGATCATCACAGTAGAACTGTGACATTAGTTTGTTTCAGACGGAATTGGTCATGACTATGTCAGTGATATTTTGCAAAATTGATCACAGTAAAAATAGTCATGACATAGTGACTGACCAAGCGATGGTCGCAAAAATGTCACGAAACATGTATTGATCACACCAATCGTTTTGAGTATCACCTTTGAGTATCACAATTGAGTACGTGACGTTGATATGGATGTTGTTTCAGTCAGATTTTTTTATGACATTGACAGTGACATTTTGCAGCACTGAAGAGAGATACTAAGGGACGGTTACGAAGGACTTGTATGACACCTTGCACTCCCCGACTGTCAAATGAAGATTTGTTCAAGTCTGGACTAGACTGGACGAACCGACCTGTAGTAATTTATGGACTTTGGACAGCATCAAAAGTAAGAATTCACTGTTTCTAACGTACGTAAATGCAGTTCACAAAAAATACCAAAATACCAGTTTAAAAATATTAATAATCAAAATGACGCAATATCAACATAAAAAAATCCTTTTGACATAAATCAGTGTTTGTCAATATTTTTGCGTATTAAATCTTGTTAGTTGACACAAAACTATACAAATGTGAGAAATATCAGGCATATTCAAAATAATCAACTACAATTTTTTATACTTTCTTTATATTAAAGTTTTAACTACTGAAACGCAACTGTAATCCCGAAATGAAATGGAAAGAACTGCTCACGATTTGATTTTTGCATATGAAAGCTAGGCTGAGGCTCGTGCTACTATTTGGCGTAGCATTTTGGTCCGCGGGGTCAAATGAGTTTGACATCGCTGGTTTCGAGGCTGTGGAAAAAAAGGAAGAAAAGCGCTTCTTTTGTGTCCGTTTGCTCAAAAAGCAAATTTTATGTACACGCTTGTGGGAAAAGCTTTTGCATTGATAGGAAAGAGGGCAAACCGGTCCTCTGGAGTAATCGGAAGAGATAGGAAAGGGCACAAGGGATAGTTTTTTCCTCACTGTTTGTTTTTGGTTTGATTTGATGCCTTCTGTTCAATCTTTCTCCCTCTCTTTCTTCTCTCTCTCTCTCTCTCTCTCTCTCTCTCTCTCTCTCTATCTATCTCTTGATCTTCTAACTTGGAATGGAAAAACTATTTTCTCACATCACCTCTTTTCCAATCCCACTCCCCCCCTCTTTCTCCTCCTACTCTTGTTGTTGAGATAGAATTGTTATGGGTCGCGGAGGAAACAAAAAAGGGAAAACAAGATTTCTCCGCTTACTAAGCGCGCGTGTATTTTCCCGCCAGCCCGATTTCTCCTTCCGGGACAAGTAATCGAGTCGAAAAAGGGCCACTGGGGCCGGAGAGGGGATGGTTTGGTTGGCTGGTTGAATGGAATTTGGAACTGACCGGGTCAAAGTCAAGTCGCTCGTAAAACTGTTTTGTCGAAGCTAAACTTTTCAAATTTCCTCTACCGCCCCATCATTGTTTCCCGTAAACTTTTCCCCCCTCCCCCCAGGGGAGTGGCCGGGTGGAGGATGCAGCGCATCAGGGTATTGGTTCGCCGTTCGGCGCAAAGTGGCACCATCGGATGGGCGGCCGTGACGAAACTGGTGGAATTAATTTCAATTTTGTAAGCGGGAGGAGTCTTGCAGACTTTCTGTGTGGGGTTAGAGTATGGTAGCGTTGTTGTTGTGGCGCTCATCTTCTTATTCACCATTTTGAATCGTTAGCTGGGATGGAAAATGCCTCTCTTTTTTTTGCTACGGTCAAGATTTTAATGCGCGGATTAAAGCACGATCTAGGCCAAGCGCCAGCCTCCGCCAATGCAATGAGAAACACATCAATGGACTTGTGAATTTGAGTGTATTTATGTGAGTGTGGGTATGTGGGTACATTACTGCCGCCATTTGCTGGAATGGCATCTAAATACTTAGCAGAAGAAGAAGAAGAAGAAGAAGAAGAAGAAGAAGAAGAAGAAGAAGAAGAAACAAGACAACCAAAACATGGAAATCCGGCTTGATCTTCCCCACGCGATGCAGCTCATCCATAAATTGACGCTAAACATTCCCCGTCAGCTGAAGGTGAGGTGTCAGAGCAAAGGAAACGTCTGCTTCAAAGCATCACGCACAGGCACACAGTACAGGTGCGGAAATTCGGGGCCAACAAAAAAAAAACAAGTTTGAATTTTAATAAACCTCTCGACTGTTGTGGGCATATTTTTTGTGCCGTTTTAAGCCCCGCCTCGCGTGTCTTATCGCTTCTGCGAGTCCGCGTTCGAAGGTGCTTTATTTATTTTTTTGTTCCAGATGATGAAACATTACACGGCCGTGCAGGAAGGGCAGACAGGGCGCGCACGCAAAAGCAATCAGAAAAGGTACGGGCCAGCGAGACAGTGCACGCGGCTCTTGGTTCAAATCACATTTTCCTTCCTTTAGGCGCGCCGGAATGACTTCTGGGAAACTTTTTAGTTGCTCTGGTGTTTTCTCTCTCTCTCTCTCTCTCTCTCTCTCTCTCTCTCTCTCTCTCTTTCTCTATCTCTCTCTCGCTCGTCAAATCAACAACGCACCTTGATTATGTGTGTCTATGTGCGTGTGTGTTATAGCTTGATGAAAAGTTCTGTGCAGAATGTAGCGCAGGCGATAAAACAGAGAGACAGGTTGGGTTTGTGATGATTTGAAGGATTTAACCTACAGCCAAGCAAACAAAAAATCGAGAGTAAAACGTGAAAAAAGAAAACTGAAGTGGAAAATGGGAAAAGTTTGTTTGCTGGTGAAAAGCGGCAAATCGCGTTTGATGTAAACTGATGATGGCGCTACAAGAGGCTTGTGCTGTGAAAATAAAAAAAAGAATGTACCGGCAAATGTCCACTAGCCTCGAAGGGTAGATTTATTCTCGAAAAGATGTTTCTTGTTGTCAATGTGCGCAATGAAAGAATGAATATAAGTATATATATATATATAGAGAGAGAGAGAAAGAGCGTGTGCTACGAAGAGAGAGGGAGAGCGTAGAATTCATATCTTCTTTTTGTTTGGAAAGAATAATAGGTTTTGAACCCTGCCTCACTTCAAACCAACTTTTGCCTTTCCTTTGATCAATTTACGATTGACTGCAAGATGAAACTTTCCACCAAAACTTGATTTCAATTCCAAACTTGACCAGTAAAATGCCTTACACACACACATACACAAAAACAATACAATAAAAAGGAAAGGATTAATTTTCTACTGCCAGCTGCCTGCTATCTTTGTTGACAAGAGTATTAATGCGACAAAGATGTTATATAATATCTTATTTTTAACTAAACAAACTTAACACACTGCGATTAGCTTCCATATCCACACAACAAGTTTGCGTATTATTGCTATATCTTCAAAAGATATAATATCGGTCAGTATAGAGTGTATGTCTGTAGTAGTAAAAAATAAGTTTTGTCCATTTTTTATTATTTTTACCATCCGTGTACCTCTTACAATAATGAATTAAGGTTATTTTTCCGTCTAGTTTTTATAGCTGCACTTGAGTAAATTACGATAGAAGAGGTTCAATTCAGACAATTGTCAAAACATGGTATTACAGTCGTTGTCGCTAAATTTTGACTCTAACTTACCAATTTTTGTCTTGATGGTACCAATTTTTGACAGCGAGTCACAATGTTGGCCTCCAAAGCATCAATGACAGTGACAGTGCACATCAATTTTTGTCTCTGAAGCATCACATTTTCACTGTGAGTCCATCACTTCGTTTACAAAATTTTACATAATTTCTGAAACTATGTGTTCTGAAATTGTTGAGTTAAGCAGTGAATAGTTTCACTGATGGAATTTAAAATACATCAATTGCTTTGCCAATTTTGGACGTTTTAATTTTAGTGAAATAATTGACATGTATTTTCAGGTGTAAACAATGGCTTTAGAATTTTTAAAATTGCATTCCTTACTCAAAAAAAAAAAACAATTAAATTACAGGCTTTTGGGTATTGTTTATGTAATTTATAATTACAATTGGCAAAAATCTGCTTAAATACTTTAAAAAATTATCATTATCACAAGAGTCAAAAATTGAAGACTTATAGGCAACAATAGGTGCGTTACAGTCAAAAATGGATGCGCACTGTCAACATTTGGTGCCTTAGAAACAAAACTTGATGCGCACTGTCAAAAATTGATGTTATAGAGCGAAAATTAGGTGGCAACGACTGTAAGTTGTCTAGAGCCAATTACATTAACATATCATAGAGATTAATAGATTTTTCAGCAACACAACGCCAGTCCACAAAAGTACTATTACAAAACTGTGATTTCAGGATACGAAAACAAATTTTTTAAATTGACCCTTCCGAAAGTTTGACTTTAATTAGGTAGAAAACATTGAGAGAATAATGGTGATAAAACATAGCTAATTCTTAACTTTTGCTCAAACAGGCTTTCAGGTTACTTGACGAATACATAAAACACTCTTAAAATCTTCATTCAGAAGCAGAAGCGATAAAAATCTGCCTTCTTAATGCATCCCACCTGTACCTGTACCTACTTTGATAGCTGCTCGAAAACTGCTATACAATGCAAACAGCTGACAGGCTGAAATTTCAGCCTGCGGTCTTAAAGCGTAAAGGGGACCATTAATTGATTTTTGTATGAGCATGGTAAAAAAAAGTAAAATTATGTGCAAAATTATTTTTTAACAATCACTAACTAACACCCTATACTGACCAAAATCACATATTTTGAAGATATAGTAAACATCGTGAAAGATACGTCATGAATTGAACTTGGTCAGACCAACCAGGGAAAGATCTAACTTTTCCCTTTTTCTATTCATCTTAAAATGTTTTTGTTAAATAGAAGGTAAATTATTTGTAATGGAACACATTGTACAACCGCAAAAGCTTGAAACTATTTAAACAACGTCAATTAACTTATCCTCTTTCGCCGTAGCACACACACACGCACACATAGCCAGAAGCTAACCCATGAAGGGATAGTACGAAACGATGGTCAAAAACTACCGAATGCATTTTCCGTGCGCTCCCTCACCCCCGGCCAGTAATCTCGCTCTGATGGTAAGGAAAAGTGGTTTTGCAAATTGTAACTTCTGCAGCGAATGTCTCTCTTTACCTCACTCCATCTCTCTCTTTCTGTCCTCCCCCCCACCCCTCCTCCCCTCCCCTCCTGGATCGTTTCCCTGCAGCAAGACCGTTTCTGCTAGTGGTTGGATATACGGAACCCCGCCCGTAACCGCATTCCGAGTTTGCCACCCTTGGCCAGCGGCGGGCACCGAAACACAAATGGTCGGAAACTTTTAGTGTAATGTGAACCGTTTTACCGTGCGAAATGGGAAGCATATCCCGCTGGCGCACTGTTTCCTTCCTGCCTCCTATTCTACCCCCCCCCCCCTGCCCCTTCCCACGCGCATCCCTTCTCATCCTATCGCTTTATTTTCTAGTGGTTTTTCCATCGGTGGTCAGCAGCCGCAGCCGGGTCGAAGGCATAGTTGGTCGGTCAGTGAGTGTGAGTGTGTTTGTGTGTGTGTGTGTGTGCGTTTGATGCGTGTTAAGTTTTGAGCAAGAAATCTTCCCCGCTCGTTCTCGTGCAGCCCTCTCGGCCCGCCAAAAGGTGCATTCTATCCGCTCCAGCCGGCCTTACACTTGTTTTGCCCTTTGCCACGGAGACCAGCTTTGCCATCCCTGCACCCCTCCACTCCTGCAATTGGTCCCGAAACGAGTCCGGCAGTACCGCGGTGTCGCTACGGAATCCATTTGCATAATTTAAAGTTTCTCGCAAAAAGTGGGCACTCCTTTGGGGAGGGTGCGCGAGGGGCAGGTAAATACTTAAGCATACACTTTCAGTTGGAGAGAAGGTCGCATGGGGAGGGGCGAGAGGCCGAGCAATAAAAGGAAGAAGAAGAAGTAACGTAAGGGCACTTGCATCCCGGGTTTCTTGTAAAGTACTGGGCGCCTCCATGGAGCTGGTGAATGTGAGGTTAACATAAGCAGAAGAAGAAAAAAAACCCCGATGGATGAGCAAAAAACAATCCCGACACCTTGCTGCGATTGTGTTCGCTTGCAGTTGAAATTTGTAAAAATATACTTCCTCCCCTACAACCGGTAGTCCCACCTTTGCCTGCCATTTACCCTAAAGTGTGGTGGACAATGTGGTGGAAACAAAGTGGGGGAGGGAGGAAATTGGATAATTTTACGACAGCTATTCTTCCAGCGCAAAACGTGGACCAGATTTCAGTGCAACACTGTAGGAAAGATTTACCTGTGGGCGGCGGAGACGTGCTGAATGAGAAAAAAGAGACCTCACCCGCCCCGTGCGACGGGATGCAACGGAATGCATCGCGTGGATGGCCATCGAGCAAAGGACGGTGCATCAAGGGCCCGGTTCATCATTAGCCCTGAAGGAGGTGTCGTTTACCTTGCCACTTGGCTGGGCCCTGTTTCAACAGCACACACGGTGCGCAGGGTAAAGAAGGAAGCAAAGCCAGACCAAAAGGGCGAAGGTTCGAGAGCGAAACCGAAGCGGTGAGCCTTCACAGCATTTCCTCTCGACAAAAGCGAGTACCCTTTTGTGCTGCCAACAAATCGGTGAAACGATCTTGACTTGACGTGTGAGTGCGAGTGTGTATGTGTGTGAGGAGGCAGGATATGTACAGTGGTTGGCAAAATAATGTGCCAACGACTTAAAAATTTTAGGTTTTTTTTTACCAATTCTCGTAAAAAAATGAAGTTATTGTACTTATTTATTATTTAAAACATTATACTATTTTTTGCTTATGAATGTGCAGCACCAAATCATTTAAAAAAAAACGTAAATTTTTCTTTAAGAAAAATAACTCTCTGCCCATTTTAATCCTTCTAGAGAAATCT
The DNA here is from genome assembly GCF_943734685.1 of Anopheles coluzzii. Taxonomy (NCBI): domain Eukaryota; kingdom Metazoa; phylum Arthropoda; class Insecta; order Diptera; family Culicidae; genus Anopheles; species Anopheles coluzzii. The sequence continues at coordinate 14,617,819 of NC_064669.1, forward strand.
ATTTTTTTTGACAAACATAACACCAATCTGATAATTTATATTCACTCCTCTGGCATTCCGGGCTCGTTTCAGGATCTTTGGCATATATTTTTTAAAATTTTATTTGGTATTGATTCTTCCTGAGTGCTTTTCAGAGCTTTGACATATTTTATTTTCTTTTAAATCACGCCATTTTTACCATTTTGCATCGAAAACCGCCCAATGAAATCTCGAAATTTGAACTTGGCGGTGAAAAGCGATGACGCAAATTCTAGCAATCTTTTATCTTATAATTATAAAATGCAAAAAATATAAAATATTTAAAATAAACAAATTTAATAATAAGTCCAAAGTTAAATTATCCAACAATCTCACACTGTACCTGTATGCTCTACATCATATTTAAACCAATTGGCTTTATTAGACATGATGTAGATCGGGCAAGTAGCTTGAAGGACGCCATCAGGGGGAGCTTGTCCTTAGGATTAGCTATTGTTAGTCCAATTCCGACTCCGGCAAAATCAGAATGACCAGTTACCGCCCGGAGTCGGAATTGTCTGGAGTCGGACTGGAGTCGAAGTCCTTCGTAGTGGACTAGAGTCGAAGTTATTCGGAATTGTACAAAGCCGATTGGAGTCGACGGAAATCGTAGTTGGTCGGAGTCAATAGGTGCAATGTGTTTGTGATTAGGCATTTCATTTCGTTTTGTTTTCTTGTCTTTAATTTTGCACTTCGTATACAAACCTTTGTTTCGAAAGCCGACTCCGGACAACTTCGACCTCTCCAAACAACTCCCAACAACTCCGAACGGCTTCCAACGACTTTGAGCGACTCCTGACGACACCGGACGACTCCGTCTCCGAACGACTCCGGACGGCTCCAAACGACTCCGGATAATGCTGGGCGGACCTACCATCCGGATTCGGTTCCGAAATTATCGAAGTTGAAATGAAGTTGACTCCAGATTTTTGCCAACTTTGCCCAGCACTAGAAGACTAAGGTCTTTACTAAGGTCTAAGGACAGATAAAAAAACACGCCAGCATGTCCTGAAACATGTCTGGAATGCCTGAAAAATGCATATACATTATTTGATTGGTGTTAAATATGTTAAATAATAATGTTTCTCTAAAATGATTAAAGTAGGTAGTGAGATATTTTGTTTCTTAAAGCAAAGTTTTCATTTTTGTCATAGTTTGGTATTTCACATTCATAGGCATTTAATGAATAATGTTTCAATAAATAAAGCACTACAACTTTTTTTTTCACGAAAAGCAAATGGCCAAAAATGTAAAATTGCAAGTACTGGGCACTATATTTGGCCGATCACTGTAGCTACTGCTGCCCCGTTTCATCCCAGCCCGGTAACATCATTCTGCTTGCCGCTTCCATCCCCTGGACCTAGTTGTCAATTTTTCCTTGTTGCAAGAATGTGAGTCAAAAACATTCCTTTACATTCCCTTGCTCGTCATCCCCCTTCACTTCCCTTTTTCCTATCACTTACGCCTTAAGGAAGGCTTGAACTTTCCACCCGACGTTCTCACTCTTACATAAAATAGTTTCACTTTTTGTGGTTACGGGAAAAACTGTGAGCCTGTATGTGTGTGTGTGTGCTTTTTGTTACTTTTGCTGTCAGTAGTTGCAGGAAAAATCCAATCACACGCACACATACACCCATCAACATTGTTGCCCAGGCAGAGCTATAAAGCAATCGGGCGAGCAAAGGTCCCGTTGGGTGGTGCGTTCTCGATTGCTGCCTAAATTTTATGCACCATGCCCCACCCTCTGGTGCTCTGTCTTCGAAGCTTTGCCCGGCAGAAACAGCGTTCTTTGTTACAGCATTCAATGTAGCGCACAGGCCATACACACAGAGGCAGACAGCAGTATTGAACAGCGTTAGTAACAGGGCGCCATCGTCAATAAATCAGTGGCGGGACGGGCGGATGCTCCAAAGTGTACGGTGTTGCTTGTGGGTGGGCTCATCTTACCTCATTTTCTTCTTGATTTTCTTTTCTGGTAGTGTATGTGTGCTCGCAGCGAAGGAAATGGCGTTAGTGTCAGACAAAATTTACTGCTAATGGAGTGAATTCGAACAATGGGGCAGCCCGACCATCGGCAGCGGAAAGGCTTTTGCGGGGAACACGGAAGCGAAGATTTCTGATCCGTTTTCCGGGCTGTGCGGATGTCCTGCCGTATCGATCCTTGGCGCTGCTTGGAGCGTCGTAAAGGACGGGAATGTGACAGCTTCCAATTTACGTCCCACGGACCGAATAGCGTTTCCGACCATTATCGAGTGGAAACAAAGAGGAGAAAGAGAAGGAAAGGAAGAACAGGGTTGGGAGGGGGGAATCTTAAGCAGAAACACAATCATCAATGCTCCTCTCACCAGTTGCAGCGCTGGTGATGTTCCTTTGCCTCCGCGACGGGATAATTATTTTAATTTCTTCCCTCGGCCCAGGTCGTCGATCGGCGGGACGCAATGCTGGCAAATGATAACGCGCCCGGCTCATGAATATTTACATTCTGGGTGTTGCGTTTTGCGATCGATACAAGCCACTCAATTTTGGCCCGAGCTCGAGTGGTGGCAGTTTGTGTTTTTGGTGTAATGTTTGTTTTGCCCGGGAACGCGACTTAACTGCTGCAATAATCGTGCGATGCGAGCGTGAGCAGCAATCGATCCTTATAATTGGTTTCGATGATTTGAATTTTTTTGCAGAAGAAATTGATAAACAGTGTGATGTCTGGATACGTATACCCGCACACACAGATTCAGTGACATAAAGTCACACAGACACACAGTGAAGCAACACATGGATATGAGGATTGCTACATCCCGCGGGAGAAGAAGAGCAATAATTGAAAAAAAAATTCTTCACACACACACACACACACACACACACACACACACACACACACAAGAATAGGCATGGTAAGCAACATCACACGCGTACAAGCAGCAAAAGCTAGTGAGTGTGATAAAGAGAGAAAAAGAGCGCGAGAGTGATTGAGAGAGAGAGAGAGAGAGAGAGAGAGAGAGAGAGAGAGAGAGAGAGAGAGAAAGAAAGCGGGAAGAGATAAGGAAAATAACAGCACAAAACACGATATATGATAAAGTGGGGAAGAATGTACAGTAAACAGCAATAAACTAGGATATAGCGCCTACCACAACTATATAGACAGTCGTTTTTCGCGATTTGTGGAAAATTCATAAGAAATAGATAGACACAGTAAATGTATGAGTTGTGCAGGATACTATTTCACATCTTCGTAATTTTTTTCAATTTTTTTTCACAATTTTACACGACTTATTATAAAAAACCAATTTATGATCGTATCATAACTTTAAAGACGTACCATAACTTATTCTAGAATGGTTAACAGAAAAATATTTTTAACGATTTTTTAAAAGTGTTTTACAACTAGATGCTTTAAAAAAAATTATAATATGCGATAAAAAATTTGACAAAAATATAAATATATAAAGACGTGAAATAGTATTCTGCACCACTCATCCATTCGCTATTTTTTATCTATCTCTTACGGATTTTCCACAAATCGTGAAAAACAACAGTCCATACTAGTTGTGGTAGGTGGTGTATAAAAACGAAACAAGGAATAAAACAACATTTTGTCTTCAAATAAAAGTAATAAAATGCTAATGCATTTTAATAAATACTATGAAAACAGAATCATTGAAAAAATAATCCATAAATAGCCAAAGATAACACAGTAAAATGCAGAGAAATTAAAACCAAAAACTATTTGGCAGTATTTAGAATCAGAACAAATATCTGAACAATGTGAGGGAAAATAAAAACGCTGATGTAGTAAAATGAAACATCTTGTTAATAAAGAATTGAACATAAATATAAAAAAACATGGAGAATTTGAAATAATAAATCAAACACAAAATTAGCGAAAACACTTGAAAAATTATATAATAAATAAGATAAAATATGTTTTACTTAAAAAACATCAACTGCTATAAAACATAACCACTTGAAAAATTGATACAAATAAAAACACATTAAAATCAATATAGAAAAAGGAAAAAAAGAAAAAAACCAACGTAGTTGTTTGAAAATAAAACAGACAGAAGTAAATACGGCTATAACACAGTAACGTGATGAAGAAAAAAAGAAAAAAATAAAACTAGTTACACTCAATAAAAAAGAAGCCGTGAACAAAAGAAAAATAATGGAACGAGACAAAATCCTACCCCACAACACGCCGCTACGGCACTTACTTGGGAGCAATATCGCAACCCTGCTGCATGAGGGAACCGATCGTGAACCAGAGCGAGTTGAGCAGCGTGAAGCTGTTCTCCAGAAACAGGGGCTCGCTGTTGCAGGGGTGTGGATTTTCCCACTCGTACGGTGTGAAGCTGCCGCGGCCAAACAGGATGCTCATGGAAGGGAGGGGGATGGAAGCGACCGGAGAGCGAAGGCGATGGAAGGCGGTTGGAGGACGGAGGAAAGACAACAGTGGTTCCATTCCGCCGGCACCGAGAGCAAATGAAAGCAATCAAAGGCACCGATGTAACATCACTCGCCCGTAAGGAAGAGGAAGCAGAGGTTGTGGGAAAGGGATGGAGAGGAAATGGAAAATGGAAGACAACGGGAAAAGAAGCAAAATGAGGGATCATTGTAGTAAATAAGTGTAGCACTCATTTCGATTGTGTACTGTACTGCGGTGCACGAATGGCGGGTTTTTTTTTTGGTTTTCCACTTTTCCGCAAGTAGCGTAGGGAGCGGAATATTGCTTGTTTCATTTGCCCCTGCCACCGCGGTCCCCGTTTCGCCCCCTTACAGTAACAACAATCAAAATCACTTCATCGTAGACGGGCGGAGCATTAGGAACGACTGCGTGTAAGAAGTGTCAGTGTGTGGAGCTGTTATCAATTTGCTGCTTTGCAGTTTTGTAACGCGACGTTTTCCCACCTTTTTCGCCCTTTTTTTTGCTCGCATTGAATCGCTCGATGATAGAAAACCGCCATGTACACTCTATCCTCATACGCACACACACACACACACACAGCTTTGTTGATGAGCGAGCATGAACGTCATGTTTTCCGCCCGACACGTGTACGTTCGGTGTAATTCTCGAGGTGCGTTTTGCGAAAAGGATGAAGCAATCTAGTTATAAATTTATTATCTCGCCGCTCGCTGGCGCAAAAAGGCGGAACCGATACAAACACACCACGCACACTAATACAGAAGCAAACGCTCTCTCCCTCTCTCTCTCTTTCTCTCTCTCTCTCTCTCTCTCTCTCTCTTTCCTTTCCCTTCTGCATAGATCAAGTGTAAAGCTACCGGTAGCACAGCGGGAGCGTTAGCGAGCAACGCACGTGTGCACCCGAGCGCGCTTTCCTTCGCTTCTCCAGCGAGCGAGGCATTCCCTTTCATCTAATCCCGATCGAGCAGCGCTGCCGAGATTATCCTCCCGCTCAGTGTTGGTCCTGCGGGAGGGGACGGCAGGTTTGTTGTTCGCATTTCGGTCACACAACCTCACACACACACACACACACACACACACACACACACACACACACACACACACACACACTGCCGACAGAGACGGCCCACAGCCATTGGATTATGATTTCACTTATCGCTTCTTCAATTTATTAAATTGAAATTTAATCCCGATTCCATTTCTGCCCCGTGCTCCTATCCACACTTGGCTTCCCATCGCCTAATCCCTGATTCTGCTGCTAACTCTGGCGCTCTGCACCAGTCCGCTGTGTTTCGCAGGCCACGTACGGATGGTGTATCCTTTTCGCATCTTCCACAAGGGAGTTTTTTTGTGTGTTCTCTGCAGTTTCCAATGCTGCGCGTGGAAGAAGGAGTCAACTGGCAAAAGGCTGGCTTTATCGTTGTTTGTAGCTTGTTTGCGATTTACCAGGAATAATGTGCGCTTCGCTGTAGCTTGTTAGGTATAGAATGCAGTGCGCACTGCCTACATTTAGGCGCATTTGCTACAAAGCACATCAAGCGGGGCAAGGGCATGATTGCTTCGGCAAAGAAAATGAGTAAAAGGAAAATACTTAGCCAGCTATTGGAAAATGTTTCAAGGCTTCCATCAAGTGCCATTGATCTGCAAAAGAAGAGAAAAGACACGAAAGAAAGAGCTCTGTGTTTCAACTGTTTTCTCATTTGTTTCAAGTACCATCATGTATTTGTGTGTGTGTGTGTGTGTGTGTGTGTGTGTGTGTGTGTGTGTAAAGAATTAATTATATAGCAAAACCAAAGAATTCTTTAACTTTATGTCTCTTTCTCTCTCTCTCTCTCTTTCTCTCTATCTCTCTATATATATTCTGCTTTAAGAAAAAAGACACAATATTATTTTCCTTTCCCTCATTTGTTAAAAAGTTCCTGAGACACACTTTTACTTCCACCGTAACGCACGTGGGAAAAAGGGAGACAAAGTAAGTGGCTTTTGAGTGATGAATTACGTACTATGCCCTTCATCGTCTCGGCTGCTTGAGTTATGAGCGTTATGAATATCTTTGAATGAATACTCAAACATACACACACACACATGCGCCGTCATCCATGGAAAGTTTGCTTCGACGAGGTGGAAAACAGCGCACCCTACGATGCATGAGTAGTGTCTATTTTTCAGCCCAAAACTTCAATCTCGCTTCGTTTGTGAACCGGCGGCACCAAACAGCTTCATCCTTCACCTGTCCTGTGTAGAAAAGGCTAGAGACGCGAATGTCCGTGGCTGTGTGTGTGTTTGTGTGTCGGTGTGCGTGAAGGATGGGAAAGAATAAGTGGAAAAGCAACTTCCCCCAATCATCTGGAGTGATTGAGATTCACAATCGTTGGTGGGTACGCTAGCGAAGGGTAGCTGTAGCCGTGCTATTGGGCTGTGGTCTGTTTAGAGGTAGAGAGCGAAACCCTGCCTAAAGTGGGAGTATTTATCACAAACCTTTGTTTTTTGCTTTTTTGTGTGAAGAGTTGAGCGATTGTTCAGCTTGTTTCTTCCGAGCGCAAAGGAGTGAGTTCACGAGAGCACTGCCTCCGCTGGCTGGCGTACCCAACACAAGCAACAACAAAAAAACACGCTTACGGCCAGAGCTTACAAATCCATCGCTGAAACCTGATAAGCTCGCAATCGATCGGGGGGGAAAACCGTTGTCGGCAGACAGCACCTTGACTACCCGTTCGAAACCCCATCGAAAGTGGCGTTGCTGTTCGTGGAAGGATGGAAACAAATACGGCAGAAGAAGAAAAAAAAACTCCTCTAAGCTCTGTCGTATTAGCCGTTCGCTACAACCAACCACCCACAACGGTACGGTACAATCGGCCGCCGGTAGCAGTGAAACGAGGGAAAAAACTAAAACACCTCTTGGCATCACAACGTCGTGAACGTTTGCGTGCTTGAACGATCGCAGCGCTGATGAGGTGACAAAGGGAAATGATCGGTTTTACGGCTAAGCTGGCATAAAGCCGGAGCCATTCACTCCCCCCCCCCCCCGCCCAACCGCTAACGGGTCGATTAGCGGTGGTTTGTGAGGTGGTTGGCCTGGCTGTTCGCTTCCCCCCAGCTCGGACTTCAATCGGGCTCGTGTGGCGGTGAGATTAGTGCGTGGAGAAGATAATGCAACACAATTAAGCCCGCCGCGGGAAAGGTGTAGAGAAGCTGTTAGAGATTGAACGTTAATTTGTTGCCCCCGTTTTAACCGACTTGACTGCTTTCGAACTGTCGTACGCAATCGGTTACTACAGCAGGATGGATTGAGTTACAGCCAATTGAAAATCGCATCAAAAACGCGTCCCACTGCAACTGGCTTGCAAATGTTCTACAATGCTGCTACAAACTAACTTCAAACAAGCGCTACAAGGCATCACTACTACGGATAGGAAAAAAAAAAACAAAACAGGCGTATTAAAAAGGAGGGTAAAAAAAAACACACACACACACACACACAATTATACACAATGGGAATGGCGAGAAAAATCTGTCAAAACCTCTGACACCACAAAAATGAAAAACAAAAGGAAAAGAGGATAAAATCCGTCACTCTGCACTTGAATCCGTTCAACCCGTTCGCGCGCTAAACTTTTGGGCTTCAACTTGGGGTTCTTACTTGGGCAGAAAATCGCACCCCTGCTGCATCAGCGAACCGATCGCGAACCACATGCAGTTCATCAGCGTGAACTGTGTTTGCAGCTTTTCCGGGTGCGGATCGCACGGGTTCGGCGTGGGCCACTCGTACGGTGTGAAGCTGTTCCGTTATGGGGGGAGGGAAGAGAGCGTTTAGTACGAAGCAGTAAAATTAGCGGAGCAGTTTTTGTTGTTGTTGTTGCATTTGTGAAGGTCAGGAAAAAACGGGATGAAAAAACTAGCAAAATTCAAAACAAAACTCAGCCAACAGCAGGCGGCTCAAAGTGCAAAATAAAAGCTGCATCAAAAACACCAAACCAAAAAAAAAAAGAAAAACAACACCTTTTTTGTATTTTCCCAAAAAAAACCAAACAAACCAAAGCTCCACCCACCGTGACTGACACAATGGACGGAAATGAGAATTTATTGCCCTCCGGGCAGGGAAGCCAGCGGGGCGATTTTGAATATTGATTGGAAAATTAACGATGATACAACGGCGACTGAACGGTTGTATTTATTTTCCCTGCCGCCCGCGACATGTGAAGTACGCGACGGGGAAAACGATATTGCGCTAGTAAACTAGGCACAGCATCTCACACCTGCAAGCGCTCCCCCCTCCACGCGGGTAGTGATTTTTCGTGATAATTAACTCCCACGTCCGGATGCACACACACACACACACACACACACACACACATACACACTCAACGAAAGCAAATTGAATTTGTGGTCGGTTATTTACATTCCTGTCTGTATGTTTATGTACGAGTGTGTGTGTGTGTGTAATGCTTCCTCTTCACACTGGTTGATGAGCAGATAATCGCACAGCGGGCGTTGTATGGCGCTGTTTATTTTGTTGTTGCTGTTGTTGTTGTTCTCTTGTTTGCTCATCTCGCCCATGTTCATTGGCGTGCGGATGTTATCTGTGCTGCGCTCCGTTAATCTTGCCCGGCGGGATAGCGTGAAGCGGAAACGTTTCAGTTTTTGCTTTGTTTTTTTGTTTTTGGTTTCCACCATTTTGGTTTTGCCACCATCACCAGGTTTGCAGTTGTGTGCGCAGGAAAGCTTCACCATTGTGGTGGATGTAATCGATGCTGGATGATTACGATGCTGCACAAGTAGCCAGCACTTGAAGCGCGCTCTGGGCAGGGGCTTTCGTTCGGCTAGGGGACATTATTACGGTGCCGTGACCAGGATTTCGATTGAATATATTAATCATTTTGTAAAGCGAACAGCTTTGTTTGATTTCTTTTCACCGTTCTGATCTGATTGCGCTTTAAAGCAACAGTTAGATCAAAAACAGTGCTTGGTGCCGTGACCAGGAAGCAGCCCCTGCTGCTATAAGGGACTGTGAGACGAAGAAGAAGGGGAAAAAACTACCAAGACTTGTGCAAGCGCCATTCAAGCGTGGCAAATCACCGAAATGGCCATTAATGGTACCGCTGGGGGAGCCCCCCGCTAACCGTGGGAAATAAAGGGACGCAACGCTGCAACAGGAAGGCAACCGCAACCGCGCAACGGGGAAGCGCAACGGTTTTGCGCGATGGGCACTCATAAATGGTGGATAATTTTCAATTAGATTGCACTCGTAAAACGAAATTACGCTCCACACTTGTGCGCCCGTTCGTCCGGTTGGTCGGCGAAGACGATTGCAAGGGATTTCCGACCGGGCGAATGCACAGGATTTGCACGGCACGAGCTGCTGCGGATCGGGTGGGGCGGCTTTTGCTGCTTCCTGTGCTGGTTGTTCACTGTTTCCGAGTTTTTTTTCTTCTTCTTTTTGTTACGCCCAACTGCTAGCGTGCGCACACGGTGTCATTTCCGGCTGAGCTGTCGCTGACGATGTCTAATGAGGTGCAATCTTGTTCCCGAGACCGGGGCAGACATGCTGCTGAGGCACTCCCTTGTCGTTCGCTTTTAGTTTTTGCTGTTGCTGTTTTGTTTGCTTCCCGTGTGCGCGATGCACCGTTTTGAGCGCGACTCATGGCTTCTTGGAATGCGTGTCGTGTTTTTTTTTTCATTCTCGTTCTATTTTTACACCCTTTCAAGTGCTTCTTACACAAGAACGGGCAAACAACGTCGAGCAGCTGTTGAGAGGGAGGGCAATACACAAGGAAAAGAAAAAAAAAGGAAAGGTTAAAACTTAAAAGGCATGCTCACCGCGCCAGTATGAACAGCAGCACCGAGACACCGAGGTAGGCCGTCGCCATGTAGATCCAGACGTCGAGCGAGAGCGGCGAAAGGAAGGAAAACAGATTGGGTGGCTGCTTCACCGGCTTCCGGTACAGCACCGAGATGCCGAGGTTCATGAACGGCATCGTGAAGTCGACCACCTGCTCGCGGTCGAAAGTGATGGTAAGGTCGGCAATGGCTAGGTCAGCCCGCTGCTCCAGCAGCTCCTTGATCATGCCGTCCCATTCGCTAGTGTGTGTGTATATGTATGTGTGTGAGTGTGTATAAAGAACATAGAAAAATATGTATTGAATTGCGGGCAGGATGGGACAGACTTCCCCACGCAATTGCTCGTGTTTTTTTTGTTTTTTCACCTACCCCGTCTCCTTGTTGTGGCTGCCATAACGACCGTCAGGCGCGAGCCGTATCGTGTAGTTGAAGCCCAGTATCTTCGAAATCTCGTGTATCAGATCGATCGCGTAGCCCTCGAACTGCGAGTTGCCGGTCAGCTTCTCGGCCGAATCCTTGCGCATGCAGTACGGCGCGCTCAGGATCGTCGTCACGATCAGCGTCTTGTTCTGCAGTATCTCGACGATCTCCTTCTGCTGCTCGCCGTACGTGCGCGTGAAGTTGACGCCCGAGGTCGAGTTCCAGGTGCCGCTCTTGCGCAGCCCCTGCGGTCCCAGCTCCACAATGTCTAGCACGAAATCGCTCCGGAAGCCCTGGTGGTCAAACTTGATGACGTCGGTCAGTCCGCGCATCTCCACCTGTCGAAACAAAAACAAAAAAAAACTTGCATTGCGACGAGAAACAGGAAAGGAGCAGCGGGCAAGCGACATGGTACGTACGATTTTCATATAATTTATGAGGCTGTATCCGTGCGGCCACGTATCCTGGGTGTCGCATGACAGCGGATGAATGTCAATCTGCTGGCTGGTATCCAGATCGTGCAGCGCTTTCGCAAACAGATGCACCGCGTCATACATCAGCGCCGTTTCCGCCTAGAATGCAGCAATGAGAGAGAGAGAGAGAGAGAGCCAAAGGATGAGTGAAATAATAAAGGGTGGAGGAATAATTGCGCGCACGAAGGGAAACCCGTGAGCCGTACGGCTTCTCGCGTGGAAAGTCAACACACATCTGTCCACATTTAGCTCGACGAGGAGAGCGATAGAGCAGGGCGCGAAAATGATGGCCCAACGGGGTAGGGGTGGATGGTAGAGAGGACTTAAATTAACATTCATACGAGTGCACCCAGGGCTTTGGGCGTTTGGCAGACCCGTCCGACCGGAAGCACCGTTCCGCCGGCCGACCGCCGTATCGGCCATAGGTTGGCTCCCATCGTCCCATCAAACGAGAAGGTTAAATGTAAACGAAGCAATTATTGGCATTTCATTAGCCCTGGTGTGCCTGGTGCTGGTGGTGGCGTTGGGTGGCTGCCCGCACAGCATGTACACAGCGGGCAAAGCTGCTGACAGTGCGTGCTATTGCGCTCTTACCCGCGCACCGTGGGGTAGAGTTGGGTGATCAAATGGACATTTTGGTTTTCGTTTTGGATTCATTTATTTCTTTTCTTTTTTTCCCTGCCATTATTGAGATCGAAAAAGAGAAAGTTATAAAGCTGAGTTGCACATGCCGAATGCGCGTTTGCTCCAGCAACGGCAGAGCAATGTAGCAAAAACGCTTATAAAACGCGTTTTAACGTGAGTAGAGATGGTGTATTTTAAAAAGGAAGATATTTTTGAATGTTTTTTTTTCACAAAAATTAACAAACTGCTGAAAATCTCGGTACCGGAAGTAAAAAACAGTAATCTGGTTTTAAAATTTGATATGAGCTTTGATAAATTTGATATTTAAAATTTGAAAATATAAGCAATTAGCTCTTGTACTGTTAACGGAACTGTATTCTGAACCCATCAGATTGCTGGGGATAAACTTCCTGAATGGCACGGACGCTGTGTCGGTCAGTAGTTGTTGAAGTAGTAGTAGTAGTAGTAGCAATAGAGGCAGCAGTAGTAGTAGTAGCAGTAGTAGTAGCAGTAGTAGCGGTGGTAGTAGTAGTAGTAGTAATAGACGTTGTTGTTGTTGTTGTTGTTGTTGTTGTTGTTGTTGTTGTTGTTGTTGTTGTTGTCATTATGTTCATTTACTTATTTTCCAGCAGTGAACCTATTATTACTTGATGTGAGTAAAAATAAAGTCTCAAAATGATTTTTGGCGTGAAAATTCTCGAGTTTTGGCACGCAGCCACAACTGGTACGCTATATCCATAATTGGTATCTTGACATGCAATTGTTATTGAAATTTTGTACTATTTTGATAAACACTAGTCAAAATAAAAAAATAATCTTGTGTTCTATTCGTTTTAAATTTCGGTATAGTCTTTCAAATTTTTACATATTATAGCGACAATTGATCCACTTACTCTGTTACTCTTAAACATTGGATTCGCAAATGTGCTTTCCTGAATAACAGTAATTGTGTGTAAAGCACAGTTGAGTTGGAATGTGTTGTTTTTTTTTTTGATAATATACGTGTACAGTAGAACAGCAAGATACGACTGCATTGTCGAAAAATCGTTCCATAGTATGGCTTCAGTCGAAAAAGTCGTATGACGTACATAGGTCCATACAAAGTTTACAACCATAGTTGAAGAGTCGAAATCTATGATTTTGTGAATTAAAACAAACTATTTACGATAATTTAAGATACGATTAATATGCATGTAGCTGTTATTGATCAGAAATTGAATTAAAAATGCATTAATTTCTGCTAAATTACAACTTTTGCTGGCACGATATCGACCTCGTGTGGATTAACCAAACAAATAGCAAATCAAAACAACGAGCTGTCAAGGACAGCTCGAACAATTGCTAAAGGTTACCCCGGAAGGCGCTGTCGAGAGAGATAAGGACGGAAAGATGCGCCAAGATGTGAGACAACCAGCTGATCATAAATAGGGCCAATTGGATAAAAGTTCGGTTAAGCTCACTAAGCGGGGTCAGGCAGGGTCAAGTAGCACAGCTGATCGAGGAACAGGGTGCCATCGCAAATCGCGGTAGTAGCAAAAGTTTAGCAAGAAAGAACAGACGAATTTTTAAACTGCACAATAAATATAAACATACAAAGCCAGTTCTAAAAACGTCTATCAAGCTACTCGAAATAAATATAAAGCTACATCCGTAGCAACAACATTCAACTGTCAAAATCGAAATCTTCGTTTCAGCGAATCGTCGTCACTCAAGTGGATCGGTTATCGAGGAACACCTTTATAGGAAAGAGTGCCAAAAACCTGTTTTTGTGATTTTAGCCATAAGCTAAAAGATACTTTCCTAGTGCCTAACCTACTTTATCTAAACCTTAACCTGAACTATAAAGAATAGAGTTGAGCTGTATAAAGCAAACATAACACAAATACATTAAGGTCTAGTTTGTGTGAAGGGATACATCATTGTTTGTTTGTATGATTTTTTAAAAATATGGATAACTATAGTATTCGTGTTGCTTTCTGAATCTGAATGAAAAAAACAAGAACTGTTCTAGCTAATTTAAAAGCAAACAAGGATTGAATAATTGATATAATAATAGAAATCCACTAATCTAAATTTTATGACATACTACAAATGAAATTTGAACTATTCCAGCATCAGAAGGAGGTTCCATATGTCCACTTGTTGTCATGCTATGCGCTCACGAGCCTGGCTGTAGCGATGAACCGTCAACATGCGTTCCAAAAAGTCCGACGTGCACCGTTTAGAGACGTGTGCCTGGGATGGTTTTAATCGGTCTCGTTCTGGACGATCACCGTTCCATTTGCCGGGGTCCCGTGCTTAATGATGGATGGACCTTCGGTTCGGCCGGTTATGTGGCCAAATTCTCGCTCCAATAATTTACTCACGTGCAAGGCGGGCCAGGCGGACCCGTTCGCCAACGCGGCGGATGGCGGCAGAGGCTGTTAGCTTTCAATAATGCTGGCGTTTATCTCGCGCCCAGTACACAAGCCAGCGTGAAGTGTTAACTTTAAATTATTATCCCCCTCCCTGTTTGGATGTAATTTCGCCTCAGCAGTGCAACAAGTAATTGTACCGCCGAAGCTATTTAAGGAGGACAAAAGCTGTACCGCATTCCAATCCCGGCAAGGGCAGGAATAGAAGGAAGCCAACCCCATTGCTCAAATCGTCTGATCTTTCATTGATATTTACATTAAATTTCTTCATGCCACCCGCTGGGTCAGTTGATTGACATGAATTTCAATGCAACGGTAAATATAACAACCTCGGGACGTAGCCGGAAATTTCATTCCAATTTCCGTGAGCCCCCGTAGCCGAGTCATTGCGGGTTGAAAAATGAGTTCCTGCTCTGCGTGTGTGTGCTTAGTAGGATGAAGCAAAGGTAGGAGCTACAGAGCCGTCGGTCAGACGTCCGGACAGCCGGAAATGAGGACGACAACGACGACGAAGACGACTACGTAAAGCCTGTCAAGAGGGTGCCCTTCCTTCCTTGCCAAGCTCGTACCATTCCGGGGGGGGGGGGGGGGGGGGGGAGTTTTTATTTCCTTGGGAGCAAGAGCACGTCCCAGTGTTTGCATTTTTATTGCTCCTCCCGCCCCAACAAGCACCATGAAAAAAACAGCCTCTGCCCGGGGAAAATTGAAATAATGTCAACCGGGCTGACGGCTCGGCCCAGTTGTCGGACAGCACGAAAAGTCCGACCTGACGCTGCCGCAGCCGTAATCTTCAACGCTCGAGCCGTGGCCCAACTGTCCGGGCTGGGCAGCCGTTTTTGGCAGAATAATTCAAAAGCCCAGCATTTTTGGGCCGGCGGGCTACACTCACCTTGATCACGGTCACGTTCTCCTATTATCCGGTTGTCCAAATGTCCAGTGTTTTCGTTGTTGGTTTGCGGTAAACCCATGGGGCGGGGGCGTGACGTAAGGCAGCGTGAGAAAGAAGAACCACCGACGTCCGACGATGGTCAGGGTGTGATTTATGAAGTGAATCGCTTTGCGGTTTTGAGGAATGCTGGCCGAACACTTACCGCCGTTTTGAAGTCAACCTTTTTGCCGAGCCGTGCCTCGCCGATCGTCCAGTTGTGGATGGCCTGCGCTACCTCCGGGTTTTCCGGATCGACCAGCCGGAACGCGGTAATGTTGGTGCCACCGTACTTGAACTCGTCCAGATTGATGGTGTGCAGATCCTGAGTGAACGAAAAAGGGAAAAGATTTGTGCGACAGTTTAGATACGATGTACATATATATATGTGTATGTGTGTGTGGGATGAGCATGAACACTTACCAGCGATGTGATGAGATAGCTGTGGTAGTCGCTCATCATACCGATCTGCTGCGCCTGCTTCAGCACCTCGTAGATCCGCTCGGTCGAACAGTCGAGCACGATGTGCGATTCGGCCGAGTTTTTGATCTGCTTCAGCAGCGGGCTGCAAGGGGAAAACACAAAAAGGCAGATATAACCGATTGAAAAACCGAGTTAATGAATGTCCACGGCACGATGCATGTGTGCTTCAGCAGTCCCGCTCGGAATATTATGGCACCGGGTTGACCCTCGTTGTCAGCTCTTCGCTTAGCAGGCCTGTACAACATCGTTCGAGGAACGATAGGAGCGGTAGATAACAATCCCTGGAACGTTTTTCCGGATGATGTACTTGCACGCAAAACTTTGCCCACTATCTGTCAGTGTGGTAGGTGACGAGCACGTCGGCCCTGAGCACTTCATTTCGCTACTGAAGCGCTCTTAATCTTCTTCCCGTTACAAAGTAACTCATGCGGAGCAGTACAGCTTCGCCGAAACTGGCTCGTTCCAAGCAAACAGCAAGTTCATCGCTAAGCGGTACTGTGTCTGCTTTATTCCGGGTGAATCCATTCGGTTCCAACCGATGCTCATTTGCCGAACAAAAATTAGTTTTCCTGCTATTGCAATATTCGTGGTGCTGCTAGCAAATGGAGTGTGAATGTTGATCAGCGGGCATGTTGTGTGACTGGCACTTCACCTCCCGTTGCCTTGAATTTGAATGCTGTGACACGGTTTGTGACACAAGCACACACACACACAGACATGGCTTATCATTACGCAAATGTGCCATATAGTAGCCCTCACCCCAGTTTTATGCAGTAAATTATACAAAACATCGAGAGTCGACGGTACCGAATCCATCCAATGTGCCCAATTTCCACCCCGAGAAACGGTGTAAATCGATGGATATTATTGGCTCACGAAAATGGGGGAAGTTTTGCTTGATTATCGATCAATTGAAGCCGTCTGCTGGCCACAGTGGCGACAACGTTCGAGCAGTTTGTTGTAACATCGTTGCATCGCTGCAATGGCGTAATACTGTGTAATAGGAGAGCATCTGGTTGCATGATTTTATTAAGTTACTTTCACAATAGCGTCGGCTGCGGGAATCGATGATTGGAAACCATTCCAGGTAGTAATAAAGCGATACATGAACGCTATTGGTTCATTAGCAGCGACTGGTTGGTTTTATTTTAGCGCACGAGAGCTTTTGAAGAATGATGTGATGCTTCATGAATATTACCTGCTGTTTGGTGCAAAAGTACGCGATTTTTAAAGCTATTGAATTAGTTGCTCATTGTTCTAACACTGGATGCAATTAATTTCTGCTTGGCTTCACGCAACCATAATTGTAATAATTTCTCAAATTGTTATGGTTTGAATACATTACAACAGAATAGAAAATTAATTGAACAAAACCTCAATAATTAAGCAAATTAATAAACAAGCGGAACGAATAGTAGAGCTAATTCAATACTAGAAAAACCTTGGCTACTAGTAACGTAGTACATGATTAATTTGTTTTATTTGACAATAGAATGGAAATAACTGGATCAAACTTATACACCTATAGTCACCTGAAACAGTGGTCGGCAAATTTTACGGACGAAAGAGCCAAATTTTATGCAAATACTAGTAGAGTTATCCGTGAACCAAATTGTATAATGGGATCTCTAGACATTTTGGGGATATCTCCGGTGTTTCTCCAGAAAGCAACATACCTAACAACCTAACATTTGTGATTCCTGGAGATTCCTGCCTGATGTATGCTTGTGATGTACGTTTATTTAAAATTGTCTCCTCGCACCTCTGACTGCTTGACTGTGCAAACCATCTGTGATGATTTCAGTCGAAAAGTGTTGCGTTATTACATTTCTTAGGTTTGAGAGGAATATTGACATTTCCTGCAAGTTGTCAGATTTCATAGCTCAATGCAGCAATGAGGTATTGGACTCAGGGGTTATCTTAGACAGTAAATTAAATTTTAATTTTCATTACAAACAAACCATTAGCAAAGCTTTAAAAATGCTAAGACGCATCTGTAAACTCGCTAACGATTTTAATTATCTGACTTGCCTAGAGGCTCTGTATGTGTGCTATGGGCAATACTTGAGTCAAATGGTGTACTATGGAATCTCAACTCTGAATTGTGGATGAATAAATTTAAAAAGCTATACAATGTCGGTTCACACGTTTGCACGTAATTTTTCATCATACGCAGACTATGGAGCGTGCCGTTTACTATTAGGATTAAAGTCTCTTCAGTCATTGGCGTAAAACTGCTCATTGTATGTTTGGTGCCAAATTGTACTTCGGTTTTATTTGGCGAATTGTGAATAACTGTAACATTAGTTAGTTGTGAAAGTATTTTTTTATTAAATATGTGAAGAGATCAGATAAAGTATGTCTTTAATATAGTATTTCACTACACACTATTTTGCGTAAAGTAAGCAATGCTCAACAACCACAAAAATTCTCCTAAACATCATCATATTTTATGCAATACGGCAAAACCGTCCCTTCTGATCATAACTCATCACACTTTCGTTAAGTATTTTAAACGATTTTGGAGAATTATATAGCTATATGACAAAAATATATTACAAAATGTACACTAATTATTTCTGAATGCCAAAAAAACTAATAAAGTAATTTGTTACTGGAATTCTAGATGATTTGTTAAAACATGCTCACAAAAATAGGAATAGTGTGATAGTAGATATTAAGGGTATATTTTTAAGAGTATTTAGGAAACCAATTGAACAAAACCGTGCTTAGATGTTTACACATTAAAGGAATCCCATGTCAACCTCCCGCTTAGGGCACCGAGATGTATAAATCCAGAAAGTAAATTTTAAATTAATTCATTACAGTGTATCCCACGATTTATAGGTTGGTTAGTTGTTTGGGCTTGTCTCACGATTTATTTATCGTATCCCATACATTTTTGGTTCGTCCCCTTAATTAATTCGCATCGTCCGATTGCGTATTAATACCATCAGTATACAAATTCTTCTAAATTCATACACTAATTCCTAAAGCTTGCTTCAGATAGAATTGGAACATAGACAATTGCCTGTATCTCAGTTATTTATTATTGAAATTAAGATCTGTTTTTATGCAAATGTAGCGTTTTCTTCATACTTTTAAGAAAAAATTCGGATAAAACTATTTTTCACGGTTTCGAAGGAGTTCTCGAATTTTTCCTGTAACACGGCTCATTAGGCGGCGCACATCTTCTTCGTCCATCGTTTTAGCTATCTTACTCCACCAGGACGTCATCTGATTGATGTCTTTGAAACCTTTCCCCTTGCCTTGAGTCTCCTCTTCATGATTGCCCAGTATTTCTCAATAGGGTGGAACTGGGGGCAGTTGGGTGGGTTAAGGTTTTTCGGAATAAACTGGACCCCTTTCTCTGCATACCATTTCCCAACGACTTTACTGTAATGACAGCTTGCCAAATCTGGCCAACACATTACGCGATGGTCGTGGGATCGAATGAATGGCAAAATTTTTGGAGACACTATTTTTGATATAGTTCCGACGTCATTGTCTTGTTTGTAACGAAAACTTTCGTTTTTTTCCACAGCTACAAATGTCCTCCCAAATTTTAAATTTTATTGCAAGTTTGTCGGCAAAAACTAATTTAAATTTGGCGGGAACATCTCCCCGACCCGTTGCCAAGTAAAATTTTTGACCTGGGATTTGCCCGAAGTCAGTCTTAACATAGGTTTCATCATCCATCAGAAGACACCCGTCGAACTTGGTCAGCACCTGATCGTATAGCTTCCGAGCACGAGTGTTGATCAAACTATTCTATTTTATGGTGCGATTTGGCTGTTTGCTAGCTCGATACGACTTGATTCCTTCCCGGAGTCGAGTTCTCCTGACGATACTATGAGCTGCACCGAATTTTCTGGCCAAATCGCGGTCCGACAGATTAGGATTCCTCTTAATCGTCTTCAAAATCTTACTACGCAGATTCCGGTCGACAGTTCCACTCCGACGATTGGCTTGAGGTTTCCGAATCGTCGTCAATGTTTCCTTATACCGTTTGATAACGTGCCATACGGTATTTCTGGGAAATTTCAACTTTTTAGCTAGCTTAGATGCAGACCACAAAGGATTTTCCAAATAACTGTGCACATTTTTTTCCCTTCCTTCGGCTTCCATGTTGATTGTTTACTAATTACAGTCGATTTGCGGAATGTCAAAAATACATACGTCAAGCTGACAAAATGCCCGACTCGTTGACGCCAAGAGCTTTCAAATCTGTCCACCAGGAGCGCCACAATATGAGCAACAGTTTGTTCCAATTCTAAATGAAGCAAGCTTTACGCTAATTCTTTTGCTCGCTCCTACGCTGAATTCCTACTATATTTCCTACACTATTCCTACGCTGTACATTTTCTACCGGCTATGATGTGTCGACTAGAGCTGCAATTGTATCGGTTCTAGGCCTGGAGCTGGCCCCGGTCCAAGTATCGTTCCAAATCCGGAACAGTTCCAGGTATTGTTCTTTGCAATAATTAAAATCGGGAGCTTTTTCTGGATCAGTATGGGTTCATGATGGGGCCCCGGACCAGTATGGGTTCTAGGACCAGTATAGATTCTTGATAGGCTAAAAAAAAGTTAAGCTGTTAAGGTAGACAGTCACGTGCATA
Organism: Anopheles coluzzii; assembly: GCF_943734685.1. Taxonomy (NCBI): domain Eukaryota; kingdom Metazoa; phylum Arthropoda; class Insecta; order Diptera; family Culicidae; genus Anopheles; species Anopheles coluzzii. The sequence goes on from NC_064669.1 coordinate 14,638,047, forward strand.
ATCATGGATAGATGCTGCGCCGAAAGGGGGAATTGAAAGAATGCAAAACGGTATGTAAGTGACAGCGACTAGTTCAATACGATGAATAATCGTAGGCACACACACAGTAAGCATGACGTTTGATTTGTTATTGTTTGAAACAGCGATATGTTTTCACCGTACGCCAGATCACGTGATGTGACTTTTTACTACCCGACCCGTGGGGTAGCTGGGTTCGAAAGGCCGTTCGACCGGGTGAAAATCCCACAAGCTGGGCCCCCAATGCAGAACGATCTTCCCGGGTGGGATAAAACCAAAACCATCCCGAAACCAAAAAAGGACAACAAAGGGCATAAAAACAATGCAAATAAAGCACTCCCTCCGTCCTTCCCAATTTGCCCCACGCCGAGCGGTATGTATCGAGCTGTGTAAGTGGTTGAGTGGAGCCTGCAATGCGTAAAACATATACATATGTTGTTTTTCCAACCACCCACTGGACCAAACAGAAACAAAGGGTGGTCAAAAGCGGAGTGCCAGAAAAGTGTGCGCATTTCTGTCGTCATTGGAACCCCCCAAAAAAACGGAAAATTTTACCACCGGGAGGGTTTTGAAAAGCTCACCTCTAAGCTCACTTTTCCACCTAGCCCCTTCCGTCCAGGGCGGTGCGGGGCAGTGCAATAAAAAATATGAAATGAAAGCCCAACCCGCCCAACAAACGGTGGCACATGGCGCGATCGCGCCTACTGGACATTCATTATCCGTTTTGGGGATGTGCATGTGAATGTTGCTTTTTTTTTTGTGGCCATGCCGAGATCAAACGCGGGGCCGCAGCGGGTGGCCGGGTCAGGGAATGGCGTTTTTTTTTTCGCTGCCGGGGTGCGCTGTGTCCCCGTCAGAATGCGAATTTTCATGCATTTTTCCCACCCATTGGGGAGATTTTTGTGTGTTTTATTCATTCTCAACCCCTCCCACGGCTGACACCCTCCATCACCCCTGCGGGAGCGGTTTAAAAAGGTCCAAAAGCAGGGATCATGTGGTTTTTGTTTGATGCAGTAAATTTAGCGCGTCCCGCTCGGTCTACGCCCGTTTCAACCCCCCCCCCCCCCCCCCTTCATGGAGTGGGCGCTGGGAAGGAGGAAGAAAAAAAAACGCAAAATCAACACCCTGACCCCGCACCCACTCAGACTAGTTGAAGAGTGTAGGTGTGCGAAAGGGAAAGAATGGTGTGTGTGTGTGTGTGTGTGTGTGTGTGTGTGTGTGTGTGTGTGTGTGTGTGTGTGTGTGTGTGTGTGTGTTTTTGAGAGACCTAAAAACAGAAAAACGACCCCTTCTCTTCGCTGGTTCAAACCTTCAAACGGGGTCTAGCCGCAGCCGGGACTAGAGCAGCGGGGAAACAACAAAACGGAAACACAACAACACCCTCAACCCCTTCATCAAGGGGGATGCTTTCCGTCGCACCAACGTCACGGCTGGCTGGCAGGCTGAAGAGGTGTCAGTGGGCAAAAACAGTAGTTGTACAGTGGGTTGATTTCGGTGGTGTAAGAATTATGACCCTTTTCACGGCCCGATACACGGCGCGATCCCACGTGTATCGGTTTGGGAATTTGCCGTGTTGCTATCCTGCCGTCCCACCCGCTCTCTGCCACCCATAAGGACACGCAAGCGGGCTGTGTGCGGTTTTGCACAGATGTAACCCGCTTTGCGTACGCGTTGGAAAACTTTTGCACCCACGGGCTCACCCGAGCGCTTGGCATGCATTCGTTTGCTACCACATTAAAGAAGGTAAGAAAAGGGGTGGGGAAGGAGAGAAGGGTTGGCTACCACCACTTGCCCTCACACACATACACACACATTTATATAAATTTACACACGCATGGACCCGTGGCAGGGGCCAATTGAAACAAATTTCAATTTGAAAATTCATATAAATTTTACCGCCACGCTCGCAGGTCCCACCGCAAGTTATAAACATGGCAACACGGGTTTAAGCGCGTGAGAGAGAGAGAGAGAGAGAGAGGATAAGTGGGTGGGAGAGGGATGGAAGGCGGATGAAGATAATGAAGTACCGGGAGGGAGTACGGGGACCGACGATGCGCACAGCCCAATTCCCATGCAATATAAGCTGGGCGCCGTCCCCGAATGCGTTGCGTTCACTCATCAGAAATTCATCAGGTAGTGCGCGAGCGCGCTCTGCCGTGCTGTCGCGCGGCGGCAGGAAGTTGATTTGTGTGGTGAATGACACACGAGGGCACGCAGGTATACGCCAGCAAGGCCGCAACAGGGTTTACATTATGCGACACAGCTGTGGTTTCGTTCACCGTGCGAGCGCGATTGAGTGAAATGCGATTAATTTGAAGCGATACACACACTTGAAGGCACCGAGCACTTAGAAGCAGCAGCTTCTTTAAAAAGCTACCACACCACTAGCATGCGTTGCATAGCTTTAGGCGGTGGCTTTTTTTTAATTTTTTATTCTCCACTGCCAACTGGTAACGTTCCCCGCGTGGTGATTGGAATGGGAAAGCGCAACATTATCCCGTCCGCACTTTCAACCCCATGCCATGTGATGTGACCTGTACGTGTGGTCCAAAAATTCCACGGCAGAATGACACGGTATGAAACCAACAAAAAAAAAGAAGTTAAATAAAAGCCGTGAACATTTTAATGAGATACCGCAACACCGCGAACGCGGTGGAGGATGAAAATGCCCACCGGGTGAAAACACTCGGCACTGGTGGTCCTGTTTGGTGCAACGGCTGGAAATGGTACCCAACGCTGCACCCCAAAATGGAGGGACACATTTGGCCGCTGAGTAGTGCAGGGTTGGTAAATGGAGTAATTTTATTTTTCTTTACATTATAAAATATACGATTTATCAGCCTTTCTGCTTAATTATTCATTCATGGGCTTTACTTCAGGATCATTTTAGGCCCTTTTTTTGTATTCACTTTTCAAAAGCTCTTTAATATAATTATTTAAAGTCCTTTATCAAACAGCAAAACTAGTCTTTTTTGCTGTAGGATACCTTCACCCGATAAAAAATCCAAACTATTACAAAGGCGCTCGGCGAACAATCATTTGCCTTCATGTAACGTATGATTGTATACACTTGGGTTTTTTTAACGTAGTTTAGGAAATTTTCAATGACATTTTTTCAGCCGAAAATTCCGTAATTGTTTCAGTTAAAGGATATTTACAGTACAGTAATTTTGAACTCGTTTACTGAAATCATATCAAGCTATTCAAGCTTATAGGTCAGTAATTGATAGCGATTAAAAGATTAAAATGTGTCAAAAAACATTGATATTGATGTTTTTTTATCGATGCGCAGAGAGGCAGTCCGTTCAGCTCATGTTCATTCATGTTCCATAATGTTTGATACAGTTTTTATACTGTATGGTGCCGTAACAAGCTTGATGGTTCAGTAAGCGCCTACCAAATCAGCTGTTTGCACATGAGCAAGCGATCATCGCATTGTTTTGTTTTGAGGCTCTGGCTGACAGGTCGATTTAAAAGAAAAAAAAAATGCGTTACTGAAAGGCATCCAATTGTTTTACTGAAAATCAGTTCAAATATGACATTAATGCTGAAATTCAGCAAACCTATCTGTAAGCTTGCTAGGCTGTAAAAAAGATTACTAAAGCAAACTTAGAAAACGTGCTCTGTAGCATCATCTTGACACCAGTGTTGGTAAGCGCCTAAATATATACAATATAGTTATTTTCATTGCATGGCGAACAGGAAAGATTAATACTCACTGGCGATGTGAATAGCCAGAAGGTATGTAATTATTGTAATATTGATACAATTTACATGTAAGAAATAATTTAATTTGTTCAGGCAAATTTCATAACCACACATGCTAGAGAAAAAAGTGAAGAGAAAAAGTAGGAGAAAAAAAGAGTAAGACAACGAGTGAATCGGCAAGGATTTACATTGACTTTCACCGATTAATTGTTTTTGATGAAAGCTCCTTTGATTTGTGAATAGTTTTAAACCAAGAAAAATTTGTTCTAAACTACAGACATGTCAGTAATCTTTTATTGTGTAGTTTTAGGCGTTCAGTATGCAATGCACACTTGATATTAGATGGATGCAAATATTGCATGTGGTGGTAAACTCATGCACTATTATTATTGAATAAAATCTTGAAAGTGTTGGAGTAAGGTAAGGACTGGTGAAACCCTGTAAATTCACTGAACCATATAGCACTCAATGACACACACACACACACACACACACACACACACACACACACACACACACACACACACACACACACACACACACACACACACACACACACACACACACACACACACACACACACACACACACACGCGCACGCACTCATCCACCATTCATTGTAGTTTGAAGAGAAAACGGCCGTGCCGGATGTGGTTGATTGCAGGTGGATGGCGAAACGCAACGGTTTGCAGTTACACAACCGCATACACATCAGTTTGCGGGGTTGCCAGCCGGTTTGCCCGAACCAGGTGACTCTTGCGTGTGTGTGTGTGTGTGTGTGTGCGTTTCAAAGTCAATTGTGAAGTTACCATTTGCGCAACACAAAAAGGCGGGTACCAACGCACGCACAAAGAGATTAATTTCCTGTTCCGCAGCACGGCAACGCTGACGAAGGACGGCACGAGTGCAGCCGAGGCGCAGTTTTGTTATAAAGGTGTGGTGCAGTGGCTTCGTTTGGCGGCTCTTTCCAAAGTCAAAGGCTCTTTCCAAATAGTGCACAGTTGACTCCAATAAACCGGCTGCCTAATTGCACTGACAGAAGCGTCCCTGCAGTTTCCCAAAGGGCGATACAGCACAGCTTGCCGCTTGCGAGTTGCAGCGTGCAGACAAAGATTTCCACCTCGAGCGTGGTGGCTACTTCGTTCCCCTCTCAAGGGAAGCATAAACACTTGCGCAAACTTCTCGCTACCGAAATCAAAACCACTTGGAAGAGAGAAGGAGAGAGAGCAGAACTGTTTCTTCTTAGGCAACATTGCCGGCGAGTGGGGGCGGTTGTTTTAAATAATTCATAAATTAAATTTATTCCCCCGGGGGCCGGAAGGGAAGTTTTTGGAGGCTCGCCGCTACCGCCACTTACCGGTAATCGCCGGAGTCACTCAACTGTCGCACGGTGATCGGGTAGTCGGAGAGTCCGTGCGCCTTGAGCAGTTCCTGCATGCGCACCAGCCCCTCGTTCGTTTCATAGATGATGGTGAAAGACTTCCAGCCCCAGGCCGCCACCAGATCCACGTATGCCTGTGAAAGAGAGAGATAGAGAGAGAGAGAGAGAGAGAAAGAAAGAAAGAGAGAGAAATATATATTAGTATACTAGTTAACATCGGGTGTGTACGATTCCATTGAAGATCCCAACAGGGCAGATTACTCGCCACATCTCGTGCGAATGGGCGGGCACAATAGTAGTACACGGACGTGTACTCTCAAGTGTCTCGTTGTGTCTGACTTGTTTACGTTTTGGCCTGATGCCCATCGTGAATCTTTCTCCATTATCGCTCGTTGCGCACTAGCCAGTCCATTGTAGCGATTGAACAAGCGGACAGCGAGGAACGACATTGTTGCGGGATCAAGCGCTCCATCAAGTGGCCTCTTCCCGTCTACTTAGCTCTTTTTTTTTTCTTCTTCTTTTAGCGTGAAGTGAAGCACGCCTTACGCGTAGAGTGTCACTTTACAGTATGCTGGCGCTACGGGTCTCGTGTTACCCCCTGCCGTTGGGCCGAGTCGCGACCGCAACGAGCAGCTCCGGCTCGTTCCAGCACCACTTGAGGCTGCGGGTAATTGTTGCTCGCGAGTGGCTCCTTGACGTGAGCGCTATTGTGCTGGGCCGGTGTGTATCGGTTGGTTGAAGCGGCTGCTAGGAGGATGGGGAGGAGGGTGCTTTTCGTCTTAAAAGGGTAAATACTAGACAAAGGTACATGCGTCACTTTGCTAAAACAGGAAGCAAAATTTTCGATGTCAAAATCAGCCTAACATTTTAGGCAATAGTTCAGCATCAAAAATGCTAAACCACAGTGTTTGATTTGTAATATTCTAATGACTTTTTAGTTTCTTTCTTCTTACTTATGAACCCGTGATTGAAAAAAATTGAACAGGCCATCCATTTAAATCACATCAACCAGTGATCGGAAAAGACGTGGGCCAAATGCGACCCACCTCAACATTACATCTAGTACGCGGAAGGATTTGCCTGGTTTTGAAAGTTGAGAGTAAACTATTCGCATAAAAAAATGCTGAACAACTTTTAGCATAACATTTCATTCCATCGTACTTTTCCACCTTTCATGATTGTAATATGGATTGACGGACTAATCATTACAGGGGCTTTCAGGAGTTCTCATAATTTAGGGACACTTTCTTGATTCTTTCTTACGAGAATTGAGCTTTATGCAACGAGAAGTGGACTCTACGGTACCCTTTTTGAACAGACTCATTCCCGCTAAATACAATAATGTCTTTCATCAGCAAATTTTGTGAGTCTATGTGTACGGTGACAACGTAAAAATGATGCACTTTTTTATGTCATAAAATACAAACCAGATTTCTTTTATCTGCAGAATCAATGCCCACAACATCTTTAAGTAGTAAAATTACATTGATCTTACAGTCAACTCTCCTTTATTTGAGAGGCGATGGGACTTTCGAATAAGAGAGGTTTTCAAATTACAGAGATTGAAAATGAATGAAAGGTCCATGCAAACAAGAAAGAGACAGAACATTTAGTGTGCAGTCTTGACTGTTGCTATAGGAAGCTGCGAACACGATTGTCAATTTGAGCATATATCGTTCAATAACCATGGCAACACCATACACAAATAAGAGGGATACAGATTTCAGAGGTTTTTTCAAATTAACCAGACAAAAATGTACTAAAAATGAAGAGACTGTGGAAAATGTTCAAATAAGAGAGGTTTTTCAAATTGGAGAGGTGTCAAATAAGAGAGGGTTCACTGTAGTGTAGTTAAAATCTTCTTCCCTTGTATTCCATAATCGCCAGCAAGAGCTTTGTAAAGACATTGCAAGCCGCACGCACAACTTCGTTGAAGCCTTATGGGTTAGAGCACAATCCTGTCGGAAGCAAAAAATATCTATTCTCAAAAGTATTTAAGCACAAGACTTTAAATGGCTTTTGATAATGAAAAACAATGGCAAGACATTGCAAGCCATTGACCCTTTGGTCATTGTAGCGCTCCAAATAATCTCAGATGAGTTTGATATCGTTCTGCTTGTATATTCTGAAGCCGTTAAATGTTGGTATATCAAGACATACTCCATAAGTACTGTCATTTTGCTGGTTCAAAGTTACATACATAGCAATTGATTTTTTATCAAAAAAAAAAAAAAAAACAATGTTGTGAGCAGAGTGTGCTCTCTGCAGTAACCGAGATCTAACTACTCTATTACCCTATTACCAGCTTTAACCTGGCGTGGATGATACAGTGTTTTGCGATAGAACTCAAGACGGCTGGACACTTTTATGAATAGGCGTTAGTCAATTGCAAGGCTGCGTAAAGATATGTGAAAACGTTGGCGACATCGGGGTCTGCAGATTTGTATCGCAAGTCTGTGGCACACTTTTCTGAGCACATTTTCGCTGCACAGGGACGGACGACCCAGCTCGTAAAATCTTTTCAGGACGTCCACAAGGACAGAGGAAGCGTGGTAGGCCAAGTCTGAGACGTCCGCCATTAAGGCCGGGATAACATGTTCAACATGTTCGTTGAAAATAATAGTGAAGAAATGTAAAATAGTCATGATGAATCCAAAGTATTACAATGATGTGGAATAACTTCTTTCACGCGGGGAAAAACAATGTTTACATTCAAAGTGACTTGGAAAACCCTTCATCACACTTTCGCACACTGTGTTGTCAAACCTAAATGGATACATTTTCATAATTAGTGTTAATATTATGAAACAACAATTTCGAACCTTGTTTCAATGACAGAATCACAGAAAAAGAATAATTATTATTCTGAGATCGGACCCTTTTCCTTTTTAAGATCGTATGCTAAAATTTCAGTCTATCAGCTGTTTGCATTGTATAGCAGTTGTCGAGCAGCTATCAAAGTGGGTATAATAGACAGCCGTCCTTATCCCAAGGTGTGTGTATTTAGAAGGTTAGTTTTTATTGCTTATGCTGGGCGACATCTGTCAATCGCTGCATAAAAATTTAGACAAGGTAGTCCGATAGCCTGTTTGTTTACAACCAAATATGATCGTCACTTTTTGACAGGACGGGTGCAAATTAATGCACAAACATGTTTTCCGGTGGCTTGACGAACACACAAAACACTCCTCAAATCTTCATTCTATTCACTAAAAGTTCTTCAAACACGTGAAAAGCTGCAAATTGTAAGCTAAATAAAATCAGAACGACTTAACATTCATTTTTGTTTCGATAAAACATCTTCGATGAAGAGACCAATGTCTGCAACGTATATGTTGCTATGAACAACCATCTGTTCCTATGGAAATTCATATCCCGCGCTCTGTCAAATGGCGCTTTTTTACAATTAGATATTTTTTCGAGCAGACTCTCGAATCTAATTCTAGCTTTGAGTCTGAAAGAATCAAGGCTGAAAATCGTAGGATAGTTTTGTGTGTGTGGTTTTGTATGAAGTGTTGACTGAAATTATGCCGTGAAGTTCACGGCGTGAACTGTCAAACTCCATATGAATAAAGCTGGCTAGTATCGTGAAAAGCCCCATCACTAGATTAGTCGTATCTAAGATTTTATTATGCATTTAGTTAAGCGCAAAACTAAAAAAATTGCATTTTCCTGACCCGTGGCTCTCGATTGGTTACTAAATTTGGCCTTTTACCTCATAAGTTTTCCGACCTTGCTTTAGATGTTTGTTATCAATATTCAACAGTCTTCAGCTGAGAAAATATGTGAGTTATTCTTAAAATATTTGCATGCAAAATGCTTGATTCAAAACTGCTAGGCTAGCGAGGCTGCTGTCTAACTAGAATCCTGTTTGAAACAGAACATCCTGTAACTGTTGGAATAAAATAAAACTACACTGATGGGTTATTAGGGTTGCGGAAAAGAAACCCGAAAAGCGACCAAACAGACACAACTGTCCTTCTGTCCTTTGCGGCAGGCCAAGCCAACCTTCCACGGTTGTCACCCGTCCGGAATAGAGCTGATCGCAAAATTAGGGTTTTGTTTACATGCGTCGTGTTGTTTGCGCTTCATCATTTAGCGCTTGTGGCAGTGGACAGTTTCAGCAAAACGGCCACGCACAAGAATGCGCTCCGAAGAGGCCGACCTGACGGGAATGGTGCCACTCGTTCCGTGAATGGATGGGCACCGTGTCGGGTGAAATATTTGCTGCAATTTATTCCTGCCTGTCGTTCGGAGAATATCGATTCCGTATTTCCAGCACGCCAGCCACCAGCGCGCACGTGCAAATGAGACGGGTGGACCGGAAAAAAAGAAGAAGAACAAAAAAAAGGACAAGAAAAGATGCACAAGCGTGCCCGGTGACGTGCCGGCGTATACGGTGGATAAATATTATCTCTGACTACGAAGCAGCTCTTCCTAATAAAGCATCTCACAAACTACCAGCCTCCGCTTGTCTCCGCTTTCGCTTGTGCCCAAGTACCGCCAAGAACAAACACAGCCACCAGCTGGCCATGGCTCGATCGGAAATGGAAGCGAACCCGAAAGACCGTGGCCTGTGTACACAAATTAAATATACATTTTATGCGACCGAGCTCGGGTCGTGCTTCCTTCCCGGATCGGTGTACAGGGAAACTCTGTCACCCTCTCCCTCCCTTGTACACCGCCACCAGTGCGCTCAACTTTCCCTATCCATAACGAACCCATATCGTGAATAAATGCAAAACAATGGCTCTTTACTTCGACGGAACCGGCATAAATTTGCATTCCCGGCTGCATTCGTTCCATTCCGTGCCAACCAATTTCCCACCGTCTGCATTGTTTCCTTGCCGCTGTGCACTATTTTACCGAACGGAAAGCTAATTCTAACCTACCGAGTAACGGCCGGGAGGCGATTAAAGTGCAAGCTCCTGCACATCGGTATCCCGTTTTTTTTTTTTTGGTGTCGAATCTTGTAACGAGCTTCTTGCGACTGAAACGACTGAACCAATTTTTCTCCATTTTTCGGCCGGGCCAAAAATGGGTAAGCCCATGCCGGCAGCAGCTTTGGGCCTGGTGCTGCATGCGCCAGTGCATAACAGCCCTTGCACAGCGTATCCAGTGGGCCGGAGAAGAACGCTGAGCACGATGGACGGCCTCCCTTAGAGCGCTGGCGAAAAAGGTTCCGCAAATTGGATTTATTGTTTTTGGGCTGGATTTTCTCCTGCTCTTAATGTGTGTCTGTGGGTGTGCGTGTGCGAGGGGGCGGAAGGAGGTTTTTCACATTCTGCACTCGGGCACGGGACGAAGCTTTCGCAAAACCCCGAGCAATCCGATTTGGCTGATGGAGCGGCTGGCTTTAGAGGTTTCGAAATCAATCGATCGGGGAGGGGAAGAAAATCGCCTCCATCGCTTGTACGCCATCTTCTTCGGGGCCGGGGGAAGGAGGGGGGATTCTCGCTGGAAACTCGGGAGCGAGATTAGAAGCGGAACTTCGCCAGGAATGTAGACGCATAGTTGCGCATGTGAAATAAATTTCCTCCCTGCAGCAGCAGCAGCAGCAGCTTCACCGTTTTCCTTCACAGTGCGCTGGCTTTCACAGGCGAAGCGAGAGCAAGAGTCAATCGAGTCGATCAATCAATGGTACTCTCTTTCTCGCCTGACCCCCCCTCCCCTTCGTGCTTGAGCTGTTTTCGGGCACCGGTGGGAGAGGTTTTACAGCACCGGGTTGATGACGGATTGGTATGTGGCAGCCTCCAACCACCTATCGACACAGCGGCCACAACGGTAAGCTCCAATCAATAACCGTCCGGCTTGCCCGGCTAGTTCGAGCGTTGGTACGGATCGTAGCTAGCAGCTAAAATTACAACCTTACCTTGGACAGCGTGCTCGGATGGGGGTACAGATTGACGAGACAGCTTTCGCGCCGCAACCGATAGTCCCAGCGCGTCTCCAGGTGAGGAATCTACGAAAAAGAAAAGAAAAGAGAATGTAGTACACATAAGAAGCAGAAAAAGATCAGCAAACGGTTGACGGTGTAATGGAGCGGGTCAACTTAAAAGTAAATTTATTAATCAGACACCTAACAAACCAAGCTACCCATTTTTGTGAAGTGCAAAGTATACTTTCAGGCGATTTAGTTGGAATGTACATACCTGAAGGTATGCAATCAGAATAGAAAAACAACTAATGTGCGAAGATATTGCATCAAAAAACGAGAGTATGTTTTTTGTTTGTCTTTTTTTCTGTGAAGCTTACAGGATGAATAACCGTTGAACGATCGTTAATAGTGAACAGAGAATCAATCAAAATGATCCTAGCTAAGCCACTTTTTTATTATTTTTTTTTAATTAAAACAATACAATAGAATGTTCTTAGCAACTAATTGTCCTATCAAAGATTTCAGTTCATGTTTATCTAATACCTGGAGTATCTGTTTGTTAGCTAGTAGCTCTACATAATTCCATTGGTGACAACATACATTTGGTGTTTTGGTTTCATTCCCGGTGCAAAACGGCCGGTTGTTTGCCGCGCACAAAATTACACAGAAACCCATTGCACCGGTTCGGGGGAAAGAACACTCAGCGGTTTGCTTTGCTAACCGCTGAACTCGTACGAGAAGGATTTCCACTCACTCAACTCCTCGCATCACTTTGCTTGTAACCGCTCGTCATAATTGCGTTACATACGCTTTGGTTTTAGGAGCACACACACACACACACACTTACACGAACCCGAAGTAAAACAGGCGAGCTCATCCATCCTTCCGACAGCAGCAACAGGATGGACGAAAGGATGGGGCGCTTCCAAACGCGGTTGGAAAAAGGCAAAAGGCGCCCGCTAATGAGCGCACGCTTGGTGCTTGGTGCGGAAATAGTTCCGGACGCTTACGCCGACCATATCGAGCGGAAAATTGCAAGCATGCGTTGGATGACGGTACGCAGTTGGTTAGAATATTTGCACGAAAGAGTGTGCGTGTGTATATGTTGATTAAAATAACTTTCACATTACCATTGGGTGGTGTCCTTGCCACTTTATTTATTTTTTATTGTTTGTTTTGTCAACCTCTTTCAGTCCTACGTGTTTGTGGTTGTGTTTCTCGTTCGTTCCTTGTCGCTGTTGTTTCTTTAAGCTCGTGCATTATCGATGACCGGCTTAATAGGTGCAGTATGGCGCAGAAATAAGATATGAACGCACTTTCTTCCTCTCCTTTCATCGTCCTTCCCCTCCATCCAAGTGAGTGTACGATTAAAATAAATTCCACTCGAAAGAAGGGCGACACGATCTTGGATGCGGCGATATGAGGTTAGGACATTTAAAAAATAAGCTTTATTTGTCCACTCCACTACGAATCCGGTCAGGACGAAGAATGCTTGAGTTGTGTTTAAATGAACGTGAAATGTTCAAAAGCCACTGGCTGAACAAATTTTCTTCTTTTCTTTGGGTAAAGTGGGGCAAAATTACACTGTTAAGGATTTTGCTCTGTATCTAATTGACTAAACCACTTTCACCGGGCAATCGATGCTTTGACGTCCTATTCATGAAACAAAAATAGCAATAGACATTTTAACAACACATATAAATGTTTAAAATGCTATTTAAAATTCAATATCAAAAGACGTGAAAATGTATTGTGTGGGGTTAAATGGTCTTGCTATCCGGCAAAATGGTCATACACCAATTGTCAAAACACATCAAAACAAACGGGCAAAATGGACATTGAACTTTAGGCTTTGGTTTAAGCTCTTGCATCTAGGCATCTTGCATCTTGCATCTATTTCATTTTAGTATTGCAGTGTTTTGTTAAATAATTTAGTAAAATGCAGGAATATTTTGATATTTCACGTCTTGTCAGTAATTTCTCATTTCGGTAGAGTATACAAACAGGATAGTTTTATTTATGTCAAGCATATATATTGTGCCGACCTTTGCTTACATCTCTTCTTCTTCTTTTCGACGAGCGGGAATGTATCCTCCTATGTTGTTCAAACTCATTACTCTGTCTTTGTGCTTACATCTCAGCCTCATAATTTTGCTCCTGTCAAAACATACCGACCATTGTGTTCCAAGTTGAACCAACCATTTTTGAGCTTATTTTTGAGACGGTCAATATAACGTCGCTGTAATCAATTATTTTATTTCTTAATTTCTTCTTCTTCTTCTTCTTCTTCTTCTTCTTCTTCTTCTTCTTCTTCTTCTTCTTCTTCTTCTTCTTCTTCTTCTTCTTCTTCTTCTTCTTCGTCTCCTTCCTCTTTTATTCTTCTTCTTCTTCTTCTTCTTCTTCTTTTTCTATTTCTTACTTTATTCGTTCTTCTTATTATTTTCTTCTTTTTAAAAATCTTCTTTTGCTTACCTGCTTCTTTGATGTTACCTTTTTCGTGATGTTATCTTTCCACAGTCTTCTCCACATTCTTGTTAGGAGCTGTTTTTTCTAGTATGTTTAGTGTTCTTGCATTTAGTTTTGTTTATCTATTTCTTCATTCTGTTTACTAAAGCTTTTCCATATTTGATTCGTAGTTTTTAGAGCTCGATCATGGCATTTTCTGGTTCACTATTGAATATATTCCTTTCACTTGTCTTAAAGATTGGTTTAACACAAATTGAATAGTAGGTAATAATGTCTTTTAAACATAATTAATTATAATCTCACTCCGAAACACATTTGTTCAACCCAGCACCAGTGTGCGCACATCGACACAAGCGCACACTAAATCGCGCACACACACACACACACACACACACACACACACACACACACACACACACACACACACACACACACACACACACACACACACACACACACACACACACACACACACACACACACACACACATTTGTCCCGCCCGGACACATATTTGCGCCCATTAATGTTTGACTGGTGGCAAACTTACGCTCGCTCGCGTACGCCCTTCGGTCATGAACGATTTTTCCCCCCTCACCTCCCTTTCCACTGTCCACCCTTCCTTGCGACCAGCTGTACGCCGAAAGCTTTTCGGGTGGAACGCTTTAGCACTGTGCACGTTCTGTTTGCCGAACGTGCGAATGTTAACATTCTCACTGAACGTACACACACACACACACACTTACACACATACGCACGTGCCGAGAAAAAGGCAACTAAAAAGTTACCCAAAAACATAATCATTCCACATACGCTTATGCACCACCACCACCACCACCACCTAGGGCTATTATTGTAGGAAGGGGGAGGGGAGGAGGGTTTGTTTTAAGCTAAGTATTTTATTTCCCTGCCTCCTTCTGCCATCCTGGCCCAGCCAAGTGGCACAATTTTTTTTTATGTGAAAGCCGTTTGTGTGTATATGTACGTGTGCACTCACACATTCACACACTCCTTTCATTTTATTGCTTTCGGTGCTTTTGGAGTTTTTGGCTTCGACCGCGACCCCGCTTGTACTAGGATTTCCAACCCCTTTTCCTCCCGCACCATTTCCCATCATGCCGTGCCAATACCTCCTTCCACCATTCTGCATCCCCTCCCCTTACCAGTTAGGTAAATAAGCACACGCGAAAGTACGAGTAAAAGTTTACACGCTTGTTTTTATTCCCGCGCCCTCCTCATCCACCAAGCCCGTTCCATTTAGTTTGCTTCTGTTGTTTGGGTGTGCTCTGTACTAGTGACGGAATGGTTTGTGTGGATGTACGCGTGTGTGTGTTTTCATTCTCTTCCTTCGTTGTTTCATTAACGTTCCCCTGTCGCACATCTCAGTTTCAGCTCATTGATGGAAAGTTTTTGGTCTGAATTTGGCGCTCTGCTGCCACGTCCGCTGTTTTGCTGCTGTGTTTTCCCCCTGAAGCTGCTTTATTTGTTTGCACCGTTTTCCCCCCGCAGCTTACATCCTACCTAATCGCGGTGGTTCCGTTTGTCATCTCTGCTTGTCTTCCCGCTTGGTTTTTGATTTTTGAAACGCTTATTTATTTATTTTTACTTCCCTCTTTTTTGCTTGTTGCTGGAAAGTTGTTCCAGCTGGCAAGGGCGGAGCGCGAAGCTGGAAAAGTTCGCTACCGTGCCAACGGACGGGAAAAAGGTAAATATAAAGCAACCACGGACACAACGCTCGCGTAAGTAATGAATATTTCCAATCGGAACTTCCCGCGCTCCACTCCACCCCACTTTGCTGTGTTTGACTTTGCTCAAGCGTTTCGCGGTGTAGTTTTTACCGCGCAGCCCTTTCCTTTGTTGGAAGAAAATTTTAAGTTTCTCCACAGCAAAGTAGGTTCCCGGGGGAACACATAGAACCAAAATAAAGAAAAAGCACTGTTAGTGCGTTTCGACATTACGTAGCGCTTCTAATTAACGCCTTTGCGCCTGGTGAGTGTAATGCACAGCGCGAACAGGTCGTTTGCTCACCGGTCTTAAACGACGCTGCAGATGAAACGCTGTAATAGAATTTGGCGCCCGCTTTCGAGCTCGGTGCGTTCGTTCCAGCGATTTTGAGGCCGTGTGAAACAAAAAAAAAAACTAGTGACAGTGCAGCGGAGAATCGAAAGTCGACGATACAACTTCCCACGCCGTATCGGGCCAACCAATGTCGAACTGTTTTCTGTTGCAAGAGAACAGCTTTTCCACACCAGAACAAAGCTCCACCCTTGGCCGAAAGGTTTGGCTTGTTTATGGAGTAGATTTATCGTCCTGTCCTCCGACCCTTTCCACCTCAAAACCCGGGACTGAAAGTTCGCCCGTTCGCTGGGAGCCATGTTTCTTTTTGCCCCGTTCAAGTTAAAATAAATGCACTACAGTTTTATGGTGCAGGTTTTGGCTCTTTTCAATGAGTTTTTATTTTTTATGTTCTAACTATGTGTGTGTGTGTTCGTGAGCTGATCAAACTGGAATTTGCCCCAAAAAGAAACACCAACGATGTGGCGTTAACGTAAAGCATCCACGCTGCTTTTATTTATTTATTTTTTGTTCAGCTTTTCTCTGGCAGAGCTGCGGAGCATAGGTGAGGGTATCAGCTTTTATTTCATTTTAATTTCGACACCTTCCCTGCGTTCTCGGCACCGTGAGGGGGATTTTTTTTGCTGCCGTGACGTGTCGCTCGTTACTGGCGCAAAAGAAATAAACAACTCCCATGATGCATCGACACGCCTTCGAGCGACATGAATTTTTCAGCACACAGCACAGCGTGTCAGGTCAGGTGGAACGCGAAAGGCGAAATGCTCGTTATTTGTTACATTCTTGTACCGAGGCGCACAAGCTGGCTCACAGTGTTGGCACACGAGCGGATGACTTCTGATGCTGGGAGTGTCGCAACATTGAAGGCACGCGCTTTCGGCACGGAAGGAATATTGGAGTGGAACATCCATTCTACGCGAGTATGCGGGGACGTAATAGATGTAAGAAAAGAGCGTGCTCAAGGTAAGATGTTCAAAGATACGAAGTGAGCTTGGTAGATTTAGTACAATATTATACAGCCCGATCCGGGATGCTTCTGCTCGGCGAATGGTACGCAGAGAGGGGTTACACCTGCCAGCAAGGACCAAAGCAAAGCAACCTTCTGCAGCAACCCTTATTACCCATTCCATAATTGTGCCGAATGATCACGGAAGCTTTATTCGTGCTCCAATGCAGCAGAACTTCCCGCGCGGCACAAACGTAGCTGACTCGTCGGTGTGCTCGTTTGAGGATTCTAAATAATAAAACGCCGTTGCACTGTACAAACGCTACCGGACCGCCCTGGGTCCCAATCATTGCCGGAGGGTTGGGGGCCAACGAGGCCAACCGATCCCGGCCGCTCGCCGGAATAAAGTTCGCAAAACTGCTGCTTCCGGGCGCCCGGAAGGACTGGCCCCTAGCGTGCAGGGAATGGGGCTGAAGGCGGCTGCAGTATAGTTATTAATTTGATTACTCCAGTCCCAATGTCACCAATGTCAGTCCGGGTCTCGGGGCCTGGAGTGACATTTTGTCACTCCATTGCTGGCCTTGCTTAACTAGTGTTCCTGCTGGAAAGAGTTTCGTCCACTCGGTCCTCCCGGCAGGGCGCAGAATGTACGGGACGAAGTTTTTACTGCCCCATAAACTGACACCGGACGTACACGGACGCTCGCTAGCTGCCCAGGCACTCATCAAGTACGGTGCACTTACGAGCGTCCCATCAAGTAAGCAGTTTCAATTACCGACGCTGGAATCTCGGAGCGGGTCGGTCCCTGTACCGGGAGAAAGGGTGAGCCGGAATGGCTTCACTTTGCCGTGGACAATCCTAGCGATGAGCAGCTTGCCGTTTGCCGGGGTTTGTGTTTATGATGCACGGTCGTGATTGAAATTTTGGACTGAAGTCAAGAGGAGTGAAACACGCGCAAACGAACGAAATAAAGGCTTTCTTTGCTTTGGACGTGCAGCACAAGATTGATCCGGTTCGAAGGACTAAATTATACCACACGGTCGGGACTGCACAAGTTGCGAGCATTTCAGCATGATTACTTGCATTCACTTTCATGTTGTATATGAAGTGATTGTAATTGATGGGTTGGGATAAATATTACACATACACTTAATAGATACTTGATTTCACTTCTAACCATCACTCTTCTCATCATCTTTCCCACTTATTTAGATTGATCTTGTACAGGTTTGATGTTTTGTTTGTTTTGTTTGTTTTGTTTGTTTTGTTTGTTTTGTTTGTTTTGTTTGTTTTGTTTGTTTTGTTTGTTTTGTTTGTTTTGTTTGTTTTGTTTGTTTTGTTTGTTTTGTTTGTTTTGTTTGTTTTGTTTGTTTTGTTTGTTTTGTTTGTTTTGTTTGTTTTGTTTGTTTTGTTTGTTTTGTTTGTTTTGTTTGTTTTGTTTGTTTTGTTTGTTTTGTTTGTTTTGTTTGTTTTGTTTGTTTTGTTTGTTTTGTTTGTTTTGTTTGTTTTGTTTGTTTTGTTTGTTTTGTTTGTTTTGTTTGTTTTGTTTGTTTTGTTTGTTTTGTTTGTTTTGTTTGTTTTGTTTGTTTTGTTTGTTTTGTTTGTTTTGTTTGTTTTGTTTGTTTTGTTTGTTTTGTTTGTTTTGTTTGTTTTGTTTGTTTTGTTTGTTTTGTTTGTTTTGTTTGTTTTGTTTGTTTTGTTTGTTTTGTTTGTTTTGTTTGTTTTGTTTGTTTTGTTTGTTTTGTTTGTTTTGTTTGTTTTGTTTGTTTTGTTTGTTTTGTTCCCCCCAGCTAGGAATTGGAAGACTCCACCGGAAACCTACATTTAGACGCTATACGTATCGGCGCCCGGATCGCTTTCACTGCCCAGCAGTAGCGGCAAAATTGCATTCCAAACAAACAGGCCCGACCTGACGGGACGGCGTTGTTTTGCTTCCAAGCTGACTAACAACCCGACCAATGGCGTGTCACACAGGCCCACTGTTTAGAAAAGAGACCGACAAAGAGAGAGAGGGAGAGAGAGAAAAAGAGAGATCGACAGAGCGAGAGACAAATAGAGAGAAAAAAGCTCCCATAAACATAATAAACTGGTGCCGGCAACATGGCCCGCTCGAGCGTTGCTGTTTGTCCTGCCGCTGCGCTTCATGAAGCAGCGTTAGTTGGATAATGAAAATGGTTTCCGGTAAATAAGCTGCCCGGTAGTCGAAACTGAGCTGTTATTGAGGCGGCTGTGGTTGAGTGGGGGAGGGGTAAGACAAGGACGGAAGAACTCTGATAAAAACACATAATAGTGGTGAGCGAGGAAGGACGAAAGTGTGTGTTTTGGTGGAGGCGTGCCGGGAACTCATCCTTGTTTGTATCATTAGCAATCGGAGCTTGGCGGAGGGGCTGTGGGACGGGATGGACGGACTATGCTGGCAAGCTGCTTAGCCAACATACGCGATGCGATACTACTGGATCAACAATATCTCGCATGTGTAGGTCTGTGTGCCTATCGTTTGAGCGTCCTTGCGAACCGCTAAGCCCGATGGAATAGTGTACCACAACAGCACCGCAATCAAAATCAAAAGCGGAAAGGAAAACAAACCCACTCTTACGGACTGCCGGACTGTGCGGTAAAAGCGAACCACCTGGACAGCATCTGGTTAAAGCTAGTGCCGTGCACACTGGGGTGGGAGGGCCAAGGAGCAAAACGAGAAAACGAAACCCTGCGCCCGGGCGTAGCGTCTTTGTCCTCCCTTCCTCCCGGGTTGGCACTCGTCTCGTATCTTAATTTCTCCTCAATTTATCTTTATTAAAAGCAATTCCTGGTATCGCTTTGCTGCCCTCGGTTTTCCCGCGCGCCTGATAATAACCGGAAGTGCACGGTGCTGGCCACCTGGCGCCCACCGACCGAAAGCTAATAAAGCCTCCAAAACTGGAGCGGAGTAGTTTTGCGTTTAAAGTGCGGCAAAAGCGAAGGGGTAGGCGGGATGGTTGGCTCGGCACAGCGAGCATAAGGAGGGGCTTTTATGAGCGATTATGGGTTTTCTTCGCAAGCGATCCAGCCGGCTGCTTTTGTCCAGGGTTTGCGTTTGTTCCAGTTGTTCGAAGCGGAACGGTGAGCGGGGGCGAGGGAAACCATAACGAAAAAGCGATGGGGGAAATTTAATGAACACGAACACTCGTGTTTAAAGCTTCCACAATGACGTACCTTATCGCCCACTCCAAAGCGCGTTTGCTGCCCTCAAGCCCCTTCTTCCCATCTACAAACCCTTCCCTTCGTCGCTTATTCGTGGGTGGGAACGGGAAAAGTTGAGACGCTCTTGTTGAGTTTCTACAGTCGTGCTCAAAGTAGAAGCAGTTACGTTCACATGATAAGTACATGATTTTCTGAACACATCATTACGTGTGGCAATGAGATGAGTGTAAAGGAGATTTAGTAGTGTGTGTATGGTAGTTCACATACAAAAAAAAATGTTTGAATTATATAAATGTCATTCATAGACAATAGTGTAAAATTTTAAAATTTTCTTTAAAGTTTGTTAAATATTTCAAACTCAAGTACTGAAAATCATAATGTAAAATCATAAGCAAAAAGTCATAATCTTGTTATGAAACATGAATCACAAATGATTAAAACATGAATCACAAATGCTTAAATAATTTTCAAAACATAACCTTCCCAACACTGCACAGTGGGAGCAGCCAAAACACAACATGATAAAATTATGTTGTTAGCAAACATTTATATTTTATATTGAAGTTGTATTTTATATTTTATATAATAAATGGATGATAATTAAAAAAAATCTCCTATCACGTGGAAACTGTCTTTTGTTACTTTATTATTTAGTTTCCCTATAACTGCTGTATTTTTAAAACTGGAGCATATATATTTTAGATCTTGTATTGCATTTGTTTGGAAATGAAATATTTGAGTCGGTTCTTCATTATCTCTTCACTCAATTGATTTAAAAACATCTGGTATATTTAAACCTTTCAGAGTTTTTCTTGTTGTATTCTTGCCTTCCTATGAGAAGTTTATCAGCATTTTCACTCGCAATATGTGTATATAGCTGCCACCACTGTCTGAATAGAAATTGCGACGAAAGTCGAATTACTGTTATAGAGAAAGAACTAATTAAAATTTATGTGGCAACGATAGTATTTCGCAGTATATATGACGTGTTATATTACGTTTGAATTTAATATTCAATTTTATCTACGTATATCTTATCCTTGTAATCTTAAAAAAAAAACTGCAAAATAACTTTGACAATCCAGCTGTATTTTATTTTTTCTAACTATAATTTTAGTCATGAATTCATCTCCATTCATTTCATCTTCGCCTTCTTTTAAATATGATTGTAGTTCTAAAAGCTCATGTTATCCCTTCATAAATAGTACACAGACGAAGTGATATGGTCTGTACTTCTTACAAACAGATTTTTATAAAATATGATGTTATTTCTAAATTTGTGCAAAGTGCACCTTGATTTTTGGACACAAGCTTTCTAATAAGTCATTTTACTATGTGTAGTTCTGAGGAAAACATGAATATACTAAGCTCTATGGTTTTCATCATGTTAAAGATAGAGTTATCTTTTTTTTTTGCTATAGCTATTGCCATAACTCTCGTGAATATCAAATAGTTTTCTAAACATGTCGTTCGTTTCAAAGATTTTTAAATAACCTTTCTAAAACACTATAAACCCTGAGCACTGTAAAGTAAAGCATTACTTTTTGAAATATTGTCGTTGAAAGATGTACCTTTCATTTTCCTGAATGTGATGGATTTGAACCATTGTTCAAGGTTTAAAATGTATTCCTTACTATTCACGGGATTTAAACGTATTTTTTCCTTTCTTGGTGTTAAGGTATTTATTAAAAAGTAAAAATACTCCGGGCATTCAAATTGAAAAGTAAAAAAATCATTTTCATCTCGGTCTGCTTCCACTGTGCACTGCTTTCAATCGGAATACAACTGTACCTGTACGTGACGCTTGTGTGCCCCGGGAAACGAAGACATAATTTTCCCAGCTTGCCAGCGGGCTCCAGGCGGTGGATCGGGAAAAGGGACGACAAAAAAATGGGTTAAAGGATCGCCCGTCACAATCTTCGGTACAGCGGGCCCACTGTGAACAGTCACGGAGGGCTGGGCGCCTCCATCAAACCAGCAGCTGCCGCATCGCCGGCCACCCCTCAGTTTTGCACAGCAAAAACCCGGGAAACTAATTGATACTAATTGGCGCTCAGCGCCTTCGGCCCGCTTCGGCAAAAGGAAGAGCGAAGATGCGAAAAGTTTGGAGCGGAAGCAAATCGAAACAAAAAAAAAAAACCCAAAATCTTGCCTGCCATCACGCTATCGATGAGGTTTTCTTGGAAAGCCCGCGCAGCGCGGGTGCGAATGAAAGCAAGCAGCAGCCATTTTGGGTAGATTAATTTCAAGCTCTACAAGCGCCGAGTGGCCGAGGCCGTAAGTGGAAAGTGTTTAATCACTGGAAAGGTGTGGAGCGGGCGAGGAATTATTGCTGCGCGAGCAGCTATAACCTATAATTTAGTACGAAACCAACATACCTGCCAGGCGAGCAAGCAAACGGTGAACAAATTATGCGTGAAGTTTAAACTCTCGCAAAGCAAAGTGAGGGCGCCACTTCAGCGAGCTCGTGGTAAATTATTACGTTTTATGTGCTCGTGTAAAATATTTCCCGAAAGAGGTGTGCTCGTCCTGCACGGCTGCCCGTTTGCCAATCAGCACAACCGGACCTAGCGCGCCAACGGTAGACCAAACGAAGGGCTTTTGATGTTGTGACAAGGCTCGGCCACGCCTTTCGCGCGCCGTCACATGCCGAAAAATCGCGCGAAAGCTGCACACACACACACAAAATGGGCAAAAAACGAGCAAAGGGTGTTTCGTTTGCCTTGGAGGATGGAGTGTCGGCAGCCCCCTGGTCTGGTTGCTTTTCATAATCATAAAGTAAAATCTTGCTGCTGCAGGGAAGTAAGGGGGTGAGCATTGGGGAACTGTTTCTTAAATAAAATACCTTTTTGCGCTGCGTGGGATTTCGCATTCGCTGGGGTTTTTTTTTGTTGTTTTTACGCAGCAAACTTTGCAAGAAAGACATAGTGTGGATCGTATTTCTCACGCGCATCCAAGCTGCACAGCGAGAAGGGACGGGAAAGGAAGGCTCGAGGTGGGAAAAGCTCTAATGAAAAGTGTGCGCTATCAGCGTGAAAGTGCTACCAGCTTGCCCGCACAGGAGCGCGTACGGTAAGCCCGTTAAATGCTTTCATTTGTAATGAAGATAAAAGGCCAGATTAGTCCTCGAAGGGTGCGTGCGTGTGCGTGTGTGTTTGTGGTCTTTTTTTTGTCAGAACTTCTCCACCCACTCAAATCCCGCTCGTCTCGTTCGCTCCTTCCCGTACCAGTTTTGTGTCATAAAAGGGCGAGCCGAGAAGGTGATAAACCCCCGCCCGGCTGGTACAGGAAAATGAAGATTAAGTTGCCACAGGAAAAAAGTAAGCCGACGCAAAATACAGCACAAGACGCAGATGACCACAGTGTGTGGAAATTAATAATAATAACAATGTACGTCTTAGTAAAGGAAAGATTTTACATGACAGAACGAAGACAAAAATGTTTCCGAAAGAAAGAAAGTTTAATTTTAATTAAAACAAAAATATATAACTCAAGCAGCTGATTGCATTTAGAAAAATCCTTGCTGGAATTGTATTGAACAGCACGAAACCGATCGTACTTTTCTGGCCACCACTGTGCCCACTGTATTCTGTCCGTCCCTGTGCTGCAATTGTCGCCGTGGGAAGCATTAAGCAAAAGTTTCGCCTTCATGTGTCATTTATCCTTGAGCTCGACCGTTTCATCTCGGCACTCGAGCGGAAAAACGGCCAAAGGAAGCGTTGTGGTTTCATTTCTGTTTTTCCTTTGCTTTCCAGGATTGACGGAAAAGGTTTGCCCGCCCCTGACACTGCTTCGCGCGATGGCACAGGAAGGCAGTGCTCCTGAAACTGCAGAAGGAGACGGCGAACCGGAGCGGCAGCTGGCAACTGGAGCGTGAATTTGCGATGGAGAGGGGGGGGGGGGGGAAGTGGATGTATGTGTGGCTCATCTTTCATCCTGCAGCAGCAGTAGCAGCCGAGTGCAGCCGGGTGGAACAATTTTCCGACCGGTCGGCTATGCGCCGAGTGACGTGAATTTTTCACCTGCCAGCGCTCGCTGTCTCGCTAATTATCAGCGTCCCGATCAGCGGCTCACCGTGGCCCGGACAGTTATTCGTTATGGCACGGGCAGTCAGCTACCTCATTTGCCTCTAGCTCACTATCCCGACAGTCACCCCGGGGTTGCGGTCGTTTGGAGGAGAATCAGGTTGCGCACTAAGCCGGCGGGAGAAATTGTCCAGCAATCAGTGCTCGATTGCTGGAACGCTTCGCTCGCGTAAGTGCTGGAGTTCGAAGTAGCAGCAGACGCTATTAATGCGAAATAATTATTTTATATCTCACCGCCAGTAAGTGCGTTTTTTTATGACGAGCGCGGCTAGACAATGTTCAACAAATTGCAAAACCCCTCGCGTAGTTTTTTGCAGTGCAACAGTTTCTCCGCTAAGCTTTGATGCTTTTTGCATTTCTGCTCGTCCACCTGGAAAGGGGCAGCACATTAACCAGAAAGCTAATGAACGTTTTATTACAGTCATTAAAAAAATCTGCACAGTACTGCAAATAAAGAAGCCTTTTTTCTGCACATGTCCGCGTGTTTACTTTGGTCATTATTTTCACTACGCTACAGCTATTCAAACAGCTTGTTTATGTTAATTATCAGCATTTTATAACGGCTTCACATTTAACAGCACAATCAAGTGTCAAATCAATATCTGAAAATCGTGCACGCGTGTGTGTGTGTGTGTGTTTGTGTGTGCATTTATCGTTCGTTACCCACGAACCTGTTGCGCTAAAAGGATACAACGAACTTTCTGGATGTACCTATGCCTTCCACTGCGATACGATCGAGATTTACTTCTTTTTTTTTCTACTGTTCGCTTTTTGCTTTTTGCTGTCATTGTAACACAAAATCCCTTTCAATGGCAGGCCGAATCGGCAAGCCGCTGGCTTACCTGTCATCTGGGCCCGAGAAAGGCCCAAAGCAAAATGGATCAATCGAATCGTGATGGTAGGCGGCGGTGCTGCAGGACAATCAAATCAAAATCGCAAGCAAAGAAAAGCCCCGGTGGATTTTGGTAAAGGTAAAGGTGTACCTGTCACTAGGCCCGAGTCCTTGCTACACCCTTTGCAATACACACACACACATACAAATACAGCACATTTTGCTGGGAGGAAAATGTTGGCTTTGGGAAATAATTCTCCACAAATGGCTTCAGAAAAGCGGAGGGAAATATTGTATTAGGATAACAATCGCAAGCATTCAATCGAGTGCAAAACCTTTCACTAGATGCTAGTACTTATATATTCTTTATATATATTGTTATCTTAAATACTTTTCCAACTCGCACAAATAGTTGTAGATTTTCGTACATAAAAAATTAGATTACTGCAAAGCAACAGAAACTATCATGGGTAGAAATCAACGACAAACATGATACATAAAGTCTTTCTTTCGGATAATTTTATATATTCATTTAAAAAAAGATCAATCTTATTATTAATTTTTGATGACTAATTTTACAATAAAGTTTTTTTTATAATCAAAATTAATTTAAACTTCTTCTTCTTTGGCACAACAACCGCTGTCGGTCAAGGCCTGCCTGTACCCACTAGTGAAGTGAGCTTGGCTTTCAGTGACTTATTGTTACCATAGCAGGATAGTCAGTCCTACGTATGGGGGCACGGTCTATTCGAGACTTGAACCCATGACGGGCATGTTGTTCCGTCGTACGAGTTGACGACTGTCTGGCCATTAACGACTGGTCATTAACCGGCATTTAAGCTACGAAAGAGTTTATTACACATGCGAGAATTATACTTCATTTGGTAGATTCTCTTCGGTAAAACGGCTACGCGAAAATTATTGTTTGTATTTATCATGAGCAAAATAAAGAAAGCAACAAAATGATATGTCTTGTGATTCATTAGAAAATTTAGGATAAAATTTTGTCTATCTGGTATATAAACATGCCAATGCGCCAAGCAGCGTTACGCTTCAGCAGAAACACCGTGGGAAACTTAGCAATTACATAGAAACGCGCTTGGCATCGAGAGCGTGGTTGCTGTGGACTACATCTTCAAAGTTTACATCCTTTTCCTTTTCTCCGATGCCATGGTGAAACATCAGATTCTTCCTACAATTCTGCACAACTCAGTGTAAAGAAATCACACATTTTCGTCAATCAATACATTTGATTTTGTATCCCTAGGCATAAACTAATTACATTAAATTATTTTAATCCGGGTATGGAATATAGAAATCAATTCAACACATTAATTTCGGTCGGTTAGTTGATTTTGGTCCGGTCATGTGGTAACACTTAGTCCCGTATGGCTCGGGTCTCTTAAATATAAGACTGTCCTGGATTAGGCACATCAATTTGGTAGCGGATGGTAGCGGCCAAGGCCGGTCTAAACTAACAACGTTGGTGGTACTGTTACCCCAGCATCCTAAAACCTGGCTACTAGACCTGGTTACTAGTAAAATTACTATATCATATCTTGGACCAAACATTTGGCTCTTTATTGGTGCAAGAATCAAGATATTATCAACTACCAGGAAATTTGAACAGGTCAACTTTACAGAGGAAGGTATGACGAAGAATGATCCTATGGTGCAAACACAAGATACGCGGGCTTGCGAGCTCCTTTAAAATCAGACGTGATTGACCTTGTTCTTTGATATTATTAAGTATATAAAGTATGTATAATTGCGTAATCTGTTTGGCGTAACTACATAGTCATATTAGCCCATACACAGGGTTTCTAGAATAAGTTTCTAGACTCAGTCTTGCTATGGGGTAACGGTACATCTGATGCTTGAATCCATGATGGGCATTTTTTTTAAGTCTTACGAGTCGACGACTGTACCATGGAACCGCTCCCATGTTAAAGTTTACAGTATGTGGCCTTTTTGCTGAGTGTTTTCTTAGTCCATCGAGTGTCCCACTAGGTCCCTTTCTGGTCATTCTCTTCCTCAATAACTGTACTTATAACCTTCCTGTTAACGGCTTCTTACTATACGTGGATGACGTAAAAGTTTATCTACCTGTATCCTCTACAACTGATTGTCTAGTCCTTCAATCCAGGCTCTGTAATTTCTCTTCATAGTGTGCTTCTATCGGCTTAGTCATGTGTCTTGAAAAATGCTCTCCTTTATCTTTCTTCCGATCCTCTACATGTATCTCTCACGTTTATACGTTCAACGCAAGGTTTCCGTAATCCTATGACTATAAAAACCATCTACTGTGCCTACGTTCGATCAGTGTTAGAATATGGCAGTATTGTTAGCGACCCCTGTACCGAACAATGGAGTAATCGAATCGAGGCCATCCAAAGAAAAGCGACTAGATATGCTGTAAGACTCTTACCATGGCGACAGGGCGATGTGTTACCGTCATACCATTCCCGGTGTCTGCTTTTAGGGATTCAGTCGTTGAAAAAGCGCCGTGAGATAGCTAAATGCCTTTTTATATCAGGACTACTTAACCACCATATTGATGCTCCTACTCTATTAGCAACGATAGAATTTAACGCGCCATCTAGGAATCTACGTACACGTCAATTCATATCCGTCCCTCGTTATAGAACTCGTTTTGGCCAGTCTGATCCTATGTCAGCTATGTGTCGAACTTTCATAAATAACTTTGATTTATTTGATTTCAACATACCACAGAATGTTTTTAGAGATAGACTCAGGACACAACTTACGTAATAATTCTATTTTCAAAATACATTTTCTATTCTTGTGCTCCAGTTCTCTCCTATCGATTTATGTACCTTACATAGTCTTTAAGCACTAATTTAAGTACATTCATGTAGGATCTTCAAGATCCCGATGGATTAATCAATAAACATGTTAAACATATTAAACATATTATAGTTTCTGTGATGCCCCATTTATCTGTGAGTCTTTGTCTAAGAATCTTGAAGTCTTATTTGATCCGAGAACATACATACAGACTACGTAATCAATAAGCCCAACAAATGTCTTGGTTATATTTGTCGTATGTCCTCTGAAATTATAGATCCTTTCTGTCTTAAGTCCCTTTAATGTTGCTGGGTTCCCTATTGGAATATGCCGGTATCATTTGGTGTCCTGTCCAAGTATCTGTTGGCCAAACGATTGAGAGGATCCACTGATGATTTACAATAATTGTTGGTCGCTGGATCATCACTCTATTCTCTTTTCTTAGCATGACGATAGATGCGCTCTATTAAGCCTAGCTAAGTTGGAGCACCGTCTTTCGGTCGCTCAGGATTTTGTCGTGACTGGTCAGCTGCTTCATACGATCGGTGCTCCTTCCCTTCTATCTCGTGTACATTTTTATGCTCCTTGTCGCTCCATAATATATCGTTTTCGTCTTGACATACGTATATGTCGTACATGTTTTGTTCGCAATGAGCCAGTTCTAAGAGCTATTTCGTCATCTAATAGTGCCTCAGATCTGTTCGATTTCAACTTATCCCTTCCCGTCTACCGATCCCGTCTTCGCTCCTTTTTCATATCATAATCTCCTTCCTCCTTTTCTCCGTTCATTTCTTGCTCCCGAATTGTTGTGCGCTTTAGTTAGTAAGCACTATTGCTGTAACTCAAGTAGGCAAGCAATGAACAAAAATGAAAATGAATAAAAAAATGTATTTGGGATATATGTAAACATGAGATAAATTTAAAAGAAATCAATCTTTTTAAAACTGTTTATAATCTCGCGTTAGGCATTAGCGCTTTTTCCCTGATCCTCAAATGTAGCAGAATTTGTCAAATTACTGTACACGTCTCGCAAGATCTGTTGCATAGTCCTATAACCGGGCCAATTTAGCTAGTAATAGCAAAAAAGTAAAAATAATGCACTTAAATTAATAACGCTTCATTTAATCACTAGCAACTATTACTTTTTTTCATTCAACTACCCTGCAATATTTACACAATCGGTTTTTAAATTCCATTTAAAAACCATGAAGAAATCGACAGCAATCGACAGACATTAAAGAACTTGTTTGAACGAACAAATTTAGATCGAAAAGAGCCTTTAACGAAGCGCAGAAAATAAAACAAAAAGATAAAATCTCCTATTTGTACTTTTCCCTATCAAGGACCCTTTTTGAAGTGATGTGTATAGGGAGGAAGGTTTTCTTTTAAGGAGCGGGATCAAACAAGCTGGCCTGATTTTTATTTTCTCGTAAGAATAAAGTAGAACAACAACAACAACAACAACAACAACAAACACCTCATTTCGGCCACCCCGTTTCGCTTGAGAAAAGGATTTCTTTGGAAGTATGAGCGCTTCACTGCGAGAAAGTCCGCCTTTTCCGCCTGTTGCGCTTCGTTTGAAGTGGAAATCTCCACAATGGTTCGTCTCCAAATAGGACCAATAGATGAGTGCGTTTTTTTTTTTTGCGGGAGAGTTTTACCGTTGCTTTGCTGCCCTAAGTAAGAAAGGTTGCCGATGAAAAATGGTGTCCCTTTTCTAATATGCTCCCTTAAGTAAACGGGTGTCCCTCGGGTGGGAAATTATGTCAACGGTTGCGGCTGCGGAGGCTGCGTGGCCGTAATTATCAAGAGCGAGAGGGCGAGTTTACACAAAGTAATTATCAACCGACAGGTACTGTGTCGCTGAAGCATTCCAAGAACCCGAAGTGCAAACCACTCCATTACTGTGGACAGAGCGCAAGAACATACAACCAGGGCGCAATACCCATTCGATCTTTTAACAAGCAGTAATAACGGTGCCTTTTTCTAAAATATAAAACCAAAAAGGAGACGTTAAATCATCCCTGGGTTGAAATTACTTGCAGCGGTCTCGGGAGAGAGAGAGAGAGAGAGATAGAGAGAGAGAGAGAGAGAGAGAGAGAGAGAGAGAGAAAGAAAAGCACCGCAGACCGTGGACATTTCAAAACGACAGCTCAAAACTTTTACCCTTCCCCCCGGGTAGGTCCGCAAGACAACGAAATGCAACGGAACAATAAAACCACACAAAAATTCCGCACCATTATCGGCGGCATCGGCGCAAGGAGTGGCGTCCTGCTGGGTGTTGTGCCGCTCCCTTGCTTTTCTGCTCCTGCACCAGCGCACTGTTCGCCCGTTCGGTGCCATTAAATTGCATTCTGCGAAACTGCAACTGATGATCGGGACGGCGGGCGCATTAGAGAAACAGCTGCATTCCGTGCTGCAGCGTGCAGCAAACGAAAAAAAAAACAGTCACAATAACAATACCAGAACAAAAGGAACCTCTATTCCGGGGGGAGGGAGCGGTGGAAATAGAAAGCGGATGATGAGCTTTTTCTGCTCAGCAACTGTGCCCTTTTAACATCGAATCGAAATTGCTTTCAAAACCTCCGAAAAAAAAGCGCCATCAGTCGAGCCGTAACTAAAGTCAAACCGTATTGCTTTGTGCTGTTGTTGCTTGCCTACGTGGAAAAAGGCGATATAAAATGCGGGAAATAGTACCAAACTCAGTTTTGTTTTGTTTCTGGTTTTATGTTCATTCCGCAATGTTTTCTTGACGATGAGCCATTTGAGTTTTTTTTTGTTGCTCTTTGGCTCGATGTTTTGTGTGTGAGTGGGTTTTGTTTTTTAAAGCGTACCGAATTTTCATCACTTCGGATGCTTTCGATTGTTTTTACGAGCCGGTAGGTGTTGCAATATGTTGTTCTTTAATTAATCTAGCCCTGTGTGTGTGTGTGTGTGTGTGTGTGTGTGTGTGTGTGTGTGTGTGTGTGTGTGTGTGTGTGTGTGTGTGTGTGTGTGTCGATCTTTTGTGAGCGAATGCCTCGAACGTTCGCCAGCAGTGAAATGACTTCATCCAGCAGTGGAAGGGCGTTCGCTTGCGGTGCACACTTGTGCCCGATGCAATATATATATATGCATCGAAATTGACTGTCAATGCAGGGGCACCATTGCACACGACGAAAATGGCGGAGGGCCGGTGTCTGAAGCATTGGTTAGCTGCTCGCTTTATCGCGCAGGGAAAGGTGAATGGGGTGGAAATTTCAAGCGCACAATAACGGTGCAGAACGAAAAAACAAACAAACGCCACCCGCCCAACGGCCGAAGCAACAGAGCAGATAGTGTCAGCTGCAATGACGCAGAAGACGACCGAGCGTGGCAGCCTTGGGGTTGCCCAAGTTCAAGTGGCATGCGAGCGGTGTGAGAAAATGACTAAACCTCCTCCCCATTTTCGCTCTGCCAAAGCGACACACCTCATTCCTGTGGCGTCCCGCCGTGTTATTATCGTTTGCTCTTGCTTTGCGCTTAAAGTGTGCATACCGTTGCTTCTTTTTGGAGTTTTCTCCGCCAGTGAAACCGCTATCAACGGAAGATAAAGAATAGTGTACATCACATATGCGCACACATACACACACACACACACACACACACACACACACACACACACACACACACACACACACACACACACACACACACACACACACACACAAGCACACATTCATACCTTCTAACACACAGCCACACTTAATCGGTGCGAAACGGTGCGAAGCTGACGGGAAGATCGAAAGCACCATTTTCGACATTTTTTTTTTTTGGTTACTGTTTTATTTCGTCACCCAGCTTGACGCGGTTTTATTCATGAGAGCCCCGCCACGGGTAGGTAGAAAAATGAGCGTACAATTTCTCATACACTCACACACACACACACTCACACACACACACACACACACACACACACACACACACACACACACAAAGGCTTCTGTGGGTAGGTTGAGCATTGTCTTGGTGGGACCAGCGACTGAATGCTTCTATTGTTATTCTGTATGCAAACATTCATAAAACGCACATACAAACACACATACACAAAGAGGAATATATTAAGGTATGTGTGTGTGTATGTGTGCGTATGCAGGTCATAGATATGCTCGTGTCATAATCCATTGGATCGTCGCGAACGACCGAACGAGGAGCGGCTTTACCTTGGCGATGGCGACGGAAAGCTGATTAAGTTTGACATAACACTTACAGAACGTCGCCAACGGTGTCTAGCCGTCCATTTTGTTTCCTTAAGCCTTATAAAGTAAAGCAGGAGGAGAGAAAAGTAGAGAAACTATATAAGAGTGCATTGTAGATTGTAAAAAAAAATACGAGGGAGAGTGGCGGGGGCAATTTTGAAGCGAATTTGAGGACATATACTTTCAAGTAAGTAACGCCGTTTTTCCTTTCCTATTTTTATATAAAACACTCATATGATGTAAACAACTTCGCTCTTGAATCCCTGAAACAACAACGCACCGATAACATTGATTACAGCAAAACCAT